>NC_044904.1:47148111-48348111 GCF_001633185.2 Quercus lobata
TAAAATTAATGCCAGAAAGAGGTTTGTAAATTACTTTGAATTTTTTTGCTTTTTTTTTTTGGAATTTTCTTGCGCTGTTTGAGTATGAATGAAATTCGAGACTAAAATTTTTTTTTCTCTTTCTCTGCCTCTCTCAAATCGTTTTGGATAGATATAATGCCGAAATTAACTTTTTAAAATTTTTGAACTTTTTTGCTATTTTTTTTGGAATTTTCTAGCTCGGGTCGAGTGTGAACGGAATTTGGGATTAAAAGTTTTTTCTCACTTTCTCGGCCTACCTCATCCCGTTTTAGCTAAAAGTAACGCAGAAAAGTGGTTTTTTTAATTTTTTGAATTTTTTTGCTATTTTTTTCGGAATTTTCTTCCCCTGGCCGAGTATGAACGGAATTCTGGACAAAAATATTTTCCTCGCTTTTTCGGCCTATCTCATCCCGTTTTGGCTAAAATTAACGCCGGAAAGAGGTTTGTTAGTTTTTTGAATTTTTTTGCTATTTTTTTCGGAATTTTCTTGCCTTGGTCGAGCATGAACTGAATTTGGGACTAAAATTCTTTTTTCTCTTTCTTTGCTTCTCTCAACCCGTTTTGGATAGATATAATGCCGGAATTTACTTTTTAAATTTTTTGAATTTTTTTCCTATTTTTTTTGGAATTTTCTAGCTCGGGTCGAGTGTGAAGGAATTCGGGACTAAAATTTTTTTCTCTCTTTTTCGGCCTATCTCATCCCGTTTTGGCAAAAAGTATTGCCAGAAATAGGTTTTTTAATTTTATAATTTTTTTTGCTATTTTTTTCGGATTTTTCTTTCCCCAAGCGAGTACGAACGGAATTCCCTACAAAGATTTTCTCGCTTTCTCGCTACTCATCCCGTATATTGCTAAAATAATGCCGGAAAGAGGTTTTTTAATTTTTTAGTTTTTTTTTCTATTTTTCTCGGATTTTATTGCCCGGGTCGTGTATGAACGGAATGTGGGACTAAAAGTTTTTTCTCACTTTCTCGGCGTATCTCATCCCGTTTTACCTAAAAGTAATGCCGGAAAGTGGTTTTTGAATTTTTTTGCTATTTTTTTAGGAATTTTCTTCCCCGAGCTGAGAATGAACGAAATTCTGGACTAAAAGATGTTTCTAGCTTTCTCACCCAATCTCATCCCGTTTTGGCTAAAATTAGTGCCGGAAAGAGGTTTATTAGTTTTTTGAATTTTTTTGCTTTTTTTTTGGAATTTTCTTGCCCGGGTCCGGTATGAACGGAATTCGGGAGTAAATTTTTTCTTTTTTTTATTTCTCGGCCACTGTCAACCTTTTTTGGATAGAAATAATCCCGGAATCAACTTTTTAAATTTTTGTAATTTTTTTGCTATTTTTTTTTGGAATTTTCTAGCTCGGGATGGGTGTGAACAGAATTCGGGACTAAAAGTTTTTTCTCTCATTTTTGGCCAATCCCATCCCGTTTTGGCGAAAAATAATGCCAGAAAAAGGTTTTTTAATTTTTTGAATTTTTTTGCTATTTTTTTGGAATTTTCTTCCTCAGGCCGAGTACGAACGGAATTCTGGGCTAAAAGATTTTTCACGCTTTCTCGGCCTATCTCATCCCGTTTTGGCTAAATTTAATGCCGGAAAGAGGTTTATTAATTTTTTGAATTTTTTTGCTATTTTTTTTGGAATTTTACTCGACCTATGAACGGAATTCGGGACGAAAATTTTTTTGTCGCTTTCTCGGCCTATCTCATCCCGATTTGGCTAAAATTAATGCCGGAAAGAGATATTTTAATTTTTTTTCTATTTTTCTCGGAATTTGATTGCCCGGGTTTTGTATGAACGGAATTTGGGACTAAAAGTTTTTTCTCACTTTCTCGGCCTATCTCATCCCGTTTTAGCTATAAGTAATGCCGGAAAGTGGTTTTTGAATTTTTTTGCAGTTTTTTTAGGAATTTTCTACCCCAGGCCGAGTATGAACGGAATTCTGGAGTAAAAATTTTTCTCGATTTCTCGGCCTATCTCATCCCGTTTTGGCTAAAATTAATGCCGAAAAGAGGTTTGTAAATTTTTTTGAAATTTTTTGCTTTTTTTTTTGGTAATTTTTTGGGTATGAACGAAATTCGGGACTAAAATTTTTTTTTCTCTTTCTTGGCATCTCTCAAATCGTTTTGGATAGATATAATGCCGAAATTAACTTTTTAAAATTTTTGAACTTTTTTGCTATTTTTTTTGGAATTTTCTAGCTCGGGTCGAGTGTGAACGGAATTTGGGACTAAAAGTTTTTTCTCACTTTCTCGGCCTACCTCATCTCGTTTTAGCTAAAAGTAATGCAGAAAAGTGGTTTTTTTAATTTTTTGAATTTTTTTGCTATTTTTTTCGGAATTTTCTTCCCCGGGCCGAGTATGAACGGAATTCTGGACTAAAATATTTTCCTCGCTTTTTCGGCCTATCTCATCCCGTTTTGGCTAAAATTAACGACGGAAAAAGGTTTGTCAGTTTTTTGAATTTTTTTGCTATTTTTTTCGGAATTTTCTTGCCTTGGTCGAGCATGAACTGAATTTGGGACTAAAATTCTTTTTTCTCTTTCTTGGCTTCTCTCAACCCGTTTTGGATAGATATAATGCCGGAATTTACTTTTTAAATTTTTTGAATTTTTTTCCTATTTTTTTTCGAATTTTCTAGCTCGGGTCGAGTGTGAAGGAATTCAGGACTAAAATTTTTTTCTCTCCTTTTCGGCCTATCTCATCCCGTTTTGGCCAAAAGTAATGCCAGAAATAGGTTTTTTAATTTTATAATTTTTTTTGCTATTTTTTTCGGAGTTTTCTTCCCCAGGCCGAGTACGAACGGAATTCTCCACTAGAAGATTTTTCTCTCTTTCCCGGCCTATCTCATCCAATTTTGGCTAAAAATAATGCCGGAAAGAGATTTTTTAATTTTTTAATTTTTTTTTTCTATTTTTCTCGGATTTTATTGCCCGGGTCGTGTATGAACGGAATGTCGGACTAAAGTTTTTTCTCACTTTCTCTGCGTATCTCATCCCGTTTTACCTAAAAGTAATGCCGGAAAGTGGTTTTGAATTTTTTTGCAGTTTTTTTAGGAATTTTCTACCCCAGGCCGAGTATGAACGGAATTCTAGAGTAAAAATTTTTCTCGATTTCTCGGCCTATCTCATCCCGTTTTGGCTAAAATTAATGCCGAAAAGAGGTTTGTAAATTTTTTTGAATTTTTTTGCTTTTTTTTTTTTGGAATTTTCTTGCGCTGTTTGGGTATGAACGAAATTCGGGACTAAAATTTTTTTTTCTCTTTCTCGGCCTCTCTCAAATCGTTTTGGATAGATATAATGCCGAAATTAACTTTTTAAAATTTTTGAACTTTTTTGCTATTTTTTTTGGAATTTTCTAGCTCGGGTCGAGTGTGAACGGAATTTGGGACTAAAAGTTTTTTCTCACTTTCTCGGCCTACCTCATCCCGTTTTAGCTAAAAGTAATGCAGAAAAGTAGTTTTTTTAATTTTTTGAATTTTTTTGCTATATTTTTCGGAATTTTCTTCCCCGGGCCGAGTATGAACGGAATTCTGGACTAAAATATTTTCCTCGCTTTTTCGGCCTATCTCATCCCGTTTTGGCTAAAATTAACGTCGGAAAGAGGTTTGTTAGTTTTTTGAATTTTTTTGCTATTTTTTTCGGAATTTTCTTGCCTTGGTCGAGCATGAACTGAATTTGGGACTAAAATTCTTTTTTCTCTTTCTTGGCTTCTCTCAACCCGTTTTGGATAGATATAATGCCGGAATTTACTTTTTAAATTTTTTGAATTTTTTTCCTATTTTTTTTCGAATTTTCTAGCTCGGGTCGAGTGTGAAGGAATTCGGGACTAAAATTTTTTTCTCTCCTTTTCGGCCTATCTCATCCCGTTTTGGCCAAAACTAATGCCAGAAATAGGTTTTTTAATTTTATAATTTTTTTTGCTATTTTTTTCGGAGTTTTCTTCCCCAGGCAGAGGACGAACGGAATTCTCCACTAGAAGATTTTTCTCGCTTTCCCGGCCTATCTCATCCTGTTTTGGCTAAAAATAATGCCGGAAAGAGGTTTTTTAATTTTTTAGTTTTTTTTTTTCTATTTTCTCGGATTTTATTGCCCGGGTCGTGTATGAACGGAATGTGGGACTAAAAGTTTTTTCTCACTTTCTCGGCGTATCTCATCCCGTTTTACCTAAAAGTAATGCCGGAAAGTGGTTTTTGAATTTTTTTGCTATTTTTTTAGGAATTTTCTTCCCCGAGCTGAGAATGAACGAAATTCTGGACTAAAAGATTTTTCTAGCTTTCTCACCCAATCTCATCCCGTTTTGGCTAAAATTAGTGCCGGAAAGAGGTTTATTAGTTTTTTGAATTTTTTTGCTTTTTTTTTCGGAATTTTCTTGCCCGGGTCCGGTATGAACGGAATTCGGGACTAAATTTTTTTTTTTTTCTTTCTCGGCCACTGTCAACCTGTTTTGGATAGAAATAATCCCGGAATCAACTTTTTAAATTTTTGTAATTTTTTTACTATTTTTTTTGGAATTTTCTAGCTCGGGATGGGTGTGAACAGAATTCGGGACTAAAAGTTTTTTCTCTCATTTTTGGCCAATCCCATCCCGTTTTGGCGAAAAATAATGCCAGAAAAAGGTTTTTTAATTTTTTGAATTTTTTTGCTATTTTTTTTGGAATTTTCTTCCCCAGGCCGAGTACGAACGGAATTCTGGGCTAAAAGATTTTTCTCGCTTTCTCGGCCTATCTCATCCCGTTTTGGCTAAAATTAATGCCGGAAAGAGGTTTATTAATTTTTTGAATTTTTTTGCTATTTTTTTCGAATTTTCTTGCCCGGGTCGAGTATGAACGGAATTCGGGACGAAAATTTATTTGTCGCTTTCTCGGCCTATCTCATCCCGATTTGGCTAAAATTAATGCCGGAAAGAGATTTTTTAATTTTTTTTCTATTTTTCTCGGAATTTTATTGCCCGGTTTGTGTATGAACGGAATTTGGGACTAAAAGTTTTTTCTCACTTTCTCGGCCTATCTCATCCCGTTTTAGCTATAAGTAATGCCGGAAAGTGGTTTTTGAATTTTTTTGCAGTTTTTTTAGGAATTTTCTACCCCAGGCCGAGTATGAACGGAATTCTGGAGTAAAAATTTTTCTCGATTTCTCGGCCTATCTCATCCCGTTTTGGCTAAAATTAATGCCGAAAAGAGGTTTGTAAATTTTTTTGAATTTTTTTGCTTTTTTTTTTTTGGAATTTTCTTGCGCTGTTTGGGTATGAACGAAACTCGGGACTAAAATTTTTTTTTCTCTTTCTCGGTCTCTCTCAAATCGTTTTGGATAGATATAATGCCGAAATTAACTTTTTAAAATTTTTGAACTTTTTTGCTATTTTTTTTGGAATTTTCTAGCTCGGGTCGAGTGTGAACGGAATTTGGGACTAAAAGTTTTTTCTCACTTTCTCGGCCTACCTCATCCCGTTTTAGCTAAAAGTAATGCAGAAAAGTAGTTTTTTTAATTTTTTGAATTTTTTTGCTATATTTTTCGGAATTTTCTTCCCCGGGCCGAGTATGAACGGAATTCTGGACTAAAATATTTTCCTCGCTTTTTCGGCCTATCTCATCCCGTTTTGGCTAAAATTAACGTCGGAAAGAGGTTTGTTAGTTTTTTGAATTTTTTTGCTATTTTTTTCGGAATTTTCTTGCCTTGGTCGAGCATGAACTGAATTTGGGACTAAAATTCTTTTTTCTCTTTCTTGGCTTCTCTCAACCCGTTTTGGATAGATATAATGCCGGAATTTACTTTTTAAATTTTTTGAATTTTTTTCCTATTTTTTTTCTAATTTTCTAGCTCGGGTCGAGTGTGAAGGAATTCAGGACTAAAATTTTTTTCTCTCCTTTTCGGCCTATCTCATCCCGTTTTGGCCAAAAGTAATGCCAGAAATAGGTTTTTTAATTTTATAATTTTTTTTGCTATTTTTTTCGGAGTTTTCTTCCCCAGGCCGAGTACGAACGGAATTCTCCACTAGAAGATTTTTCTCTCTTTCCCGGCCTATCTCATCCAATTTTGGCTAAAAATAATGCCGGAAAGAGATTTTTTAATTTTTTAGTTTTTTTTTTTCTATTTTTCTCGGATTTTATTGCCCGGGTCGTGTATGAACGGAATGTGGGACTGAAAGTTTTTTCTCACTTTCTCGGCGTATCTCATCCTGTTTTACCTAAAAGTAATGCCGGAAAGTGGTTTTTGAATTTTTTTGCTATTTTTTTAGGAATTTTCTTCCCCGAGCTGAGAATGAACGAAATTCTGGACTAAAAGATTTTTCTAGCTTTCTCACCCAGTCTCATCCCGTTTTGGCTAAAATTAGTGCCGGAAAGAGGTTTATTAGTTTTTTGAATTTTTTTGCTTTTTTTTTCGGAATTTTCTTGCCCGGGTCCGGTATGAACGGAATTCGGGACTAAAATTTTTTTTTTTCTTTCTCGGCCACTGTCAACCTGTTTTGGATAGAAATAATCCCGTAATCAACTTTTTAAATTGTTGTAATTTTTTTGCTATTTTTTTTGGAATTTCCTAGCTCAGGATGGGTGTGAACAGAATTCGGGACTAAAAGTTTTTTCTCTCATTTTTGGCCAATCCCATCCCATTTTGGCAAAAAATAATGCCAGAAAAAGGTTTTTTAATTTTTTGAATTTTTTTGCTATTTTTTTTGGAATTTTCTTCCTTAGGCCGAGTACGAACGGAATTCTGGGTTAAAAGATTTTTCTCGCTTTATCGGCCTATCTCATCCCGTTTTGGCTAAAATTAATGCCGGAAAGAGGTTTATTAATTTTTTGAATTTTTTTGCTATTTTTTTCGGAATTTTACTCGACCTATGAACGGAATTCGGGACGAAAATTTATTTGTGGCTTTCTCGGCCTATCTCATCCCGATTTGGCTAAAATTAATGCCGGAAAGAGATTTTTTAATTTTTTTTTCTATTTTTCTCGGAATTTTATTGCCCGGGTTGTGTATGAACGGAATTTGGGACTAAAAGTTTTTTCTCACTTTCTCGGCCTATCTCATCCCGTTTTAGCTATAAGTAATGCCGGAAAGTGGTTTTTGAATTTTTTTTGCAGTTTTTTTAGGAATTTTCTACCCCAAGCCGAGTATGAATGGAATTCTAGAGTAAAAATTTTTCTAGATTTCTCGACCTATCTCATCTCGTTTTGGCTAAAATTAATGCCGGAAAGAGGTTTGTAAATTTTTTTGAATTTTTTTGCTATTTTTTTCGGAATTTTCTTGCCTTGGTCGAGCATGAACTGAATTTGGGACTAAAATTCTTTTTTCTCTTTCTTGGCTTCTCTCAACCCGTTTTGGATAGATATAATGCCGGAATTTACTTTTTAAATTTTTTGAATTTTTTTCCTATTTTTTTTGGAATTTTCTAGCTCGGGTCGAGTGTGAAGGAATTCGGGACTAAAATTTTTTTTCTCTCCTTTTCGGCCTATCTCATCCCGTTTTGGCCAAAACTAATGCCAGAAATAGGTTTTTTAATTTTATAATTTTTTTTGCTATTTTTTTCGGAGTTTTCTTCCCCAGGCAGAGGACGAACGGAATTCTCCACTAGAAGATTTTTCTCGCTTTCTCGGCCTATCTCATCCTGTTTTGGCTAAAAATAATGCCGGAAAGAGGTTTTTTAATTTTTTAGTTTTTTTTTTTCTATTTTCTCGGATTTTATTGCCCGGGTCGTGTATGAACGGAATGTGGGACTAAAAGTTTTTTCTCACTTTCTCGGCGTATATCATCCTGTTTTACCTAAAAGTAATGCCGGAAAGTGGTTGTTGAATTTTTTTGCTATTTTTTTAGGAATTTTCTTCCCCGAGCTGAGAATGAACGAAATTCTGGACTAAAAGATTTTTCTTGCTTTCTCACCCAATCTCATCCCGTTTTGGTTAAAATTAGTGCCGGAAAGAGGTTTATTAGTTTTTTGAATTCTTTTGCTTTTTTTTTTCGGAATTTTCTTGCCCAGGTCCGGTATGAACGGAATTCAGGACTAAATTTTTTTTTTTCTTTCTCGGCCACTGTCAACCTGTTTTGGATAGAAATAATCCCGGAATCAACTTTTTAAATTTTTGTAATTTTTTTTGGAATTTTCTAGCTCGGGATGGGTGTGAGCAGAATTCGGGACTAAAAGTTGTTTCTCTCATTTTTTGCCAATCCCATCCCGTTTTGGCGAAAAATAATGCCAGAAAAAGGTTTTTTAATTTTTTGAATTTTTATGCTATTTTTTTTGGAATTTTCTTCCCCAGGCCGAGTACGAACGGAATTCTGGGCTAAAAGATTTTTCTCGCTTTCTCGGGCTATCTCATCCCGTTTTGGCTAAAATTAATGCCGGAAAGAGGTTTATTAATTTTTTGAATGTTTTTGCTATTTTTTTCGGAATTTTCTTGCCCGGGTCGAGTATGAACGGAATTCGGGAAGAAAATTTATTTGTCGCTTTCTCGGCCTATCTCATCCCGATTTGGCTAAAATTAATGCCGGAAAGAGATTTTTTAATTTTTTTTCTATTTTTCTCGGAATTTTATTGCCCGGGTTGTGTATGAACGGAATTTGGGACTAAAAGTTTTTTCTCACTTTCTCGGCCTATCTCATCCCGTTTTAGCTATAAGTAATGCCGGAAAGTGGTTTTTGAATTTTTTTGCAGTTTTTTTAGGAATTTTCTACCCCAGGCCGAGTATGAACGGAATTCTGGAGTAAAAATTTTTCTCGATTTCTCGGCCTATCTCATCCCGTTTTGGCTAAAATTAATGCCAGAAAGAGGTTTGTAAATTACTTTGAATTTTTTTGCTTTTTTTTTTTGGAATTTTCTTGCGCTGTTTGAGTATGAATGAAATTCGAGACTAAAATTTTTTTTTCTCTTTCTCGGCCTCTCTCAAATCGTTTTGGATAGAAATAATCCCGGAATCAACTTTTTTAAATTTTTGTAATTTTTTTACTATTTTTTTTGGAATTTTCTAGCTCGGGTCGAGTGTGAACGGAATTTGGGACTAAAAGTTTTTTCTCACTTTCTCGGCCTATCTCATCCCGTTTTAGCTATAAGTAATTCCGGAAAGTGGTTTTTTTAATTTTTTGAATTTTTTTACAGTTTTTTTAGGAATTTTCTACCCCAGGCCGAGTATGAACGGAATTCTGGGGTAAAAAGTTTTCCTCGATTTCTCGGCCTATCTCATCCCGTTTTGGCTAAAATTAACGCCGGAAAAAGGTTTGTCAGTTTTTTGAATTTTTTTGCTATTTTTTTCGGAATTTTCTTGCCTTGGTCGAGCATGAACTGAATTTGGGACTAAAATTCTTTTTTCTCTTTCTTGGCTTCTCTCAACCCGTTTTGGATAGATATAATGCCGGAATTTACTTTTTAAATTTTTTGAATTTTTTTCCTATTTTTTTTGGAATTTTCTAGCTCGGGTCGAGTGTGAAGGAATTCGGGACTAAAATTTTTTTCTCTCCTTTTCGGCCTATCTCATCCCGTTTTGGCCAAAAGTAATGCCAGAAATAGGTTTTTTAATTTTATAATTTTTTTTGCTATTTTTTTCGGAGTTTTCTTCCCCAGGCCGAGTACGAACGGAATTCTCCACTAGAAGATTTTTCTCGCTTTCCCGGCCTACCTCATCCCGTTTTGGCTAAAAATAATGCCGGAAAGAGGTTTTTTAATTTTTTAGTTTTTTTTTTCTATTTTTCTCGGATTTTATTGCCCGGGTCGTGTATGAACGGAATGTGGGACTAAAAGTTTTTTCTCACTTTCTCGGCGTATCTCATCCCGTTTTACCTAAAAGTAATGCCGGAAAGTGGTTTTTGAATTTTTTTGCTATTTTTTTAGGAATTTTCTTCCCCGAGCTGAGAATGAACGAAATTCTGGACTAAAAGATTTTTCTAGCTTTCTCACCCAATCTCATCCCGTTTTGGCTAAAATTAGTGCCGGAAAGAGGTTTATTAGTTTTTTGAATTTTTTTGCTTTTTTTTTCGGAATTTTCTTGCCCGGGTCCGGTATGAACGGAATTCGGGACTAAAATTTTTTTTTTTTTTATTTCTCGGCCACTGTCAACCTGTTTTGGATAGAAATAATCCCGGAATCAACTTTTTAAATTTTTGTAATTTTTTTGCTATTTTTTTTGGAATTTTCTAGCTCGGGATGGGTGTGAACAGAATTCGGGACTAAAAGTTTTTTCTCTCATTTTTGGCCAATCCCATCCCGTTTTGGCGAAAAATAATGCCAGAAAAGGTTTTTTAATTTTTTGAATTTTTTTGCTATTTTTTTTGGAATTTTCTTCCTCATGCCGAGTCCGAACGGTATTCTGGGCTAAAAGATTTTTCTCGCTTTCTCGGCCTATCTCATCCCGTTTTGGCTAAATTTAATGCCGGAAAGAGGTTTATTAATTTTTTGAATTTTTTTGCTATTTTTTTCGGAATTTTACTCGACCTATGAACGGAATTCGGGACGAAAATTTATTTGTCGCTTTCTCGGCCTATCTCATCCCGATTTGGCTAAAATTAATGCCGGAAAGAGATTTTTTAATTTTTTTTCTATTTTTCTCGGAATTTTATTGCCCGGGTTGTGTATGAACGGAATTTGGGACTAAAAGTTTTTTCTCACTTTCTCGGCCTATCTCATCCCGTTTTAGCTATAAGTAATGCCGGAAAGTGGTTTTTGAATTTTTTTGCAGTTTTTTTAGGAATTTTCTACCCCAGGCCGAGTATGAACGGAATTCTGGGGTAAAAATTTTTCTCGATTTCTCGGCCTATCTCATCCCGTTTTGGCTAAAATTAATGCCGGAAAGAGGTTTGTAAATTTTTTTGAATTTTTTTGCTCTTTTTTTTTTTGGAATTTTCTTGCGCTGTTTGGGTATGAAAGAAATTCGGGACTAAAATTTTTTTTTCACTTTCTCGGCCTCTCTCAAATCGTTTTGGATAGATATAATGCCGAAATTAACTTTTTAAAATTTTTGAACTTTTTTGCTATTTTTTTTGGAATTTTCTAGCTCGGGTCGAGTGTGAACGGAATTTGGGACTAAGAGTTTTTTCTCACTTTCTCGGCCTACCTCATCCCGTTTTAGCTAAAAGTAATGCAGAAAAGTAGTTTTTTTAATTTTTTTAATTTTTTTGCTATATTTTTCGGAATTTTCTTCCCCGGGCCGTGTATGAACGGAATTCTGGACTAAAATATTTTCCTCGCTTTTTCGGCCTATCTCATCCCGTTTTGGCTAAAAGTAACGCTGGAAAGAGGTTTGTTAGTTTTTTGAATTTTTTTGCTATTTTTTTCCGAATTTTCTTGCCTTGGTCGAGCATGAACTGAATTTGGGACTAAATTTCTTTTTTCTCTTTCTTGGCTTCTCTCAACCCGTTTTGGATAGATATAATGCCGGAATTTACTTTTTAAATTTTTTGAATTTTTTTCCTATTTTTTTTCGAATTTTCTAGCTCGGGTCGAGTGTGAAGGAATTCAGGACTAAAATTTTTTTCTCTCCTTTTCGGCCTATCTCATCCCGTTTTGGCCAAAAGTAATGCCAGAAATAGGTTTTTTAATTTTATAATTTTTTTTGCTATTTTTTTCGGAGTTTTCTTCCCCAGGCCGAGTACGAACGGAATTCTCCACTAGAAGATTTTTCTCGCTTTCCCGGCCTACCTCATCCCGTTTTGGCTAAAAATAATGCCGGAAAGAGGTTTTTTAATTTTTTAGTTTTTTTTTTCTATTTTTCTCGGATTTTATTGCCCGGGTCGTGTATGAACGGAATGTGGGACTAAAAGTTTTTTCTCACTTTCTCGGCGTATCTCATCCCGTTTTACCTAAAAGTAATGCCGGAAAGTGGTTTTTGAATTTTTTTGCTATTTTTTCAGGAATTTTCTTCCCCGAGCTGAGAATGAACGAAATTCTGGACTAAAAGATTTTTCTAGCTCTCTCACCCAATCTCATCCCGTTTTGGCTAAAATTAGTGCCGGAAAGAGGTTTATCAGTTTTTTGAATTTTTTTGCTTTTTTCTTTTCGGAATTTTCTTGCCCGGGTCCGGTATGAACGGAATTCGGGACTAAATTTTTTTTTTCTTTCTCGGCCACTGTCAACCTGTTTTGGATAGAAATAATCCCGGAGTCAACTTTTTAAATTTTTGTAATTTTTTTCCTATTTTTTTTTTGGAATTTTCTAGCTCGGGATGGGTGTGAACAGAATTCGGGACTAAAAGTTTTTTCTCTCATTTTTGGCCAATCCCATCCCGTTTTGGCGAAAAATAATGCCAGAAAAAGGTTTTTTAATTTTTTGAATTTTTTTGCTATTTTTTTTGGAATTTTCTTCCCCAGGCCGAGTACGAACGGAATTCTGGGCTAAAAGATTTTTCTCGCTTTCTCGGCCTATCTCATCCCGTTTTGGCTAAAATTAATGCCGGAAAGAGGTTTATTAATTTTTTGAATTTTTTTGCTATTTTTTTCTGAATTTTCTTGCCCGGGTCGAGTATGAACGGAATTCGGGACGAAAATTTATTTGTCGCTTTCTCGGCCTATCTCATCCCGATTTGGCTAAAATCAATGCCGGAAAGAGATTTTTTAATTTTTTTTCTATTTTTCTCGGAATTTTATTGCACGGGTTGTGTATGAACGGAATTTGGGACTAAAAGTTTTTTCTCACTTTCTCGGCCTATCTCATCCCGTTTTAGCTATAAGTAATGCCGGAAAGTGGTTTTTGAATTTTTTTGCAGTTTTTTTAGGAATTTTCTACCCCAGGCCGAGTATGAACGGAATTCTGGGGTAAAAATTTTTCTCGATTTCTTGGCCTATCTCATCCCGTTTTGGCTAAAATTAATGCCGGAAAGAGGTTTGTAAATTTTTTTGAATTTTTTTGCTTTTTTTTTTTTGGAAATTTCTTGCGCTGTTTGGGTATGAACGAAATTCGGGACTAAAATTTTTTTTTCTCTTTCTCGGCCTCTCTCAAATCGTTTTGGATAGATATAATGCCGAAATTAACTTTTAAAAATTTTTGAACTTTGTTACTATTTTTATGGAATTTTCTAGCTCGGGTCGAGTGTGAACGGAATTTGGGACTAAAAGTTTTTTCTCACTTTCTCGGCCTACCTCATCCCGTTTTAGCTAAAAGTAATGCAGAAAAGTGGTTTTTTTAATTTTTTGAATTTTTTTGCTATTTTTTTCGGAATTTTCTTCCCCGGGCCGAGTATGAACGGAATTCTGGACTAAAATATTTTCCTCGCTTTTTCGGCCTATCTCATCCCGTTTTGGCTAAAATTAACGCCGGAAAAAGGTTTGTCAGTTTTTTGAATTTTTTTGCTATTTTTTTCGGAATTTTCTTGCCTTGGTCGAGCATGAACTGAATTTGAGACTAAAATTCTTTTTTCTCTTTCTTGGCTTCTCTCAACCCGTTTTGGATAGATATAATGCCGGAATTTACTTTTTAAATTTTTTGAATTTTTTTCCTATTTTTTTTCGAATTTTCTAGCTCGGGTCGAGTGTGAAGGAATTGAGGACTAAAATTTTTTTCTCTCCTTTTCGGCCTATCTCATCCCGTTTTGGCCAAAAGTAATGCCAGAAATAGGTTTTTTAATTTTATAATTTTTTTTGCTATTTTTTTCGGAGTTTTCTTCCCCAGGCCGAGTACAAACGGAATTCTCCACTAGAAGATTTTTCTCGCTTTCCCGGCCTACCTCATCCCGTTTTGGCTAAAAATAATGCCGGAAAGAGGTTTTTTAATTTTTTAGTTTTTTTTTCTATTTTTCTCGGATTTTATTGCCCGGGTCGTGTATGAACGGAATGTGGGACTAAAAGTTTTTTCTCACTTTCTCGGCGTATCTCATCCCGTTTTACCTAAAAGTAATGCCGGAAAGTGGTTTTTGAATTTTTTTATTATTTTTTTAGGAATTTTCTTCCCCGAGCTGAGAATGAACGAAATTCTGGACTAAAAGATTTTTCTAGCTTTCTCACCCAATCTCATCCCGTTTTGGCTAAAATTAGTGCCGGAAAGAGATTTATTAGTTTTTTGAATTCTTTTGCTTTTTTTTTCGGAATTTTCTTGCCCGGGTCCGGTATGAACGGAATTCGGGACTAAATTTTTTTTTTTCTTTCTCGGCCACTGTCAACCTGTTTTGGATAGAAATAATCCCGGAATCAACTTTTTAAATTTTTGTAATTTTTTTACTATTTTTTTTGGAATTTTCTAGCTCGGGATGGGTGTGAACAGAATTCGGGACTAAAAGTTTTTTCTCTCATTTTTGGCCAATCCCATCCCGTTTTGGCGAAAAATAATGCCAGAAAAAGGTTTTTTAATTTTTTGAATTTTTTTGCTATTTTTTTTGGAATTTTCTTCCTCAGGCCGAGTACGAACGGAATTCTGGGCTAAAAGATTTTTCTCGCTTTCTCGGCCTATCTCATCCCGTTTTGGCTAAATTTAATGCCGGAAAGAGGTTTATTAATTTTTTGAATTTTTTTGCTATTTTTTTCGGAATTTTATTGCGCTGTTTGAGTTATGAACGAAAAATTCGGAAACTAAAAATTTTTTTTTTCTCTTCTCGGCCTCTCTCAAACGTTTTGGGATAGATATAATGCCGAAATTAACTTTTTAAAATTTTTGAACTTTTTTTTGCTATTTTGTTTTTGGAATTTTCTAGCTCGGGTCGAGTGTGAACGGAATTTGGGACTAAAGTTTTTTCTTCACTTTCTCGTTCTACCTCATCCGTTTTAGCTAAAGTAAGCCAGAAAAGTGGTTTTTTTAATTTTTTGAATTTTTTGCTATTTTTCGGAATTTTCTCCCCGCAGGCCGAGTTATGAACGGATATCTAGAGACTAAAAATATTTTCCTCGCTTTTTCGGCCTATTCTCATCCCGTTTTTGGCTAAAATTAACGCCGCGAAAGAGGTTATTAATTTTTTGAATTTTTTTCTATTTTTTTTTCGGAATTTCTGCCCGGGTCGAAAGTATTGAACGGAATTCGGGACGAAAATTTATTTGTCGCTTCTCGGCCTTATCCTCATCCGATTTGGCTAAATAATGCCGGAAAGAGATATTTTAATTTTTTTTCTATTTTTCTCGGAATTTGATTGCCCGGGTTTTGTATGAACGGAATTTGGGACTAAAAGTTTTTTCTCACTTTCTCGGCCTATCTCATCCCGTTTTAGCTATAAGTAATGCCGGAAAGTGGTTTTTGAATTTTTTTGCAGTTTTTTTAGGAATTTTCTACCCCAGGCCGAGTATGAACGGAATTCTGGAGTAAAAATTTTTCTCGATTTCTCGGCCTATCTCATCCCGTTTTGGCTAAAATTAATGCCAGAAAGAGGTTTGTAAATTACTTTGAATTTTTTTGCTTTTTTTTTTTGGAATTTTCTTGCGCTGTTTGAGTATGAATGAAATTCGAGACTAAAATTTTTTTTTCTCTTTCTCGGCCTCTCTCAAATCGTTTTGGATAGATATAATGCCGAAATTAACTTTTTAAAATTTTTGAACTTTTTTGCTATTTTTTTTGGAATTTTCTAGCTCGGGTCGAGTGTGAACGGAATTTGGGATTAAAAGTTTTTTCTCACTTTCTCGGCCTACCTCATCCCGTTTTAGCTAAAAGTAACGCAGAAAAGTGGTTTTTTTAATTTTTTGAATTTTTTTGCTATTTTTTTCGGAATTTTCTTCCCCTGGCCGAGTATGAACGGAATTCTGGACAAAAATATTTTCCTCGCTTTTTCGGCCTATCTCATCCCGTTTTGGCTAAAATTAACGCCGGAAAGAGGTTTGTTAGTTTTTTGAATTTTTTTGCTATTTTTTTCGGAATTTTCTTGCCTTGGTCGAGCATGAACTGAATTTGGGACTAAAATTCTTTTTTCTCTTTCTTGGCTTCTCTCAACCCGTTTTGGATAGATATAATGCCGGAATTTACTTTTTAAATTTTTTGAATTTTTTTCCTATTTTTTTTGGAATTTTCTAGCTCGGGTCGAGTGTGAAGGAATTCGGGACTAAAATTTTTTTCTCTCCTTTTCAGCCTATCTCATCCCGTTTTGGCCAAAAGTAATGCCAGAAATAGGTTTTTTAATTTTTTAATTTTTTTTGCTATTTTTTTCGGAGTTTTCTTCCCCAGGCCGAGTACGAACGGACTTCTCCACTAGAAGATTTTTCTCGCTTTCCCGGCCTACCTCATCCCGTTTTGGCTAAAAATAATGCCGGAAAGAGGTTTTTTAATTTTTTAGTTTTTTTTCTATTTTTCTCGGATTTTATTGCCCGGGTCGTGTATGAACGGAATGTGGGACTAAAAGTTTTTTCTCACTTTCTCGGCGTATCTCATCCCGTTTTACCTAAAAGTAATGCCGGAAAGTGGTTTTTGAATTTTTCTGCTATTTTTTTAGGAATTTTCTTCCCCGAGCTGAGAATGAACGAAATTCTGGACTAAAAGATTTTTCTAGATTTCTCACCCAATCTCATCCCGTTTTGGCTAAAATTAGTGCCGGAATGAGGTTTATTAGTTTTTTGAATTTTTTTGGTTTTTTTTTCGGAATTTTCTTGCCCGGGTTCGGTATGAACGGAATTCGGGACTAAATTTTTTTTTTTTTTATTTCTCGGCCACTGTCAACCTGTTTTGGATAGAAATAATCCCGGAATCAACTTTTTAAATTTTTGTAATTTTTTTGCTATTTTTTTTGGAATTTTCTAGCTCGGGATGGGTGTGAACAGAATTCGGGACTAAAAGTTTTTTCTCTCATTTTTGGCCAATCCCATCCCGTTTTGGCGAAAAATAATGCCAGAAAAAGGTTTTTTTTTAATTTTTTGAATTTTTTTGCTATTTTTTTTGGAATTTTCTTCCTCAGGCCGAGTACGAACGGAATTCTGGGCTAAAAGATTTTTCTCGCTTTCTCGGCCTATCTCATCCCGTTTTGGCTAAAATTAATGCCGAAAAGAGGTTTATTAATATTTTGAATTTTTTTGCTATTTTTTTCGGAATTTTCTTGCCCGGGTCGAGTATGAACGGAATTCGGGACGAAAATTTATTTGTCGCTTTCTCGGCCTATCTCATCCCGATTTGGCTAAAATTAATGCCGGAAAGAGATTTTTTAATTTTTTTTCTATTTTTCTCGGAATTTTATTGCCCGGGTTGTGTATGAACGGAATTTGGGACTAAAAGTTTTTTCTCACTTTCTCGGCCTATCTCATCCCGTTTTAGCTATAAGTAATGCCGGAAAGTGGTTTTTGAATTTTTTTGCAGTTTTTTTAGGAATTTTCTACCCCAGGCAGAGTATGAACGAAATTCTGGGGTAAAAATTTTTCTCGATTTCTCGGCCTATCTCATCCCGTTTTGGCTAAAATTAATGCCGGAAAGAGGTTTGTAAATTTTTTTGAATTTTTTTGCTTTTTTTTTTTTGAACTTTTCTTGCGCTGTTTGGGTATGAACGAAATTCGGGACTAAAATTTTTTTTTCTCTTTCTCGGCCTCTCTCAAATCGTTTTGGATAGATATAATGCCGAAATTAACTTTTTAAAATTTTTGATCTTTGTTGTTATTTTTTTGGAATTTTCTAGCTCGGGTCGAGTCTGAACGGAATTTGGGACTAAAAGTTTTTTCTCACTTTCTCGACCTATCTCATCCCGTTTTAGCTATAAGTAATTCCGGAAAGTGGTTTTTGAATTTTTTTGCAGTTTTTTAAGGAATTTTCTACCCCAGGCCGAGTATGAACGGAATTCTGGGGTAAAAATTTTTCTCGATTTCTCGGCCTATCTCATCCCGTTTTGGCTAAAATTAACACCGGAAAAAGGTTTGTCAGTTTTTTGAATTTTTTTGCTATTTTTTTCGGAATTTTCTTGCCTTGGTCGAGCATGAACTGAACTTGGGACTACTGAATTTGGGACTAAATTTCTTTTTTCTCTTTCTTGGCTTCTCTCAACCCGTTTTGGATAGATATAATGCCGGAATTTACTTTTTAAATTTTTTGAATTTTTTTCCTATTTTTTTTCGAATTTTCTAGCTCGGGTCGAGTGTGAAGGAATTCAGGACTAAAATTTTTTTCTCTCCTTTTCGGCCTATCTCATCCCGTTTTGGCCATAAGTAATGCCAGAAATAGGTTTTTTAATTTTATAATTTTTTTTGCTATTTTTTTCGGAGTTTTCTTCCCTAGGCCGAGTACGAACGGAATTCTCCACTAGAAGATTTTTCTCTCTTTCCCGGCCTATCTCATCCAATTTTGGCTAAAATAATGCCGGAAAGAGATTTTTTAATTTTTTAGTTTTTTTTTTCTATTTTTCTCGGATTTTATTGCCCGGGTCGTGTATGAACGGAATGTGGGACTAAAAGTTTTTTCTCACTTTCTCGGCGTATCTCATCCCGTTTTACCTAAAAGTAATGCCGGAAAGTGGTTTTTGAATTTTTTTGCTATTTTTTTAGGAATTTTCTTCCCCGAGCTGAGAACGAACGAAATTTTGGACTAAAAGATTTTTTTAGATTTCTCACCCAATCTCATCCCGTTTTGGCTAAAATTAGTGCCGGAAAGAGGTTTATTAGTTTTTTGAATTTTTTTGCTTTTTTTTTTCGGAATTTTCTTGCCCTGGTCCGGTATGAACGGAATTCGGGACTAAAATTTTTTTTTATTTATTTCTCGGCCACTGTCAACCTGTTTTGGATAGAAATAATCCCGGAATCAACTTTTCAAATTTTTGTAATTTCTTTGCTATTTTTTTTTGGAATTTTCTAGCTCGGGATGGGTGTGAACAGAATTCGGGACTAAAAGTTTTTTCTCTCATTTTTGGCCAATCCCATCCCGTTTTGGCGAAAAATAATGCCAGAAAAAGGTTTTTTAATTTTTTGAATTTTTTTGCTATTTTTTTTGGAATTTTCTTCCTCAGGCCGAGTACGAACGGAATTCTGGGCTAAAAGATTTTTCTCGCTTTCTCGGCCTATCTCATCCCGTTTTGGCTAAATTTTATGCCGGAAAGAGGTTTATTAATTTTTTGAATTTTTTTGCTATTTTTTTCGGAATTTTACTCGACCTATGAACGGAATTCGGGACGAAAATTTATTTGTCGCTTTCTCGGCCTATCTCATCCCGATTTGGCTAAAATTAATGCCGGAAAGAGATTTTTTAATTTTTTTTCTATTTTTCTCAGAATTTTATTGCCCGGGTTGTGTATGAACGGAATTTGGGACTAAAAGTTTTTTCTCACTTTCTCGGCCTATCTCATCCCGTTTTAGGCTATAAGTAATGCAGAAGTGGTTTTGATTTTTTGCAGTTTTTTAGGAATTTTTCTGACCCCAGGCCGAGTAAACGGAATTCTGGGTAAAATTTTTTTCGATTTCTCGGCCTAATCGTCAATCCCGTTTGGCTAAAATTAATGCGAAAGAGGTTGTAAATTTTTTTGAATTTTTTTGCTCTTTTTTTTTTTGGAATTTTCTTGCGCTGTTTGGGTATGAAAGAAATTCGGGACTAAAATTTTTTTTTCACTTTCTCGGCCTCTCTCAAATCGTTTTGGATAGATATAATGCCGAAATTAACTTTTTAAAATTTTTGAACTTTTTTGCTATTTTTTTTGGAATTTTCTAGCTCGGGTCGAGTGTGAACGGAATTTGGGACTAAGAGTTTTTTCTCACTTTCTCGGCCTACCTCATCCCGTTTTAGCTAAAAGTAATGCAGAAAAGTAGTTTTTTTAATTTTTTTAATTTTTTTGCTATATTTTTCGGAATTTTCTTCCCCGGGCCGTGTATGAACGGAATTCTGGACTAAAATATTTTCCTCGCTTTTTCGGCCTATCTCATCCCGTTTTGGCTAAAAGTAACGCTGGAAAGAGGTTTGTTAGTTTTTTGAATTTTTTTGCTATTTTTTTCCGAATTTTCTTGCCTTGGTCGAGCATGAACTGAATTTGGGACTAAATTTCTTTTTTCTCTTTCTTGGCTTCTCTCAACCCGTTTTGGATAGATATAATGCCGGAATTTACTTTTTAAATTTTTTGAATTTTTTTCCTATTTTTTTTCGAATTTTCTAGCTCGGGTCGAGTGTGAAGGAATTCAGGACTAAAATTTTTTTCTCTCCTTTTCGGCCTATCTCATCCCGTTTTGGCCATAAGTAATGCCAGAAATAGGTTTTTTAATTTTATAATTTTTTTTGCTATTTTTTTCGGAGTTTTCTTCCCTAGGCCGAGTACGAACGGAATTCTCCACTAGAAGATTTTTCTCTCTTTCCCGGCCTATCTCATCCAATTTTGGCTAAAATAATGCCGGAAAGAGATTTTTTAATTTTTTAGTTTTTTTTTTCTATTTTTCTCGGATTTTATTGCCCGGGTCGTGTATGAACGGAATGTGGGACTAAAAGTTTTTTCTCACTTTCTCGGCGTATCTCATCCCGTTTTACCTAAAAGTAATGCCGGAAAGTGGTTTTTGAATTTTTTTGCTATTTTTTTAGGAATTTTCTTCCCCGAGCTGAGAATGAACGAAATTCTGGACTAAAAGATTTTTCTAGCTTTCTCACCCAATCTCATCCCGTTTTGGCTAAAATTAGTGCCGGAAAGAGGTTTATTAGTTTTTTGAATTTTTTTGCTTTTTTTTTTCGGAATTTTCTTGCCCGGGTCCGGTATGAACGGAATTCGGGACTAAATTTTTTTTTTTTTTATTTCTCGGCCACTGTCAACCTGTTTTGGATAGAAATAATCCCGGAATCAACTTTTTAAATTTTTGTAATTTTTTTGCTATTTTTTTTTGGAATTTTCTAGCTCGGGATGGGTGTGAACAGAATTCGGGACTAAAAGTTTTTTCTCTCATTTTTGGCCAATCCCATCCCGTTTTGGCGAAAAATAATGCCAGAAAAAGGTTTTTTAATTTTTTGAATTTTTTTGCTATTTTTTTTGGAATTTTCTTCCTCAGGCCGAGTACGAACGGAATTCTGGGCTAAAAGATTTTTCTCGCTTTCTCGGCCTATCTCATCCCGTTTTGGCTAAAATTAATGCCGGAAAGAGGTTTATTAATTTTTTGAATTTTTTTGCTATTTTTTTCGGAATTTTACTCGACCTATGAACGGAATTCGGGACGAAAATTTATTTGTCGCTTTCTCGGCCTATCTCATCCCGATTTGGCTAAAATTAATGCCGGAAAGAGATTTTTTAATTTTTTTTCTATTTTTCTCGGAATTTTATTGCCCGGGTTGTGTATGAACGGAATTTGGGACTAAAAGTTTTTTCTCACTTTCTCGGCCTATCTCATCCCGTTTTAGCTATAAGTAATGCCGGAAAGTGGTTTTTGAATTTTTTTGCAGTTTTTTTAGGAATTTTCTACCCCAGGCCGAGTATGAACGGAATTCTGGGGTAAAAATTTTTCTCGATTTCTCGGCCTATCTCATCCCGTTTTGGCTAAAATTAATGCCGGAAAGAGGTTTGTAAATTTTTTTGAATTTTTTTGCTTTTTTTTTTTTGGAATTTTCTTGCGCTGTTTGGGTATGAAAGAAATTCGGGACTAAAATTTTTTTTTCTCTTTCTCGGCCTCTCTCAAATCGTTTTGGATAGATATAATGCCGAAATTAACTTTTTAAAATTTTTGAACTTTTTTGCTATTTTTTTTGGAATTTTCTAGCTCGGGTCGAGTGTGAACGGAATTTGGGACTAAAAGTTTTTTCTCACTTTCTCGGCCTACCTCATCCCGTTTTAGCTAAAAGTAATGCAGAAAAGTGGTTTTTTTAATTTTTTGAATTTTTTTGCTATTTTTTTCGGAATTTTCTTCCCCGGGCCGAGTATGAACGGAATTCTGGACTAAAATATTTTCCTCGCTTTTTCGGCCTATCTCATCCCGTTTTGGCTAAAATTAACGCCGGAAAGAGGTTTGTTAGTTTTTTGAATTTTTTTGCTATTTTTTTCGGAATTTTCTTGCCTTGGTCGAGCATGAACTGAATTTGGGACTAAAATTCTTTTTTCTCTTTCTTGGCTTCTCTCAACCCGTTTTGGATAGATATAATGCCGGAATTTACTTTTTAAATTTTTTGAATTTTTTTCCTATTTTTTTTCGAATTTTCTAGCTCGGGTCGAGTGTGAAGGAATTCAGGACTAAAATTTTTTTCTCTCCTTTTCGGCCTATCTCATCCCGTTTTGGCCAAAAGTAATGCCAGAAATAGGTTTTTTAATTTTATAATTTTTTTTGCTATTTTTTTCGGAGTTTTCTTCCCCAGGCCGAGTACGAACGGAATTCTCCACTAGAAGATTTTTCTCGCTTTCCCGGCCTATCTCATCCCGTTTTGGCTAAAAATAATGCCGGAAAGAGGTTTTTTAATTTTTTAGTTTTTTTTTTCTATTTTTCTCGGATTTTATTGCCCGGGTCGTGTATGAACGGAATGTGGGACTAAAAGTTTTTTCTCACTTTCTCGGCGTATCTCATCCCGTTTTACCTAAAAGTAATGCCGGAAAGTGGTTTTTGAATTTTTTTGCTATTTTTTTAGGAATTTTCTTCCCCGAGCTGAGAATGAACGAAATTCTGGACTAAAAGATTTTTCTAGCTTTCTCACCCAATCTCATCCCGTTTTGGCTAAAATTAGTGCCGGAAAGAGGTTTATTAGTTTTTTGAATTTTTTTGCTTTTTTTTTCGGAATTTTCTTGCCCGGGTCCGGTATGAACGGAATTCGGGACTAAATTTTTTTTTTCTTTCTCGGCCACTGTCAACCTGTTTTGGATAGAAATAATCCCGGAATCAACTTTTTAAATTTTTGTAATTTTTTTGCTATTTTTTTGGAATTTTCTAGCTCGGGATGGGTGTGAACAGAATTCGGGACTAAAAGTTTTTTCTCTCATTTTTGGCCAATCCCATCCCGTTTTGGCGAAAAATAATGCCAGAAAAAGGTTTTTTAATTTTTTGAATTTTTTTGCTATTTTTTTTGGAATTTTCTTCCCCAGGCCGAGTACGAACGGAATTCTGGGCTAAAAGATTTTTCTCGCTTTCTCGGCCTATCTCATCCCGTTTTGGCTAAAATTAATGCCGGAAAGAGGTTTATTAATTTTTTGAATTTTTTTGCTATTTTTTTCGGAATTTTCTTGCCCGGGTCGAGTATGAACGGAATTCGGGACGAAAATTTATTTGTCGCTTTCTCGGCCTATCTCATCCCGATTTGGCTAAAATTAATGCCGGAAAGAGATTTTTTAATTTTTTTTCTATTTTTCTCGGAATTTTATTGCCCGGGTTGTGTATGAACGGAATTTGGGACTAAAAGTTTTTTCTCACTTTCTCGGCCTATCTCATCCCGTTTTAGCTATAAGTAATGCCAGAAAGTGGTTTTTGAATTTTTTTGCAGTTTTTTTAGGAATTTTCTACCCCAGGCCGAGTATGAACGGAATTCTGGGGTAAAAATTTTTCTCGATTTCTCGGCCTATCTCATCCCGTTTTGGCTAAAATTAATGCCGGAAAGAGGTTTGTAAATTTTTTTGAATTTTTTTGCTCTTTTTTTTTTTGGAATTTTCTTGCGCTGTTTGGGTATGAAAGAAATTCGGGACTAAAATTTTTTTTTCACTTTCTCGGCCTCTCTCAAATCGTTTTGGATAGATATAATGCCGAAATTAACTTTTTAAAATTTTTGAACTTTTTTGCTATTTTTTTTGGAATTTTCTAGCTCGGGTCGAGTGTGAACGGAATTTGGGACTAAAAGTTTTTTCTCACTTTCTCGGCCTACCTCATCCCGTTTTAGCTAAAAGTAATGCAGAAAACTAGTTTTTTTAATTTTTTGAATTTTTTTGCTATATTTTTCGGAATTTTCTTCCCCGGGCCGTGTATGAACGGAATTCTGGACTAAAATATTTTCCTCGCTTTTTCGGCCTATCTCATCCCGTTTTGGCTAAAATTAACGCTGGAAAGAGTTTTGTTAGTTTTTTGAATTTTTTTGCTATTTTTTTCGGAATTTTCTTGCCCGGGTCGAGTATGAACAGAATTCGGGACTAAATTTTTTTTTCCCTTTCTCGGCCTATCTCATCCCGTTTTGGCTAAAAATAATGCCGGAAAGAGGCTTTTGAATTTTATAATTTTTTTGCTATTTTTTTCGGAATTTCTTGCTCGGGTCGAGTATGAACGGAATTCGGGACTAAAATTTTTTTCCCACTTTCTCGGCCTATCTCATCCCGTTTTGGCCAAAAATAATGCCGGAAAGAGGTTTTTTAATTTCTTTTTCTATTTGTTTTGGAATTTTCTTGCCCGGGACTAGAATGAACGGAATTTGGGACTAAATTTTTTTTTCTCTCTTTCTCTGCCTCTCTCAAGCCGTTTTGGATAGAAATAATGCCGGAATTAACTTTTTAAATTTTTTAAATGTTTTTGCTATTTCTTATGAAATTTTCTTTCACGAGTGGAGTGTGAACGGAATTCGGGACTAAAATTTTTTTCTTTCTTTTCCGGCCTATCTCATCCAGTTTTGGCATAAAATAATGCCGGACAGGGTTTTTTAATTTTTTTTTTCTATTTTTCTCTGAATTTCTTGCCCGGAAGTATGAACGGAATTCGGGACTAATTTTTTTTTTTTTTTACTTTCTTGGCCTATCTCATCCCTTTTTGGTTAAAAATAATGCCGGAAATAGGTTTTTTAAATTTATAATTTTTTTGCTATTTTTTTCGGAATTTTCTAGCTCGGGTCGAGTGTGAGCAGAATTCGGGTCTAAAATTTATTTCTTGCTTTTTCGGCCTATCTCATCCCGTTTTGGCTAAAATTAATGCCGGAAAGAGGCTTCTGAATTTTTTTGTTATTTTTTTCGAAATTTTCTTTCCCGGGCCAAGTATGAACGGAATTCTGGACTAAAAGATTTTTCTCGATTTCTCGGCCTATCTCATCCTGTTTTGGCTAAAATTAATGCCGGAAAGAGATTTTTTAGTTTTTTAATATTTTTTTGTATTTTTTTCGGAATTTTCTTGGACGGGTCGTGTATGAACGGAATTCAGTACGAAATTTTTTTTTCCTCTTTTTCGGCCTATCTCATCCAGTTTTGGCTAAAAATAATGCCGGAAAGAGGTTTTTTAATTTTATTTTTTCTATTTTTCTCAGAATTTTATTGCCCGGGTTGTGTATGAACGGAATTTGGGACTAAAAGTTTTTTCTCACTTTCTCGGCCTATCTCATCCCGTTTTAGCTATAAGTAATGCCGGAAAGTGGTTTTTGAATTTTTTTGCTATTTTTTTAGGAATTTTCTACCCCGGGCCGAGTATGAACGGAATTCTGGAGTAAAAATTTTTTTCTCTTTCTCGGCCTATCTCATCCCGTTTTGGCTAAAATTAATGCCGGAAAGAGGTTTGTAAATTTTTTTGAATTTTTTTGCTGTTTTTTTTTTTCGGAATTTTCTTGCGCTGTTCGAGTATGAACGAAATTCAGGACTAAATTTTTTTTTCTCTTTCTCGGCCTCTCTCAAATCGTTTTGGATAGATATAATGCCAAAATTAACTTTTTTAATTTTTTGAACTTTTTTGCTATTTTTTTTGGAATTTTCTACCTCGGGTCGAGTGTGAACGGAATTTGGGACTAAAAGTTTTTTCTCACTTTCTCGGCCTACCTTATCCCGTTTTAGCTAAAAGTAATGCAGAAAAGTGGTTTTTTTAATTTTTTGAATTTTTTTGCTAATTTTTTCGGAATTTTCATCCCCGGGCCGAGTATGAACGGAATTCTGGACTAAAATATTTTTCTCGCTTTTTCGGCCTATCTCGTCCCGTTTTGGCTAAAATTAATGCCGGAAAGAGGTTTGTTAGTTTTTAAATTTTTTTGCTATTTTTTTCGGAATTTTCTTGCCTTGGTCGAGCATGAACTGAATTTGGGACTAAAATTCTTTTTTCTCTTTCTCGGCTTCTCTCAACCCGTTTTGGATGGATATAATGCCGGAATTTACTTTTTAAATTTTTTGAATTTTTTTGCTATTTTTTTTGGAATTTTCTAGCTCGGGTCGAGTGTGAAGGAATTCAGGACTAAAATTTTTTTCTCTCCTTCTCGGCCTATCTCATCCCGTTTTGGCCAAAAATAATGCCATAAATAGGTTTTTTTAATTTTTTAATTTCTTTTTCTATTTGTTTTGGAATTTTCTTTCTTGGGACTCGTATGAACGGAATTCGGGACTTAATTTTTTTTTTCTCTCTTTCTCTGCCTCTCTCAAGCCGTTTTGGATAGAATTAATGCCGGAATTAACTTTTTAAATTTTTTGAATTTTTTTGCTATTTTTTTTGGAATTTTCTAGCTCGGGACGAGTGTGAACGGAATACGTGAATAAAAGTTTTTTCTCTTTTTTTCGGCCAATCTCATCCCGTTTTTGCCAAAAATAATGCTAGAAAGAGGTTTTTTCATTTTTTGAATTTTTTTGCTATTTTTTTCGGAATTTTCTTCCCCGGGTCGAGTACGAATGGAATTCGGGACTAAAATTTTTTTTCACTTTCTCGGCCTATGTCATCCCGTTTTGGCTAAAAATAATGCCGGAAAGAGGTTTTTTAATTTTATAATTTTTTTTGCTATTTTTTTCGGGAATTTTCTTCCCCAGGCCGAGTACGAATGGAATTCTGGACTAGAAGATTTTTCTCGCTTTCCCGGCCTATCTCATCCCGTTTTGGCTAAAAATAATGCCGGAAAGAGGTTTTTTAATTTTTTAGTTTTTTTTTTCTATTTTTCTTGGAATTTTATTGCCCGGGTCGTGTATGAACGGAATGTGGGACTAAAAGTTTTTTCTCACTTTCTCGGCGTATCTCATCCCGTTTTACCTAAAAGTAATGACGGAAAGTGGTTTTTGAATTTTTTTGCTATTTTTTTAGGAATTTTCTACCTCGGGCCGAGTATGAACGGAATTCTGGAGTAAAAATTTTTCTCGCTTTCTCAGCCTATCTCATCCAGTTTTGGCTAAAATTAGTGCCCGAAAGAGGTTAATTAGTTTTTTGAATTTTTTTGCTATTTTTTTTCGTAATTTTCTTGCCCGGGTCCAGTATGAACAGAATTCGGGACTAATATATATATTGTTTTCTCTTTCTCGGCCACTCTCAACCCGTTTTGGATAGAAATAATCCCGGAATCAACTTTTTAAATTTTTTGAATTTTTTTACTATTTTTTTTAGAATTTTCTAGCTCGGGATGGGTGTGAACAGAATTCGGGACTAAAAGTTTTTTCTCTTTTTTTCGGCCAATCCCATCCCGTTGTGGCGAAAAATAATGCCAGAAAAAGGTTTTTGAATTTTTTTGCTATTTTTTTTGGAATTTTCTTCCCCAGGCCGAGTACGAACGGAATTCTGGACTAAAAGATTTTTCTCGCTTTCTCGGCCTATCTCAGCCCGTTTTGGCTAAAATTAATGCCGGAAAGAGGTTTATTAATTTTTTGAATTTTTTTGCTATTTTTTTTGGAATTTTCTTCCCAGGCCTAGTACGAACGGAATTCTGGACTAATAGATTTTTCTCGCTTTCTCGGCCTATCTCATCCCGATTTGGCTAAAATTAATGCCGGAAAGAGATTTTCTAATTTTTTTATTTTTTTTTATTTTTTTCGGAATTTTCTTGCCCGGGTCCAGTATGAACAGAATTCAGGACTAAATTATTTTTTTTTTTCACTTTCTCAGCCTCTCTTGACCCATTTTGAATAGAAATAATCCGGAAATTAACTTTTTAAATTTTTCGAATTTTTTTGCTATTTTTTTGGGAATTTTCTAGCTCGGGACGAGTGTGAACAGAATTCAGGACTAAAAGTTTTTTCTCTCTTTTTCGGCCAATCCAATCCCTTTTTGGCGAAAAATATTGCCAAAAAGAGGTTTTTTAATTTTTTGAATTTTTTTGCTATTTTTTTGGAATTTTATTCCCCAGGCCGAGTACGAAAGGAATTCTGGACTAAAAGATTTTTCTCGCTTTCTCGGCCTATCTCATCCCGTTTTGGCTAAAATTAATGCCAGAAAGAGGTTTATTAATTTTTTGAATTTTTTTGCTATTTTTTTCGGAATTTTCTTGCCCGGGTTGAGTATGAACGGAATTCGGGACTAAAATTTTTTTTTCACTGTCTCGGCCTATCTCATCCTGTTTTGGCTCAAAATAATGCCGGAAAGTGGTTTTTTAATTTTATAATTTTTTTGCTATTTTTTTCGGAATTTTCTTCCCAAGGCCAAGTACGAACGGAATTCCGGACTAGAAGGTTTTTCTCGCTTTCCCGGCCTATCTCATCCCGTTTTGCCTAAAAATAATGCCGGAAAGAGGTTTTTTAATTTTTTAATTTTTTTTCTATTTTTCTCGGAATTTTATTGCCCGGGTTGTGTATGAACGGAATTTGGGACTAAAAGTTTTTTCTCACTTTCTCGACCTATCTCATCCCGTTTTAGCTATAAGTAATGCCGGAAAGTGGTTTTTGAATTTTTTTGCTATTTTTTTAGGTATTTTCTACCCCGGGCCGATTATGAACGGAATTCTGGAGTAAAAATTTTTCTCGCTTTCTCAGCCTATCTCATCCCGTTTTGGCTAAAATTAGTGCCCGAAAGAGGTTAATTAGTTTTTTGAATTTTTTTGCTATTTTTTTTCGGAATTTTCTTGCCCGGGTCCAGTATGAAAGGAATTCGGGACTAAATTTTTTTTCTCACTTTCTCGGCCTATCTCATCCAGTTTTGGTTAAAATTAATGCCAGAGAGAGGTTTTTTAATTTTATAATTTTTTTGCTATTTTTTACGGAATTTTCTAGCTCGGGTCGAGTGTGAGCAGAATTCGGAACTAAATTTTTTTTTTTTCTCTTTCTCGGCCTCTCTCAACCCGTTTTGGTTAGAAATAATCCCGGAATTAACTTTTTAAATTTTTTGAATTTTTTTGCTATTTTTTTTTGGAATTTTCTAGTTCGGGATTAGTGTGAACAAAATTCGGAACTAAAAATTTTTTCTCTCTTTTTCGGCCAATC
Source organism: Quercus lobata (assembly GCF_001633185.2). Lineage (NCBI taxonomy): Eukaryota > Viridiplantae > Streptophyta > Magnoliopsida > Fagales > Fagaceae > Quercus > Quercus lobata. Next base: position 47,176,910 of record NC_044904.1, read on the forward strand.
TCATCCTGTTTTGGCCAAAAATAATCCCAGAAAGAGGTTTTTCATTTTTTTCATTTTTTTGCTATTTTTTTCGGAATTCTGGACTAAAATATTTTTCTCGCTTTCTCGGGCTATCCCATCTTGTTTTGGCTAAAATTAATGCCGGAAAGAGGTTTCTTAATTTTTTGAATTTTTTTGCTATTTTATTCGGAATTTTCTTGCCCGAGTTGAGTATGAACGGAATTCAGGACTAATTTTTTTTTTTTTTTTTCACTTTCTTGGCCTATCTCATCCCGTTTTGGCTAAAAGTATTGCTGGAAAGAGGTTTTTTAATTTTATAATTTTTTTGCTGTTTTTTTCAGAATTTTCTTGCTCGGGTCGAGTATTAACGGATTTAGGGACTAATAATTTTTTTCCACTTTCTAAGCCTATCTCATCACGTTTTGGCTGAAAATAATGCCGGAAAGAGGTTTTTTAATTTTTTGTATTTTTTTTGGAATTTTCTACCTCGGGTCGAGTGTCAACGGAATTCGGGACTAAAAGTTTTTTCTCTTTTCCGGCTTATCTCGTCCAGTTTTGGCTAAAAATAATGCCGGAAAGAGGTTAATTAATTTTTTGAATTTTTTTGCAATTTTTTTCGGACTTTTCTTGCCTGGGTCGAGTATGAACGGAATTCGGGACTAAAATTTTTATTTCACTTTCTCGGCCTATCTCATCCCGTTTTGGCTAAAAATAATGCCGGAGAGAGGTTTTTTAGTTTTATAATTTTTTTGCTATTTTTTTTGGAATTTTCTTCCCCAGGCCGAGTACGAACGGAATTCAGGACTAAAAGATTTTTCTCGCTTTCTCGGCCTATCTCATCCCGTTTTGGCTATAAATAATGCCAGAAAGAGGTTTCTTAATTTTTTTATTTTTTTTTTCTATTTTTAACGGAATTTTATTGCCCGGGTCTTGTATGAACGAAATTTGGGACTAAAAGTTTTTTCTCACTTTCTCGGCCTATCTCATCCCGTTTTAGCTAAAAGTAATGCCGGAAAGTGGTTTTTTTTTTTAAATTTTTTGAACTTTTTTTGCTATTTTTTTCGGACTTTTCTTCCCTTGGCTGAGTATGAACGGAATTCTGGACTAAAATATTTTTCTTACTTTCTTGGCCTATCTCATCCCGTTTTGGCTAAAATTAATGCCGGAAAGTGGTTTGTTAGTTTTTTGAATTTTTTTGCCATTTTTTTTCGTTATTTTCTTTCCCTGGTCGAGTATGAACGGAATTTGGGACTAATTTTTTTTTTTCTCTTTCTCGGCCTCTCTCAACCCGTTATGGATAGATATAATGCCGGAATTAACTTTTTAAAATTTTTGAATTTTTTTGCTATGTTTTTGGAATTTTCTAGCTCGGGTGGAGTGTGAACGGAATTCGGGACTAAAATTTTTTTTTTCTCTCTCTTTCTCTGCCTCTCTCAAGCCGTTTTGGATAGAAATAATGCCAAAATTAACTTTTTAAATTTTTTAAATGTTTTTGCTATTTTTTATGGAATTTTCTATCTCGGGTCGAGTGTGAACGGAATTCGGGACAAAATTTTTTTTTCTTTCTTTTCCGACCTATCTAATCCAGTTTTGGCTAAAAATAATGCCGTACAGAGGTTTTTTAGTTTTTTAATTTTTTTTTCCTATATTTCTTTTAATTTTCTTGCCCGGGAGTATGAACGGAATTCGTGACTAAATTTTTTTTTTCACTTTCTCGGCCTATCTCATCCCGTTTTGGTTAAAAATAACGCCAGAAAGAGGTTTTTTAATTTTATAATTTTTTTGCTATCTTTTTCGGAATTTTCTAGCTCGGGTCGAGTGTGAATAGAATTCGGGACTAAAATTTATTTCTCGCTTTTTCGGCCTATGGGAGTTTTGGCTAAAATTAATGCCGGAAATAGGTTTCTGAATTTTTTTCTATTTTTTTCGAAATTTTCTTCCCCGGGCCAAGTATGAACGGAATGAGGGACTAATTTTTTTTTTTTCTCTTTGACAGCCTCTCTCATCCTGTTTTGGCCAAAAATAATGCCGTAAAGAGGTTTTTTAATTTTTGGAATTCTTTTGCTATTTTTTTCGGAATTTTCTTTCCCAAGCTGAGTATGAACGGAATTCTGGACTAAAAGATTTTTCTCGCTTTGTCACCCTATCTCATCCCATTTTGGCTAAAATTAATGCCGGAAAGAGGTTTATTAATTTTTGGAATTTTTTTGCTATTTTTTTCGGAATTTTCTTGCCCGGGTCGAGTATGAACAGAATTCGGGACTAAATTTTTTTTTTCCCTTTCTCGGCCTATCTCATCCCGTTTTGGCTAAAAATAATGCCGGAAAGAGGCTTTTGAATTTTATAATTTTTTTGCTATTTTTTTCGGAATTTCTTGCTCGGGTCGAGTATGAACGGAATTCGGGACTAAAATTTTTTTCCCACTTTCTCGGCCTATCTCATCCCGTTTTGGCCAAAAATAATGCCGGAAAGAGGTTTTTTAATTTCTTTTTCTATTTGTTTTGGAATTTTCTTGCCCGGGACTAGAATGAACGGAATTCGGGACTAAATTTTTTTTTCTCTCTTTCTCTGCCTCTCTCAAGCCGTTTTGGATAGAAATAATGCCGGAATTAACTTTTTAAATTTTTTAAATGTTTTTGCTATTTCTTATGAAATTTTCTTTCACGGGTGGAGTGTGAACGGAATTCGGGACTAAAATTTTTTTCTTTCTTTTCCGGCCTATCTCATCCAGTTTTGGCAAAAAATAATGCCGGACAGGGTTTTTTAATTTTTTTTTTCTATTTTTCTCTGAATTTCTTGCCCGGGAGTATGAACGGAATTCGGGACTAATTTTTTTTTTTTTCACTTTCTTGGCCTATCTCATCCCTTTTTGGTTAAAAATAATGCCGGAAAGAGGTTTTTTAAATTTATAATTTTTTTGCTATTTTTTTCGGAATTTTCTAGCTCGGGTCGAGTGTGAGCAGAATTCGGGTCTAAAATTTATTTCTTGCTTTTTCGGCCTATCTCATCCCGTTTTGGCTAAAATTAATGCCAGAAAGAGGCTTCTGAATTTTTTTGTTATTTTTTTCGAAATTTTCTTTCCCGGGCCAAGTATGAACGAAATTCTGGACTAAAAGATTTTTCTCGATTTCTCGGCCTATCTCATCCTGTTTTGGCTAAAATTAATGCCGGAAAGAGATTTTTTAATTTTTTAATATTTTTTTGTATTTTTTTCGGAATTTTCTTGGACGGGTCGTGTATGAACGGAATTCAGTACGAAATTTTTTTTTCCTCTTTTTCGGCCTATCTCATCCAGTTTTGGCTAAAAATAATGCCGGAAAGAGGTTTTTTAATTTTATTTTTTCTATTTTTCTCAGAATTTTATTGCCCGGGTTGTGTATGAACGGAATTTGGGACTAAAAGTTTTTTCTCACTTTCTCGGCCTATCTCATCCCGTTTTAGCTATAAGTAATGCCGGAAAGTGGTTTTTGAATTTTTTTGCTATTTTTTTAGGAATTTTCTACCCCGGGCCGAGTATGAACGGAATTCTGGAGTAAAAATTTTTTTCTCTTTCTCGGCCTATCTCATCCCGTTTTGGCTAAAATTAATGCCGGAAAGAGGTTTGTAAATTTTTTTGAATTTTTTTGCTGTTTTTTTTTTTCGGAATTTTCTTGCGCTGTTCGAGTATGAACGAAATTCAGGACTAAATTTTTTTTTCTCTTTCTCGGCCTCTCTCAAATCGTTTTGGATAGATATAATGCCAAAATTAACTTTTTTAATTTTTTGAACTTTTTTGCTATTTTTTTTGGAATTTTCTACCTCGGGTCGAGTGTGAACGGAATTTGGGACTAAAAGTTTTTTCTCACTTTCTCGGCCTACCTTATCCCGTTTTAGCTAAAAGTAATGCAGAAAAGTGGTTTTTTTAATTTTTTGAATTTTTTTGCTAATTTTTTCGGAATTTTCATCCCCGGGCCGAGTATGAACGGAATTCTGGACTAAAATATTTTTCTCGCTTTTTCGGCCTATCTCGTCCCGTTTTGGCTAAAATTAATGCCGGAAAGAGGTTTGTTAGTTTTTAAATTTTTTTGCTATTTTTTTCGGAATTTTCTTGCCTTGGTCGAGCATGAACTGAATTTGGGACTAAAATTCTTTTTTCTCTTTCTCGGCTTCTCTCAACCCGTTTTGGATGGATATAATGCCGGAATTTACTTTTTAAATTTTTTGAATTTTTTTGCTATTTTTTTTGGAATTTTCTAGCTCGGGTCGAGTGTGAAGGAATTCAGGACTAAAATTTTTTTCTCTCCTTCTCGGCCTATCTCATCCCGTTTTGGCCAAAAATAATGCCATAAATAGGTTTTTTTAATTTTTTAATTTCTTTTTCTATTTGTTTTGGAATTTTCTTTCCTGGGACTCGTATGAACGGAATTCGGGACTTAATTTTTTTTTTTTCTCTCTTTCTCTGCCTCTCTCAAGCCATTTTGGATAGAATTAATGCCGGAATTAACTTTTTAAATTTTTTGAATTTTTTTGCTATTTTTTTTGGAATTTTCTAGCTCGGGACGAGTGTGAACGGAATACGTGAATAAAAGTTTTTTCTCTTTTTTTCGGCCAATCTCATCCCGTTTTTGCCAAAAATAATGCTAGAAAGAGGTTTTTTCATTTTTTGAATTTTTTTGCTATTTTTTTCGGAATTTTCTTCCCCGGGTCGAGTACGAATGGAATTCGGGACTAAAATTTTTTTTCACTTTCTCGGCCTATGTCATCCCGTTTTGGCTAAAAATAATGCCGGAAAGAGGTTTTTTAATTTTATAATTTTTTTTGCTATTTTTTTCGGGAATTTTCTTCCCCAGGCCGAGTACGAATGGAATTCTGGACTAGAAGATTTTTCTCGCTTTCCCGGCCTATCTCATCCCGTTTTGGCTAAAAATAATGCCGGAAAGAGGTTTTTTAATTTTTTAGTTTTTTTTTTCTATTTTTCTTGGAATTTTATTGCCCGGGTCGTGTATGAACGGAATGTGGGACTAAAAGTTTTTTCTCACTTTCTCGGCGTATCTCATCCCGTTTTACCTAAAAGTAATGACGGAAAGTGGTTTTTGAATTTTTTTGCTATTTTTTTTTAGGAATTTTCTACCTCGGGCCGAGTATGAACGGAATTCTGGAGTAAAAATTTTTCTCGCTTTCTCAGCCTATCTCATCCAGTTTTGGCTAAAATTAGTGCCCGAAAGAGGTTAATTAGTTTTTTGAATTTTTTTGCTATTTTTTTTCGTAATTTTCTTGCCCGGGTCCAGTATGAACAGAATTCGGGACTAATATATATATTGTTTTCTCTTTCTCGGCCACTCTCAACCCGTTTTGGATAGAAATAATCCCGGAATCAACTTTTTAAATTTTTTGAATTTTTTTACTATTTTTTTAGAATTTTCTAGCTCGGGATGGGTGTGAACAGAATTCGGGACTAAAAGTTTTTTCTCTTTTTTTCGGCCAATCCCATCCCATTGTGGCGAAAAATAATGCCAGAAAAAGGTTTTTGAATTTTTTTGCTATTTTTTTTGGAATTTTCTTCCCCAGGCCGAGTACGAACGGAATTCTGGACTAAAAGATTTTTCTCGCTTTCTCGGCCTATCTCAGCCCGTTTTGGCTAAAATTAATGCCGGAAAGAGGTTTATTAATTTTTTGAATTTTTTTGCTATTTTTTTTGGAATTTTCTTCCCAGGCCTAGTACGAACGGAATTCTGGACTAATAGATTTTTCTCGCTTTCTCGGCCTATCTCATCCCGATTTGGCTAAAATTAATGCCGGAAAGAGATTTTCTAATTTTTTGATTTTTTTTTTTATTTTTTTCGGAATTTTCTTGCCCGGGTCCAGTATGAACAGAATTCGGGACTAAATTATTTTTTTTTTTCACTTTCTCAGCCTCTCTTAACCCATTTTGAATAGAAATAATCCGGAAATTAACTTTTTAAATTTTTCGAATTTTTTTGCTATTTTTTTGGGAATTTTCTAGCTCGGGACGAGTGTGAACAGAATTCAGGACTAAAAGTTTTTTCTCTCTTTTTCGGCCAATCCAATCCCTTTTTGGCGAAAAATATTGCCAAAAAGAGGTTTTTTAATTTTTTGAATTTTTTTGCTATTTTTTTGGAATTTTATTCCCCAGGCCGAGTACGAAAGGAATTCTGGACTAAAAGATTTTTCTCGCTTTCTCGGCCTATCTCATCCCGTTTTGGCTAAAATTAATGCCAGAAAGAGGTTTATTAATTTTTTGAATTTTTTTGCTATTTTTTTCGGAATTTTCTTGCCCGGGTTGAGTATGAACGGAATTCGGGACTAAAATTTTTTTTTTCACTGTCTCGGCCTATCTCATCCTGTTTTGGCTCAAAATAATGCCGGAAAGTGGTTTTTTAATTTTATAATTTTTTTGCTATTTTTTTCGGAATTTTCTTCCCAAGGCCAGTACGAACGGAATTCCGGACTAGAAGGTTTTTCTCGCTTTCCCGGCCTATCTCATCCCATTTTGGCCTAAAAATTAATGCCGGAAAGAGGTTTATTAATTTTTTAATTTTTTTGCTATTTTTTTTGGAATTTTCTTCCCCAGGCCGAGTACGAACGGAATTCTGGACTAATAGATTTTTCTCGCTTTCTCGGCCTATCTCATCCCGATTTGGCTAAAATTAATGCCGGAAAGAGATTTTCTAATTTTTTTTTTTTTTTTTTTTTTTTTTTTCGGAATTTTCATGCCCGGGTCCAGTATGAACAGAATTCGGGACTAAATTTTTTTTTTTTTTCTCTTTCTCAGCCTCTCTTAACCCATTTTGGATAGAAATAATCCGGAAATTAACTTTTTAAATTTCTCGAATTTTTTTGCTATTTTTTTGGGAATTTTCTAGATCGGGACGAGTGTGAACAGAATTCAGGACTAAAAGTTTTTTCTCTCTTTTTCGGCCAATCCCATCCCGTTTTGGCGAAAACTAATGCCAAAAAGAGGTTTTTTAATTTTTTTGAATTTTTTTGCTATTTTTTTCGAATTTTCTTCCCCAGGCCAAGTACGAAAGGAATTTAGGACTTAAAGATTTTTCTCGCTTTCTCAGCCTATCTGATCCCGTTTTGCCTAAAAATAATGCCGGAAAGAGGTTTTTTAATTTTTTAATTTTTTTTCTATTTTTCTCGGAATTTTATTGCCCGGGTTGTGTATGAACGGAATTTGGGACTAAAAGTTTTTTCTCACTTTCTTGGCCTATCTCATCCCGTTTTAGCTATAAGTAATGCCGGAAAGTGGTTTTTGAATTTTTTTGCTATTTTTTTAGGAATTTACTTCCCCGGGCCGAGTATGAACGGAATTCTGGAGTAAAAATTTTTCTCGCTTTCTCGGCCTATCTCATCCCGTTTTGGCTAAAATTAGTGCCCGAAAGAGGTTAATTAGTTTTTTGAATTTTTTTACAATTTTTTTTCGGAATTTTCTTGCCCGGGTCCAGTATTAAAGGAATTTGGGACTAATAGATATATTTTTTTCACTTTCTCGGGCTCTCTCAACCCGTTTTGGATAGAAATAATCCCGTAATTAACTTTTTAAGTTTTTTGAATTTTTTTGCTATTTTTTTTGGAATTTTCTAGCTCAGGAAGAGTGTGAACAGAATTCGGGACTAAAAGTTTTTTCTCTCTTTTTCGGTCAATCTCATCCCGTTTTGGCCAAAAATAATGCCTGAAAGAGGTTTTTTAATTTTTTTAATTTTTTTGCTATTTTTTTTGGAATTTTCTTCCCCGGGCCGAGTATGAACGGAATTCTGGACTAAAATATTTTTCTCGCTTTTTCGGCCTATCTCGTCCCGTTTTGGCTAAAATTAATGCCGGAATGAGGTTTGTTAGTTTTTTGAATTTTTTTGCAATTTTTTTGGGAATTTTCTTGCCTTGGTCGAGCATGAACTGAATTTGGGACTAAAATTCTTTTTTCTCTTTCTCAGCTTCTCTCAACCCGTTTTGGATAGATATAATGCCGGAATTTACTTTTTGTGTTTTTTAATTTTTTAATTTCTTTTTCTATTTGTTTTGGAATTTTCTTGCCCGGGACTAGTATGAACGGAATTCGGGACTTAAATTTTTTTTTTTTCTCTCTTTCTCTGCCTCTCTCAAGCCGTTTTGGATAGAAATAATGTCAGAATTAACTTTTTAAATTTTTTAAATGTTTTTGCTATTTTTTCATGGAATTTTCTTTCTCGGGTCGAGTGTGAACGGAATTCGGGACTAAAATTCTTTTCTTTCTTTTCCGGCCTATCTCATCCAGTTTTGGCTAAAAATAATGCCAGACAGGGGTTTTTTAATTTTTTTTTCTATTTTTCTCTGAATTTCTTGCCCGGGAGTATGAACGGAATTCGGGACTAAATTTTTTTTCTCACTTTCTCGGCCTATCTCATCCAGTTTTGGTTAAAAATAATGCCAGAAAGAGGTTTTTTAATTTTATAATTTTTTTGCTATTTTTTTCAGAATTTTCTAGCTCGGGTCGATTGTGAGCAGAATTCAGAACTAAAATTTTTTTTTTCTCTTTCTCGACCTCTCTCAACCCGTTTTGGATAGAAATAATCCCGGAATTAACTTTTTAAATTTTTTGAATTTTTTTGCTATTTTTTTTGGAATTTTCTAGCTCGGGATTAGTGTGAACAGAATTCGGAACTAAAACTTTTTTCTCTCTTTTTCGGCCAATCTCATCCTGTTTTGGCCAAAAATAATTCTAGAAAGAGGTTTTTCATTTTTTGAATTTTTTTGCTATTTTTTTTGGAATTCTGGACTAAAATATTTTTCTCGCTTTCTCGAGCTATCCCATCCCGTTTTGGCTAAAATTAATGCCGGAAAGAGGTTTATTAATTTTTTGAATTTTTTTGCTATTTTATTCGGAATTTTCTTGCCCGGGTCGAGTATGAAAGGAATTCGGCACTAATTTTTTTTTTCTTCACTTTCCTGGCCTATCTCATCCCGTTTTGGCTAAAAATATTGCTGGAAAAAGGTTTTTTCATTTTTTGAATTTTTTTGCTATTTTTTTCGGAATTTTCTTCCCCGGGTCGATTATGATTGGAATTCGGGACTAAAATTTTTTTTCACTTTCTCGGCCTATCTCATCCCATTTTCGCTAAAAATAATGCCGGAAAGAGGTTTTTTAATTTTATAATTTTTTTTGCTATTTTTTTCGGAATTTTCTTCCCCAGGCCGAGTACGAACGGAATTCTGGACTAGAAGATTTTTCTCGCTTTCCCGGCCTATCTCATCCCGTTTTGGCTAAAAATAATGCCGGAAAGAGGTTTTTTAATTTTTTAGTTTTTTTTCTATTTTTCTCGGAATTTTATTGCCCGGGTCGTGTATGAACGGAATTTGGGACTAAAAGTTTTTTCTCACTTTCTCGGCGTATCTCATCCCGTTTTACCTAAAAGTAATGACGGAAAGTGGTTTTTGAATTTTTTTGCTATTTTATTAGGAATTTTCTACCCCGGGCCGAGTATGAACGGAATTTTGGAGTAAAAATTTTTCTCGCTTTCTCAGCCTATCTCATCCCGTTTTGGCTAAAATTAGTGCCCGAAAGAGGTTAATTAGTTTTTTGAATTTTTTTGCTATTTTTTTTCGGAATTTTCTTGCCCGGGTCCAGTATGAACGGAATTCGGGACTAATATATATATATTTTTCTCTTTCTCGGCCACTCTCAACCCGTTTTGGATAGAAATAATCCCGGAATCAACTTTTTAAATTTTTTGAAATTTTTTGCTATTTTTTTTGCAGTTTTCTAGCTCGGGATGGGTGTGAACAGAATTCGGGACTAAAAGTTTTTTCTCTTTTTTTTCGGCCAATCCCATCCTGTTGTGGCGAAAAATAATGCCAGAAAAAGGTTTTTGAATTTTTTTGGAATTTTCTTCCCCAGGCCGAGTACGAACGGAATTCTGGACTAAAAGATTTTTCTCGCTTTCTCGGCCTATCTCATCCCGATTTGGCTAAAATTAATGCCGGAAAGAGATTTTCTAATTTTTTGATTTTTTTTTTATTTTTTTCGGAATTTTCTTGCCCGGGTCCAGTATGAACAGAATTCGGGACTAAATTATTTTTTTTTTCACTTTCTCAGCCTCTCTTAACCCATTTTGAATAGAAATAATCCGGAAATTAACTTTTTAAATTTTTCGAATTTTTTGCTATTTTTTTGGGAATTTTCTAGCTCGGGACGAGTGTGAACAGAATTCAGGACTAAAAGTTTTTTCTCTCTTTTTCGGCCAATCCAATCCCTTTTTGGCGAAAAATATTGCCAAAAAGAGGTTTTTTAATTTTTTGAATTTTTTTGCTATTTTTTTGGAATTTTCTTCCCCAGGCCGAGTACGAAAGGAATTCTGGACTAAAAGATTTTTCTCGCTTTCTCGGCCTATCTCATCCCGTTTTGGCTAAAATTAATGCCAGAAAGAGGTTTATTAATTTTTTGAATTTTTTTGCTATTTTTTTCGGAATTTTCTTGCCCGGGTTGAGTATGAACGGAATTCGGGACTAAAATTTTTTTTTTCACTGTCTCGGCCTATCTCATCCTGTTTTGGCTCAAAATAATGCCGGAAAGTGGTTTTTTAATTTTATAATTTTTTTGCTATTTTTTTCGGAATTTTCTTCCCAAGGCCAAGTACGAACGGAATTCCGGACTAGAAGGTTTTTCTCGCTTTCCCGGCCTATCTCATCCCGTTTTGCCTAAAAATAATGCCGGAAAGAGGTTTTTTAATTTTTTAATTTTTTTTCTATTTTTCTCGGAATTTTATTGCCCGGGTTGTGTATGAACGGAATTTGGGACTAAAAGTTTTTTCTCACTTTCTCGACCTATCTCATCCCGTTTTAGCTATAAGTAATGCCGGAAAGTGGTTTTTGAATTTTTTTGCTATTTTTTTAGGTATTTTCTACCCCGGGCCGATTATGAACGGAATTCTGGAGTAAAAATTTTTCTCGCTTTCTCAGCCTATCTCATCCCGTTTTGGCTAAAATTAGTGCCCGAAAGAGGTTAATTAGTTTTTTGAATTTTTTTGCTATTTTTTTTCGGAATTTTCTTGCCCGGGTCCAGTATGAAAGGAATTCGGGACTAAATTTTTTTTCTCACTTTCTCGGCCTATCTCATCCAGTTTTGGTTAAAATTAATGCCAGAGAGAGGTTTTTTAATTTTATAATTTTTTTGCTATTTTTTACGGAATTTTCTAGCTCGGGTCGAGTGTGAGCAGAATTCGGAACTAAATTTTTTTTTTTTCTCTTTCTCGGCCTCTCTCAACCCGTTTTGGTTAGAAATAATCCCGGAATTAACTTTTTAAATTTTTTGAATTTTTTTGCTATTTTTTTTTGGAATTTTCTAGTTCGGGATTAGTGTGAACAAAATTCGGAACTAAAAATTTTTTCTCTCTTTTTCGGCCAATCTCATCCTGTTTTGGCCAAAAATAATCCCAGAAAGAGGTTTTTCATTTTTTTCATTTTTTTGCTATTTTTTTCGGAATTCTGGACTAAAATATTTTTCTCGCTTTCTCGGGCTATCCCATCTTGTTTTGGCTAAAATTAATGCCGGAAAGAGGTTTCTTAATTTTTTGAATTTTTTTGCTATTTTATTCGGAATTTTCTTGCCCGAGTTGAGTATGAACGGAATTCAGGACTAATTTTTTTTTTTTTTTTTCACTTTCTTGGCCTATCTCATCCCGTTTTGGCTAAAAGTATTGCTGGAAAGAGGTTTTTTAATTTTATAATTTTTTTGCTGTTTTTTTCAGAATTTTCTTGCTCGGGTCGAGTATTAACGGATTTAGGGACTAATAATTTTTTTCCACTTTCTAAGCCTATCTCATCACGTTTTGGCTGAAAATAATGCCGGAAAGAGGTTTTTTAATTTTTTGTATTTTTTTTGGAATTTTCTACCTCGGGTCGAGTGTCAACGGAATTCGGGACTAAAAGTTTTTTCTCTTTTCCGGCTTATCTCGTCCAGTTTTGGCTAAAAATAATGCCGGAAAGAGGTTAATTAATTTTTTGAATTTTTTTGCAATTTTTTTCGGACTTTTCTTGCCTGGGTCGAGTATGAACGGAATTCGGGACTAAAATTTTTATTTCACTTTCTCGGCCTATCTCATCCCGTTTTGGCTAAAAATAATGCCGGAGAGAGGTTTTTTAGTTTTATAATTTTTTTGCTATTTTTTTTGGAATTTTCTTCCCCAGGCCGAGTACGAACGGAATTCAGGACTAAAAGATTTTTCTCGCTTTCTCGGCCTATCTCATCCCGTTTTGGCTATAAATAATGCCAGAAAGAGGTTTCTTAATTTTTTTATTTTTTTTTCTATTTTTAACGGAATTTTATTGCCCGGGTCTTGTATGAACGAAATTTGGGACTAAAAGTTTTTTCTCACTTTCTCGGCCTATCTCATCCCGTTTTAGCTAAAAGTAATGCCGGAAAGTGGTTTTTTTTTTAAAATTTTTTGAACTTTTTTTGCTATTTTTTTCGGAATTTTCTTCCCTTGGCTGAGTATGAACGGAATTCTGGACTAAAATATTTTTCTTACTTTCTTGGCCTATCTCATCCCGTTTTGGCTAAAATTAATGCCGGAAAGTGGTTTGTTAGTTTTTTGAATTTTTTTGCCATTTTTTTCGTTATTTTCTTTCCCTGGTCGAGTATGAACGGAATTTGGGACTAATTTTTTTTTTCTCTTTCTCGGCCTCTCTCAACCCGTTATGGATAGATATAATGCCGGAATTAACTTTTTAAAATTTTTGAATTTTTTTGCTATTTTTTTTGGAATTTTCTAGCTCGGGTCGAGTGTGAACGGAATTCGGGACTAAAATTTTTTTTTTCTCTCTCTTTCTCTGCCTCTCTCAAGCCGTTTTGGATAGAAATAATGCCAAAATTAACTTTTTAAATTTTTTAAATGTTTTTGCTATTTTTTATGGAATTTTCTATCTCGGGTCGAGTGTGAACGGAATTCGGGACAAAATTTTTTTTTCTTTCTTTTCCGACCTATCTAATCCAGTTTTGGCTAAAAATAATGCCGTACAGAGGTTTTTTAGTTTTTTAATTTTTTTTTCCTATATTTCTTTTAATTTTCTTGCCCGGGAGTATGAACGGAATTCGTGACTAAATTTTTTTTTTCACTTTCTCGGCCTATCTCATCCCGTTTTGGTTAAAAATAACGCCAGAAAGAGGTTTTTTAATTTTATAATTTTTTTGCTATCTTTTTCGGAATTTTCTAGCTCGGGTCGAGTGTGAATAGAATTCGGGACTAAAATTTATTTCTCGCTTTTTCGGCCTATGGGAGTTTTGGCTAAAATTAATGCCGAAAATAGGTTTCTGAATTTTTTTCTATTTTTTTCGAAATTTTCTTCCCCGGGCCAAGTATGAACGGAATTTTGAACTAAAAGATTTTTCTCGCTTTCTCGGCCTATCTCATCCTGTTTTGACTAAAATTAATGTCAGAAAGAGATTTTTTAATTCTTTAATATTTTTTTGTATTTTTTTCGGAATTTTGTTGGACGGGTCGTGTATGAACGGAATTCGGGACGAAATTTTTTTTTCCTCTTTTTCGGCCTATCTCATCCAGTTTTGGCTAAAAATAATGCCAGAAAGAGGTTTTTTAATTTTTTAAATTTTTTGCTTTTTTTTTTAGAATTTTCTAGCTCGAGTCGAGTGTGAACAGAATTCGGGACTAAAATTTATTTCTCGCTTTTTCGGCCTATCTCATCCCGTTTTGGCTAAAATTAATGCCGGAAAGAGGTTTCTGAATTTTTTTGCTGTTTTTTTTCGAAATTTTCTTCCCCGGGCCAAGTATGAACGGAATTCTGGACTAAAAGATTTTTCTCGCTTTCTCGGCCTATCTCATCCTGTTTTGGCTAAAATTAATGCCGGAAAGAGATTTTTTAATTCTTTTATATTTTTTTGGTATTTTTTTCGGAATTTTTGTAGACGGGTCGTGTATGAACGGAATTCGGGATGAAATTTTTTTTTCCGCTTTTTCGGCCTATCTCATCCAGTTTTGGCTAAAAATAATGCCGTAAAGAGGTTTTTTTATTTTTTAATTTTTTTTTTATTTTTCTCGGAATTTTACTGCCCAGGTCGTGTATGAACGGAATTTGGGACTAAAATTTTTTTTTTTCTCTTTCTCAGCCTATCAAATCCCATTTTGGCTATAAATAAAGCCGGAAAGAGGTTTTTTAATTTTTTGAATTTTTTTGCTATTTTTTCGGAATTTTCTTGTCCGGGTTGAGTATGAACGGAATGAGGGACTAAATTTTTTTTTTTTTCTCTTTCTCAGCCTATCACATCCTGTTTTGGCCAAAAATAATGCCGTAAAGAGGTTTTTTAATTTTTGGAATTCTTTTGCTATTTTTTTCGGAATTTTATTTCCCGAGCCGAGTATGAATGGAATTCTGGACTAAAAGATTTTTCTCGCTTTCTCACCCTATCTCATCCTGTTTTGGCTAAAATTAGTGCCGGAAAGATGTTTATTAGTTTTTTGAATTTTTTTGCTATTTTATTTTCGGAATTTTCTTGCCCGGGTCTAGTATGAACGGAATTCGGGACTAAAATTTTTTTTTTTCTCTTTCATGGCCTCTCTCAACCCGTTTTTGATAGAAATAATCCCGGAATTAACTTTTAAAATTTTTTGAATTTTTTTACTATTTTTTTTGGAATTTTCTAGCTCGGGATTTGTCTGAACAGAATTCGGAACTAAAAATTTTTTCTCTCTTTTTCGGCCAATCTCATCCCGTTTTGGCCAACAATAATGCCAGAAAGAGGTTTTTTAATTTTTTACTTTCTTTTTCTATTTCTTTCGGAATTTTCTTGCCCGGGACTAGTATGAATGGAATTCGGGACTAAAATTTTTTTTTTTCTCTCTTTTCCGGCCTATCTCATCCAGTTTTGGCTAAAAATAATGCCGGAAAGTGATTTTTTAATATTTTGAATTTTTTTGCTATTTTTTTCGAAATTTTCTTCCCCAAGCCGAGTACGAACGGAATTCTGGACTAAAAGATTTTTCTTGCTTTCTCGGCCTATCTCATCCCGTTTTGGCTAAAATTAATGCCGTAATGAGGTTAATTAATTTTTTGCAATTTTTTTCGGAATTTTCTTGCCCGGGTCGAGTATGAACGGAATTCGGGACTAAAATTTTTATTTCACTTTCTCGTCCTATCTCATCCCGTTTTGGCTAAAAATAATGCCAGAAAGAAGTTTTTTAATTTTATAATTTTTTTGCTATTTTTTTTTAATTTTCTTCCCTAGGCCGAGTACGAACGGAACTCTGGACTAAAAGATTTTTCTCGCTTTCTCGGCCTATCTCATCCCGTTTTGGCTAAAAATAATGCCGGAAAGAGGTTTCTTAAATTTTTTTGTTCTATTTTTAACGGAATTTTATTGCCCGGGTCGTGTATGAACGAAATTTGGGACTAAAAGTTTTTTCTCACTTTCTCGGTCTATCTCGTCCCATTTTAGCTAAAAGTAATGCCGGAAAGTGGTTTTTTTTTTTTTAATTTTTTGAATTTTTTTGGTATTTTTTTCGGAATTTTCTTCCCCTGCCGAGTATGAACGAATCTGGACTAAAATATTTTTCTCGCTTTCTCGGCCTATCTCATCCCGTTTTGGCTAAAATTAATGCCGGAAAGTGGTTTCTTAGTTTTTTGAATTTTTTGCTATTTTTTTCGGAATTTTCTTGCCCTGGTCGAGTATGAACGGAATTTGGGACTAAAATTTTTTTTTTTTCTATTTCTCGGCCTCTCTCAACCCGTTATGGATAGATATAATGCCGAAATTAACTTTTTAAATTTTTTGAATTTTTTTGCCATTTTTTTTGGAATTTTCTAGCTCGGGTCGAGTGTGAACGGAATTCGGGACTAAAATTTTCTCTCCTTTTCTGCCTATCTCATCCCGTTTTGGCCAAAAATAATTCCGGAAATAGGTTTTTTAATTTTTTACTTTCTTTTTCTATTTGTTTCGGAATTTTCTTGCCCGGGACTAGTATGAATGGAATTCGGGACTAAAATTTTTTTTTTCTCTCTTTTCCGGCCTATCTCATCCAGTTTTGGCTAAAAATAATGCCAGAAAGTGATTTTTTAATATTTTGAATTTTTTTGCTATTTTTTTCGAAATTTTCTTCCCCAAGCCGAGTACGAACGGAATTCTGGACTAAAAGATTTTTCTTGCTTTCTCGGCCTATCTCATCCCGTTTTGGCTAAAATTAATGCCGTAATGAGGTTAATTAATTTTTTGCAATTTTTTTCGGAATTTTCTTGCCCGGGTCGAGTATGAACGGAATTCGGGACTAAAATTTTTATTTCACTTTCTCGTCCTATCTCATCCCGTTTTGGCTAAAAATAATGCCAGAAAGAAGTTTTTTAATTTTATAATTTTTTTGCCATTTTTTTTTTAATTTTCTTCCCCAGGCCGAGTACGAACGGAACTCTGGACTAAAAGATTTTTCTCGCTTTCTTCGCCTATCTCATCCCGTTTTGGCTAAAAATAATGCCGGAAAGAGGTTTCTTAATTTTTTATTTTTTTTTCTATTTTTAACGGAATTTTATTGCCCGGGTCGTGTATGAACAAAATTTGGGACTAAAAGCTTTTTCTCACTTTCTTGGTCTATCTCGTCCCGTTTTAACTAAAAATAATGCTAGAAAGTGGTTTTTTTTAATTTTTTGAATTTTTTTGGTATTTTTTTCGAAATTTTCTTCCCCTGGCCGAGTATGAACGGAATTCTGGACTAAAATATTTTTCTCGCTTTCTCGGCCTATCTCATCTCGTTTTGGCTAAAATTAATGCCGGAAAGTGGTTTGTTAGTTTTTTGAATTTTTTTTGCTATTTTTTTCGGAATTTTCTTGCCCTGGTCGAGTATGAACGGAATTTGGGACTAAAATTTTTTTTTTTTTTCTATTTCTCGGCCTCTCTCAACCCGTTATGGATAGATATAATGCCGGAATTAACTTTTTGAATTTTTTTGCTATTTTTTTTGGAATTTTCTAGCTCGGGTCGAGTGTGAACGGAATTCGGGACTAAAATTTTTTCTCTCCTTTTCGGCCTATCTCATCCCGTTTTGGCCAAAAATAATTCCGGAAATAGGTTTTTTAATTTTTTAATTTCTTTTTCTATTTGTTTCGGAATTTTCTTGCCCAGGACTAGTATGAATGGAATTCGGGACTAAATTTTTTTTTTTCTCTTTTCCGGCCTATCTCATCCAGTTTTGGCTAAAAATAACGCCGGAAAGTGATTTTTTAATATTTTGAATTTTTTTGCTATTTTTTTCGAAATTTTCTTCCCCAAGCCGAGTACGAACGGAATTCTGGACTAAAAGATTTTTCTTGCTTTCTCGGCCTATCTCATCCCGTTTTGGCTAAAATTAATGCCGTAATGAGGTTAATTAATTTTTTGCAATTTTTTTCGGAATTTTCTTGCCCGGGTCGAGTATGAACGGAATTCGGGACTAAAATTTTTATTTCACTTTCTCGTCCTATCTCATCCCGTTTTGGCTAAAAATAATGCCAGAAAGAAGTTTTTTAATTTTATAATTTTTTTGCTATTTTTTTTTAATTTTCTTCCCCAGGCCGAGTACGAACGGAACTCTGGACTAAAAGATTTTTCTCGCTTTCTCGGCCTATCTCATCCCGTTTTGGTTAAAAATAATGCCGGAAAGAGGTTTCTTAAATTTTTTTTTTCTATTTTTAACGGAATTTTATTGCCCGGGTCGTGTATGAACGAAATTTGGGACTAAAAGTTTTTTCTCACTTTCTCGGTCTATCTCGTCCCATTTTAGCTAAAAGTAATGCCGGAAAGTGGTTTTTTTCTTTTAATTTTTTGAATTTTTTTGGTATTTTTTTCGGAATTTTCTTCCCCTGGCCGAGTATGAACGGAATTCTGGACTAAAATATTTTTCTCGCTTTCTCGGCCTATCTCATCCCGTTTTGGCTAAAATTAATGCCGGAAAGTGGTTTCTTAGTTTTTTGAATTTTTTTGCTATTTTTTTCGGAATTTTCTTGCCCTGGTCGAGTATGAACGGAATTTGGGACTAAATTTTTTTTTTTCTATTTCTCGGCCTCTCTCAACCCGTTATGGATAGATATAATGCCGGAATTAACTTTTTAAATTTTTTGAATTTTTTTGCTATTTTTTTTGGAATTTTCTAGCTCGGGTCGAGTGTGAACGGAATTCGGGACTAAAATTTTTTCTCTCCTTTTCGGCCTATCTCATCCCGTTTTGGCCAAAAATAATTCCGGAAATAGGTTTTTTAAATTTTTAATTTCTTTTTCTATTTGTTTCAGAATTTTCTTGCCCAGGACTAGTATGAATGGAATTCGGGACTAAAATTTTTTTTTTTCTCTTTTCCGGCCTATCTCATCCAGTTTTGGCTAAAAATAATGCCGGAAAGTGATTTTTTAATATTTTGAATTTTTTTGCTAATTTTTTCGAAATTTTCTTCCCCAAGCCGAGTACGAACGGAATTCTGGACTAAAAGATTTTTCTTGCTTTCTCGGCCTATCTCATCCCGTTTTGGCTAAAATTAATGCCGTAATGAGGTTAATTAATTTTTTGCAATTTTTTTCGGAATTTTCTTGCCCGGGTCGAGTATGAACGGAATTCGGGACTAAAATTTTTATTTCACTTTCTCGTCCTATCTCATCCCGTTTTGGCTAAAAATAATGCCAGAAAGAAGTTTTTTGATTTTATAATTTTTTTGCTATTTTTTTTTTAATTTTCTTCCCCAGGCCGAGTACGAACGGAACTCTGGACTAAAAGATTTTTCTCGCTTTCTCGGCCTATCTCATCCCGTTTTGGCTAAAAATAATGCCGGAAAGAGGTTTCTTAATTTTTAATTTTTTTTTCTATTTTTAACGGAATTTTATTGCCCGGGTCGTGTATGAACGAAATTTGGGGCTAAAAGTTTTTTCTCACTTTCTCGGTCTATCTCGTCCCGTTTTAGCTAAAAGTAATGCCGGAAAGTGGTTTTATTTAATTTTTTGAATTTTTTTGGTATTTTTTTCGGAATTTTCTTCCCCTGGCCGAGTATGAACGGAATTCTGGACTAAAATATTTTTCTCGCTTTCTCGGCCTATCTCATCCCGTTTTGGCTAAAATTAATGCCGGAAAGTGGTTTGTTAGTTTTTTGAATTTTTTTGCTATTTTTTTCGGAATTTTCTTTTCCTGGTCGAGTATGAACGAAATTTGGGACTAAAATTTTTTTTTTTTCTATTTCTCGGCCTCTCTCAACCCGTTATGGATAGATATAATGCCGGAATTAACTTTTTAAATTTTTTGAATTTTTTTGCTATTTTTTTTGGAATTTTCTAGCTCAGATCGAGTGTGAACGGAATTCGGGACTAAAATTTTTTCTCTCCTTTTCGGCCTATCTCATCCCGTTTTGGCCTAAAATAATTCCGGAAATAGGTTTTTTAATTTTTTAATTTCTTTTTCTATTTGTTTCGGAATTTTCTTGCCCGGGACTAGTATGAATGGAATTCGGGACTAAAATTTTTTTTTTCTCTCTTTCTCTGCCTCTCTCAAGCCGTTTTGGATAGAAATAATGCCGGAATTAACTTTTTAAAATTTTTAAATGTTTTTGCTATTTTTTATGGAATTTTCTATCTCGGGTCGAGTGTGAACGGAATTCGGGACTAAAATTTTTTTCTTTCTTTTCCGGCCTATCTAATCCAGTTTTGGCAAAAAATAATGCCGTACAGAGGTTTTTTAATTTTTTAATTTTTTTCCTATTTTTCTCTGAATTTTCTTGCCCGGGAGTATGAACGGAATTCGGGACTAAATTTTCTTTTTTTTCACTTTCTCAGCCTATCTCATCCTGTTTTGGTTAAAAATAACGTCGGAAAGAGGTTTTTTAATTTTATAATTTTTTTGCTATCTTTTTCGGAATTTTCTAGCTCGGGTCGAGTGTGAACAGAATTCGGGCCTAAAATTTATTTCTCGCTTTTACGGCCTATCTCATCCCGTTTTGGCTAAAATTAATGCCGGAATGAAGTTTCTGAATTTTTTTCTATTTTTTTCGAAATTTTCTTCCCCGGACCAAGTATGAACGGAATTCTGGACTAAAAGATTTTTCTCGCTTTCTCGGCCTATCTCATCCTGTTTTGACTAAAATTAATGTCGGAAAGAGATTTTTTAATTTTTTAATTTTTTTTCTATTTTTTTCAGAATTTTCTAGCTTGGGTCGAGTGTGAACAGAATTCGGGACTAAAATTTATTTCTCACTTTCTCGGCCTATGTTTTGGCTAAAAATAATGCCGGAAAGAGGTTTTTTTAATTTTTTTTCTATTTTTCTCAGAATTTTATTGCCCGGGTCGTGTATGAATGAAATTCTGGACTAAAAGATTTTTCTCGCTTTCTCAGCCTATCTCATTCCGTTTTGGCTAAAATTAATGCCGGAAAGAGGTTTGTTAGTTTTTTGAATTTTTTTGCTATCTTTTTCGGAATTTTCTTGCTCTGGTCATGTATGAACGGAATTCGGGACTAAAATTTTTTTCTCTCTTTTTTGGCCTATCTCATCCCGTTTTGGCCAAAAATAATGCCGGAAAGAGGTTTTTTAATTTTTTCTTATTTGTTTCGGAATTTTCTTGCCCGGGTCAAGTATTAACGGAATTCGGGACTAAAATTTTTTTTCTCTCTTTCTCTGCCTCTCTCAACCTGTTTTCGATATAAATAATGCCGGAATTAACTTTTTAAATTTTTTCAATTTTTATGCTATTTTTTTTGGAATTTTCTAGCTTGGGTCGAGTGTGAACGGAATTCGGGACTAAAACTTTTGTCACTCTTTTCTGGCCTATCTCATCTATTTTTCTCTAGAAATAATACCGGAAAGAGGTTTTTTATTTTTTTATTTTTTTTTCTATTTTTCTCTGAATTTTCTTTCCCGGGTCGAGTATGAACGGAATTCGGGACTAAATTTTTTTTTTCACTTTCTCGGCCTATCTCATCCCATTTTGGATAAAAATAATTCCGGACAGGGGTTATTTAATTTTCTAATTTTTTTGCTATTTTTTCGGAATTTTCTTGCCCGGGACGAGCATGAACGGAATTCGGGACTAAAATTTTTTTTCCACTTTCTCGGCCTATCTCATCACGTTTTGGCTAAAAATAATTCCGGAAAGAGGTTTTTTAATTTTTTGAATTTTTTTGCTATGTTTTTTGGAATTTTCTTGCCCGGGTCTAGTTTGAACGGAATTCAAGACTAAAATTTTTTTTCTCTCTTTCTCTGCCTCTGTCAACCCGTTTTGGATAGAAATAATGCAGGAATTAACTTTTTAAATTTTTTGAATTTTTGGGCTATTTTATTTGGAATTTTTTAGCTTGGTTCGAGTGTGAACGGAATGCGGGACTAAAATTTTTTTTTCTCTTTTTCGGCCTATCTCATCCCGTTTTGGCCAAAAATAATGCCGGGAAGAGGTTTTTTAATTTTTTCTTATTTGTTTCAGAATTTTCTTGCCTGGGTCAAGTATGAACGGAATTCGGGACTAAATTTTTTTTTTCTCTCTTTCTCTGCCCCTCTCAACCTGTTTTGGATATAAATAATGCTGGAATTAACTTTTTAATTTTTTTTGAATTTTTATGCTATTTTTATTTTGGAATTTTCTAGCTTGGGTCGAGTGTGAACGGAATTCGGGACTAAAACTTTTTTCACTCTTTTCTGGCCTATCTCATCTATTTTTGGCTAGAAATAATACCGGAAAGAGGTTTTTTAATTTTTTAATTTTTTTTCTGTTTTTCTCTGAATTTTCTTGCCCGGGTCGAGTATGAACGGAATTTGGGACTAAATTTTTTTTTCCACTTTCTCGACCTATCTCATCAATTTTTGGCTAAAAATAATACCGGAAAGAGGTTTTTTAATTTTTTTGCTATATTTTTCGGAATTTTCTAGCTCGGGTCGAGTGTGAACGGAATTCGGGACAAAAATTTATTTCTCGTTTTCTTGGCCTATCTCATCCCGATTTGGCTAAAATTAATGCTGGAAAAAGATTTTTTAATTTTTTGAATTTTGTTTATATTTTTTTCGGAATTTTCTTGCCCGGGTCGAGTATGAACGGAATTCGGGACGGAAATTTATTTCTCGCTTTCTCGGCCTATCTCGTCCTGATTTGGTTAAAATTAATGCCGGAAATAGATTTTTTAATTTTTTGAATTTTTTTTTCTATTTTTTTCTGAATTTTCTTACCCGGGCCTAGTATGAATGTAATTCGGGACCATTTTTTTTTTTCTCTTTCTCGGCCTCTCTCAACCCGTTTTGGATAGATATAATGCTGGAATTAACTTTTTAAATTTTTTGAATTTTTTTGCTATTTTTTTTTGGAATTTTCTAGCATGGGCCGAGTGTGAACGGAATTCGGGACCAAAATTTTTTTTTCCCTCCTTTTTGGCCTATCTCATCCCGTTTTGGCCAAAAATAATGCCGGAAAGAGGTTTTTTTTTTATTTTTTTCTTATTTGTTTCGGAATTTTCTTGCTCGGGTCGAGTATGAACGGAATTCGGGGCTAAATTTTTTTATTCTCTCTTTCTCTGCCTCTCTCAAGCCGTTTTAGATAGAAATAATGCTGGAATTAACTTTTTAAATTTTTTAATTTTTTTGTTATTTTTTATAGAATTTTCTATCTCGGGTCGAGTGTGAACAGAATTCGGGACTAAAATTTTTTTCTTTCTTTTCCGGCCTATCTCATCCAGTTTTGGCTAAAAATAATACCGGACAGAAGTTTTTTAATTTTTTAATTTTTTTTCTATTTTTCTGAGAATTTCCTTGCACGGGAGTATGAACGGAATTCGGGACTAAATTTTTTTTTTTTTTTTTTTCACTTTCTCGGCCTATCTCATCCCGTTTTGGTTAAGAATAATGCTGGAAAGAGGTTTTTTAATATTACAATTTTTTTGCTATTTTTTTCGGAATTTTCTAGCTCGGGCCGAGTGTGAACTGAATTCGGGACTAAAATTTATTTCTCGCTTTTTCGGCCTATCTCATCCCGTTTTGGCTAAAATTAATGCTGAAAAGAGGTTAACGAATTTTTTTGCTATTTTTTTCAAAATCTTCTTCCTCGGGCCAAGTATGAACGGAAATTCTGGACTAAAAGATTTTTCTCGCTTTCTCGGCCTATCTCATCTTGTTTTGGCTAAAATTAATGCCGGAAAGAGGTTTTTTAATTTTTTAATTTTTTTTTGTATTTTTTTCAGAATTTTCTTGCACAGGTTGTGTATGAACAGAATTCGGGACGAAATTTTTTTTTCATCTTTTTCGGCCTATCTCATCCAGTTTTGGCTAAAAATAAAGCCGGAAAGAGGTTTTTTAATTTTTTAATTTTTTTTTCTATTTTTCTCTGAATTTTATTGCCCGGGTCGTGTATGAACAGAATTTGGGACTAAATTTTTTTTTTTCACTTTCTCAGCCTATCAAATTCCGTTTAGGCCATAAATAATGTCGTAAAGCGGTTTTTCAATTTTTGGAATTCTTCTGCTATTTTTTTCTGAATTTTCTTTCCCGTGACGAGAGTGAACAGAATTCTGGACTAAAAGATTTTTCTAGCTTTCTCACCCAATCTCATCCCGTTTTGTGTAAAATTAGTGTCAGAAAGAGGTTTATTAGTTTTTTGAATTTTTTTGCTTTTTTTTTTTTTCGGAATTTTCTTGCCCGGGTCCGGTATGAACGGAATTCGGGACTAAATTTTTTTTTTTTCTCTTTCTCAGCCTCTCTCAACCCGTTTTGGATAGAAATAATCCCAGAATCAACTTTTTAAATTTTTTGAATATTTTTGCTATTTTTTTTGGAATTTTCTAGCTCAGGACGGGTGTGAACAGAATTCGGGACTAAAAGTTTTTTCTCTCTTTTCCGGCCAATCTCTTCCCGTTTTCGCCAAAAATAATGCTAGAAAGAGGTTTTTTAGTTTTTGGAATTTTTTTGCTATTTTTTTCGGAATTTTCTTCCCCAGGCCGAGTACGAACGGAATTCTGGACTAAAAGACTTTTCTCACTTTCTTGGCCTATCTAATCCCGTTTTGGGTAAAATTAATGCCGGAAACAGGTTTATTAATTTTTTGAATTTTTTTGCTATTTTTTTCGGAATTTTCTTGCCCACGTCCGGTATGAATGGAATTCGGGACTAAATTTTTTTTTTTTCTCTTTCTCAGCCTCTCTCAATCCGTTTTGGATAGAAATAATCCCGGAATCAACTTTTTAAATTTTTTGAATTTTTTTGCTATTTTTTTTGGAATTTTCTAGCTCGGGACGGGTGTGAACAAAATTCGGGACTAAAAGTTTTTTCTCTCTTTTTCGGCCAATCTCATCCCGTTTTGGTGAAAAATAATGCCAGAAAGAGGTTTTTTAATTTTTTGAATTTTTTTGCTATTTTTTTTGGAATTTTCTTCCCCAGGCCGAGTACAAACGGAATTCTGAACTAAAAGATTTTTCTTGCTTTCTCGGCCTATCTCATCCCGTTTTGGGTAAAATTAATGCCGGAAAGAGGTTTATTAATTTTTTGAATTTTTTTGCTATTTTTTTTCGGAATTTTCTTGCCCGGGTCGAGTATGAACGGAATTCGGGACTAAAATTTTTTTTTCACTTTCTCGGCCTATCTCATCCCGTTTTGGCTAAAAATTTTGCCGAAAAGTGGTTTTTTAATTTTATCATTTTTTTGCTATTTTTTTTCGGAATTTTTTTCCCCAAGCCAAGTACGAACGGAATTCTGGACTAGAAGATTTTTCTCGCTTTCCCGGCCCATCTCATCCTGTCTTGGCTAAAAATAATGCCAGAAAGAGGTTTTATAATTTTTTTTCTATTTTTTTCGGAATTTTATTGCCCGGGTCGTGTATGAATGGAATTTGGGACTAAAAGTTTATTCTCACTTTCTCGGCCTATCTCATCCCGTTTTAGCTAAAAGTAGTGCCAGAAAGTGGTTTTTGAATTTTTTTTTCTATTTTTTTAGGAATTTTCTTCCCGGAACCGAGTATGAACGGAATTTTGGAGTAAAAATTTTTCTCGCTTTCTCGGCCTATCTCATCCCGTTTTCGCTAAAATTAATGCCGGAAAGATGTTTGTAAATTTTTTGAATTTTTTTGCTATTTTTTTCGGAATTTTCTTGCCCTGTTCAAGTATGAACGAAATTCGGGATTAAATTTTTTTTTTTTCTCATTCTCGGCCTCTCTAAACCCGTTTTGGATAGATAGAATGCCGGAATTAACTTTTTAAATTTTTTTGCTATTTTTTTTGGAATTTTCTAGCTCGGTTCGAGTGTGAACGGTATTCGGGACTAAAATTTTTTTCTCTCTTTTTCGGCCCATCACATCTCGTTTTCACCAAAAATAATGCCAGAAAGAGGTTTTTTAATTTTTTGAATTTTTTTGCTATTTTTTTCGGAATTTTCTTCCTCAGGCCGAGTACGAACGGAATTCTGGACTAAAAGATTTTTCTCGCTTTCTCAGCCTATCTCATCCCGTTTTGGCTAAAATTAATTCCGAAAAGAGGTTTATTAATATTTTGAATTTTTTTGCTATTTTTTTCGGAATTTTCTTGCCCTGTTCGAGTATGAACGAAATTCGGGACTAAAATTTTTTTTTTCTCTTTCTTAGCGTCTCTCAACCCGTTTTCGATACAAATAATGCCGGAATTAACTTTTTAAATTTTTTCACTTTTTTGTTTGGAATTTTTTAGCTTGGGTCGTGTGTGAACGGAATTCGGGACTGAAATTTTTTGCTCTCTTTTCCGGCCAATCTCTTCCCGTTTTCGCCAAAAATAATGCCAGAAAGAGGTTTTTTAGTTTTTGGAATTTTTTTGCTATTTTTTTCGGAATTTTCTTCCCCAGGCCGAGTACGAAAGGAATTCTGGACTAAAAGACTTTTCTCGCTTTCTCGGCCTATCTCATCCCGTTTTGGGTAAAATTAATGCCGGAAAGAGGTTTATTAATTTTTTGAATTTTTTTGCTATTTTTTTCGGAATTTTCTTGCCCACGTCCGGTATGAATGGAATTCGGGACTAAAATTTTTTTTTCTCTTTCTCGGCCTCTCTCAATCCGTTTTGGATAGAAATAATCCCGGAATCAACTTTTTAAATTTTTTGAATTTTTTTGCTATTTTTTTTGGAATTTTCTAGTTCGGGACGGGTGTGAACAGAATTCGGGACTAAAAGTTTTTTCTCTCTTTTTCGGCCAATCTCATCCCGTTTTGGTGAAAAATAATGCCAGAAAGAGGTTTTTTAATTTTTTGAATTTTTTTGCAATTTTTTTTGGAATTTTCTTCCCCAGGCCGAGTACGAACGGAATTCTGAACTAAAAGATTTTTCTCGCTTTCTCGGCCTATCTCATCCCGTTTTAGCTAAAACTAATGCCAGAAAGTGGTTTTTGAATTTTTTTGCTATTTTTTTAGGAATTTTCTTCCCGGAACCGAGTATGAACGGAATTTTGGAGTAAAAATTTTTCTTCCTTTCTCGGCCGATCTCATCCTGTTTTCGCTAAAATTAATGCCGGAAAGGGGTTTGTAAATTTTTTGAATTTTTTTGCTATTTTTTTCGGAATTTTCTTGCCCTGTTCAAGTATGAACGAAATTCGGGATTAAATTTTTTTTTTCTCATTCTCGGCCTCTCTAAACCCGTTTTGGATAGATAGAATGCCGGAATTAACTTTTTAAATTTTTTTGCTATTTTTTTTGGAATTTTCTAGCTCGGTTCGAGTGTGAACGGTATTCGGGACTAAAATTTTTTTCTCTCTTTTTCGGCCCATCACATCTCGTTTTCGCCAAAAATAATGCCAGAAAGAGGTTTTTTAATTTTTTGAATTTTTTTGCTATTTTTTTCGGAATTTTCTTCCTCAGGCCTAGTACGAACGAAATTCTGGACTAAAAGATTTTTCTCGCTTTCTCAGCCTATCTCATCCCGTTTTGGCTAAAATTAATTCCGAAAAGAGGTTTATTAATATTTTGAATTTTTTTGCTATTTTTTTCGGAATTTTCTTGCCCTGTTCGAGTATGAACGAAATTCGGGACTAAAATTTTTTTTTTCTCTTTCTCAGCGTCTCTCAACCTGTTTTGGATACAAATAATGCCGGAATTAACTTTTTAAATTTTTTCGCTTTTTTGTTTGGAATTTTTTAGCTTGGGTCGTGTGTGAACGGAATTCGGGACTGAAATTTTTTGCTCTCTTTTCCGGCCTATCTCATCAAGTTTTGGCTAAAAATAATGCCGGAAAGAGGATTTTTAATTTTTTAATTTTTTTTTCTATTTTTCTCTGAATTTTATTGCCCGGGTCGTGTATGAACGGAATTTGGGACTAAATTTTTTTTTTTCTCTTTCTCAGCCTATCATATCCCGTTTTGGCCAAAAATAATGTCGTAAAGAGGTTTTTTAATTTTTGGAATTCTTCTGCTATTTTTTTCTGAATTTTCTTTCCCGAGCCGAGAGTGAACGGAATTCTGGACTAAAAGATTTTTCTAGCTTTCTCACCCAATCTCATCCCGATTTGGCTAAAATTAGTGTCGGAAAGAGGTTCATTAGTTTTTTGAATTTTTTGCTTTTTTTTTTCGGAATTTTCTTGCCCGGGTCCGATATGAACGGAATTCGGGACTAAATTTTTTTT
This sequence comes from Quercus lobata, assembly GCF_001633185.2. Lineage (NCBI taxonomy): Eukaryota > Viridiplantae > Streptophyta > Magnoliopsida > Fagales > Fagaceae > Quercus > Quercus lobata. The sequence continues at coordinate 47,204,433 of NC_044904.1, forward strand.
TTTCTCTTTCTCAGCCTCTCTCAACCCGTTTTGGATAGAAATAATCCCAGAATCAACTTTTTAAATTTTTTGAATTTTTTTGCTGTTTTTTTTGGAATTTTCTAGCTCGGGACGGGTGTGAACAGAATTCGGGACTAAAAGTTTTTTCTCTCTTTTTCGGCCAATCTCATCCCGTTTTGGTGAAAAATAATGCCAGAAAGAGGTTTTTTAATTTTTTGAATTTTTTGGTATTTTTTTTGGAATTTTCTTCCCTAGGCCGAGTACGAACGGAATTCTGGACTAAAAGATTTTTCTCGCTTTCTCGGCCTATCTCATCCCGTTTTGGGTAAAATTAATGCCGGAAAGAGGTTTATTAATTTTTTGAATTTTTTTGCTATTTTTTTCGGAATTTTCTTGCCCGGGTCTAGTATGAACGGAATTCGGGACGAAAATTTATTTCTCGCTTTCTAGGCCTATCTCATCCGGTTTTGGCAAAAAATTATGCCGGAAGGAGGTTTTTTAATTTTATAATTTTTTTGCTATTTTATTCGGAATTTTCTTCCCCTGGCCGAATACGAACGGAATTCTGGACTAGAAGATTTTTCTCGCTTTCCCGGCCTATCTCATCCTATTTTGGCTAAAAATAATGCCAGAAAGAGGTTTTTTTAATTTTTTCATTTTCTTTCTATTTTTTTCGGAATTTTATTGCCCGGGTCGTGTATGAACGGAATTTGGGACTAAAAGTTTTTTCTCACTTTCTCGGCCTATCTCATCCCGTTTCAGCTAAAAGTAATACCGGAAAGTGGTTTTTGAATTTTTTTGCTATTTTTTTAGGAATTTTCTTCCCGGAACCGAGTATGAACGGAATTCTGGAGTAAAAGTTTTTCTCGATTTCTCGGCCTATCTCTTCCCGTTTTCGCTAAAATTAATGCCGGAAAGAGGTTTGTAAATTTTTTGAATTTTTTGCTATTTTTTTTGGAATTTTCTTGCCCTGTTCGAGTATGAACGAAATTCGGGATTAAATTTTTTTTTTTCTCTTTCTCGGCCTCGCTAAACCCGTTTTGGATAGATAGAATGCCGGAATTAACTTTTTAAATTTTTTTACTATTTTTTTTGGAATTTTCTAGCTCGGTTCGAGTGTGAACGGAAATCGGGACTAAATTTTTTTTCTCTCTTTTTCGACCCATCTCATCTCGTTTTCGCCAAAAATAATGCCAGAAAGAGGTTTTTTAATTTTTTGAATTTTTTTGCTATTTTTTTCAGAATTTTCTTCCCCAGGCCGAGTACGAACAGAATTCTGGACTAAAAGATTTTTCTCGCTTTCTCAGCCTATCTCATCCCGTTTTGGCTAAAATTAATGCCTAAAAGAGGTTTATTAATATTTTGAATTTTTTTGCTTTTTTTTTTTTTCGGAATTTTCTTGCCCTGTTCGAGTATGAACAAAATTCGGGACTAAATTTTTTTTTTTCTCTTTCTCAGCGTCTCTCAACCCGTTTTGGATAGAAATAATGCGGGAATTAACTTTTTAAATTTTTTCAATTTTTTTGCTTTTATTTTTGGAATTTTTTAGCTTGGGTCGAGTGTGAACGAAATTCGGGACTGAAATTTTTTTTCTCTTTTCCGGCCTATCTCATCCAGTTCTGGCTAAAAATAATGCCGGAAAGAGGTTTTTTAATTTTTTAATTTTTTTTCTATTTTTCTCTGAATTTTATTGCCCAGGTCGTGTATGAACGGAATTTGGGACTAAAAGTTTTTTCTCACTTTCTCGCCCTATCTCATCCCGTTTTAGCTAAAAGTAATGCCGGAAAGTGGTTTTTTTTTTTTAATTTTCTGAATTTTTTTGCTGTTTTTTTCGGAATTTTCTTCTCCGGGCCGAGTATGAACGGAATTTTGGACTAAAAGATTTTTCTTGCTTTCTCGGCCTATCTCATCCCGTTTTGGCTAAAATTAATGCCGGAAAGACGTTTGTTAGTTTTTTGAATTGTTTTACTATTTTTTTCGGAATTTTCTTGCCCTGATCGAGTATGAACGGAATTTGGGACTAAAATTTTTTTCCCTCTTTCTCGAACTCTCTCAACCCGTTTTGGATAGATATAATACCGGAATTAACTTTTTAAAATTTTTGAATTTTTTTGCTATTTTTTTGAATTTTCTAGCTCGGGTCGATTGTGAACGGAATTTGGGACTAAAATTTTTTTCTCTCCTTTTTGGCCTATCTCATTTCGTTTTGGCCAAAAATAAAGCCGGAAAGAGGTTTTTCAATTTTATAATTTTTTTGCTATTTTTTTCGAAATTTTCTAGCTCGGGTCGAGTGTTAACAGAATTCGGGATTAAAATTTATTTCTCGCTTTTTCGGCCTATCTCATCCCGTTTTGGCTAAAATTAATGCCGGAAAGAGGTTTCTGAATTTTTTTTCTATTTTTTTCGAAATTTTCTTCCCCGGGCCAAGTATGAACGGAATTCTGGACTAAAAGATTTTTCTCGCTTTCTCAGCCTATTTCATCCTGTTTTGGCTAAAATTAATGCCGGAAAGAGTTTTTTTAATTCTTTAATATTTTTTCGTATTTTCTTGGACGGGTCGTGTATGAACGGAATTCGGGATGAATTTTTTTTTCCTCTTTTTCGGCCTATCTCCTCTAGTTTTGGCTAAAAATAATTTCGGAAAGAGGTTTTTTAACTTTTTAATTTTTTTTTCTATTTTTCTCGGAATTTTGTTGCCCTGGTCGTGTATGAACGGAATTTGGGACTAAAATTTTTTTTTCTGTTTCTCAGCCTACCTCATCCTGTTTTGTCCAAAAATAATGCTGTAAAGAGGTTTTTTAATTTTTGGAATTCTTTTGCTATTTTTTTCAGAATTTTCTTTCCCGAGCCGAGTATGAACGGAATTCTGGACTAAAAGATTTTTCTCGCTTTCTTACCCTATCTCATCCCGTTCGGGCTAAAATTAGTGCTGGAAAGAGGTTTATTAGTTTTTTGAATTTTTTTGCTATTTTTTTTTCGGAATTTTCTTGCCCGGGTCCAGTATAAACGGAATTCGGGATTAAATTTTTTTTTTTTTTCTCTTTCTCGGCCGCTCTCAACCCGTTTTGTATAGAAATAATCCTGGAATTAACTTTTTAGATTTTTTGAATTTTTTTGCTATTTTTTTTGGAATTTTCTAGCTCGGGAAGAGTGTGAACAGAATTCGGGACTAAAAGTTTTTTCTCTCTTTTACGGCCAATCTCATCCCGTTTTGGCCAAAAATAATGCCAGAAAGAGGTTTTTTAATTTTTTGAATTTTTTTGCTATTTTTTTCGAAATTTTCTTCCCCAGGCCGAGTACAAACGGAATTCTGGACTAAAAGATTTTTCTCGCTTTCTCGGCCTACCCATCCCGTTTTGGCTAAAATTAATGCCGGAAAGAGGTTTATTAATTTTTTGAATTTTTTTGCTATTTTTTCGGAATTTTCTTCCCCGGGCCGAGTACGAACTGAATTCGGGACTAAATTTTTTTTTTTTTTTCACTTTCTCGGCCTATCTCATCCCGTTTTGGCTAAAAATAATGTTGGAAAGAGGTTTTTTAATTTATAATTTTTTTGCTATTTTTTTAGGAATTTTCTTGCTCGGGTCAAGTATGAACGGATTTAGGGACAAAATTTCTTTTTCCACTTTCTCAGCCTATCTCATCACGTTTTGGCTAAAAATAATGCCGGAAAGTGGTTTTTGCTATTTTTTTCAGAATTTTCTGCCTCGGGTCGAGTGTGAAAGGAATTCGGAACTAAAATTTTTTTCTCTCTTTTCCGGCCTAGCTCATCCAGTTTTGGCTAAAAATAATGCCGGAATGAGGTTTTTTAATTTTTTGAATTTTTTTGCTATTTTTTTTCGGAATTTTCTTCCCCAAGCCGAGTACGAACAGAATTCTGGACTAAAAGATTTTTCTTGCTTTATCGGCCTATCACATCCCGTTTTGGCCAAAAGTAATGCCGGAATGAGGTTCTTTAATTTTTTTCTTATTTGTTTCAGAATTTTCTTGCCCGGGTCGACTATGAACGGAATTCGGGACTAAAATTTTTTTCTCTTTTTTGGCCTATCTCATCCATTTTGGCCAAAAATAATGCCGGAAAGAGGTTTTTTAATTTTTTCTTATTTGTTTCGGAATTTTCTTGCCCGGGTCAAGTATTAACGGAATTCGGGACAAATTTTTTTTTTCTCTCTTTCACTGCCTCTCTCAACCTGTTTTCGATATAAATAATGCCGGAATTAACTTTTTAAATTTTTTCAATTTTTATGCTATTTTTTTTGGAATTTTCTAGCTTGGGTCGAGTGTGAACGGAATTCGGGACTAAAACTTTTTTCACTCTTTTCTGGCGTATCTCATCTATTTTTGGCTGGAAATAATACCGGAAAGAGGTTTTTTAATTTTTTTAATTTTTTTCTATTTTTCTTTGAATTTTCTTGCCCGGGTCGAGTATGAACGGAATTCGGGACTAAATTTTTTTTTTTTCACTTTCTCAGCCTATCTCATCCCATTTTGGCTAAAAATATTGTCGGAAAGAGGTTATTTAATTTTATAATTTTTTTGCTATTTTTTCGGAATTTTCTTGCACGGGACGAGTATTAACGGAATTCGGGACTAAAATTTTTTTTCCACTTTCTCGGCCTATCTAATCACGTTTTGGCTAAAAATAATACCGGAAAGAGGTTTTTTAATTTTTTGAATTTTTTTGCTATTTTTTTCGGAAATTTCTTGCCCGGGTCGAGTATGAACGGAAGTCGAGACTAAATTTTTTTTTTTTTCTCTCTTTCTCTGCCTCTGTCAACTCGTTTTGGATATAAATAATGCAGGAATTAGCTTTTTAAATTTTTTGAATTTTTGGGCTATTTTTTTTGGAATTTTTTAGCTTGGGTCGAGTGTGAACAGAATTCGGCACTAAAATTTTTTTCTCTCTTTTCCAGCCGATCTCATGCTGTTTTGGCTAAAAATAATGCCAGAAAGAGGTTTTTTAATTATTTGAATTTTTTTGCTATTATTTTTGGTATTTTCTATCCCGGGTTGAGTATGAACGGAATTCGGGACTAAATTTTTTTTTTTTCTCTTTCTCTGCCTCTCTCAACCCGTTTTGGATAGAAATAATGCTGGAATTAGCCTTTTAAATTTTTTGATTTTTTTTGCTATTTTTGTTGGAATTTTTTAGTTTGGGTCGAGTGTGAACGGAATTCGGGACTAAAATTTTTTTCTCTCTTTTTCGGCCTATCTAATCCCGTTTTGTCCAAAAATAATGCCGAGAAGAGGTTTTTTTAATTTTTTCAATTTTTTCTTTTTTTTTCGTAATTTTCTTGCCCTCTTCGAGTATGAACGAAATTCGGGACTAAAATTTTTTTTTCTCTTTCTCGGCCTCTCTCAACCCGTTTCGGATAGATATAATGCCGGAATTAACTTTTTAAATTTTTTGAAATTTTTTGCTCTTTTTTTTGGAATTTTCTAGCTCTGGTCGAGTGTGAACGGAATTCGGGACTAAAATTTTTTCGGCCCATCTCATCCCGCTTTCGCAAAAAATAATGCCAGAAAGAGGTTTTTTAATTTTTTGAATTTTTTTGCTATTTCTTTCGAAATTTTCTTCCCCAGGCCGAGTACGAACGGAATTTTGGACTAAAAGATTTTTCTCGCTTTCTCAGCCTATCTCATCCCGTTTTGGCTAAAATTAATGCCAGAAAGAGGTTTATTAATATTTTGAATCTTTTTGCTATTTTTTTCGGAATTTTCTTGTCCTGTTCGAGTATGAACGAAATTCGGGACTAAATTTTTTTTTTTTCTTTCTCAGATTCTCTCAACCCGTTTTGTATAGAAATAATGTCGGAATTAACTTTTAAAATTTTTTCAATTTTTTTGCTTTTTTTTTTTGGAATTTTTTAGCTTGGGTTGAGTATGAACGGAATTCGAGACTAAATTTTTTTTTTTCTTTTTCTCGGCCTATCTCATCCCATTTTGGCTAAAAATAATGCCGGAAAGAGGTTTTTTAATTTAATAATTTTTTTGCTATTTTTTTCAGAATTTTCTTCCCCAGGCTGAGTACGAACGGAATTCTAGACTAAAAGATTTTTCTCGCTTTCTGGGCGTATCTCATCCCGTTTTGGCTAAAAATAATGCTGGAAAGAGGTTTTTTAATTTTTTAATTTTTTTTCTATTTTTCTCTGAATTTTATTGCCCGGGTCGTGTATGAACGGAATTTGGGACTAAAAGTTTTTTCTCACTTTCTTTGCCTATCTCGTCCCGTTTTAGCTAAAGTAAAGTCGGAAACTGGTTTTTTTAATTTTTTGAATTTTTTTGCTATTTTTTTCGGAATTTTCTTCCCCGGCCCGAGTATGAATGGAATTCTGGACTAAAAGATTTTTCTCGCTTTCTCTGCCTATCTCATCCCGTTTTGGAAAAAAATAATGCTGGAAATAGGTTTTTTAATTTTTTAATTTCTTTTTCTATTTGTTTCGGAATTTTCTTGCCCGGGACTAGTATGAACGAAATTCGGGACTAAATTTTTTTTCTCTCTCTTTCTCTGCCTCTCTCATGCCGTTTTGGATAGAAATAATGCCGGAATCAACTTTTTATATTTTTTAAATGTTTTTGCTTTTTTTTTATGGAATTTTCTATCTCGAGTCGAGTGTGAACGGAATTCGGGACTAAAATTTTTTTCTTTCTTTTCCGGCCTATCCAATCCAGTTTCGGCTAAAAATAATGCTGGACAGAGGTTTTTTAATTTTTTAATTTTTTTTCCCATTTTTCTCTGAATTTTCTTGCCCGGGTGTATGAACGGAATTCGGGACAATTTTTTTTTTTTTTTTCACTTTCTCGGCCTATCTCATCCCGTTTTGGTTAAAAATAATGCCGGAAAGAGGTTTTTTAATGTTATAATTTTTTTGCTATTTTTTTCGGAATTTTCTAGCTCGGGTCGAGTGTTAAAAGAATTCGGGATTAAAATTTATTTCTCTCTTTTTCGGACTATCTCATCCCGTTTTGGCTAAAATTAATGCCGGAAAGAGTTTTTTTAATTTTTTAATTTTTTTTTTCTATTTTTCTCTGAATTTTATTGCCCGGGTCGTGTATGAACGGAATTTGGGGCTAATTTTTTTTTTCTTTCTTAGCCTATCTCATCCAGTTTTGGTTAAATATAATGCCGGAAAGAGGTTTTTTAATATTTTAATTTTTTTTTCTATTTTTCTCTGAATTTTATTGCCCGGGTCGTGTATGAACGGAATTTGGGACTAAAATTTTTTTTTTCTCTCTTTCTTAGCCTATCAAATCCCGTTTTGGCTATAAATAACGCTGGAAAGAGGTTTTTTAATTTTTTGAATTTTTTTGCTATTTTTTTCGGAATTTTCTTGCCCAGGTCGAGTATGAACGAAATGAGTGACTAAATTTTTTTTCTCTCTTTCTAAGGCTATCTCATCCCGTTTTGGCCAAACATAATGCCGTAAAGAGGTTTTTTAATTTTTGGAATTCTTCTGCTATTTTTTTCCGATTTTTCCTTCCCAAGCCGAGTATGAACGAAATTCTGGACTAAAAGATTTTTCTCGCTTTCTCACCCTATCTCATCCCATTTTAGCTAAAATTAGTGACGGAAAGGGGTTTATTAGTTTTTTGAATTTTTTTGCTATTTTTTTTCGGAATTTTCTTGCCTGGGTCCAGTATGAACGGAATTCGGGACTAAAATTTTTTTTTTCTCTTTCTCGGCCGCTCTCAACCCATTTTGGATAGAAATAATTCCGAAATTAACTTTTTAAATTTTTTGATTTTTTTTGCTATTTTTTTTGGAATTTTCTAGCTCGGAAAGAGTGTGAACAAAATTTGGGAGAAAAAGTTTTTTCTCTCTTTTTCGGCCAATCTCATCCCGTTTTGCCGAAAATAATGCCAGAAAGAGGTTTTTTGATTTTTTGAATTTTTTTGCTATTTTTTTCGGAATTTTCCTAGGCCGAGTACGAACGGAATTCTGGACTAAAAGATTTTTCTCGCTTTCTCGGCCTATCCCATCCCGTATTGGCTAAAATTAATGCCGGAAAGAGGTTTATTAATTTTTTGAATTTTTTTGCTATTTTTTTCGGAATTTTCTTGCCCTGGTCAAGTATGAACGGAATTCAGGACTATAATTTTTTTTTTCTCTTTCTCGGCCTATCACATCCCGTTTTGGCCAAAAGTAATTCCGGAAAGAGGTTTTTTAATTTTTTTAATTTTTTCTTATTTGTTTCGGAATTTTCTTGCCCGGGTCGAGTATGAACAGAATTCGAGACTAAAATTTTTTTTTTCTCTTTTTTGGCCTATCTCATCCCATTTTGGCCAAAAATAATGCCGGAAAGAGGTTTTTTAATTTTTTCTTATTTGTTTCGGAATTTTCTTTCCCGGGTAAAGTATGAACGGAATTCGGGACTAAAACTTTTTTTCTCTCTTTCTCTGCCTCTTTCAACCTGTTTTCGATATAAATAATGCCGGAATTAACTTTTTAAATTTTTTCAATTTTTATGCTATTTTTTTTGGAATTTTCTAGCTTGGGTCGAGTGTGAACGAAATTCGGGACTAAAACTTTTTTCACTCTTTTCTGGCCTATCTCATCTATTTTTGGCTAGAAATAATACCGGAAAGAGGTTTTTTAATTTTTTTTTTCTATTTTTCTGTGAATTTTCTTGCCCGGGTCGAGTATGAACGGAATTCGGGAATAAATTTTTTTTTTTTTCACTTTCTCGACCTATCTTATCCCATTTTGGTTAAAAATATTGCCGGAAAGAGGTTATGTAATTTTATAATTTTTTTGCTATTTTTTCGGAATTTTCTTGCCCGGGACGAGTATGAACGGTATTCGGGACTAAAATTTTTTTTCCACTTTCTCGGCCTATCTCATCAAGTTTTGGCTAAAAATAATACCGGAAAGAGGTTTTTTAATTTTTTGAATTTTTTTACTATTTTTTTTCAGAATTTTCTTGCCCGGGTCGAGTATGAACGGAATTCGAGACTAAAATTTTTTTTCTCTCTTTCTCTGCCTCTAGCAACCCGTTTTGGATAGAAATAATGCAGGAATTAACTTTTTAAATTTTTTGAATTTTTGGGCTATTTTATTTGGAATTTTTTAGCTTGGGTCGAGTGTGAACGGAATTAGGGACTAAAATTTTTTTTTTCTCTATTTTCCAGCCTATCTCATGCTGTTTTGGCTAAAAATAATGCCAGAAAGAGGTTTTCTAATTATTTGAATTTTTTTGCTATTTTTTTCGGAATTTTCTTGCTCGGGTTGAGTATGAACGGAATTCGGAACTAAATTTTTTTTTTTCTCTTTCTCTGCCTCTCTCAACCCGTTTTGGATAGAAATAATGCCAGAATTAGCTTTTTAAATTTTTTGATATTTTTTGCTCTCTTTTTTTGGAATTTTTTTAGCTTGGGTCGAGTGTGAACGGAATTCAGGACTAAAATTTTTTTCTCTCTTTTCGGCCTATCTCAATCCGTTTTGGCCGAAAATAATGCCGGAATGTGGTTTTTTTAATTTTTTTCTTATTTGTTTCGGAATTTTGTTGCCCGGGTCAAGTATGAACGGAATTCGGGACTAAATTTTTTTTTTCTCTCTTTCTCTGCCTCTCTCAACCTGTTTTGGATATAAATAATGCCGGAATTAACTTTTAAATTTTTTTCAATTTTTATGCTATTTTTTTTTTAATTTTCTAGCTTGGGTCGAGTGTGAACAGAATTCGGGACTAAAACTTTTTTCACTCTTTTCTGGCCTATCTCCTCTATTTTTGGCTAGAAATAATACTGGAAAGAGGTTTTTTAATTTTTTTTTCTATTTTTCTTGGAATTTTCTTGCCCGGGTCGAGTATGAACGGAAATTGGGACTAAAATTTTTTTTCCACTTTTTCAACCTATCCCATTAATTTTTGGCTAAAAATAATACCGGAAAGAGGTTTTTTAATTTTTTGAATTTTTTTGCTATATTTTTCAGAATTTCTAGCTATATTTTTCGGAATTTTCTCACTTTCTCGGGACTAAATTTTTTTTTTCTCTTTCTCGGCCTCTCTCAACCCGTTTTGGATAGAAATAATCCCGGAATCAACTTTTTTAGTTTTTTGAATTTTTTTGCTATTTTTTTCGGAATTTTCTTACCCGGATCGAGTATGAATGAAATGAGTGACTAAATTTTTTTTTTCTCTTTCTAAGCCTATCTCATCCCGTTTTGGCCAAAAATAATGTCGTAAAGAGGTTTTTTTATTTTTGGAATTCTTCTGCTATTTTTTTCGGAATTTTCTTTCCCAAGCCGAGAATGAACGGAATTCTGGACTAAAAGATTTTTTTAGCTTTCTCACCCAATCTCATCCCGTTTTTTGCTTCTTCTTTTTTTCGTAATTTTCTTGCCCGGATCTGGTATGAACGGAATTCGGGACTAAATTTTTTTTTTCTCTTTCTCGGCCTCTCTCAACCCGTTTTGGATTGAAATAATCCCGGAATCAAATTTTTAAATTTTTTGAATTTTTTTGCTATTTTTTTTGGAAATTTCTAGCTCGGGACGGGTGTGAACAGAATTCGAGACTAAAAGTTTTCTCTCTTTTTCGGCCAATCTCATCCCGTTTTGGCGAAAAATAATGCCAGAAAGAGGTTTTTTAATTTTTTTAATTTCTTTGCTATTTTTTTTTTAATTTTCTTCCCAAAGCCGAGTACGAACGGAATTCTGGACTAAAAGATTTTTCTCGCTTTCTCGGCCTATCTCATCCCATTTTGGCTAAAATTAATGCCGGAAAGAGGTTTATTAATTTTTTCAATTTTTTTGCTATTTTTTTCGGAATTTTCTTGCCCGGGTCGAGTATGAACGGAAAACGAGACGAAAATTTATTTCTCGCTTTCACAGCCTATCTCATCCCGATTTGGCTAAAATTAATGCCGGAAAGAGGTTTTTTAATTTTTTCTTGTTTGTTTCGGAATTTTCTTGCCCGAGTCGAGTATGAACAGAATTCGGGACTAAAATTTTTTTTCTCTCTTTCTCTGCCTCTCTCAAGCCGTTTTGGATAGAAATAATGCTGGAATTAACTTTTTAAATTTTTTAAATTTTTTTGCTATTTTTTATGGAATTTTCTATCTCGGGTCGAGTGTGAACGGAATTCAGGACTAAAATTTTTTTCTTTCTTTTCCGGCCTATCTCATCCAGTTTTGGCTAAAAATAATGCCAGACAGAGGTTTTTTAATTTTTTAATTTTTTTTTCTATTTTTCTCTGAATTTTCTTGCCCGAGAGTATGAACGGAATTCGGGACTAAATTTTTTTTTTTTTCACTTTCTCGGCCTATCTCATCCCGTTTTAGTTGAAAATAATACCGGAACGAGGTTTTTTAATATTATAATTTTTTTGCTATTTTTTTCGGACTTTTCTAGCTCGGGTCGAGTGTGAACTGAATTCGGGACTAATATTTATTTCTCGCTTTTTCGGCTTATCTCATACCGTTTTGGCTAAAATTAACGCCGGAAAGAGGTTTCTGAATTTTTATGCTATTTTTTTTCGAAATTTTCTTCCCCGGGCCAAGTATGAACGGAATTCTGGACTAAAAGATTTTTCTCGCTTTCTCGACCTATCTCATCTTGTTTTGGCTAAAATTAATTCAGGAAAGAGGTTTTTTAATTTTTTTAATTTTTTTTGTATTTTTTTCGGAATTTTCTTCCACGGGTCGTGTATGAACAGAATTCGGGACGAAATTTGTTTTTCCTCTTGTTCAGCCTATCTCATCCAGTTTTGGCTAAAAATAATGCCGGAACAAGGTTTTTTAATTTTTTAATTTTTTTTTCAATTTTTCTCGGAATTTTATTGCCCGGGTCGTGTATGAACGGAATTTGGGACTAAAAGTTTTTTCTCACTTTCTCGGCCGATCTCATCCCGTTTTAGCAGAAAGTAATGCCGGAAAGTGGTGTTTTAATTTTTTGAATTTTTTTGCTATATTTTTCGGAATTTTCTTCCCCGGGCCGAGTATGAACGGAATTCTGGACTAAAAGATTTTTCTTGCTTTCTCGGCCTATCTCATCCCGTTTTGGCTAAAATTAATGCCGGATAGAGGTTTGTTAGTTTTTGGAATTCTTTTGCTATTTTTTTTCGGAATTTTCTTTCCCAAGCCGAGAATGAACGGAATGCTGGACTAAAAGATTTTTCTCGCTTTCTCACCCAATCTCATTAGTGCCGGAAAGAGGTTTACTAGTTTTTTGAATTTTTTTTCTATTTTTTTCGGAATTTTCTTGCCCGGGTTCGGTATGAACGAAATTCGGAACTAAAATTTTTTTTTCTTTCTCGGCATCTCTCAACCCGTTTTGGATAGAAATAATCCCAGAATCAACTTTTTAAATTTTTTGAATTTTTTTGCTATTTTTTTTGGGAATTTTCTAGCTCGAGACGGGTGTGAACAGAATTTGGGACTAAAAGTTTTTTCTCTCTTTTTCGGCCAATCTCATCCCGTTTTGGCCAAAAATAATGCCAGAAGGAGGTTTTTTAATTTTTCGAATTTTTTTGCTATTTTTTTCGGAAATTTCTTGCCCGGGTCGAGTATGAACGGAAGTTGAGACTAAATTTTTTTTCTCTCTCTTTCTCTGCCTCTGTCAACTCGTTTTGGATAGAAATAATGCAGGAATTAGCTTTTTAAATTTTTTGAATTTTTGGGCTATTTTATTTGGAATTTTTTAGCTTGGGTCGAGTGTGAACAGAATTCGGCACTAAAATTTTTTTCTCTCTTTTCCAGCCGATCTCATGCTGTTTTGGCTAAAAATAATGCCAGAAAGAGGTTTTTTAATTATTTGAATATTTTTGCTATTATTTTTGGTATTTTCTTTCCCGGGTTGAGTATGAACGGAATTCGGGACTAAATTTTTTTTTTTCTCTTTCTCTGCCTCTTTCAACCCGTTTTGGATAGAAATAATGCTGGAATTAGCCTTTTAAATTTTTTGATTTTTTTTGCTATTTTTGTTGGAATTTTTTAGCTTGGGTCGAGTGTGAACGGAATTCGGGACTAAAATTTTTTTCTCTCTTTTTCGGCCTATCTAATCCCGTTTTGTCCAAAAATAATGCCGAGAAGAGGTTTTTTTAATTTTTTCAATTTTTTCGTAATTTTCTTGCCCCTTCGAGTATGAACGAAATTCGGGACTAAAATTTTTTTTTCTCTTTCTCGGCCTCTCTCAACCCGTTTTGGATAGATATAACGCCGGAATTAACTTTTTAAATTTTTTGAAATTTTTTGCTCTTTTTTTTGGAATTTTCTAGCTCTGGTCGAGTGTGAACGGAATTCGGGACTAAAATTTTTTCGGCCCATCTCATCCCGCTTTCGCAAAAAATAATGCCAGAAAGAGGTTTTTTAATTTTTTGAATTTTTTTGCTATTTCTTTCGAAATTTTCTTCCCCAGGCCGAGTACGAACGGAATTTTGGACTAAAAGATTTTTCTCGCTTTCTCAGCCTATCTCATCCCGTTTTGGCTAAAATTAATGCCAGAAAGAGGTTTATTAATATTTTGAATCTTTTTGCTATTTTTTTCGGAATTTTCTTGTCCTGTTCGAGTATGAACGAAATTCAGGACTAAATTTTTTTTTTTCTTTCTCAGATTCTCTCAACCCGTTTTGTATAGAAATAATGTCGGAATTAACTTTTAAAATTTTTTCAATTTTTTTGCTTTTTTTTTTTGGAATTTTTTAGCTTGGGTTGAGTATGAACGGAATTCGAGACTAAATTTTTTTTTTTCTTTTTCTCGGCCTATCTCATCCCATTTTGGCTAAAAATAATGCCGGAAAGAGGTTTTTTAATTTAATAATTTTTTTGCTATTTTTTTCAGAATTTTCTTCCCCAGGCTGAGTACGAACGGAATTCTAGACTAAAAGATTTTTCTCGCTTTCTGGGCGTATCTCATCCCGTTTTGGCTAAAAATAATGCTGGAAAGAGGTTTTTTAATTTTTTAATTTTTTTTCTATTTTTCTCTGAATTTTATTGCCCGGGTCGTGTATGAACGGAATTTGGGACTAAAAGTTTTTTCTCACTTTCTTTGCCTATCTCGTCCCGTTTTAGCTAAAGTAAAGTCGGAAACTGGTTTTTTTAATTTTTTGAATTTTTTTGCTATTTTTTTCGGAATTTTCTTCCCCGGCCCGAGTATGAATGGAATTCTGGACTAAAAGATTTTTCTCGCTTTCTCTGCCTATCTCATCCCGTTTTGGAAAAAAATAATGCTGGAAATAGGTTTTTTAATTTTTTAATTTCTTTTTCTATTTGTTTCGGAATTTTCTTGCCCGGGACTAGTATGAACGAAATTCGGGACTAAATTTTTTTTCTCTCTCTTTCTCTGCCTCTCTCATGCCGTTTTGGATAGAAATAATGCCGGAATCAACTTTTTATATTTTTTAAATGTTTTTGCTTTTTTTTTATGGAATTTTCTATCTCGAGTCGAGTGTGAACGGAATTCGGGACTAAAATTTTTTTCTTTCTTTTCCGGCCTATCCAATCCAGTTTCGGCTAAAAATAATGCTGGACAGAGGTTTTTTAATTTTTTAATTTTTTTTCCCATTTTTCTCTGAATTTTCTTGCCCGGGTGTATGAACGGAATTCGGGACAATTTTTTTTTTTTTTTTCACTTTCTCGGCCTATCTCATTCCGTTTGGTTAAATATTGCCGCAGACCAGAGAGGTTTTTTAATGTTATATTTTTTTGCTATTTTTTCGGAATTTTCCTAGTCGGATCGAGACTTGTTAACAAGAAATTCGGGAAATTAAAATTTCATTTCTCTCTTTTCGGACCCTATCTCATCCCCGTTTTGGCTAGAAAATGAAATGCCGGAAAGAGTTTATTTTAATTTTTATTTTTTTTTCCTTATTTTTCTTCATGATAATTTTATTGCCTGGGGTCGTGTTGAACGGAATTTTGGGACTAATTATTTTTCTTTCTTAGCCTTTCATCGTCATTCAGTATTGGCTAAAAATAATGCCGAAAGAGGATTTTTAATATTTTTTATTTTTATTTTTTTTCTTTAATTTCTCTGAATTTTATGCCCGGGTCGTGTGTATGAACGGTAATTTGGGACTAAAATTTTTTTTTTTCTCTTTACTTAGACCTATCAATCCCGTCTTTTGGCTATAAATAACGCTCAGTGAGAAGAGGTTTTTTATTTCTTTCGCAATTTTTGTTTGCTATTTTTTTTTCGGGAATTTTCATTTGCCTAGTCGAGTATGAACGAAATGCAGCTGACTAATTTTTTCTCTCTTTTCTAAAGTCATCTATCTTCATCCCGTTTTGGCCAAATCAATGCGTAAAGAGGTTTTTTAATTTTTGGAATGTCTTCATCTGCATTTTTTCCGAGGGGATTTTTCACTCCCAAGCGAGTCATGAACGAAATTCTGGACTAAAAGATTTTTCTCGCTTTCTCACCCTATCTCATCCCATTTTAGCTAAAATTAGTGACGGAAAGGGGTTTATTAGTTTTTTGAATTTTTTTGCTATTTTTTTTCGGAATTTTCTTGCCTGGGTCCAGTATGAACGGAATTCGGGACTAAAATTTTTTTTTTCTCTTTCTCGGCCGCTCTCAACCCGTTTTGGATAGAAATAATCCCGAAATTAACTTTTTAAATTTTTTGATTTTTTTTGCTATTTTTTTTTTAATTTTCTAGCTCGGGAAGAGTGTGAACAAAATTTGGGAGAAAAAGTTTTTTCTCTCTTTTTCGGCCAATCTCATCCCGTTTTGGCCAAAAATAATGCCAGAAAGAGGTTTTTTGATTTTTTGAATTTTTTTGCTATTTTTTTCCCTAGGCCGAGTAAGAACGGAATTCTGGACTAAAAGATTTTGCTCGCTTTCTCGGCCTATCCCATCCCGTATTGGCTAAAATTAATGCCGGAAAGTAGGAATGGCAACGGGTCGGGTTCGGGCCGGGTTTTTCCATATTTGGACCCGACCCGCGGGTCTATCTCAGAAATCCGAACCCGACCCGTTTATTAAACGGGTCTTTTTCCTTTACCCCAAACCTGGCCCGTCGGGCCTCCACGGGCCCCGCGGGCCCCGTCCCTCGTGCCCAGCCAAGCCCAAAATCAGAAACACAAACTTTGATCTACGATTTTCCGACCCAAAATCACAAACACAAACAGAAATCCAAACACGATCACAAACATAAACACAGAAATCCTAAACACAAATTTTGGATCTATAATTTTCCCTTTCAAAATCACAATCACAAACACAAACTCATATTGAGAATTTGAGACGAACTGAACCCAGAAAAAAAAAAGAAAAAAAAAAAAGGAAAAGGATGCAGATCGAAGTGGAGCGAGGCCGTGAGGCCATGGGCGAGGAAGATGAGAGGGGAAGACTGAAGAGGGCTGTGCGACAGTGAGATCGGCGACAGTGAGGCCGAACGGAGTTGAGACTTGAGAGAGTTAAGAGCTGTAGGCTTGTAATAGTGTGGCGACAGTGTGAGATCGGCGACGGACTGCCTGTGCTTGACTGCTTGTGGCCGTGTGAGACAGTGAGTGAGAGAGCTGAGACAGTGATTTAGTGCACGAGACAGTGAGCTGGAGATGTGAGGCTGAGGGGATGAAATGAAAATTAGATCAGATTATGATTTATGAGAGGCGGCTGGGTTAGGGAAAATGGTAAGTAGGGTTTTCATTACAGCTATATATACAAGGGGGTTTTTTTGTAATTTTGGGGTAATCGGGTCATAAACCGGTCGGGTTTCAGGTCGGGTTCGGGTTTTTATTTAAAAACCCGGACCCGACCCGGACCCGCTTCGGGTTTTTTTTTAACGGAATTCGGGACTAAATTTTTTTTTTTTTTTTTTCACTTTCTCGGCCTATCTCATCCCATTTTGGCTAAAAATAATGCTGGAAAAAGGTTTTTTAATTTTATAATTTTTTGGCTATTTTTTTCGGAATTTTCTGGCTCGGGTCGACTATGAACGGATTTAGGGACTAAAATTTTTTTTCCACTTTCTCAGCCTATCTCATCACGTTTTGGGTAAAAATAATACCGGAAAGAGGTTTTTTAATTTTTTGTATTTTTTTGCTATTTTTTTTGAAATTTTCTACCTCGGGTCGAGTGTGAACGGAATTCGGGACTAAAATTTTTTTTCTCTCTTTTCCGGCCTATCTCGTCCAGTTTTGGCTAAAAATAATGCCGGAAAGAGGTTTTTTAATTTTTTGAATTTTTGTGCTATTTTTTTCGGAATTTTCTTCCCCAAGCCGAGTACGAACGGAATTCTGGACTAAAAGATTTTTCTTGCTTTCTCGGCCTATCTCATCCCGTTTTAGCTAAAATTAATGCCGGAAAGAGGTTAATTAATTTTTTGAATTTTTTTGCTATATTTTTTGGAATTTTCTTGCCCGGGGTCAAGCATGAACGGAATTCGGGACTAGAATTTTTTTTTTCACTTTCTCAGCCTATCTCATCCCGTTTTGGCTAAAAATAATGCCGGAAAGAGGTTTTTTAATTTTATAATTTTTTTGCTATTTTTTTGGGAATTTTATTCCCCAGGCCGAGTATGAACGGAATTCTAGACTAAAAGATTTTTCTCGCTTTCACGGCCTATGTTTTGGCAAAAAATAATGCCAGAAAGAGGTTTTTTAATTTTTTTTCTATTTTTCTCGGATTTTTATTGCCTGGGTCGTGTATGAACGGAATTTGGGACTAAAAGTTTTTTCTCACTTTCTCGTCCTATCTCATCCCGTTTTAGCTAAAAGTAATGCCGGAAAGTGGTGTTTTAATTTTTTGAATTTTTTTGCTATTTTTTTCGGAATTTTCTTCCTTGGGCCTAGTACGAACGGAATTCTGGACTAAAAGATTTTTCTCGCTTTCTCGGCCTATCTCATCCCGTTTTGGCTAAAATTAATGCCGGAAAGAGGTTTGTTGATTTTTTGAATTTTTTTGCTATTTTTTTCGGAATTTTCTTGCCCTGGTCAAGTATGAACGGAATTCAGGACTATAATTTTTTTTTTCTCTTTCTCGGCCTATCACATCCCGTTTTGGCCAAAAGTAATTCCGGAAAGGGGTTTTTTAATTTTTTTAATTTTTTCTTATTTGTTTCGGAATTTTCTTGCCCGGGTCGAGTATGAACAGAATTCGAGACTAAAATTTTTTTTTTCTCTTTTTTGGCCTATCTCATCCCATTTTGGCCAAAAATAATGCCGGAAAGAGGTTTTTTAATTTTTTCTTATTTGTTTCGGAATTTTCTTTCCCGGGTAAAGTATGAACGGAATTCGGGACTAAAACTTTTTTTCTCTCTTTCTCTGCCTCTTTCAACCTGTTTTCGATATAAATAATGCCGGAATTAACTTTTTAAATTTTTTCAATTTTTATGCTATTTTTTTTGGAATTTTCTAGCTTGGGTCGAGTGTGAACGAAATTCGGGACTAAAACTTTTTTCACTCTTTTCTGGCCTATCTCATCTATTTTTGGCTAGAAATAATACCGGAAAGAGGTTTTTTAATTTTTTTTTTCTATTTTTCTGTGAATTTTCTTGCCCGGGTCGAGTATGAACGGAATTCGGGAATAAATTTTTTTTTTTTTCACTTTCTCGACCTATCTTATCCCATTTTGGTTAAAAATATTGCCGGAAAGAGGTTATGTAATTTTATAATTTTTTTGCTATTTTTTCGGAATTTTCTTGCCCGGGACGAGTATGAACGGTATTCGGGACTAAAATTTTTTTTCCACTTTCTCGGCCTATCTCATCAAGTTTTGGCTAAAAATAATACCGGAAAGAGGTTTTTTAATTTTTTGAATTTTTTTACTATTTTTTTTCAGAATTTTCTTGCCCGGGTCGAGTATGAACGGAATTCGAGACTAAAATTTTTTTTCTCTCTTTCTCTGCCTCTAGCAACCCGTTTTGGATAGAAATAATGCAGGAATTAACTTTTTAAATTTTTTGAATTTTTGGGCTATTTTATTTGGAATTTTTTAGCTTGGGTCGAGTGTGAACGGAATTAGGGACTAAAATTTTTTTTTTCTCTATTTTCCAGCCTATCTCATGCTGTTTTGGCTAAAAATAATGCCAGAAAGAGGTTTTCTAATTATTTGAATTTTTTTGCTATTTTTTTCGGAATTTTCTTGCTCGGGTTGAGTATGAACGGAATTCGGAACTAAATTTTTTTTTTTCTCTTTCTCTGCCTCTCTCAACCCGTTTTGGATAGAAATAATGCCAGAATTAGCTTTTTAAATTTTTTGATATTTTTTGCTCTCTTTTTTTGGAATTTTTTTAGCTTGGGTCGAGTGTGAACGGAATTCAGGACTAAAATTTTTTTCTCTCTTTTCGGCCTATCTCAATCCGTTTTGGCCGAAAATAATGCCGGAATGTGGTTTTTTTAATTTTTTTCTTATTTGTTTCGGAATTTTGTTGCCCGGGTCAAGTATGAACGGAATTCGGGACTAAATTTTTTTTTTCTCTCTTTCTCTGCCTCTCTCAACCTGTTTTGGATATAAATAATGCCGGAATTAACTTTTAAATTTTTTTCAATTTTTATGCTATTTTTTTTTTAATTTTCTAGCTTGGGTCGAGTGTGAACAGAATTCGGGACTAAAACTTTTTTCACTCTTTTCTGGCCTATCTCCTCTATTTTTGGCTAGAAATAATACTGGAAAGAGGTTTTTTAATTTTTTTTTCTATTTTTCTTGGAATTTTCTTGCCCGGGTCGAGTATGAACGGAAATTGGGACTAAAATTTTTTTTCCACTTTTTCAACCTATCCCATTAATTTTTGGCTAAAAATAATACCGGAAAGAGGTTTTTTAATTTTTTGAATTTTTTTGCTATATTTTTCAGAATTTCTAGCTATATTTTTCGGAATTTTCTCACTTTCTCGGGACTAAATTTTTTTTTTCTCTTTCTCGGCCTCTCTCAACCCGTTTTGGATAGAAATAATCCCGGAATCAACTTTTTTAGTTTTTTGAATTTTTTTGCTATTTTTTTCGGAATTTTCTTACCCGGATCGAGTATGAATGAAATGAGTGACTAAATTTTTTTTTTCTCTTTCTAAGCCTATCTCATCCCGTTTTGGCCAAAAATAATGTCGTAAAGAGGTTTTTTTATTTTTGGAATTCTTCTGCTATTTTTTTCGGAATTTTCTTTCCCAAGCCGAGAATGAACGGAATTCTGGACTAAAAGATTTTTTTAGCTTTCTCACCCAATCTCATCCCGTTTTTTGCTTCTTCTTTTTTTCGTAATTTTCTTGCCCGGATCTGGTATGAACGGAATTCGGGACTAAATTTTTTTTTTCTCTTTCTCGGCCTCTCTCAACCCGTTTTGGATTGAAATAATCCCGGAATCAAATTTTTAAATTTTTTGAATTTTTTTGCTATTTTTTTTGGAAATTTCTAGCTCGGGACGGGTGTGAACAGAATTCGAGACTAAAAGTTTTCTCTCTTTTTCGGCCAATCTCATCCCGTTTTGGCGAAAAATAATGCCAGAAAGAGGTTTTTTAATTTTTTTAATTTCTTTGCTATTTTTTTTTTAATTTTCTTCCCAAAGCCGAGTACGAACGGAATTCTGGACTAAAAGATTTTTCTCGCTTTCTCGGCCTATCTCATCCCATTTTGGCTAAAATTAATGCCGGAAAGAGGTTTATTAATTTTTTCAATTTTTTTGCTATTTTTTTCGGAATTTTCTTGCCCGGGTCGAGTATGAACGGAAAACGAGACGAAAATTTATTTCTCGCTTTCACAGCCTATCTCATCCCGATTTGGCTAAAATTAATGCCGGAAAGAGGTTTTTTAATTTTTTCTTGTTTGTTTCGGAATTTTCTTGCCCGAGTCGAGTATGAACAGAATTCGGGACTAAAATTTTTTTTCTCTCTTTCTCTGCCTCTCTCAAGCCGTTTTGGATAGAAATAATGCTGGAATTAACTTTTTAAATTTTTTAAATTTTTTTGCTATTTTTTATGGAATTTTCTATCTCGGGTCGAGTGTGAACGGAATTCAGGACTAAAATTTTTTTCTTTCTTTTCCGGCCTATCTCATCCAGTTTTGGCTAAAAATAATGCCAGACAGAGGTTTTTTAATTTTTTAATTTTTTTTTCTATTTTTCTCTGAATTTTCTTGCCCGAGAGTATGAACGGAATTCGGGACTAAATTTTTTTTTTTTTCACTTTCTCGGCCTATCTCATCCCGTTTTAGTTGAAAATAATACCGGAACGAGGTTTTTTAATATTATAATTTTTTTGCTATTTTTTTCGGACTTTTCTAGCTCGGGTCGAGTGTGAACTGAATTCGGGACTAATATTTATTTCTCGCTTTTTCGGCTTATCTCATACCGTTTTGGCTAAAATTAACGCCGGAAAGAGGTTTCTGAATTTTTATGCTATTTTTTTTCGAAATTTTCTTCCCCGGGCCAAGTATGAACGGAATTCTGGACTAAAAGATTTTTCTCGCTTTCTCGACCTATCTCATCTTGTTTTGGCTAAAATTAATTCAGGAAAGAGGTTTTTTAATTTTTTTAATTTTTTTTGTATTTTTTTCGGAATTTTCTTCCACGGGTCGTGTATGAACAGAATTCGGGACGAAATTTGTTTTTCCTCTTGTTCAGCCTATCTCATCCAGTTTTGGCTAAAAATAATGCCGGAACAAGGTTTTTTAATTTTTTAATTTTTTTTTCAATTTTTCTCGGAATTTTATTGCCCGGGTCGTGTATGAACGGAATTTGGGACTAAAAGTTTTTTCTCACTTTCTCGGCCGATCTCATCCCGTTTTAGCAGAAAGTAATGCCGGAAAGTGGTGTTTTAATTTTTTGAATTTTTTTGCTATATTTTTCGGAATTTTCTTCCCCGGGCCGAGTATGAACGGAATTCTGGACTAAAAGATTTTTCTTGCTTTCTCGGCCTATCTCATCCCGTTTTGGCTAAAATTAATGCCGGATAGAGGTTTGTTAGTTTTTGGAATTCTTTTGCTATTTTTTTTCGGAATTTTCTTTCCCAAGCCGAGAATGAACGGAATGCTGGACTAAAAGATTTTTCTCGCTTTCTCACCCAATCTCATTAGTGCCGGAAAGAGGTTTACTAGTTTTTTGAATTTTTTTTCTATTTTTTTCGGAATTTTCTTGCCCGGGTTCGGTATGAACGAAATTCGGAACTAAAATTTTTTTTTCTTTCTCGGCATCTCTCAACCCGTTTTGGATAGAAATAATCCCAGAATCAACTTTTTAAATTTTTTGAATTTTTTTGCTATTTTTTTTGGGAATTTTCTAGCTCGAGACGGGTGTGAACAGAATTTGGGACTAAAAGTTTTTTCTCTCTTTTTCGGCCAATCTCATCCCGTTTTGGCCAAAAATAATGCCAGAAGGAGGTTTTTTAATTTTTCGAATTTTTTTGCTATTTTTTTCGGAAATTTCTTGCCCGGGTCGAGTATGAACGGAAGTTGAGACTAAATTTTTTTTCTCTCTCTTTCTCTGCCTCTGTCAACTCGTTTTGGATAGAAATAATGCAGGAATTAGCTTTTTAAATTTTTTGAATTTTTGGGCTATTTTATTTGGAATTTTTTAGCTTGGGTCGAGTGTGAACAGAATTCGGCACTAAAATTTTTTTCTCTCTTTTCCAGCCGATCTCATGCTGTTTTGGCTAAAAATAATGCCAGAAAGAGGTTTTTTAATTATTTGAATATTTTTGCTATTATTTTTGGTATTTTCTTTCCCGGGTTGAGTATGAACGGAATTCGGGACTAAATTTTTTTTTTTCTCTTTCTCTGCCTCTTTCAACCCGTTTTGGATAGAAATAATGCTGGAATTAGCCTTTTAAATTTTTTGATTTTTTTTGCTATTTTTGTTGGAATTTTTTAGCTTGGGTCGAGTGTGAACGGAATTCGGGACTAAAATTTTTTTCTCTCTTTTTCGGCCTATCTAATCCCGTTTTGTCCAAAAATAATGCCGAGAAGAGGTTTTTTTAATTTTTTCAATTTTTTCGTAATTTTCTTGCCCCTTCGAGTATGAACGAAATTCGGGACTAAAATTTTTTTTTCTCTTTCTCGGCCTCTCTCAACCCGTTTTGGATAGATATAACGCCGGAATTAACTTTTTAAATTTTTTGAAATTTTTTGCTCTTTTTTTTGGAATTTTCTAGCTCTGGTCGAGTGTGAACGGAATTCGGGACTAAAATTTTTTCGGCCCATCTCATCCCGCTTTCGCAAAAAATAATGCCAGAAAGAGGTTTTTTAATTTTTTGAATTTTTTTGCTATTTCTTTCGAAATTTTCTTCCCCAGGCCGAGTACGAACGGAATTTTGGACTAAAAGATTTTTCTCGCTTTCTCAGCCTATCTCATCCCGTTTTGGCTAAAATTAATGCCAGAAAGAGGTTTATTAATATTTTGAATCTTTTTGCTATTTTTTTCGGAATTTTCTTGTCCTGTTCGAGTATGAACGAAATTCAGGACTAAATTTTTTTTTTTCTTTCTCAGATTCTCTCAACCCGTTTTGTATAGAAATAATGTCGGAATTAACTTTTAAAATTTTTTCAATTTTTTTGCTTTTTTTTTTTGGAATTTTTTAGCTTGGGTTGAGTATGAACGGAATTCGAGACTAAATTTTTTTTTTTCTTTTTCTCGGCCTATCTCATCCCATTTTGGCTAAAAATAATGCCGGAAAGAGGTTTTTTAATTTAATAATTTTTTTGCTATTTTTTTCAGAATTTTCTTCCCCAGGCTGAGTACGAACGGAATTCTAGACTAAAAGATTTTTCTCGCTTTCTGGGCGTATCTCATCCCGTTTTGGCTAAAAATAATGCTGGAAAGAGGTTTTTTAATTTTTTAATTTTTTTTCTATTTTTCTCTGAATTTTATTGCCCGGGTCGTGTATGAACGGAATTTGGGACTAAAAGTTTTTTCTCACTTTCTTTGCCTATCTCGTCCCGTTTTAGCTAAAGTAAAGTCGGAAACTGGTTTTTTTAATTTTTTGAATTTTTTTGCTATTTTTTTCGGAATTTTCTTCCCCGGCCCGAGTATGAATGGAATTCTGGACTAAAAGATTTTTCTCGCTTTCTCTGCCTATCTCATCCCGTTTTGGAAAAAAATAATGCTGGAAATAGGTTTTTTAATTTTTTAATTTCTTTTTCTATTTGTTTCGGAATTTTCTTGCCCGGGACTAGTATGAACGAAATTCGGGACTAAATTTTTTTTCTCTCTCTTTCTCTGCCTCTCTCATGCCGTTTTGGATAGAAATAATGCCGGAATCAACTTTTTATATTTTTTAAATGTTTTTGCTTTTTTTTTATGGAATTTTCTATCTCGAGTCGAGTGTGAACGGAATTCGGGACTAAAATTTTTTTCTTTCTTTTCCGGCCTATCCAATCCAGTTTCGGCTAAAAATAATGCTGGACAGAGGTTTTTTAATTTTTTAATTTTTTTTCCCATTTTTCTCTGAATTTTCTTGCCCGGGTGTATGAACGGAATTCGGGACAATTTTTTTTTTTTTTTTCACTTTCTCGGCCTATCTCATCCTGTTTTGGTTAAAAATAATGCCGGAAGGAGGTTTTTTAATGTTATAATTTTTTTGCTATTTTTTTCGGAATTTTCTAGCTCGGGTCGAGTGTTAACAGAATTCGGGATTAAAATTTATTTCTCTCTTTTTCGGCCTATCTCATCCCGTTTTGGCTAAAATTAATGCCGGAAAGAGTTTTTTTAATTTTTTAATTTTTTTTTCTATTTTTCTCTGAATTTTATTGCCCGGGTCGTGTATGAACGGAATTTGGGACTAATTTTTTTTTTCTTTCTTAGCCTATCTCATCCAGTTTTGGCTAAAAATAATGCCGGAAAGAGGTTTTTTAATATTTTAATTTTTTTTTCTATTTTTCTCTGAATTTTATTGCCCGGGTCGTGTATGAACGGAATTTGGGACTAAAATTTTTTTTTTTCTCTTTCTTAGCCTATCAAATCCCGTTTTGGCTATAAATAACGCTGGAAAGAGGTTTTTTAATTTTTTGAATTTTTTTGCTATTTTTTTCGGAATTTTCTTGCCCAGGTCGAGTATGAACGAAATGAGTGACTAAATTTTTTTTCTCTCTTTCTAAGCCTATCTCATCCCGTTTTGGCCAAACATAATGCCGTAAAGAGGTTTTTTAATTTTTGGAATTCTTCTGCTATTTTTTTCCGATTTTTCCTTCCCAAGCCGAGTATGAACGAAATTCTGGACTAAAAGATTTTTCTCGCTTTCTCACCCTATCTCATCCCATTTTAGCTAAAATTAGTGACGGAAAGGGGTTTATTAGTTTTTTGAATTTTTTTGCTATTTTTTTTCGGAATTTTCTTGCCTGGGTCCAGTATGAACGGAATTCGGGACTAAAATTTTTTTTTTCTCTTTCTCGGCCGCTCTCAACCCGTTTTGGATAGAAATAATCCCGAAATTAACTTTTTAAATTTTTTGATTTTTTTTGCTATTTTTTTTTTAATTTTCTAGCTCGGGAAGAGTGTGAACAAAATTTGGGAGAAAAAGTTTTTTCTCTCTTTTTCGGCCAATCTCATCCCGTTTTGGCCAAAAATAATGCCAGAAAGAGGTTTTTTGATTTTTTGAATTTTTTTGCTATTTTTTTCCCTAGGCCGAGTAAGAACGGAATTCTGGACTAAAAGATTTTGCTCGCTTTCTCGGCCTATCCCATCCCGTATTGGCTAAAATTAATGCCGGAAAGTAGGAATGGCAACGGGTCGGGTTCGGGCCGGGTTTTTCCATATTTGGACCCGACCCGCGGGTCTATCTCAGAAATCCGAACCCGACCCGTTTATTAAACGGGTCTTTTTCCTTTACCCCAAACCTGGCCCGTCGGGCCTCCACGGGCCCCGCGGGCCCCGTCCCTCGTGCCCAGCCAAGCCCAAAATCAGAAACACAAACTTTGATCTACGATTTTCCGACCCAAAATCACAAACACAAACAGAAATCCAAACACGATCACAAACATAAACACAGAAATCCTAAACACAAATTTTGGATCTATAATTTTCCCTTTCAAAATCACAATCACAAACACAAACTCATATTGAGAATTTGAGACGAACTGAACCCAGAAAAAAAAAAGAAAAAAAAAAAAGGAAAAGGATGCAGATCGAAGTGGAGCGAGGCCGTGAGGCCATGGGCGAGGAAGATGAGAGGGGAAGACTGAAGAGGGCTGTGCGACAGTGAGATCGGCGACAGTGAGGCCGAACGGAGTTGAGACTTGAGAGAGTTAAGAGCTGTAGGCTTGTAATAGTGTGGCGACAGTGTGAGATCGGCGACGGACTGCCTGTGCTTGACTGCTTGTGGCCGTGTGAGACAGTGAGTGAGAGAGCTGAGACAGTGATTTAGTGCACGAGACAGTGAGCTGGAGATGTGAGGCTGAGGGGATGAAATGAAAATTAGATCAGATTATGATTTATGAGAGGCGGCTGGGTTAGGGAAAATGGTAAGTAGGGTTTTCATTACAGCTATATATACAAGGGGGTTTTTTTGTAATTTTGGGGTAATCGGGTCATAAACCGGTCGGGTTTCAGGTCGGGTTCGGGTTTTTATTTAAAAACCCGGACCCGACCCGGACCCGCTTCGGGTTTTTTTTTAAAAACCCATATCCGACACTATTCTTTATCGGACCGGGTAAAATCCGGCCCATTAGGGTCGGACCGGGCCGGGTATCCGCGGATCGGATTTAAATTGCCATCCCTACCGGAAAGAGGTTTATTAATTTTTTGAATTTTTTTCGGAATTTTCTTCCCCAGGCCGAGTACGAACGGAATTCGGGACTAAAATTTTTTTTTTTTTCACTTTCTCGGCCTATCTCATCCCATTTTGGCTAAAAATAATGCTGGAAAAAGGTTTTTTAATTTTATAATTTTTTGGCTATTTTTTTTCTGAATTTTCTTGCTCGGGTCGACTATGAACGGATTTAGGGACTAAAATTTTTTTTCCACTTTCTCAGCCTATCTCATCACGTTTTGGATAAAAATAATACAGGAAAGAGGTTTTTTAATTTTTTGTATTTTTTTGCTATTTTTTTTGAAATTTTCTACCTCGGGTCGAGTGTGAACGGAATTCGGGACTAAAATTTTTTTTCTCTCTTTTCCGGCCTATCTCGTCCAGTTTTGGCTAAAAATAATGCCGGAAAGAGGTTTTTTAATTTTTTGAATTTTTGTGCTATTTTTTTCGGAATTTTCTTCCCCAAGCCGAGTACGAACGGAATTCTGGACTAAAAGATTTTTCTTGCTTTCTCGGCCTATCTCATCCCGTTTTAGCTAAAATTAATGCCGGAAAGAGGTTAATTAATTTTTTGAATTTTTTTGCTATATTTTTTGGAATTTTCTTGCCCGGGGTCAAGCATGAACGGAATTCGGGACTAGAATTTTTTTTTTCACTTTCTCAGCCTATCTCATCCCGTTTTGGCTAAAAATAATGCCGGAAAGAGGTTTTTTAATTTTATAATTTTTTTGCTATTTTTTTGGGAATTTTATTCCCCAGGCCGAGTATGAACGGAATTCTAGACTAAAAGATTTTTCTCGCTTTCACGGCCTATGTTTTGGCAAAAAATAATGCCAGAAAGAGGTTTTTTAATTTTTTTTCTATTTTTCTCGGATTTTTATTGCCTGGGTCGTGTATGAACGGAATTTGGGACTAAAAGTTTTTTCTCACTTTCTCGTCCTATCTCATCCCGTTTTAGCTAAAAGTAATGCCGGAAAGTGGTGTTTTAATTTTTTGAATTTTTTTGCTATTTTTTTCGGAATTTTCTTCCTTGGGCCTAGTACGAACGGAATTCTGGACTAAAAGATTTTTCTCGCTTTCTCGGCCTATCTCATCCCGTTTTGGCTAAAATTAATGCCGGAAAGAGGTTTGTTGATTTTTTGAATTTTTTTGCTATTTTTTTCGGAATTTTCTTGCCCTGGTCAAGTATGAACGGAATTCAGGACTCTAATTTTTTTTTTTCTCTTTCTCGGCCTATCACATCCCGTTTTGGCCAAAAGTAATTCCGGAAAGAGGTTTTTTAATTTTTTTAATTTTTTCTTATTTGTTTCTGAATTTTCTTGCCCGGGTCGAGTATGAACAGAATTCGAGACTAAATTTTTTTTTTTCTCTTTTTTGGCCTATCTCATCCCATTTTGGCCAAAAATAATGCCGGAAAGAGGTTTTTTAATTTTTTCTTATTTGTTTCGGAATTTTCTTTCCCGGGTAAAGTATGAACGGAATTCGGGACTAAAACTTTTTTTCTCTCTTTCTCTGCCTCTTTCAACCTGTTTTCGATATAAATAATGCCGGAATTAACTTTTTAAATTTTTTCAATTTTTATGCTATTTTTTTTGGAATTTTCTAGCTTGGGTCGAGTGTGAACGAAATTCGGGACTAAAACTTTTTTCACTCTTTTCTGGCCTATCTCATCTATTTTTGGCTAGAAATAATACCGGAAAGAGGTTTTTTAATTTTTTTTTTCTATTTTTCTGTGAATTTTCTTGCCCGGGTCGAGTATGAACGGAATTCGGGAATAAATTTTTTTTTTTTTCACTTTCTCGACCTATCTTATCCCATTTTGGTTAAAAATATTGCCGGAAAGAGGTTATGTAATTTTATAATTTTTTTGCTATTTTTTCGGAATTTTCTTGCCCGGGACGAGTATGAACGGTATTCGGGACTAAAATTTTTTTTCCACTTTCTCGGCCTATCTCATCAAGTTTTGGCTAAAAATAATACCGGAAAGAGGTTTTTTAATTTTTTGAATTTTTTTACTATTTTTTTTCAGAATTTTCTTGCCCGGGTCGAGTATGAACGGAATTCGAGACTAAAATTTTTTTTCTCTCTTTCTCTGCCTCTAGCAACCCGTTTTGGATAGAAATAATGCAGGA
Source organism: Quercus lobata (assembly GCF_001633185.2). Taxonomy (NCBI): domain Eukaryota; kingdom Viridiplantae; phylum Streptophyta; class Magnoliopsida; order Fagales; family Fagaceae; genus Quercus; species Quercus lobata. The sequence goes on from NC_044904.1 coordinate 47,233,171, forward strand.
ATTAACTTTTTAAATTTTTTGAATTTTTGGGCTATTTTATTTGGAATTTTTTAGCTTGGGTCGAGTGTGAACGGAATTAGGGACTAAAATTTTTTTTTTCTCTATTTTCCAGCCTATCTCATGCTGTTTTGGCTAAAAATAATGCCAGAAAGAGGTTTTCTAATTATTTGAATTTTTTTGCTATTTTTTTCGGAATTTTCTTGCTCGGGTTGAGTATGAACGGAATTCGGAACTAAATTTTTTTTTTTCTCTTTCTCTGCCTCTCTCAACCCGTTTTGGATAGAAATAATGCCAGAATTAGCTTTTTAAATTTTTTGATATTTTTTGCTCTCTTTTTTTGGAATTTTTTTAGCTTGGGTCGAGTGTGAACGGAATTCAGGACTAAAATTTTTTTCTCTCTTTTCGGCCTATCTCAATCCGTTTTGGCCGAAAATAATGCCGGAATGTGGTTTTTTTAATTTTTTTCTTATTTGTTTCGGAATTTTGTTGCCCGGGTCAAGTATGAACGGAATTCGGGACTAAATTTTTTTTTTCTCTCTTTCTCTGCCTCTCTCAACCTGTTTTGGATATAAATAATGCCGGAATTAACTTTTAAATTTTTTTCAATTTTTATGCTATTTTTTTTTTAATTTTCTAGCTTGGGTCGAGTGTGAACAGAATTCGGGACTAAAACTTTTTTCACTCTTTTCTGGCCTATCTCCTCTATTTTTGGCTAGAAATAATACTGGAAAGAGGTTTTTTAATTTTTTTTTCTATTTTTCTTGGAATTTTCTTGCCCGGGTCGAGTATGAACGGAAATTGGGACTAAAATTTTTTTTCCACTTTTTCAACCTATCCCATTAATTTTTGGCTAAAAATAATACCGGAAAGAGGTTTTTTAATTTTTTGAATTTTTTTGCTATATTTTTCAGAATTTCTAGCTATATTTTTCGGAATTTTCTCACTTTCTCGGGACTAAATTTTTTTTTTCTCTTTCTCGGCCTCTCTCAACCCGTTTTGGATAGAAATAATCCCGGAATCAACTTTTTTAGTTTTTTGAATTTTTTTGCTATTTTTTTCGGAATTTTCTTACCCGGATCGAGTATGAATGAAATGAGTGACTAAATTTTTTTTTTCTCTTTCTAAGCCTATCTCATCCCGTTTTGGCCAAAAATAATGTCGTAAAGAGGTTTTTTTATTTTTGGAATTCTTCTGCTATTTTTTTCGGAATTTTCTTTCCCAAGCCGAGAATGAACGGAATTCTGGACTAAAAGATTTTTTTAGCTTTCTCACCCAATCTCATCCCGTTTTTTGCTTCTTCTTTTTTTCGTAATTTTCTTGCCCGGATCTGGTATGAACGGAATTCGGGACTAAATTTTTTTTTTCTCTTTCTCGGCCTCTCTCAACCCGTTTTGGATTGAAATAATCCCGGAATCAAATTTTTAAATTTTTTGAATTTTTTTGCTATTTTTTTTGGAAATTTCTAGCTCGGGACGGGTGTGAACAGAATTCGAGACTAAAAGTTTTCTCTCTTTTTCGGCCAATCTCATCCCGTTTTGGCGAAAAATAATGCCAGAAAGAGGTTTTTTAATTTTTTTAATTTCTTTGCTATTTTTTTTTTAATTTTCTTCCCAAAGCCGAGTACGAACGGAATTCTGGACTAAAAGATTTTTCTCGCTTTCTCGGCCTATCTCATCCCATTTTGGCTAAAATTAATGCCGGAAAGAGGTTTATTAATTTTTTCAATTTTTTTGCTATTTTTTTCGGAATTTTCTTGCCCGGGTCGAGTATGAACGGAAAACGAGACGAAAATTTATTTCTCGCTTTCACAGCCTATCTCATCCCGATTTGGCTAAAATTAATGCCGGAAAGAGGTTTTTTAATTTTTTCTTGTTTGTTTCGGAATTTTCTTGCCCGAGTCGAGTATGAACAGAATTCGGGACTAAAATTTTTTTTCTCTCTTTCTCTGCCTCTCTCAAGCCGTTTTGGATAGAAATAATGCTGGAATTAACTTTTTAAATTTTTTAAATTTTTTTGCTATTTTTTATGGAATTTTCTATCTCGGGTCGAGTGTGAACGGAATTCAGGACTAAAATTTTTTTCTTTCTTTTCCGGCCTATCTCATCCAGTTTTGGCTAAAAATAATGCCAGACAGAGGTTTTTTAATTTTTTAATTTTTTTTTCTATTTTTCTCTGAATTTTCTTGCCCGAGAGTATGAACGGAATTCGGGACTAAATTTTTTTTTTTTTCACTTTCTCGGCCTATCTCATCCCGTTTTAGTTGAAAATAATACCGGAACGAGGTTTTTTAATATTATAATTTTTTTGCTATTTTTTTCGGACTTTTCTAGCTCGGGTCGAGTGTGAACTGAATTCGGGACTAATATTTATTTCTCGCTTTTTCGGCTTATCTCATACCGTTTTGGCTAAAATTAACGCCGGAAAGAGGTTTCTGAATTTTTATGCTATTTTTTTTCGAAATTTTCTTCCCCGGGCCAAGTATGAACGGAATTCTGGACTAAAAGATTTTTCTCGCTTTCTCGACCTATCTCATCTTGTTTTGGCTAAAATTAATTCAGGAAAGAGGTTTTTTAATTTTTTTAATTTTTTTTGTATTTTTTTCGGAATTTTCTTCCACGGGTCGTGTATGAACAGAATTCGGGACGAAATTTGTTTTTCCTCTTGTTCAGCCTATCTCATCCAGTTTTGGCTAAAAATAATGCCGGAACAAGGTTTTTTAATTTTTTAATTTTTTTTTCAATTTTTCTCGGAATTTTATTGCCCGGGTCGTGTATGAACGGAATTTGGGACTAAAAGTTTTTTCTCACTTTCTCGGCCGATCTCATCCCGTTTTAGCAGAAAGTAATGCCGGAAAGTGGTGTTTTAATTTTTTGAATTTTTTTGCTATATTTTTCGGAATTTTCTTCCCCGGGCCGAGTATGAACGGAATTCTGGACTAAAAGATTTTTCTTGCTTTCTCGGCCTATCTCATCCTGTTTTGGCTAAAATTAATGCCGGATAGAGATTTGTTAGTTTTTGGAATTCTTTTGCTATTCTTTTTCGGAATTTTCTTTCCCAAGCCGAGAATGAACGGAATGCTGGACTAAAAGATTTTTCTCGCTTTCTCACCCAATCTCATTAGTGCCGGAAAGAGGTTTACTAGTTTTTTGAATTTTTTTTCTATTTTTTTCGGAATTTTCTTGCCCGGGTTCGGTATGAACGGAATTCGGAACTAAATTTTTTTTTTCTTTCTCGGCATCTCTCAACCCGTTTTGGATAGAAATAATCCCAGAACCAACTCTTTAAATTTTTTGAATTTTTTTGCTATTTTTTTTGGGAATTTTCTAGCTCGAGACGGGTGTGAACAGAATTTGGGACTAAAAGTTTTTTCTCTCTTTTTCGGCCAATCTCATCCCGTTTTGGCCAAAAATAATGCCAAAAGGAGGTTTTTTAATTTTTCGAATTTTTTTGCTATTTTTTTCGAAATTTTCTTCCCCAGGCCGAGTACGAACGGAATTCTGGACTAAAAGATTTTTCTCGCTTTCACGGCCTATCTCATCTCGTTTTGGCTAAAATTAATGCCGGAAAGAGGTTTATTAATTTTTTCAATTTTTTTGCTATTTTTTTCGGAATTTTCTTGCCCGGGTCGAGTATGAACGGAATTCGGGACTAAATTTTTTTTTTCTCTTTCTCGGCCTCTCTCAACCCGTTTTGGGTAGAAATAATCCTGGAATTAACTTTTTTAATTTTTTGCTATTTTTTTTGGAATTTTCTAGCTCAGGACGGGTGTGAATAGAATTCGGGACTAAAAGTTTTTTCTCTCTTTTTCAGCCAATCTCATCCCGTTTTGGATAGATATAATGCCGGAATTAACTTTTTAAATTTTTTGAATTTTTTTGCTATTTTTTTTCGAATTTTCTAGCTCGGGTCGAGTGAGAACGGAATTCAGGACTAAAAGATTTTTCTTGCTTTCTCGGCCTATCTCATCCCGTTTTGGCTAAAATTACTGCCAGAAAGTGGTTTATTAATTTTTTGAATTTCTTTGCTATTTTTTTCGGAATTTTCATGCCCGGGTCGAGTATGAACAGAATTCGGGACGAAAATTTATTTCTCGCTTTCTCGGCATATCTCATCCCGATTTGGCTAAAATTAATGCCGGAAAGAGATTTTTTAATTTTTTGAATTTTTTTTGGAATTTTCTTACCCAGATCGAGTATGAACGGAATTCGGGACTAAAATTTTTTTTCCTCTTTCTCGGCCTCTCTCAACCCGTTTTGGATAGATATAATGCCAGAATTAACTTTTTAAATTTTTTGAGTTTTTTTGCTTTTTTTTTTGTGGAATTTTCTAGCTCGGGTCGAGTGAGAATGGAATTCGGGACTAAATTTTTTTTTTTTCTCTTTTTTGGCCTATCTCATTCCGTTTTGGCCAAAAATAATGCCGGAAAGAGGTTTTTTAATTTTTCTTATTTGTTTCGGAATTTTCTTGCCCGGGTCGAGTATGAACGGAATTCGTGACTAAAATTTTTTTTCTCTCTTTCTCTGCCTCTCTCAAGCCGTTTTGGATAGAAATAATGCTGGAATTAACTTTTTAAATTTTTAAATTTTTTTTGCTATTTTTTATGGAATTTTCTATCTTGGGTCAAGTGTGAACGGAATTCGGGACAAAATTTTTTTTCTTTCTTTTCCGGCCTATCTCAACCAGTTTTGGCTAAAACTAATGCCGGACAGAGGTTTTTTAATTTTTTAATTTTTTTTTCTATTTTGCTCTGAATTTGCTTGCCCGGGAGTATGACCAGAATTCGGGACTAAATTTTTTTTTTTTTTTTTCACTTTCTTGGCCTATCTCATCCCGTTTTAGTTGAAAATAATACCGGAAAGAGGTTTTTTAATTTTATAATTTTTTTGTTATTTTTTTCGGAATTTTCTAGCTCGGGTCGAGTGTGAACTGAATTCGGGACTAAAATTTATTTCTCGCTTTTTTGGCCTATCTCATCCCGTTTTGGCTAAAATTAACGCCGGAAAGAGGTTTCTGAATTTTTTTGCTATTTTTTTTTTGAAATTCTCTTCCCCGGGACAAGTATGAACGGAATTCTGGACTAAAAGATTTTTCTCGCTTTCTCGGCCTATCTCATCTTGTTTTGGCTAAAATTATGCCGGAAAGAGATTTTTAATTTTTTAATTTTTTTTGTATTTTTTTCGGAATTTTCTTGCATGGGTCGTGTATGAACAGAATTCCGGACGAAATTTTTTTTCCTCTTTTTCGGCCTATCTCATCCAGTTTTGGCTAAAAATAATGCCGGAACGAGGTTTTTTAATTTTTAATTTTTTTTCTATTTTTCTCAGAATTTTATTGCCCGGGTCGTGTATGAACGGAATTTGGGACTAAAAGTTTTTTCTCACTTTCTCGGCCTATCTCATCCCGTTTTGGCTAAAATTAATGCCGGAAAGAGGTTTGTTAGTTTTTTGATTTTTTTTGCTATTTTTTTTCGGAATTTTCTTGCCCTAGTCGAGTATGAACGGAATTCGAGACTAAAATTTTTTTTCTTCTCTTTCTCAGCCTATCAAATCCCGTTTTGGCTATAAATAATGCCGGAAAGAGGTTTTTTAATTTTTTGAATTTCTTTGCTATTTTTTTTTTTAATGTTCTTCCCAAGGCCGAGTACGAACGGAATTCTGGACTAAAAGATTTTTCTCGCTTTCTCGGCCTATCTCATCCTGTTTTGACTAAAATTAATGCCGGAAAAAGGTTTACTAATTTTATGAATTTTTTTTCTATTTTTTTCGGAAATTTCTTGCCCGGGTCGAGTATGAACGGAATTCGGGACGAAAATTTATTTCTCGCTTTCTCGGCCTATCTCATCCCGATTTGGCTAAAATTAATGCCGGAAAGAGATTTTTTAATTTTTTGAATTTTTTTTCTATTTATTTCGGAATTTTCTTGCCCGGGTCCAGTATGAACGAAATGAGAGACTAAATTTTTTTTTTCTCTTTCTCAGCCTATCTCATCCCATTTTGACCAAAAATAATGCCGTAATGAGGTTTTTTAATTTTTGGATTTCTTTTTCTATTTTTTTTCGGAATTTTCTTTCCCGAGCCGAGAATGAACGAAATTCTGGACTAAAAGATTTTTCTCACTTTCTCACCCAATCTCATCCCGTTTTGGCTAAAATTAGTGCCGGAAAGAGGCTTACTAGTTTTTGGAATTTGTTTTGCTATTTTTTCCGGAATTTTCTTGCCCGGGTTCGGTATGAACGGAATTCGGAACTAAATTTTTTTTTTTCTTTCTCAGCATCTCTCAACCCGTTTTGGATAGAAATAATCCCAGAATCAACTTTTTAAATTTTTTGAATTTTTTTGCTATTTTTTTTTGGAATTTTCTAGCTCGGGACGGGTATGAACAGAATTCGGGACTAAAAGTTTTTTCTGTCTTTTTCGGCCAATCTCATCCCGTTTTGGCCAAAAATAATGCCAGAAAGAGGTTTTTTAATTTTTCGAATTTTTTTGCTATTTTTTTTCCGAATTTTCTTCCCCAGCCCAAGTATGAACGGAATTCTGGACTAAAAGATTTTTCTCGCTTTCTCGGCCTATCTCATCTCGTTTTGGCTAAAATTAATGCCGGAAAGAGGTTTTTTTTTTTTTTTTTTTTTTTTTTTTTTTTTTTTTTTTTTTTTTTTTTTTTTTTTTTTTTTTTCAGAATTTTCTTCCCTGGGCCGAGTATGAACGGAATTCTGGACTAAAAGATTTTTTCTGGCTTTCTCGGCCTATCTCATCTCGTTTTGGCTAAAATTAATGCCGGAAAAGAGGTTTTTTTTTTTTCGGAATTTTCTTTCCTGGGTCGAGTATGAACGGAATTCGGGACGAAAATTGTTTTTCCTCTTTTTCGGCCTATCTCATCCATTTTTGGCTAAAAATAATGCTGGAAAGAGGTTTTTTAATTTTTTGTATTTTTTTGCTATTTTTTTCGGAATTTTCTAGCTCTGGTCAAGTGTGAATGGAATTTGGGACTAAAATTTTTCTCTCTCTTTTCTGGCCTCTCATCCAGTTTTGGCTAAAAATAATGCCGAAAAGAGGTTTTTTAATTTTTTGAATTATTTTGCTGTTTTTTTCGGAATTTTCTTCCCCGGACCGAGTATGAAAGAAATTCTGGACTAAAAGATTTTTCTCGCTTTCTCGGCCTATCTCATCCCTGTTTTGGCTAAAATTAATGCCGTGAAGAGGTTTTTTAATTTTTTAATTTTTTAAATTTTTTTCGGAATTTTCTTGCCTGGCTCGAGTATGAACGGAATTCGGGACGAAAATTTTTTTTCCTCTTTTTCGGCCTATCTCATCCAGTTTGGCCAAAAATAATGCTGGAAAGAGGTTTTTTAATTTTTTTTTTCTATTTTTCTCGAAATTTTATTGCCCGGGTCGTGTATGAACGGAATTTGGGACTAAATTTTTTTATTCTCTCTTTCTCAGCCTATCAAATCCCGTTTAGGCTATAAATAATGCCGGAAAGAGGTTTTTTAATTTTTTTTTATTTTTTTGCTATTTTTTTCGAAATTTTCTAGCTCGGGTCAAGTGTGAACGGAATTCGGGACTATAATTTTTTTCTCTCCTTTTCGGCCTATCTCATCCAGTTTTGGCTAAAATTAATTCCGGAAAGAGGTTTATTAATTTTTAAAATTTTTTTGCTATTTTTTTCGGAAATTTCTTGCTTGGGTCGAGTATGAACGGAATTCGGGACTAAATTTTTTTTTTTCTCTTTCTCGGCCTCTCTCAACCCGTTTTGGATAGAAATAATGCCGGAATTTACTTTTTAAATTTTTTGAATGTTTTTGTTATTTTTTTTGGAATTTTCTAGCTCGGGTCGGGTGTGAACGGAATTCGGGACTAAAATTTTTTTTTCTCTTTTTCGGCCTATCTCTTCCCGTTTTGGCCAAAAATAATGCTGGAAAGAGGTTTTTAAATTTTTTAATTTTTTTTTTCTATTTGTTTCCGATTTTTCTTGCCCGAGTTGAATATGAACGAAATTCGGGACTAAAATTGTTGTTTCTCTCTTTCTCTGCCTTTCTCAACCCATTTTGGATAGTAATAATGCCGGAATTAATTTTTTGAATTTTTCTGCTATTTTTTTTTGGAATTTTTAACTTTGGTCAAGTGTGAACGGAATTCGGGACTGAAATTTTTTTCTCTCCTTTCCGGCCTATCTCATCCAGTTTTGGCTAAAAATAATGCCGGAAAGAGGTTTTTTATTTTTATTTTTTTTTTCTGTTTTTCTCTAAATTTTCATGCGCGGGTCGAGTATGAACGGAATTCAGGACTAATTTTTTTTTTTTTTCCGCTTTCTCAGCCTATCTGATCCCGTTTTGACTAAAAATACTGCCGGATATGGTTTTTTAACTTTATAATTTTTTTCGGAATTTTCTTGCCCGGGTCGAGTATGAACGGATTTCGGCACTAAAATTTTTTTTCCACTTTCTCGGCCTATCTTCTCATCACGTTTTTGCTAAAAATAATGCAGGAAAGAGATTTTTTAATTTTTTTGCTATTTTTTCCGGAATTTTCTAGCTCGGGTCGATTGTGAACGGAATTCAGGACTAAAATTTATTTCTCTCTTTTTCGGCCTATCTCATCCCGTTTTAGCCAAAAATAATGCCAGAAAGCGGTTTTTTATTTTTTATTTTTTTGTTATTTTTTTTCTATTTGTTTCGGAATTTTCTTTCCCGGGTCAAGAATGAACGGAATTCGGGACTAAATTTTTTTTTTCTCTTTTTCGGCCTATCTCATCCAATTTTGGCTAAAAATAATGCCGGAAATTTTTTTTTGAGTATTTTAATTTTTTTCTTCAAATTTCTCGGAATTTTCTTGCCCGGGTCGCGCATGAACAGAATTTGACACTAAAATATTTTTCTCTTTTTCTTGGCCAATCACATCTCGTTTTGGCTAAAAATAATGCCGGAAAGAGGTTTTCAAATTTTTTAAATTTTTTAGCTACTTTTTGTTGGAATTTTCTAGCTCGGGTCAAGTGTGAACGGAATTCGGGGGTAAAATTTATTTCTCTCTTTTTCGACCTTTCTCATCCTGTTTTGGCTAAAACTAATGCCGGAAAGAGGTTTTTTTAATTTTTTTGGTATTTGTTTCGGAATTTTCTTGCTTGGGTCAAGTATGAAAGGAATTCAAGGCGAAATTTTTTTTTTTTGTTTTCACTTTCTTGGCCTATCTCATCCCGTTTTGGCTAAAAATAATGCCGGAAAGAGGTTTTTTTATTTTTTTGCTATTTTTTTCGGAATTTTCTTCCCCAAGCCGAGTGTGAACGGAATTCTGGACTAAAAGATTTTTCTCACTTTCTCGGCCTACGTTTTGGCTAAAAATAATGCCGGAAAGTGGTTTTTTAATTTTTTAATTTTTTTTCTATTTTTCTCAGAATTTTATTGCCCGGGTTATGTATGAACGGAATTTGGGACTAAAAGTTTTTTCTCACTTTCTCGGCCTATCTCATCCCGTTTTAGCTGAAAGTAATGCCGGAAAGTGGTGTTTTAATTTTTTGAATTTTTTTGCTATTTTTTTTGGAATTTTTTAGCTTGGGTCGAGTCTGAACGGAATTCGGGACTAAATTTTTTTCTCGCTTTCTCGGCCTATCTCATCCCAATTTGGCTAAAATTAATGCCGGAAAGAGATTTTTTAATTTTTTGAATTTTTTTCAGAATTTTCTTACCCGGGTCGAGTATGAACGGAATTCGGGACTAAATTTTTTTTTTCCTCTTTCTCGGCCTCTCTTAACCCGTTTTGGATAGATATAATGCTGGAATTAACTTCTTAAATTTTTTGAATTTTTTTGCTATTTTTTTGGAATTTTCTAGCTCGGGTCGAGTGTGAACGGAATTCGGGTCTAAAATTTTTTTCCTCTCTTCTTTGGCCCATCTCATCCCGTTTTGGCAAAAAATAATTCCGGAAAGAGGTTTTTTTTAATTTTTTCTTATTTGTTTTGGAATTTTCTTGCCCGGGTCGAGTATGAACGGAATTCGGGACTAAAATTTTTTTTCTCTCTTTCTCTGCCTCAAGCCGTTTTGGATAGAAATAATGCTGGAATTAACTTTTTAAATTTTTTTGCTATTTTGTATGGAATTCTCTATCTCGGGTCGAGTGTGAACGGAATTCGGGACTAAAATTTTTTTCTTTCTTTTCCGGTCTATCTCATCTAGTTTTGGCTAAAAATAATGCTGGACAGAGGTTTTTTAATTTTTCTAATTTTTTTTTCTATTTTTCTGTGTATTTTCTTGCCCGGGAGTATGAACGGAATTGGGGACTAAATTTTTTTTTTTCACTTTCTCGGCCTATCTCATCCCGTTGGTTAAAAATAATGCCGGAAAGAGGTTTTTTAATTTTATAATTTTTTTGCTGTTTTTTTCAAAATTTTCTTCCCCGAGCCAAGTATGAACGAAATTCTGGACTAAAAGATTTTTCTCGCTTTCTCGGCCTACCTCATCTTGTTTTGGCTAAAATTAATGCCGGAAAGAGGTTTTTTAATTTTTTATTTTTTTTTGTATTTTTTTTCGGAATTTTCTTGCACGGGTTGTGTTTGAACAGAATTCGGGACGAAATTTTTTTTTCCTCTTTTTCGGCCTATCTCATCCAGTTTTGGCTAAAAATAATGTCGGAAAGACGTTTTTTAATTTTCTAAATTTTTTTTTCTATTTTTCTCGGAATTTTATTGCCTGGGTCGTGTATGAACGGAATTTGGGACTAAATTTTTTTTTTCTCTTTCTCAGCCTATCAAATCCCGTTTTGCCTATAAATAATGCCAGAAAGAGGTTTTTTAATTATTTGAATTTTTTTGCTATTTTTTTCAGAATTTGCTTGCCCGGGTTGAGTATGAACGGAATTCGGGACTAAAATTTTTTTTTTCTCTTTCTCTGCCTCTCTCAACCCGTTTTGGATAGAAATAATGCCGGAATTAGCTTCTTAAATTTTTTGAATTTTTTTGCTATTTTTTTTGGAATTTTTTAGCTTGGGTCGAGTGTGAACGGAATTCGGGACTAAAATTTTTTTCCCTCTTTTTCGGCCTATCTCATCCTGTTTTGGCGAAAAATAATGCCGGAAAGAGGTTTTTTAATTTTATAATTTTTTTCTATTTTGTTCGGAATTTTCTTGCTCGGGATGAGTATGAACGGAATTCGGGACTAAAATTTTTTTTCCACCTTCTCGACCTATTTCATCAATTTTTGGCTAAAATTAATACCGGAAAGAGGTTTTTTAATTTTTTGAATTTTTTTGCTATATTTTTCGGAATTTTCTAGCTCGGGTCGAGTGTGAACTGAATTCGGGACGAAAATTTATTTCTCGCTTTCTCGGCCTATCTCATCCCAATTTGGCTAAAATTAATGCTGGAAAGAGATTTTTGAATTTTTTTTCTATTTTTTTTGGAATTTTCTTGCTCGTGTCGAGTATGAACGGAATTCGAAACGAAAATTTATTTCTCGCTTTCTCGGCTTATCTCATCCCGTTTTGGCCAAAAATAATGCTGGAAAGAGGTTTTTTTTAATTTTTTCTTATTTGTTTTGAAATTTTCTTGCCCGGGTCGAGTATGAACGGAATTCGGGATTAAAATTTTTTTTCTCTCTTTCTCTGCCTCAAGCCGTTTTGGATAGAACTAATGCTGGAATTAACTTTTTAAGTTTTTTTGCTATTTTTTATGGAATTTTCTATCTCGGGTCGAGTGTGAACGGAATTCGGGACTAAAATTGTTTTCTTTCTTTTCCAGTCTATCTCATCCAGTTTTGGCTAAAAATAATGCTGGACAGAGGTTTTTTAATTTTTCTAATTTTTTTTTTCTATTTTTCTGTGTATTTTCTTGCCCGGGAGTATGAACGGAATTCGGGACTAAATTTTTTTTTTTTCACTTTCTCGGCCTATCTCATCCCGTTGGTTAAAAATAATGCCGGAAAGAGGTTTTTTAATTTTATAATTTTTTTGCTATTTTTTTCAAAATTTTCTTCCCCGAGCCAAGTATGAACGGAATTCTGGACTAAAAGATTTTTCTCGCTTTCTCGGCCTACCTCATCTTGTTTTGGCTAAAATTAATGCCGGAAAGAGGTTTTTTAATTTTTTTGTATTTTTTTTCGGAATTTTCTTGCACGGGTTGTGTTTGAACAGAATTCGGGAAGAAATTTTTTTTTCCTCTTTTTCGGCCTATCTCATCCAGTTTTGGCTAAAAATAATGTCGGAAAGACGTTTTTTAATTTTCTAAATTTTTTTTTCTATTTTTCTCGGAATTTTATTGCCCGGGTCGTGTATGAACGGAATTTGGGACTAAATTTTTTTTTTTTCCTCTTTCTCAGCCTATCAAATCCCGTTTTGGCTATAAATAATGCCAGAAAGAGGTTTTTTAATTATTTGAATTTTTTTGCTATTTTTTTCAGAATTTGCTTGCCCGGGTTGAGTATGAACGGAATTCGGGACTAAATTTTTTTTTTTTCTCTTTTTCTGCCTCTCTCAACCCCTTTTGGATAGAAATAATGCCGGAATTAGCTTTTTAAAATTTTTGAATTTTTTTACTATCTTTTTTGGAATTTTTTTAGCTTGGGTCGAGTGTGAACGGAATTTGGCAATAAAATTTTTTTCTCTCTTTTTCGGCCTATCTCATCCTGTTTTGGCGAAAAATAATGCCGGAAAGAGGTTTTTAAATTTTATAATTTTTTTCTATTTTGTTTGGAATTTTCTTGCTCGGGATGAGTATGAACGGAATTCGGGACTAAAATTTTTTTTCCACCTTCTCGACCTATCTCATCTATTTTTGGCTAAAATTCATACCGGAAAGAGGTTTTTTAATTTTTTGAATTTTTTTGCTATATTTTTCGGAATTTTATAGCTCGGGTCGAGTGTGAACAGAATTCGGGACGAAAATTTATTTCTCGCTTTCTCGGCCTATCTCATCCCAATTTGGCTAAAATTAATGCCGTAAAGAGATTTTTTAATTTTTTGAATTTTTTTTCTATTTTTTTCGGAATTTTCTTGCCCGTGTCGAGTATGAACGGAATTCGAGACGAAAATTTATTTCTCGCTTTCTCGGCTTATCTCATCCCGATTTGGCTAAAATTAATGCCGGAAAGAGATTTTTTAATTTTTTGAATTTTTTTTCTATTTTTTTAGCATTTTCTTACCCGGGTAGAGTCTGAACGGAATTCGGGACTAAATTTTTATTTTTCTCTTTCTCGGCCTCTCTCAACCCGTTTTGGATAGATATAATGCCGGAATTAACTTTTTAAATTTTTTGAATTTTTTTGCTATTTTTTTTGGAATTTTCTAGCTCGGGTCGAGTGTGAACGGAATTCGGGATTAAAATTTTTTTCCTCTCTTCTTTGGCCTATCTCATCGTGTTTTGGCCAAAAATAATGCCGGAAAGATATTTTTTAATTTTTTTAATTTTTTTTTCTATTTTTCTGTGTATTTTCTTGCCCGGGAGTATGAACGGAATTCAGGACTAAATTATTTTTTTTTCACTTTCTCGGCCTATCTCATCCCGTTGGTTAAAAATAAAGCCGGAAAGAGGTTTTTTAATTTTAAAATTTTTTTGCTATTTTTTTCGGAATTTTCAAGCTCGAGTCCAGTGTGAACCGAATTCGGGACTAAAATTTATTTCTCGGTTTTTTGACCTATCTCATCCCAATTTGGCTAAAATTAATGCCGGAAAGAGATTTTTTAATTTTTTGAATTTTTTTTCTATTTTATTCGGAATTTTCTTGCCCGTGTCGAGTATGAACGGAATTCGGGACAAAATTTATTTCTCGCTTTCTCGGCATATCTCATCCCGATTTGGCTAAAATTAATGCCGGAAAGAGATTTTTTAATTTTTTGAATTTTTTTTGGAATTTTCTTACCCAGATCGAGTATGAACGGAATTCGGGACTAAAATTTTTTTTCCTCTTTCTCGGCCTCTCTCAACCCGTTTTGGATAGATATAATGCCAGAATTAACTTTTTAAATTTTTTGAGTTTTTTTGCTTTTTTTTTGTGGAATTTTCTAGCTCGGGTCGAGTGAGAACGGAATTCGGGACTAAATTTTTTTTTTTTCTCTTTTTTGGCCTATCTCATTCCGTTGTGGCCAAAAATAATGCCGGAAAGAGGTTTTTTAATTTTTTCTTATTTGTTTCGGAATTTTCTTGCCCGGGTCGAGTATGAACGGAATTCGTGACTAAAATTTTTTTTCTCTCTTTCTCTGCCTCTCTCAAGCCGTTTTGGATAGAAATAATGCTGGAATTAACTTTTTAAATTTTTAAATTTTTTTTACTATTTTTTATGGAATTTTCTATCTTGGGTCAAGTGTGAACGGAATTCGGGACAAAATTTTTTTTCTTTCTTTTCCGGCCTATCTCAACCAGTTTTGGCTAAAACTAATGCCGGACAGAGGTTTTTTAATTTTTTAATTTTTTTTTCTATTTTGCTCTGAATTTGCTTGCCCGGGAGTATGACCAGAATTCGGGACTAAATTTTTTTTTTTTTTTTTCACTTTCTTGGCCTATCTCATCCCGTTTTAGTTGAAAATAATACCGGAAAGAGGTTTTTTAATTTTATAATTTTTTTGTTATTTTTTTCGGAATTTTCTAGCTCGGGTCGAGTGTGAACTGAATTCGGGACTAAAATTTATTTCTCGCTTTTTTGGCCTATCTCATCCCGTTTTGGCTAAAATTAACGCCGGAAAGAGGTTTCTGAATTTTTTTGCTATTTTTTTTTTGAAATTCTCTTCCCCGGGACAAGTATGAACGGAATTCTGGACTAAAAGATTTTTCTCGCTTTCTCGGCCTATCTCATCTTGTTTTGGCTAAAATTATGCCGGAAAGAGATTTTTAATTTTTTAATTTTTTTTGTATTTTTTTCGGAATTTTCTTGCATGGGTCGTGTATGAACAGAATTCCGGACGAAATTTTTTTTCCTCTTTTTCGGCCTATCTCATCCAGTTTTGGCTAAAAATAATGCCGGAACGAGGTTTTTTAATTTTTAATTTTTTTTCTATTTTTCTCAGAATTTTATTGCCCGGGTCGTGTATGAACGGAATTTGGGACTAAAAGTTTTTTCTCACTTTCTCGGCCTATCTCATCCCGTTTTGGCTAAAATTAATGCCGGAAAGAGGTTTGTTAGTTTTTTGATTTTTTTTGCTATTTTTTTTCGGAATTTTCTTGCCCTAGTCGAGTATGAACGGAATTCGAGACTAAAATTTTTTTTCTTCTCTTTCTCAGCCTATCAAATCCCGTTTTGGCTATAAATAATGCCGGAAAGAGGTTTTTTAATTTTTTGAATTTCTTTGCTATTTTTTTTTTTAATGTTCTTCCCAAGGCCGAGTACGAACGGAATTCTGGACTAAAAGATTTTTCTCGCTTTCTCGGCCTATCTCATCCTGTTTTGACTAAAATTAATGCCGGAAAAAGGTTTACTAATTTTATGAATTTTTTTTCTATTTTTTTCGGAAATTTCTTGCCCGGGTCGAGTATGAACGGAATTCGGGACGAAAATTTATTTCTCGCTTTCTCGGCCTATCTCATCCCGATTTGGCTAAAATTAATGCCGGAAAGAGATTTTTTAATTTTTTGAATTTTTTTTCTATTTATTTCGGAATTTTCTTGCCCGGGTCCAGTATGAACGAAATGAGAGACTAAATTTTTTTTTTCTCTTTCTCAGCCTATCTCATCCCATTTTGACCAAAAATAATGCCGTAATGAGGTTTTTTAATTTTTGGATTTCTTTTTCTATTTTTTTTCGGAATTTTCTTTCCCGAACTGAGAATGAACGAAATTCTGGACTAAAAGATTTTTCTCACTTTCTCACCCAATCTCATCCCGTTTTGGCTAAAATTAGTGCCGGAAAGAGGCTTACTAGTTTTTGGAATTTGTTTTGCTATTTTTTCCGGAATTTTCTTGCCCGGGTTCGGTATGAACGGAATTCGGAACTAAAATTTTTTTTTTCTTTCTCAGCATCTCTCAACCCGTTTTGGATAGAAATAATCCCAGAATCAACTTTTTAAATTTTTTGAATTTTTTTGCTATTTTTTTTGGAATTTTCTAGCTCGGGACGGGTATGAACAGAATTCGGGACTAAAAGTTTTTTCTCTCTTTTTCGGCCAATCTCATCCCGTTTTGGCCAAAAATAATGCCAGAAAGAGGTTTTTTAATTTTTCGAATTTTTTTGCTATTTTTTTTCCGAATTTTCTTCCCCAACCCAAGTATGAACGGAATTCTGGACTAAAAGATTTTTCTCGCTTTCTCGGCCTATCTCATCTCGTTTTGGCTAAAATTAATGCCGGAAAGAGGTTTTTTTTTTTTTTTTTTTTTTTTTTTTTTTTTTCAGAATTTTCTTCCCTGGGCCGAGTATGAACGGAATTCTGGACTAAAAGATTTTTCTGGCTTTCTCGGCCTATCTCATCTCGTTTTGGCTAAAATTAATGCCGGAAAGAGGTTTTTTTTTTTTTTTTTTTTTTTTTTTTTTTTTTTTTTTTTTTTTTCGGAATTTTCTTTCCTGGGTCGAGTATGAACGGAATTCGGGACGAAAATTTTTTTTCCTCTTTTTCGGCCTATCTCATCCATTTTTGGCTAAAAATAATGCTGGAAAGAGGTTTTTTAATTTTTTGTATTTTTTTGCTATTTTTTTCGGAATTTTCTAGCTCTGGTCGAGTGTGAATGGAATTTGGGACTAAAATTTTTCTCTCTCTTTTCCGGCCTCTCATCCAGTTTTGGCTAAAAATAATGCCGGAAAGAGGTTTTTTAATTTTTTGAATTTTTTTGCTGTTTTTTTCGGAATTTTCTTCCCCGGACCGAGTATGAAAGAAATTCTGGACTAAAAGATTTTTCTCGCTTTCTCGGCCTATCTCATCCCCGTTTTGGCTAAAATTAATGCCGGGAAGAGGTTTTTTAATTTTTTAATTTTTTTAATTTTTTTCGGAATTTTCTTGCCTGGCTCGAGTATGAACGGAATTCGGGACGAAAATTTTTTTTCCTCTTTTTCGGCCTATCTCATCCAGTTTGGCCAAAAATAATGCTGGAAAGAGGTTTTTTAATTTTTTTTTTCTATTTTTCTCGAAATTTTATTGCCCGGGTCGTGTATGAACGGAATTTGGGACTAAATTTTTTTATTCTCTCTTTCTCAGCCTATCAAATCCCGTTTAGGCTATAAATAATGCCGGAAAGAGGTTTTTTAATTTTTTTTTATTTTTTTGCTATTTTTTTCGAAATTTTCTAGCTCGGGTCAAGTGTGAACGGAATTCGGGACTATAATTTTTTTCTCTCCTTTTCGGCCTATCTCATCCAGTTTTGGCTAAAATTAATTCCGGAAAGAGGTTTATTAATTTTTAAAATTTTTTTGCTATTTTTTTCGGAAATTTCTTGCTTGGGTCGAGTATGAACGGAATTCGGGACTAAATTTTTTTTTTTCTCTTTCTCGGCCTCTCTCAACCCGTTTTGGATAGAAATAATGCCGGAATTTACTTTTTAAATTTTTTGAATGTTTTTGTTATTTTTTTTGGAATTTTCTAGCTCGGGTCGGGTGTGAACGGAATTCGGGACTAAAATTTTTTTTTCTCTTTTTCGGCCTATCTCTTCCCGTTTTGGCCAAAAATAATGCTGGAAAGAGGTTTTTAAATTTTTTAATTTTTTTTTTCTATTTGTTTCCGATTTTTCTTGCCCGAGTTGAATATGAACGAAATTCGGGACTAAAATTGTTGTTTCTCTCTTTCTCTGCCTTTCTCAACCCATTTTGGATAGTAATAATGCCGGAATTAATTTTTTGAATTTTTCTGCTATTTTTTTTTGGAATTTTTAACTTTGGTCAAGTGTGAACGGAATTCGGGACTGAAATTTTTTTCTCTCCTTTCCGGCCTATCTCATCCAGTTTTGGCTAAAAATAATGCCGGAAAGAGGTTTTTTATTTTTTTTTTTTTTTCTGTTTTTCTCTAAATTTTCATGCGCGGGTCGAGTATGAACGGAATTCAGGACTAATTTTTTTTTTTTTTCCGCTTTCTCAGCCTATCTGATCCCGTTTTGACTAAAAATACTGCCGGATATGGTTTTTTAACTTTATAATTTTTTTCGGAATTTTCTTGCCCGGGTCGAGTATGAACGGATTTCGGCACTAAAATTTTTTTTCCACTTTCTCGGCCTATCTTCTCATCACGTTTTTGCTAAAAATAATGCAGGAAAGAGATTTTTTAATTTTTTTGCTATTTTTTCCGGAATTTTCTAGCTCGGGTCGATTGTGAACGGAATTCAGGACTAAAATTTATTTCTCTCTTTTTCGGCCTATCTCATCCCGTTTTAGCCAAAAATAATGCCAGAAAGCGGTTTTTTATTTTTTATTTTTTTGTTATTTTTTTTCTATTTGTTTCGGAATTTTCTTTCCCGGGTCAAGAATGAACGGAATTCGGGACTAAATTTTTTTTTTCTCTTTTTCGGCCTATCTCATCCAATTTTGGCTAAAAATAATGCCGGAAATTTTTTTTTGAGTATTTTAATTTTTTTCTTCAAATTTCTCGGAATTTTCTTGCCCGGGTCGCGCATGAACAGAATTTGACACTAAAATATTTTTCTCTTTTTCTTGGCCAATCACATCTCGTTTTGGCTAAAAATAATGCCGGAAAGAGGTTTTCAAATTTTTTAAATTTTTTAGCTACTTTTTGTTGGAATTTTCTAGCTCGGGTCAAGTGTGAACGGAATTCGGGGGTAAAATTTATTTCTCTCTTTTTCGACCTTTCTCATCCTGTTTTGGCTAAAACTAATGCCGGAAAGAGGTTTTTTTAATTTTTTTGGTATTTGTTTTGGAATTTTCTTGCTTGGGTCAAGTATGAAAGGAATTCAGGGCGAAATTTTTTTTTTTTGTTTTCACTTTCTTGGCCTATCTCATCCCGTTTTGGCTAAAAATAATGCCGGAAAGAGGTTTTTTTATTTTTTTGCTATTTTTTTCGGAATTTTCTTCCCCAGGCCGAGTGTGAACGGAATTCTGGACTAAAAGATTTTTCTCACTTTCTCGGCCTACGTTTTGGCTAAAAATAATGCCGGAAAGTGGTTTTTTAATTTTTTAATTTTTTTTCTATTTTTCTCAGAATTTTATTGCCCGGGTTATGTATGAACGGAATTTGGGACTAAAAGTTTTTTCTCACTTTCTCGGCCTATCTCATCCCGTTTTAGCTGAAAGTAATGCCGGAAAGTGGTGTTTTAATTTTTTGAATTTTTTTGCTATTTTTTTTGGAATTTTTTAGCTTGGGTCGAGTCTGAACGGAATTCGGGACTAAATTTTTTTCTCGCTTTCTCGGCCTATCTCATCCCAATTTGGCTAAAATTAATGCCGGAAAGAGATTTTTTAATTTTTTGAATTTTTTTCAGAATTTTCTTACCCGGGTCGAGTATGAACGGAATTCGGGACTAAATTTTTTTTTTCCTCTTTCTCGGCCTCTCTTAACCCATTTTGGATAGATATAATGCTGGAATTAACTTCTTAAATTTTTTGAATTTTTTTGCTATTTTTTTGGAATTTTCTAGCTCGGGTTGAGTGTGAACGGAATTCGGGTCTAAAATTTTTTTCCTCTCTTCTTTGGCCCATCTCATCCCGTTTTGGCCAAAAATAATGCCGGAAAGAGGTTTTTTTTAATTTTTTCTTATTTGTTTTGGAATTTTCTTGCCCGGGTCGAGTATGAACGGAATTCGGGACTAAAATTTTTTTTCTCTCTTTCTCTGCCTCAAGCCGTTTTGGATAGAAATAATGCTGGAATTAACTTTTTAAATTTTTTTGCTATTTTGTATGGAATTCTCTATCTCGGGTCGAGTGTGAACGGAATTCGGGACTAAAATTTTTTTCTTTCTTTTCCGATCTATCTCATCTAGTTTTGGCTAAAAATAATGCTGGACAGAGGTTTTTTAATTTTTCTAATTTTTTTTTTCTATTTTTCTGTGTATTTTCTTGCCCGGGAGTATGAACGGAATTGGGGACTAAATTTTTTTTTTTTCACTTTCTCGGCCTATCTCATCCCGTTGGTTAAAAATAATGCCGGAAAGAGGTTTTTTAATTTTATAATTTTTTTGCTGTTTTTTTCAAAATTTTCTTCCCCGAGCCAAGTATGAACGAAATTCTGGACTAAAAGATTTTTCTCGCTTTGTCGGCCTACCTCATCTTGTTTTGGCTAAAATTAATGCCGAAAAGAGGTTTTTTAATTTTTTATTTTTTTTGTATTTTTTTTCGGAATTTTCTTGCACGGGTTGTGTTTGAACAGAATTCGGGACGAAATTTTTTTTTCCTCTTTTTCGGCCTATCTCATCCAGTTTTGGCTAAAAATAATGCCGGAAAGACGTTTTTTAATTTTCTAAATTTTTTTTTTCTATTTTTCTCGGAATTTTATTGCCCGGGTCGTGTATGAACGGAATTTGGGACTAAATTTTTTTTTTCTCTTTCTCAGCCTATCAAATCCCGTTTTGCCAATAAATAATGCCAGAAAGAGGTTTTTTAATTATTTGAATTTTTTTGCTATTTTTTTCAGAATTTGCTTGCCCGGGTTGAGTATGAACGGAATTTGGGACTAAAATTTTTTTTTTCTCTTTCTCTGCCTCTCTCAACCCGTTTTGGATAAAAATAATGCCGGAATTAGCTTTTTAAATTTTTTGAATTTTTTTGCTATTTTTTTTGGAATTTTTTAGCTTGGGTCGAGTGTGAACGGAATTCGGGACTAAAATTCTTTTCCCTCTTTTTCGGCCTATCTCATCCTGTTTTGGCGAAAAATAATGCCGGAAAGAGGTTTTTTAATTTTATAATTTTTTTCTATTTTGTTCGGAATTTTCTTGCTCGGGATGAGTATGAACGGAATTCGGGACTAAAATTTTTTTTCCACCTTCTCGACCTATCTCATCAATTTTTGGCTAAAATTAATACCGGAAAGAGGTTTTTTAATTTTTTGAATTTTTTTGCTATATTTTTCGGAATTTTCTAGCTCGGGTCGAGTGTGAACGGAATTCGGGACGAAAATTTATTTCTCGCTTTCTCGGCCTATCTTATCCCAATTTGGCTAAAATTAATGCTGGAAAGAGATTTTTGAATTTTTTTTTCTATTTTTTTCGGAATTTTCTTGCCCGTGTCGAGTATGAACGGAATTCGAGACGAAAATTTATTTCTCGCTTTCTCGGCTTATCTCATCCCGTTTTGGCCAAAAATAATGCCGGAAAGAGGTTTTTTTTAATTTTTTCTTATTTGTTTTGAAATTTTCTTGCCCGGGTCGAGTATGAACGGAATTCGGGATTAAATTTTTTTTTCTCTCTTTGTCTGCCTCAAGCCGTTTTGGATAGAACTAATGCTGGAATTAACTTTTTAAATTTTTTTGCTATTTTTTATGGAATTTTCTATCTCGGGTCGAGTGTGAACGGAATTCGGGACTAAAATTGTTTTCTTTCTTTTCCAGTCTATCTCATCCAGTTTTGGCTAAAAATAATGCTGGACAGAGGTTTTTTAATTTTTCTAATTTTTTTTTCTATTTTTCTGTGTATTTTCTTGCCCGGGAGTATGAACGGAATTCGGACTAAATTTTTTTTTTTTCACTTTCTCGGCCTATCTCATCCCGTTGGTTAAAAATAATGCCGGAAAGAGGTTTTTTAATTTTATAATTTTTTTGCTATTTTTTTCAAAATTTTCTTCCCCGAGCCAAGTATGAACGGAATTCTGGACTAAAAGATTTTTCTCGCTTTCTCGGCCTACCTCATCTTGTTTTGGCTAAAATTAATGCCGGAAAGAGGTTTTTTAATTTTTTAATTTTTTTGTATTTTTTTTCGGAATTTTCTTGCACGGGTTGTGTTTGAACAGAATTCGGGAGGAAATTTTTTTTTCCTCTTTTTCGGCCTATCTCATCCAGTTTTGGCTAAAAATAATGTCGGAAAGACGTTTTTTAATTTTCTAAATTTTTTTTTTTCTATTTTTCTCGGAATTTTATTGCCCGGGTCGTGTATGAACGGAATTTGGGACTAAATTTTTTTTTTTCTCTTTCTCAGCCTATCAAATCCCGTTTTGGCTATAAATAATGCCAGAAAGAGGTTTTTTAATTATTTGAATTTTTTTGCTATTTTTTTCAGAATTTGCTTGCCCTGGTTGAGTATGAACGGAATTCGGGACTAAAATTTTTTTTTTTTCTCTTTTTCTGCCTCTCTCAACCCCTTTTGGATAGAAATAATGCCGGAATTAGCTTTTTAAAATTTTTGAATTTTTTTGCTATCTTTTTTGGAGTTTTTTTAGCTTGGGTCGAGTGTGAACGGAATTCGGGACTAAAATTTTTTTCTCTCTTTTTCGGCCTATCTCATCCTGTTTTGGCGAAAAATAATGCCGGAAAGAGGTTTTTTAATTTTATAATTTTTTTCTATTTTGTTCGGAATTTTCTTGCTCGGGATGAGTATGAACGGAATTCGGGACTAAAATTTTTTTTCCACCTTCTCGACCTATCTCATCTATTTTTGGCTAAAATTCATACCGGAAAGAGGTTTTTTAATTTTTTGAATTTTTTTGCTATATTTTTCGGAATTTTATAGCTCGGGTCGAGTGTGAACAGAATTCGGGACGAAAATTTATTTCTCGCTTTCTCGGCCTATCTCATCCCAATTTGGCTAAAATTAATGCCGTAAAGAGATTTTTTAATTTTTTGAATTTTTTTTTCTATTTTTTTCAGAATTTTCTTACCCGGGTAGAGTCTGAACGGAATTCGGGACTAAATTTTTATTTTTCTCTTTCTCGGCCTCTCTCAACCCGTTTTGGATAGATATAATGCCGGAATTAACTTTTTAAATTTTTTGAATTTTTTTGCTATTTTTTTTTATATTTTCTAGCTCGGGTCGAGTGTGAACGGAATTCGGGATTAAAATTTTTTTCCTCTCTTCTTTGGCCTATCTCATCGTGTTTTGGCCAAAAATAATGCCGGAAAGATATTTTTTAATTTTTTTTTCTATTTTTCTGTGTATTTTCTTGCCCGGGAGTATAAACGGAATTCAGGACTAAATTATTTTTTTTTTCACTTTCTCGGCCTATCTCATCCCGTTGGTTAAAAATAAAGCCGGAAAGAGATTTTTTAATTTTAAAATTTTTTTGCTATTTTTTTCGGAATTTTCAAGCTCGAGTCCAGTGTGAACCGAATTCGGGACTAAAATTTATTTCTCGGTTTTTTGACCTATCTCATCCCAATTTGGCTAAAATTAATGCCGAAAAGAGATTTTTTAATTTTTTGAATTTTTTTTCTATTTTATTCGGAATTTTCTTGCCCGTGTCGAGTATGAACGGAATTCGGGACAAAATTTATTTCTCGCTTTCTCGGCCTATCTCATCCCGATTTGGCAAAAATTAATGCTGGAAAGAGATTTTTTAATTTTTTGAATTTTTTTTCTATTTTTTTCAGAATTTTCTTACCCGGGTCGAGTATGAACGGAATTCGGGACTAAATTTTTTTTTCCTCTTTCTCAGCCTCTCTTAACCCGTTTTGGATAGATATAATGCCGGAATTAACTTCTTAAATTTTTTGAATTTTTCTGCTATTTTTTCTGGAATTTTCTAGCTCGGGTCGAGTGTGAACGGAATTCGGGTCTAAAATTTTTTTCCTCTCTTCTTTGGCCCATCTCATCCCGTTTTGGCCAAAAATAATGCCGGAAAGAGGTTTTTTTAATTTTTTCTTATTTGTTTTGGAATTTTCTTGCCCGGGTCGAGTATGAACGGAATTCGGGACTAAAATTTTTTTTCTCTCTTTCTCTGCCTCAAGCCGTTTTGGATAGAACTAATGATGGAATTAACTTTTTAAAATTTTTTGCTATTTTTAATGGAATTTTCTATCTCGGGTCGAGTGTGAACGGAATTCGGGACTAAAATTTTTTTCTTTCTTTTCCGGTCTATCTCATCCAGTTTTGGCTAAAAATAATGCTGGACAGAGGTTTTTTTAATTTTTCTAATTTTTTTTTCTATTTTTCTGTGTATTTTCTTGCCCGGGAGTATGAACGGAATTCGGGACTAAATTTTTTTTTTTCACTTTCTCGGCCTATCTCATCCCGTTGGTTAAAAATAATGCCGGAAAGAGGTTTTTTAATTTTATAATTTTTTTGCTATTTTTTTCAAAGTTTTCTTCCCCGAGCCAAGTATGAACGGAATTCGGGACTAAAATTTTTTTTTTTCTCTTTCTCTGCCTCTCTCAACCCGTTTTGAATAGAAATAATGCCGGAATTAGCATTTTAAATTTTTTGAATTTTTTTGCTATTTTTTTTGGAATTTTTTAGCTTGGGTCGAGTGTGAACAGAATTCGGGACTAAAATTTTTTTCTCTCTTTTTCGGCCTATCTCATCCTGTTTTGGCGAAAAATAATGCCGGAAAGAGGTTTTTTAATTTTATAATTTTTTTCTATTTTGTTCGGAATTTTCTTGCTCGGGATGAGTATGAACGGAATTCGGGACTAAAATTTTTTTTCCACCTTCTCGACCTATCTCATCAATTTTTGGCTAAAATTAATACCGGAAAGAGGTTTTTTAATTTTTTGAATTTTTTTGCTATATTTTTCGGAATTTTATAGCTCGGGTCGAGTGTGAACGGAATTCGGGACGAAAATTTATTTCTCGCTTTCTCGGCCTATCTCATCCCAATTTGGCTAAAATTAAGGCCGGAAAGAGATTTTTTAATTTTTTGAATTTTTTTTCTATTTTTTTCGGAATTTTCTTTCCCGTGTCGGGTATGAACGGAATTCGAGACAAAAATTTATTTCTCGCTTTCTCGGCTTATCTTATCCCGATGTGGCTAAAATTAATGCCGGAAAGAGATTTTTTAATTTTTTGAATTTTTCTTTCTATTTTTTTCAGCATTTTCTTACCCGGGTAAAGTATGAACGGAATTCGGGTCTAAATTTTTATTTTTCTCTTTCTCGGCCTCTCTCAACCCGTTTTGGATAGATATAATGCAGGAATTAACTTTTTAAATTTTTTGAATTTTTTTGCTATTTTTTT
Organism: Quercus lobata; assembly: GCF_001633185.2. Taxonomy (NCBI): domain Eukaryota; kingdom Viridiplantae; phylum Streptophyta; class Magnoliopsida; order Fagales; family Fagaceae; genus Quercus; species Quercus lobata. The sequence goes on from NC_044904.1 coordinate 47,258,107, forward strand.
TGGAATTTTCTAGCTCAGGTCGAGTGTGAACGGAATTCGGGACTAAAATTTTTTTCCTCTCTTCCTTGGCCTATCTCATCCCGTTTTGGCCAAAAATAATGCCGGAAAGAGATTTTTTAATTTTTTTAAATTTTTTTTCTATTTTTCTGTGTATTTTCTTGCCCGGGAGTATGAACGGAATTCGGAACTAAATTTTTTTTTTTTCACTTTCTCGGCCTATCTCATCCCGCTGGTTAAAAATAAAGGCGGAAAGAGGTTTTTTAATTTTATAATTTTTTTGCTATTTTTTTTCGGAATTTTCTAGCTCGGGTCTAGTGTGAACTGAATTCGGGACTAAAATTTATTTCTCGCTTTTTCGGCCTATCTCATCCCAATTTGGCTAAAATTATTGCCGGAAAGAGATTTTTTAATTTTTTGAATTTTTTTCCTATTTTTTTCGGAATTTTCTTGCCCGTGTCGAGTATGAATGGAATTCGGGACAAAATTTATTTCCCGCTTTCTCGGCCTATCTCATCCCGATTTGGCTAAAATAAATGCCGGAAAGAGATTTTTTAATTTTTTGAATTTTTTTTCTATTTTTTTCAGAATTTTCTTACCCGGGTCGAGTATGAACGGAATTCGGGACTAAATTTTTTTTTTCTCTTTCTCGGCCTCTCTTAACCCGTTTTGGATAGATATAATGCCGGAATTAACTTCTTAAATTTTTTGAATTTTTTTGCTATTTTTTTTTGGAATTTTCTGGCTCGGGTCGAGTGTGAACGGAATTCGGGTCTAAATTTTTTTTCCTCTCTTCTTTGGCCCATCTCATCCCGTTTTGGCCAAAAATGATGCCGGAAAGAGGTTTTTTTAATTTTTTCTTATTTGTTTTGGAATTTTCTTGCCTAGGTCGAGTATGAACGGAATTCGGGACTAAAATTTTTTTTCTCTCTTTCTCTGCCTCAAGCTGTTTTGGATAGAAATAATGCTGGAATTAACTTTTTAAATTTTTTTGCTATTTTTTTATGGAATTTTCTATCTCGGGTCGAGTGTGAACGGAATTCGGGACTAAAATTTCTTTCTTTCTTTTCCGGTCTATCTCATCTAGTTTTGGCTAAAAATAATGCTGGACAGAGGTTTTTTAATTTTTCTAATTTTTTTTTTTCTATTTTTCTGTGTATTTTCTTGCACGGGAGTATGAACGGAATTCGGGACTAATTTTTTTTTTTTTTTCACTTTCTCGGCCTATCTCATCCCGTTGGTTAAAAATAATGCCGGAAAGAGGTTTTTCAATTTTATAATTTTTTTGCTATTTTTTTCAAAATTTTCTTCCCCGAGCCAAGTATGAACGGAATTCTGGACTAAAAGATTTTTCTCGCTTTCTCGGCCTACCTCATCTTGTTTTGGAAAAAATTAATGCCGGAAAGAGGTTTTTTAATTTTTTAATTTTTTTTGTATTTTTTTCGGAATTTTCTTGCACGGGTTGTGTTTGAACAAAATTCGGGACGAAATTTTTTTTTCCTCTTTTTCGGCCTATCTCATCCAGTTTTGGCTCAAAATAATGCTGGAAAGACGTTTTTTAATTTTCTAAATTTTTTTTTCTATTTTTCTCGGAATTTTATTGCTCGGGTCGTGTATGAACGGAATTTGGGACTAAATTTTTTTTTTCTCTTTCTCAGCCTATCAAATCCCGTTTTGGCTATAAATAATGCCAGAAAGAGGTTTTTTAATTATTTGAATTTTTTTGCTATTTTTTTCAGAATTTTCTTGCCCGGGTTGATTATGAACGGAATTTGGGACTAAATTTTTTTTTTTCTCTTTCTCATCCTATCAAATCCCGTTTTGGCTATAAATAATGCCGGAAAGAGGTTTTTTAATTTTTTTAATTTTTTTGCTATATTTTTCGGAATTTTCTAGCTCGGGTCGAGTGTGAACGGAATTCGGGACAAAAATTTATTTCTCGCTTTCTCGGCCTATCTCATCCCAATTTGGCTAAAATTAATGCCGGAAAGAGATTTTTTAATTTTTCGAATTTTTTTTCTATTTTTTTCGGAATTTTCTTGCCCGTGTCGAGTATGAACGGAATTCGGACGAAAATTTATTTCTCGCTTTCTCGGCTTATCTCATCCCGATTTGGCTAAAATTAATGCCGGAAAGAGATTTTTTAATTTTTTGAATTTTTTTTTTCTATTTTTTTCAGCATTTTCTTACCCGGGTAGAGTCTGAACGGAATTCGGGACTAAATTTTTATTTTTCTCTTTCTCGGCCTCTCTCAACCCGTTTTGGATAGATATAATGCCGGAATTAACTTTTTAAATTATTTGAATTTTTTTGCTATTTTTTTTGGAATTTTCTAGCTCGGGTCGAGTGTGAACGGAATTCGGGACTAAAATTTTTTTCCTCTCTTCTTTGGCCTATCTCATCGTGTTTTGGCCAAAAATAATGCCGGAAAGATATTTTTTAATTTTTTTTTCTATTTTTCTGTGTATTTTCTTGCCCGGGAGTATGAACGGAATTCAGGACTAAATTATTTTTTTTTCACTTTCTCGGCCTATCTCATCCCGTTGGTTAAAAATAAAGCCGGAAAGAGGTTTTTTAATTTTAAAATTTTTTTGCTATTTTTTTCGGAATTTTCAAGCTCGACTCCAGTGTGAACCGAATTCGGGACTAAAATTTATTTCTCGGTTTTTTGACCTATCTCATCCCAATTTGGCTAAAATTAATGTCGGAAAGAGATTTTTTAATTTTTTGAATTTTTTTTCTATTTTTTTCGAAATTTTCTTGCCCGTGTCGAGTATGAACGGAATTCGGGTCAAAATTTATTTCTCGTTTTCTCGGCCTATCTCATCCCGATTTGGCTAAAATTAATGCCGGAAAGAGATTTTTTAATTTTTTGAATTTTTTTTCTATTTTTTTCAGAATTTTCTTACCCGGGTCGAGTATGAACGGAATTCGGGACTAAAATTTTTTTTCCTCTTTCTCGGCCTCTCTTGACCCGTTTTGGATAGATATAATGCCGGAATTAACTTCTTAAATTTTTTGAATTTTTTTGCTATTTTTTTTGGAATTTTCTAGCTCGGGTCGAGCGTGAACGGAATTCGGGTCTAAAATTTTTTTCCTCTCTTCTTTGGCCCATCTCATCCCGTTTTGGCCAAAAATAATGCCGGAAAGAGGTTTTTTTAATTTTTTTCTTATTTGTTTTGGAATTTTCTTGCCCGGGTCGAGTATTAACGGAATTCGGGACTAAAATTTTTTTTCTCTCTTTCTCTGCCTCAAGCCGTTTTGGATAGAAATAATGCTGGAATTAACTTTTTAAATTTTTTTGCTATTTTTTATGGAATTTTCTATCTCGGGTCAAGTGTAAACGGAATTCGGGACTAAAATTTTTTTCTTTCTTTTACTGTCTATCTCATCCAGTTTTGGCTAAAAATAATGCTGGACAGAGGTTTTTTAATTTTTCTAATTTTTTTTTCTATTTTTCTGTGTATTTTCTTGCCCGGGAGTATGAACGGAATTCGGGACTAAATTTTTTTTTTCCACTTTCTCGGCCTATCTCATCACGTTGGTTAAAAATAATGCCGGAAAGAGGTTTTTTAATTTTATAATTTTTTTGCTATTTTTTTCAAAATTTCCTTCCCCGCGTTAAGTATGAATGGAATTCTGGACTAAAAGATTTTTCTCGCTTTCTCGGCCTACCTCATCTTGTTTTGGCTAAAATTAATACCGGAAAGAGGTTTTTTAATTGTTTTTGTATTTTTTTTTCGGAATTTTCTTGCACGGGTTGTGTTTGAGCAGAATTCGGGACGAAATTTTTTTTTTCCTCTTTTTCGGCCTATCTCATCCAGTTTTGGCTAAAAATAATGCCGGAAAGACGTTTTTTGATTTTCTAAATTTTTATTTCTATTTTTCTCGGAATTTGGGACTAAATTTTTTTTTTTCTCTTTCTCAGCCTATCAAATCCCGTTTTGGCTATAAATAATGCCAGAAAGAGGTTTTTTAATTATTTGAATTTTTTGTTATTTTTTTCAGAATTTTCTTGCTCGGGTTGAGTATGAACGGAATTCGGGACTAAATTTTTTTTTTTCTCTTTCTCTGCCTCTCTCAACCCGTTTCGGATAGAAATAATGCCAGAATTAGCTTTTTAAATTTTTTGAATTTTTTTGCTATTTTTTTAGCTTGGGTCGAGTGTGAACGGAATTCGGGACTAAAATTTTTTTCTCTCTTTTTCGGCCTATCTCATCCTGTTTTGGCGAAAAATAATGCCGGAAAGAGGTTTTTTGATTTTATAATTTTTTTCTATTTTGTTCGGAATTTTGTTGCTCGGGACGAGTATGAACGGAATTCGGGACTAAAATTGTTTTTCCACCTTCTCGACCTATCTCATCAATTTTTGGCGAAAATTAATACCGGAAAGAGGTTTTTTAATATTTTGAATTTTTTTGCTATATTTTTCGGAATTTTCTAGCTCGGGTCGAGTGTGAACAGAATTCGGGACGTAAATTTATTTCTTGCTTTCTCGGCCTATCTCATCCCAATTTGGCTAAAATTAATGCCGGAAAGAGATTTTTTAATTTTTTGAATTTTTTTTCTATTTTTTTCGAAATTTTCTTGCCCGTGTCAAGTATGAATAGATTTCGGGACGAAAATTTATTTCTCGCTTTCTCGGCTTATCTCATCCCGATTTGGCTAAAATTAATGCCGGAAAGAGATTTTTTAATTTTTTGAATTTTTTTTTCTATTTTTTTCAGCATTTTCTTACCCGGGTCGAGTATGAACGGAACTCGGGACTAAATTTTTTTTTTTCTCTTTCTCGGCCTCTCTCAACCCGTTTTAGATAAATATAATGCCAGAATTAACTTTTTAAATTTTTTGAATTTTTTTGCTATTTTTTTTGGAATTTTCTAGCTCGGGTCGAGTGTGAACGGAATTCGGGACTAAATTTTTTTTTTTTTTCACTTTCTCGGCCTATCTCATCCCGTTGGTTAAAAATAAAGCCGGAAAGAGGTTTTTTAATTTTATAATTTTTTTGCTATTTTTTTCGGAATTTTCTAGCTTGGGTCCAGTGTGAACTGAATTCGGGACTAAAATTTATTTCTTGCTTTTTCAACCTATCTCATCCCGTTTTGGCTGAAATTAATGCTGGAAAGAGGTTTCTGAATCTTTTTGCTATTTTTTTCAAAATTTTCTTCCCCGAGCCAAGTATGAACGGAATTCTGGACTAAAAGATTTTTCTCGCTTTCTCGGCCTATCTCATCTTGTTTTGGCTAAAATTAATGCCGGAAAGAGGTTTTTTAATTTTTTAATTTTTTTTGTATTTTTTTCGGAATTTTCTTGCACGGGTTGTGTTTGAACAGAATTCGGGACGAAATTTTTTTTTCCTCTTTTTCGGCCTATCTCATCCAGTTTTGACTAAAAATAATGCCGGAAAGAGGTTTTTTAATTTTTTTCTATTTTTCTCGGAATTTTATTGCCCGGGTCGTGTATGAACGGAATTTGGGACTAATTTTTTTTTCTTCTCTTTCTTAGCCTATCAAATCCCGTTTTGGCTATAAATAATGCCGGAAAGAGGTTTTTTAATTTTTTGAATTTTTTTGCTATTTTTTTCGGAATTTTCTTGCCCGGGTCGAGAATCAACGGAATTCTGGACTAAAAGATTTTTCTCGCTTTCTCGGCCTATCTCATCTTGTTTTGGCTAAAATTAATGCCGGAAAGAGGTTTTTTAATTTTTTAATTTTTTTTGTATTTTTTTCGGAATTTTCTTGCACGGGTTGTGTTTGAACAGAATTCGGGACGAAATTTTTTTTTCCTCTTTTTCAGCCTATCTCATCCAGTTTTGACTAAAAATAATGCCGGAAAGAGGTTTTTTAATTTTTTTCTATTTTTCTCGGAATTTTATTGCCCGGGTCGTGTATGAACGGAATTTGGGACTAATTTTTTTTTCTTCTCTTTCTTAGCCTATCAAATCCCGTTTTGGCTATAAATAATGCCGGAAAGAGGTTTATTAGTTTTTTGAATTATTTTACTATTTTTTTCGGAATTTTCTTGCCCGGGTCCGGTAAGAACGGAATTCAGGACTAAATTTTTTTTTTCCTCTTTCTCGGCATCTCTCAACCTGTTTTGGATAGAAATAATCCCGGAATCAACATTTTGAATTTTTTTTCTATTTTTTTTTTGGAATTTTCTAGCTCGGGACGGGTCTGAACAGAATTCTGGACTAAAAGTTTTTTCTCTCTTTTTCGGCCAATCTCATCCCGTTTTGGCCAAAAATAATGCCAGAATGACGTTTTTTTGTTTTTTGAATTTTTTTGCTATTTTTTTCGGAATTTTCTTTCCCGGGTCGAGTATGAACGAAAGGAGGGACTATTTTTTTTTTTTCTCTTTCTCAGCCTAGCTCATCCCGTTTTGGCCAAAAATAATGTCGTAAAGAGGTTTTTTTTTTGTTTTTGGAATACTTCGGCTATTTTCTTTCAGAATTTTCTTTCCCGAGCTGAGAATGAACGGAATTCTGGACTAAAAGATTTTTCTAGCTTTCTCATCCAATCTCATCCCGTTTTGGCTAAAATAAGTGCCGGAAAGAGATTTATTAGTTTTTTGAATTTTTTTGGGAATTTTCTTGCCTGGGTCCGGTATGAACGGAATTCGGGTTGAAATTTTTTTTTTTTCTCTTTCTCGGCCTCTCTCAACCCATTTTGGATAGAAATAATCCTGGAATCAACTTTTTAAATTTTTTGAATTTTTTTGCTATTTTTTTTGGAATTTTCTAGCTCGGGACGGGTGTGAATAGAATTCGGGACTAAAAGTTTTTTCTCTCTTTTTCGGCCAATCTCATCCCGTTTTGGCGAAAAATAATGCCAGAATGAGGTTTTTTAATTGTTTGAATTTCTTTGCTATTTTTTTTGGAATTTTCTTCCCCAGGCCGAGTACGAACAGAATTCTGGACTAAAAGATTTTTCTCGCTTTCTCGGCCTATCTCATCCCGTTTTGGCTAAAATTAATGCCGGAAAGAGGTTTATTAATTTTTTGAACTTTTTTGCTATTTTTTTCGGAATTTTCTTTACCGAGTCGGGTATGAACGGAATTCGGGACTAAATTTTTTTTTTCCACTTTCTCGACCTATCTCATCAATTTTTGGCTAAAAATAATACCGGAAAGAGGTTTTTTAATTTTTTCAATTTTTTTGCTATATTTTTCGGAATTTTCTAGCTCGGGTCGAGTGTGAACGGAATTCGGGACAAAAATTTATTCCTCGCTTTCTCGGCCTAGCTCATCCCAATTTGGCTAAAATTAATGCCGGAAAGAGATTTTTTTAATTTTTTGAATTTTCTTCTATATTTTTCGGAATTTTCTTATCCGGGTCGAGTATGAACGGAATTCGGGACGAAAATTTATTTCTCGCTTTCTCGGCCTATCTCATCCTGATTTGGCTAAAATTAATGTCGGAAAGAGATTTTTTAATTTTTTGAATTTTTTTTCTATTTTTTTCGGAATTTTCTTACCCGGGTCGAGTATGAACGGAATTCGGGACTAAAATTTGTTTTCCTCTTTCTCGCCCTCTCTCAACCCGTTTTGGATAGATATAATGCCGGAATTAACTTTTTTAATTTTTTGAATTTTTTTGCTATTTTTTTTGGAATTTTCTAGCTCGGGTCGAGTGTGAACGGAATTCGGGACTAAAATTTTTTTCTCTCTTTTTTGGCCTATCTCATCCCGTTTTGAACAAAAATAATGCCGGAAAGAGGTTTTTAATTTTTTTTTATTTGTATCGGAATTGTCTTGCCCGGGTTGAGTATGAACGGAATTCGGGAGGAAAATTTTTTTTCGCTCTTTCTCTGCCTCTGTCAAGCCGTTTTGGATAGAAATAATGCTGGAATTATGTTTTTAAATTTTTTAAATTTTTTTGCTATTTTTTTATGGAATTTTCTGTCTAACTCGAGTGTGAATCGGATTCGGGACTAAAATTTTTTTCTTTCTTTTCCGGCCTATCTCATCCAGTTTTGGCTAAAAATAATGTCGGACAGAGGTTTTTTAATTTTTTTGCTATTTTTTTCGAAATTTTCTTCACTAGGCCAAGTATGAACGGAATTCTGGACTAAAATATTTTTCTCGCTTTCTCTGCCTATCTCATCTTGTTTTGGCTAAAATTAATGCCGAAAAGAGGTTTTTTAATTTTTTTGTTTTTTTTGTATTTTTTTCGGAATTTTCTTGCATGGGTCGTGTAAAAACAGAATTCGGGACGAAATTTATTTTTCCTCTTTTTCGGCCTATCTCATCCAGTTTTGGCTAAAAAGAATGCCGGAAAGAGGTTTTTTAATTTTTTTTTCTATTTTTCTCGGAATTTTATTGCCCGGGTCGTGTATGAACGGAATTTGGAACTAATTTTTTTTTTTTCTCTTTCTCAACCTATCAAATCCCGTTTTGGCTATAAATAATGCCGGTAAGAGGTTTTTTAATTTTTTGAATTTTTTTTCTATTTTTTTTCGGAATTTTCTTACCAGGGTCGAGTATGAACGAAATGAGGGACTAAATTTTTTTTTTCTCTTTCTCAGCCTCTCTCATCCCGTTTTAGCCAAAAATAATGCCGTAAAGAGGTTTTTTAATTCTTGGAATTCTTTTGCTATTTTTTTCTGAATTTTCTTTCCCGAGCCGAGAATGAACGGAATTCTGGACTAAAAGATTTTTCTAGCTTTCTCACCAATCTCATCCCGTTTTGGATAAAATTAGTGGCGGAAAGAGGTTTATTAGTTTTTTGAATTTTTTTGCTCTTTTTTTCGGAATTTTCTTGCCCAAGTCCGGTATGAACGGAATTCAGGACTAAATTTTTTTTTTTTCTCTTTCTCGGCATCTCTCAACCCGTTTTGGATAGAAATAATCCCGGAATCAAAATTTTAAAATTTTTGAATTTTTTTGCTATTTTTTTTGGAATTTTCTAGCTCAGGGCGGGTGTGAATAGAATTCGAGACTAAAAGTTGTATCTCTCTTTTTTGGCCAATCTCATCCCGTTTTGGCCAAAAATAATGCAGGAAAGAGGTTTTTTAATTTTATAATTTTTTCGCTATTTTTTTCGAAATTTTCTTGCTCGGGTTGAGTATGAACGGATTTCAGGACTAAAATTTTCTTTTCACTTTCTCGGCCTATCTCATCCCGTTTTGGCTAAAAATAATGCCGGATTGAGGTTTTTTAATTTTATAATTTTTTTGCTGTTTTTTTCGAAATTTTCTTGCTTGGGTTGAGTATGAACGGATTTCAGGACTAAAATTTTTTTTCCACTTTCTCGGCCTATCTCATCACGTTTTGGCTAAAAATAATGCCGGAAAGAGGTTTTTTAATTTTTTTGTGTTTTTTTGCTATTTTTTTTCGGAATTTTCTTGCCTGGGTCGAGTATGAACGGAATTCGTGACGAAAATTTTTTTTCCTCTTTTTCGACCTATCTCATCCAGTTTTGGCCAAAAATAATGCCGGAAAGAGGTTTTTTTAATTTTTTTTTTTTTCTATTTTTCTCGGAATTTTATTGCCCGGGTCGTGTATGAACGGAATTTGGGACTAAAATTTTTTTTTCTCTTTCTCAGCCTATCAAATCCCGTTTTGGCTATAAATAATGCCAGAAAGAAGTTTTTGAATTTTTTTGCTATTTTTTTCGAAATTTTCTTACCCGGGTTGAGTATGAACGGAATTCGGGACTAAAATATTTTTTTCACTTTCTCGGCCTATCTCATCCCGTTTTGGCTAAAAATAATGCCGGAAAGAGGTTTTTTAATTTTATAATTTTTTTCAGAATTTTCTTGCCCGGGTCGAGTATGAACAGATTTCGGCAGTAAAATTTTTTTTTCCACTTTCTCGTCCTATCTCATCACGTTTTGGATAAAAATAATGCAGGAAAGAGGTTTTTTAATTTTTTTGCTATTTTTTCCGGAATTTTCTAGCTCGGGTCGATTGTGAACGGAATTCAGGACCCAAATTTATTTCTCTCTTTTTCGGCCTATCTCATCCCCGTTTTGGCCAAAAATAATGCCGGAGGAGGTTTTTTTATTTTTTTTTCTATTTGTTTCGGAATTTTCTTTCCCGGGTCGAGAATGAACGGAATTCGGGACTAAATTTTTTTTTTTTCTCTTTTTCGGCCTTTCTCATCCAGTTTGGCTAAAAATAATGCCGGAAAAGGTTTTTTTAGTATTTTAATTTTTTTATCTAATTTCTCGGAATTTTCTTGCTCGGGTCGCGTATGAACGGAATTTTAGACTAAAATATTTTTCTCTTTTTCTCGGCCTATCACATCTCGTTTTGGCTAAAAATAATGCCAGAAAGAAGTTTTTAAATTTTTTGAATTTTTTAGCTATTTTTTTTGGAATTTTCTAGCTCGGGTCGAGTGTGAATGGAATTCGGGAGTAAAATTTATTTCTCTCTTTTTCGGCCTATCTCATCTTGTTTTGGCTAAAAATAATGCCGGAAAGAGGTTTTTAAATTTTTTTGGTATTTTTTTCGGAATTTTCTTGCCCGGGTCAAGTATGAAAGGAATTCGGGGCGAAATTGTTTTTTTTTTTTTTTTTTTTTTCACTTTTTCGGCCTATCTCATCCAGTTTTGGCTAAAAATAATGTCGGAAAGAGGTTTTTTAATTTTTTTTCTATTTTTCTCGGAATTTTATTGCCCGCATCATGTATGAACGGAATTTGGGACTAATAGTTTTTTCTCACTTTCTCGACCTATCTCATCCCGTTTTGGCCAAAAGTAATGCCGGAAAGTAGTTTTTTAATTTTTTTGCTATTTTTTTCGGAATTTTCTTCCCCAGGCTGAGTATGAACGGAACTCTGGACTAAAAGATTTTTCTCGCTTTCTCGGCCTATCTCATCCCGTTTTGGCTAAAATTAATGCCGGAAAGAGGTTTGTTAGTTTTTTGAATTTTTTTCGGAATTTTCTTGCCCTGGTCGAGTATGAACGGAATTCAGGACTAAAATTTGTTTTCTCTTTCTCGGCCTCTGTCAACTCGTTTTTCATAGATATAATGCCGGAATTAAATTTTTGAATTTTTTGAAATTTTTTCCTATTTTTTTTGGAATTTTCTAGCTCGGGTCGAATGTGAATGGAACTCGGGACTAAAATTTTTTTTTTCCTCTTTTCCGGCCTCTCTCATCCTGTTTTGGCCAAACATATTGCCGGAAAGAGGTTTTTTAATTTTTTTTATTTGTTTCGAAATTTTCTTGCCCGGGTCGAATATGAACGGAATTCGGGACTAAAATTTTTTTTTTCTCTTTCTCTGCCTCTCTCAACCCGTTTTGGATAGAAATAATGCCGGAATTAACTTTTTAAATTTTTTCAATTTTTTTGCTATTTTTTTTGGAATTTTCTAGCTTGGGTTGTGTGTGAACGGAAATCGGGAGTAAAATTTTTTTCACTCTTATCTGGTCTATCTTATCTAGTTTTGGCTAGAAATAATACCGCAATGAGGTTTTTTAATTTTTTAATTTTTTTTCCTATTTTTCTCTGAATTTTCATGCCCGGGTCGAGTATGAACGGAATTCAGGACTAAATTTTTTATTTTTTTGTCACTTTCTCGGCCTATCTCATCCCGTTTTGGCCAAAAATAATGCCGGAAAGAGGTTTTTTAAGTTTATAATTTTTTTGCTATTTTTTTGGAATTTTCTTGCTCGGGACGGGTATGAACAGAATTCGGGACTAAATTTTTTTTTTTCTAGTTTCTCGGCCTCTCTCATCACGTTTTGGCTAGAAATAATACCGGAAAGAGATTTTTTAATTTTTTGAATTTTTTTGCTATTTTTTTTGGAATTTTCTTTCCCGGGTCGAGTATGAACAGAACGAGATACTAAATTTTTTTTTTCTCTTTCACAGCCTATCTCATCCCGTTTTGGCCAAAAATAATGCCGTAAAGAGGTTTTTTAATTTTTGGAATTCTTATGCTATTTTTTTCAGAATTTTCTTTCCTGAGCCGAGTATGAACGGAATTTTGGACTAAAATATTTTTCTCACTTTCTCATTCTATCTTATCCCGTTTTGGCTAAAATTTGTGCCGGAAAGAGGTTTATTAGTTTTTTAATTTTTTTGCTATTTTTTTCGGAATTTTCTTTCCCGGGTCCAGTATGAACAGAATTCGGGACTAAAATTTTTTTTTTTCTCTTTCTCAGCCTCTCTCAACCCATTTTGGATAGAAATAATCCCAGAATTAACTTTTGAAATTTTTTGAATTTTTTTGCTATTTTTTTTTTGAATTTTCTAGCCCGGGACGAGTGTGAACAGAATTTGGGACTAAAAGTTTTCTCTCTTTTTCGGCCAATCTCATCCCGTTTTCGCCAAAAATAATGCCGGAAAGAGGTTTTTAATTATTTAATTTTTTTTGTATCTTTTTTCGGAATTTTCTTGCCCAGGTCGAGTATGAACGAAATTCGGGGCGAAAATTTTTTTTTTCTCTTTCTCGGCCTATCTCATCCTGTTTTGGCTAAAAATAATATCGGAAAGAGGTTTTTTAATTTTTAATTTTTTTTTTTCTGTTTTTCTCGGAATTTTATTGCCCGGGTCGTTTATGAACGGAATTTGGGACGAAAATTTTTTTTTTTTTTTTTATTTCTCGCCTAACAAATCCCGTTTTGGCTATAAATAATGCCGGAAAGATTTTTAATTTTTTAATTTTTTTTCTTAATTTTTCTCGGAATTTTATTGCCCGGGTCGGTTATGAACGGGAATTGGGACTAATTTTTTTTTTTTTTCATTTTTTCTCGGCCGCCATCAAATTCCCGTTTGGCTAATAAATAATTGCCCGGAAACGAAGTGTGAATTTTTTTTGCTAATTTTTTCTGAAATTTTCTTTGCCCGGGTGTCGAGTATGAACGGAATTTCGGGGAACTAAATTTTTTTTTTTCACTTTCTCGGGCCTATTCTCATCCCGTTTTGGCTAAAAAATTATTGCGGAAAGAGGGTTTTTTTAATTTTATAATTTTCTGAATTTTCTTGCCCGGGTCAAGGATGAACAGATTTCGGCACTAAAATTTTTTTTTTTCCACTTACTCGTCCTATCTCATCACGTTTTGGATAAAAATAATGCAGGAAAGAGGTTTTTTAATTTTTTTTGCTATTTTTTCCGGAATTTTCTAGCTCAGGTCGATTGTGAACAGAATTCAGGACTCAAATTTATTTCTCTCTTTTTCGGCCTATCTCATCCCGTTTTGGCCAAAAATAATGCCGGAAAGAGGTTTTTTTATTTTTTTTCTATTTGTTTCGGAATTTTCTTTCCCGGGTCGAGAATGAACGGAATTCGGGACTAAATTTTTTTTTCTCTTTTTCGGCCTATCTCATCCAGTTTTGGCTAAAAATAATGCCGGAAAAAGTTTTTTTAGTATTTTAATTTTTTTTATCTAATTTCTCGGAATTTTCTTGCTTGGGTCGCGTATGAACGGAATTTGAGACTAAAATATTTTTCTCTTTTTCTCGGCCTATCACATCTCGTTTTGGCTAAAAATGATGCTAGAAAGAAGTTTTTAAATTTTTTGAATTTTTTAGCTATTTTTTTTTGAATTTTCTAGCTCGGGTCGAGTGTGAATGGAATTCGGGAGTAAAATTTATTTCTCTCTTTTTTGGCCTATCTCATCTTGTTTTGGCTAAAAATAATGCCAGAAAGAGGTTTTTTAATTTTTTTGGTATTTTTTTCGGAATTTTCTTGCCCGGGTCAAGTATGAAAGGAATTCGGGACGAATTTTTTTTTTTTTCACTTTTTCGGTCTATCTCATCCAGTTTTGGCTAAAAATAATGCCGGAAAGAGGTTTTTTAATTTTTTAATTTTTTTCTATTTTTCTCGAAATTTTATTGCCCGCGTCATGTATGAACGGAATTTGGGACTAATAGTTTTTTCTCACTTTCTCGCCCTATCTCATCCCGTTTTGGCCAAAAGTAATGCCGGAAAGTAGTTTTTTAATTTTTTGAATTTTTTTGCTATTTTTCCGGAATTTTCTTCCCCGGGCTGAGTATGAACGGAACTCTAGACTAAAATATTTTTCTCGCTTTCTCGGCCTATCTCATCCCGTTTTGGCTAAAATTAATGCCGGAAAGAGGTTTGTTAGTTTTTTAATTTTTTTTTCTATTTTTTTCTGGAATTTTCTAGCTCGGGTCGAGTGTGAACGGAATTCGGGACTAAAATTTTTTTCTCTCTTTTTCGGCCTATCTCATCCTGTTTTGGCCAAAAATAATGCCAGAAAGAGGTTTCTGAATTTTTTTGCTATTTTTTTCGGAATTTTCTTCCCCAGGCCGAGTACGAACGGAATTCTGGACTAGAAGATTTTTCTCGCTTTCCTGGCCTATCTCATCCCGTTGTGGCTAAAAATAATGCCGGAAAGAGGTTTTTTAATTTTTTAATTTTTTTTTCCTATTTTTCTCTGAATTTTCTTGCCCGGGTCGAGTATGAACGGATCGGGACTAAATTTTTTTTTTTCCACTTTCTCGGCCTATCTTATCCCGTTTTGGCCAAAAATAATGCCGGAAAGAAGTTTTTTAAGTTTATAATTTTTTTGCTATTTTTTCGGAATTTTCTTGCCCGGGACGGGTATGAACGGAATTCGGGACAAATTTTTTTTTCTAGTTTCTCGGCCTATCTCATCACATTTTGGCTAGAAATAATACCGGAAAGAGGTTTTTTAAATTTTTGAATTTTTTTTCTATTTTTTTTTGGAATTTTCTTTCCCGGGTCGAGTATGAACGGAACGAGATACTAAATTTTTTTTTTTCTCTTTCACAGCCTATCTCATCCCGTTTTGGCCAAAAATAATGCCATAAAGAGGTTTTTTAATTTTTGGAATTCTTTTGCTATTTTTTTCGGAATTTTCTTTCCCGAGCCGAGTATCACTTTCTCGGCCTATCTCATCCCGTTTTAGCTAAAAGTAATGCCAGAAAGTGGTTTTTGAATTTTTTTTGCTATTTTTTTTGGAATTTTCTAGCTTGGGACGAGTGTGAACAGAATTCGGGACTAAAAGTTTTTTCTCTCTTTTTCGACCAATCTCATCCCGTTTTTCGCCAAAAATAATGCCAGAGAGAGGTTTTTTAATTTTTATAATTTTTTTGCTATTTTTTTCAGAATTTTCTTCCCCAGGCTAAGTACGAACGGAATTCTGGACTAGAAGATTTTTCTCGCTTTCCCGGCCTATCTCATCCCGTTGTGGCTAAAAATAATGCCGGAAAGAGGTTTTTTAATTTTTTTTTCCTATTTTTCTCTGAATTTTCTTGCCCGGGTCGAGTATGAACGGAATACGGGACTAAATTTTTTTTTTTTTCACTTTCTCGGCCTATCTCATCTCGTTTTGGCAAAAAATAATGCCGGAAAGAGGTTTTTTAAGTTTATAATTTTTTTGCTATTTTTTCGGAATTTTCCTGCCCGGGACGGGTATGAACGGAATTCGGGACTAAATTTTTTTTTTTCTTGTTTCTCGGCCTATCTCATCACGTTTTGGCTAAAAATAATACCGGAAAGAGGTTTTTTAATTTTTAGAATTTTTTTGCTATTTCTTTTCGGAATTTTCTTTCCCGGGTTGAGTATGAACGGAACGAGATACTAAATTTTTTTTTTTCTCTTTCACAGCCTATCTCATCCCGTTTTGGCCAAAAATAATGCCGTAAAGAGGTTTTTTAATTTTTGGAATTCATTTGCTATTTTTTTCGGAATTTTCTTTCCCGAGCCGAGTATGAACGGAATTCTGGACTAAAAGATTTTTCTTGCTTTCTCACCCTATCTCATCCCGTTTTGGCTAAAATTTGTGCCGGTAAGAGGTTTATTAGTTTTTGAATTTTTTTACTATTTTTTTTGGAATTTTCTTTCCCGGGTCCAGTATGAACAGAATTCGGGATTAAAATTTTTTTTTTCTCTTTCTCAGCCTCTCTCAACCCATTTTGGATAGAAATAATCCCAGAATTAACTTTTGAAATTTTTTGAATTTTTTTGCTATTTTTTTTGGAATTTTCTACCTCGGGACGAGTGTGAACAGAATTCGGGACTAAAAGTTTTTTTTTTTCTTTTTCGGCCAATCTCATCCCGTTTTCGCCAAAAATAATGCCAGAAAGAGGTTTTTTAATTTTTATAATTTTTTTGCTATTTTTTTCGTTATTTTCTTCCCCAGGGCGAGTGCGAACGAAATTCTGGACTAGAAGATTTTTCTCGCTTTCCCGGCCTATCTCATGCTGTTGTGCCAAAAAATAATGCTGGAAAGAGGTTTTTTAATTTTTTGTTCTATTTTTCTCGGAATTTCATTTCCCGGGTCGTGTATGAACGGAATGTGGGACTAAAAGTTTTTCCTCACTTTCTCGGCCTATCCCATCCCGTTTTAGCTAAAAGTAATGCCGGAAATTGGTTTTTGAATTTTTTTTGCTATTTTTTTTGGAATTTTCTAGCTTGGGACGTGTGTGAACAGAATTCGGGACTAAAAGTTTTTTCTCTCTTTTTCAACCAATCTCATCCCGTTTTTCGCCAAAAATAATGCCAGAGAGAGGTTTTTTAATTTTTATAATTTTTTTGCTATTTTTTTCGGAATTTTCTTCCCCAGGCTAAGTACGAACGGAATTCTGGACTAGAAGATTTTTCTCGCTTTCCCGGCCTATCTCATCCCGTTGTGGCTAAAAATAATGCCGGAAAGAGGTTTTTTAATTTTTTTTTCCTATTTTTCTCTGAATTTTCTTGCCCGGGTCGAGTATGAACGGAATTCGGGACTAAATT
Organism: Quercus lobata; assembly: GCF_001633185.2. Lineage (NCBI taxonomy): Eukaryota > Viridiplantae > Streptophyta > Magnoliopsida > Fagales > Fagaceae > Quercus > Quercus lobata. The sequence goes on from NC_044904.1 coordinate 47,274,777, forward strand.
TTTTTTTTTTTTCACTTTCTCGGCCTATCTCATCTCGTTTTGGCAAAAAATAATGCCGGAAAGAGGTTTTTTAAGTTTATAATTTTTTTGCTATTTTTTCGGAATTTTCTTGCCCGGGACGGGTATGAACGGAATTCGGGATGAAATTTTTTTTTTCTTGTTTCTCGGCCTATCTCATCACGTTTTGGCTAAAAATAATACCGGAAAGAGGTTTTTTAATTTTTTGAATTTTTTTGCTATTTCTTTTCGGAATTTTCTTTCCTGGGTCGAGTATGAACGGAACGAGATACTAAATTTTTTTTTTCTCTTTCACAGCCTATCTCATCCCGTTTTGGCCAAAAATAACGCCGTAAAGAGGTTTTTTAATTTTTGGAATTATTTTGCTATTTTTTTCGGAATTTTCTTTCCCGAGCCGAGTATGAACGGAATTCTGGACTAAAAGATTTTTCTTGATTTCTCACCCTATCTCATCCCGTTTTGGCTAAAATTTGTGCCGGTAAGAGGTTTATTAGTTTTTGAATTTTTTTACTATTTTTTTTGGAATTTTCTTTCCCGGGTCCAGTATGAACAGAATTCGGGATTAAAATTTTTTTTTTTCTCTTTCTCAGCCTCTCTCAACCCATTTTGGATAGAAATAATCCCAAAATTAACTTTTGAAATTTTTTCAATTTTTTTGCTATTTTTTTTGGAATTTTCTACCTCGGGACGAGTGTGAACAGAATTCGGGACTAAAAGTTTTTTTTCTCTTTTTCGGCCTATCTCATCCCGTTTTCGCCAAAAATAATGCTAGAAAGAGGTTTTTTAATTTTTATAATTTTTTTGCTATTTTTTTCGTAATTTTCTTCCCCAGGGCGAGTGCGAATGAAATTCTGGACTAGAAGATTTTTCTCGCTTTCCCGGCCTATCTCATGCTGTTGTGCCTAAAAATAATGCTGGAAAGAGGTTTTTTAATTTTTTAATTTTTTGTTCTATTTTTCTCGGAATTTTATTTCCCGGGTCGTGTATGAACGGAATGTGGGACTAAAAGTTTTTCCTCACTTTCTCGGCCTATCCCATCCCGTTTTAGCTAAAAGTAATGCCGAAAAGTGGTTTTTGAATTTTTTTTGCTATTTTTTTTGGAATTTTCTAGCTCGGGACGAGTGTGAACAGAATTCGGGACTAAAAGTTTTTTCTCTGTTTTTCGACCAATCTCATCTCGTTTTTCGCCAAAAATAATGCCAGAGAGAGGTTTTTTAATTTTTATAATTTTTTTGCTATTTTTTTCGGAATTTTCTTCCCCAGGCCGAGTAGGAACGGAATTCTGGACTAGAAGATTTTTCTCGCTTTCCCGGCCTATCTCATCCCGTTGTGGCTAAAAATAATGCCGGAAAGAGGTTTTTAATTTTTTAATTTTTTTTTCCTATTTTTGTCTAAATTTTCTTGCCCGGGTTGAGTATGAACGGAATTCGGGACTAAATTATTTTTTATTTTTTTTTTCACTTTCTCGGCCTATCTCATCCCGTTTTGGCCAAAAATAATGCCGGAAAGAGGTTTTTTAAGTTTATAATTTTTTTGCTATTTTTTCGGAATTTTCTTGCCCGGGACGGGTATGAACGGAATTCGGGACTAAATTTTTTTTTCTAGTTTCTCGGCCTATCTCATCACGTTTTGGCTAAAAATAATACCGGAAAGAGGTTTTTTAATTTTTTGAATTTTTTTGCTATTTTTTTTCTGAATTTTCTTTCCCGGGTCGAGTATGAACGGAACGAGATACTAAATTTTTTTTTCTCTTTCACAGCCTATCTCATCCCGTTTTGGCCAAAAATAATGTCGTAAAGAGGTTTTTTAATTTTTGGAATTCTTTTGCTATTTTTTTCGGAATTTTCTTTCCCGAGCCGAGTATGAACGGAATTCTGAACTAATAGATTTTTCTCGCTTTCTCACCCTATCTCATCCCGTTTTGGCTAAAATTTGTGCTGGAAAGAGGTTTATTAGTTTTTGAATTTTTTTGCTATTTTTTTGGAATTTTCTTTCCCGGGTCTAGTATGAACAGAATTCGGGACTAAAATTTTTTTTTTTCTCTTTCTCAGCCTCTCTCAACCCATTTTGGATAGAAATAATCCCAGAATTAACTTTTGAAATTTTTTGAATTTTTTTGCTATTTTTTTTGGAATTTTCTAGCTCAGGACGAGTGTGAACAGAATTCGGGACTAAAAGTTTTTTCTCTCTTTTTCGGCCAATCTCTTTCCGTTTTCGCCAAAAATAATGCCAGAAAGAGGTTTTTTAATTTTTATAATTTTTTTGCTATTTTTTTCGTAATTTTCTTCTCCTGGCTGAGTGCGAACGGAATTCTGGACTAGAAGATTTTTCTCGCTTTCCCGGCCTATCTCATCCTGTTGTGGCTAAAAATAATGCTGGAAAGAGGTTTTTTATTTTTTTAATTTTTTGTTCTATTTTTCTCGGAATTTTATTTCCCGGGTCGTGTATGAACAGAATGTGGGACTAAAAGTTTTTCCTCACTTTTTCGGCCTATCTCATCCCGTTTTAGCTAAAAGTAATGCCAGAAAGTGGTTTTTGAATTCTTTTTGCTATTTTTTTGGAATTTTCTAGCTCGGGACGAGTGTGAACAGAATTCGGGACTAAAAGTTTTTTCTCTCTTTTTCGACCAATCTCATCCCGTTTTTCACCAAAAATAATGCCAGAGAGAGGTTTTTTAATTTTTATAATTTTTTTGCTATTTTTTTCGGAATTTTCTTCCCCAGGCCGAGTATGAACGGAATTATGGACTAGAAGATTTTTCTCGCTTTCCCGGCCTATCTCATCCCGTTGTGGCTAAAAATAATGCCGGAAAGAGGTTTTTTAATTTTTTAATTTTTTTTTTCTATTTTTCTCGGAATTTTATTGCTCAGGTCGTGTATGAACGGAATTCTGGACTAAAAATTTTTCTCGCTTTCTCAGCCTATCTCATCCCGTTTTGGTTAAAATTAATACCGGAAAGAGGTTTGTTAATTTTTTGAATTTTTTTGCTATTTTTTTCGGAATTTTCTTGCGCTGTTTGAGTATGAACGAAATTCGGGACTAAAATTTTTGTTTTCTCTTTCTCGGCCTCTCTCAACCCGTTTTGGATAGATATAATGACGGAATTAACTTTTTAAATTTTTTGAATTTTTTTGCTATTTTTTTTTTGGAATTTTCTAGCTCGGGTCTAGTGTGAACGGAATTCGGGACTAAAATTTTTTTCTCACTTTCTCGGCCCATCTTATCCCGTTTTGGCCAAAAATAATGCCGGAAAGAGGTTTTTTAATTTTTTCTTATTTGTTTCGTAATTTTCTTGCACGGGTCGAGTATGAACGGAATTCGGGGCTAAAATTTTTTTTCTCTCTTTCTCTGTCTCTCTCAACCCGTTTTGGATAGAAATAATGCCGGAATTAACTTTTTAAATTTTTTCTATTTTTTTGCTTTTCTTTTTTGGAATTTTTTAGCTTGGGTCGAGTGTGAACGGAATTCGGGAATGAAATTTTTTTCTCTCTTTTCTGGCCTATGTCATCCAGTTTTGGCTAAAAATAATGCCGAAAAGTGGTTTTTTAATTTTTTATTTTTTATTTCTATTTTTCTCTGAATTTTCTTGCCCAGGTTGAGTATGATCGGAATTCGGGATGAATTTTTTTTTTTTTTTTTTTTTTTTTTTTTTTTTTTTTTTCAGTTTCTCGGCCTATCTCATCCCGTTTTGGCTAAAAATAATGCCGGAAAGAGGTATTTTAATTTTATAATTTTTTTGCTATTTTTTCTGAATTTTCTTGTCCGAGACGAGTATGAACGGAATTTGGGACTAAAATTTTTTTTCCACTTTCTCGGCCTATCTCATCACGTTTTGGCTAAAAATAATACCGGAAAGAGGTTTTTGAAATTTTTTGCTATTTTTTTCGGAATTTTCTTGCCCGGGTCGGTATGAACGGAATTCGGAACTAAAATTTTTTTTCTCTCTTTCTCGGGCTCTGTCAACCCATTTTGGATAGAAATAATGCAGGAATTAACTTTTTAAATTTTTTGAATTTTTGGGCTATTTTATTTGGAATTTTTTAGCTTGGATCGAGTGTGAATGGAATTGGGGTCTAAATTTTTTTTCTCTCTATTCCAGCCCATCTCATGCAGTTTGGCTAAAAAAAATGCCAGAAAGAGGTTTTTTAATTATTTGAATTTTTTAGCTATTTTTTTAGGAATTTTCTGCCTGGGTCGAGTATGAACGGAATTCGAGACTAATTTTTTTTTTCTCTCTTTCCCTACCTCTCTCAACACGTTTTGGATAGAAATAATGCCGGAATTAGCTTTTGAAAGTTTTTGAATTTTTTTGCTATTTTTTTTGGAATTTTCTAGCTCGGGACGAGTGTGAACAGAATTCGGGACTAAAAGTTTTTTCTCTCTTTTTCGACCAATCTCATCCCGTTTTTCGCCAAAAATAATGCCAGAGAGAGGTTTTTTAATTTTTATAATTTTTTTGCTATTTTTTTCGGAATTTTCTTCCCCAGGCCGAGTTCGAACGGAATTCTGGACTAGAAGATTTTTCTCGCTTTCCTGGCCTATCTCATCCCGTTGTGGCTAAAAATAATGCCGGAAAGAGATTTTTTAATTTTTTGAATTTTTTTTTTCTATTTTTCTCTGAATTTTCTTGCTCGGGAGTATGAACGGAATTCAGGACAAACTTTTTTTTTTTTCACTTTCTCGGCGTATCTCATCCCGTTTTGGTCAAAAATAATGCCGGAAAGAGGTTTTTTAATTTTATAATTTTTTTGATATTTTTTTCGGAATTTTCTAGCTCGGTTCGAGTGTGAACTGAATTCGGAACTAAAATTTATTTATCGCTTTTTCGGCCTATCACATCCCGTTTTGGCTAAAATTAATGCCGGAAAGAGGTTTCTGAATTTTTTTGCTATTTTTTTCGGAATTTTATTGCCCAGGTTGAGTATGAACGGAATTTGGGACAAAATTTTTTTTCCTCTTTTTCGGCCTGTCTCATCCTGTTTTGGCCAAAAATAATGCCGTAATGAGGTTTTTTAATTTTTGAAATTCTTTTGCTATTTTTTTCGGAATTTTCTTTCCCGAACCGAGTATGAACGGAATTCTGGACTAAAAGATTTTTCTCGCTATCTCACCCTATGTCATCCCGTTTTCGCTAAAATTAGTGCCGGAAAGAGGTATATTAGTTTTTTGAATTTTTTTGCTATTTTTTTCGGAATTTTCTTGCCCGGGTCCAGGATGAACGGAATTCGGGAATAAATTTTTTTTTTTTCTTTCATGGCCTCTATCAACCCATTTTGGATAGAAATAATCCCGGAATTAACTTTCTAAATTTTGTGAATTTTTTTGCTATTTTGTTTTGGAATTTTCTAGCTCGGGATGAGTGTGAACAGAATTTGGGACTAAATGTTTTTTCCCTCTTTTTCGGCCAATCTCATCCCGTTTTGGCCAAAAATAATGCCAGAAAGAGGTTTTTTAATTTTATAAATTTTTTGCTATTTTTTTCGGAATTTTCTTGCTCGGGTCGAGTATGAACGGATTTTTTCCACTTTCTCGGCCTATCTCATCACGTTTTGGCTAAAAATAATGCCGGAAAGTGGTTATTTAATTTTTTGTATTTTTTTGCTATTTTTTTTTCGGAATTTTCTATCTGGTGTCAAGTGTGAATGGAACTCGGGACTAAAATTTTTTTCTCTCTTTTCCGGCCTATCTCATCCAGTTTTGGCTAAAAATAATGCTGGAAAGAGGTTTTTTAATTTTTAATTTTTTTGCTATTTTTTTCGGAATTTTCTTCCCCGGACTGAGTATGAACGGAATTCTGGACTAAAAGATTTTTCTCGCTTTCTCGGCCTATCTCCTCCCTGTTTTGGCTAAAATTCATGCCGGAAATAAGTTTTTTAATTTTTTGTTATATTTTTCAAAATTTTCTTGCCTGGGTCAAGTATGAACGGAATTCGGGACGAAAATTTTTTTTCCTCGTTTTCGTCCTATCTCATCCAGTTTTGGCTAAAAATAATGCCGGAAAGAGGTTTTTTAATTTTTTAATTTTTTTTCTATTTTACTCGGAATTTTATTGCCCGGGTCGTTTATGAACGGAATTTGCGAATAAAATTTTTTTCTCTCTTTCTCAGCCTATCAAATCCCGTTTTGGCTATAAATAATGCCGGAAAGAGGTTTTTTAATTTTTTAATTTTTTTTTTCTATTTTTCTCTGAATTTTCATGCCCGGGTCGAGTATGAACGGAATTCGGGACTAAATTTTTTTTTTTTTTTTTTTTTTTCACTTTCTCGGCCTATCTCATCCCGTTTTGGCTAAAAATAATGCCGGAAAAGGTTTTTTTTTTTTTTTATTTGTTTCGGAATTTTCTTTCCTGGGTCGAGAATGAACGGAATTCGGGACTAAATTTTTTTTTTCTCTTTTTCGGCCTATCTCATTCAGTTTTGGCTAAAAATAATGCCGGGAAAAGGTTTTTTAGTATTTTAATTTTTTTTTTATTTTTTTCAGAATTTTCTTGCTTGGGTCGAGAATGAACGGAATTCAGGGCGAAATTTTTTTTTCCTTTTTTTCGGCCAATCTCATCCAGTTTTGGCCAAAAATAATGCCGGAAAGAGGTTTTTTAATTTTTTAATTTTTTTTTCTATTTTGCTCGGAATTTTATTGCCCGGGTCGTGTATGAACGGAATTTGGGACTAAAATTTTTTTCTCTCTTTCTTGGCCTATCAAATCCCGTTTTGGCTATAAATAATGCCGGAAAGAGGTTTTTTAATTTTTTGAATTTTTTTTGCTATTTTTTTCGGAATTTTCTTGCCCGGGTCGAGTATGAACGGAATGAGGGACTAATTTATTTTTTTCTCTTTCTCAGCCTATGTCGTCTCGTTTTGGCCAAAAATAATGCCATAAAGAGGTTTTTTAATTTTTGGAATTCTTTTGCTATTTTTTTCGGAATTTTCTTTCCCGAGCCGAGTATGAACGTAATTCTGGACTAAAAGATTTTTCTCGCTTTCTCACCCTATCTCATCCCGTTTTTGCTAAAATTAGTGCTGGAAAGAGGTTTATTAGTTTTTTCAATTTTTTTGCTATTTTTTTCGGAATTTTCTTGCCCAGGTCCAGTATGAACGGAATTCGGGACTAAAATTTTTTTTCTCTTTCTCAGCCTCTCTCAACCTGTTTTGGATAGAAATAATGCCGGAATTAACTTTTTAAATTTTTATGCTATTTTTTTTGGAATTTTCTAGCTCGGGTTGTGTGTAAACGGAATTCGGGAGTAAAATTTTTTTATCTCTTTTTCGGCCAATCTCATCCCGTTTTGGCCAAAAAAAAAAAATTGCCAGAAAGAGGTTTTTTAATTTTTTGAATTTTTTTGCTATTATTTTCGGAATTTTCTTCCCCAGGCCGAGTACGAACAGAATTCTGAACTAAATGATGTTTCTCGCTTTCTTGGCGTATCTCATCCCGTTTTGGCTAAAATTAATGCCGGAAGGAGGTTTCTGAATTTTTTTGCTATTTTTTTCAAAATTTTCTTCCCCGGGCCAAGTATGAACAGAATTCTGGACTAAAAGATTTTTCTCGCTTTCTCAGCCTATCTCATCCCGTTTTGGCTAAAATTAATGCCGGAAAGAGGTTTTTAATTATTTAGTTTTTTTTGTATTTTTTTCGGAATTTTCTGGCCCAGGTCGAGTATGAACGAAATTCGGGGCGAAATTTTTTTCTTTTCTCGTTCTCGGCCTATCTAATCCAGTTTTGGCTAAAAATAATATCGGAAGGAGGTTTTTTAATTTTTTAATTTTTTTTTTCTATTTTTCTCAGAATTTTATTGCCCGGGCCGTTTATGAACAGAATTCGAGACTAATTTTTTTTTTTTTCATTTTCTCGGCCTATCAAATCCCGTTTTGGCTATAAATAATGCCAGAAAGAGGTTTTTTAATTTTTTGAATTTTTTTTGAAATTTTCTTGCCCGGGTCGAGTATGAACGGAATGACAGACTAAATTTTTTTTTTCTCTTTCTCAGCCTATCTCATCCCTTTTTGGCCAGAAATAATGCCGTCAATAGGTTTTTTAATTTTTTGAATTTTTTTGTTACTTTTTTTGCAATTTTCTTGCCCGAACCGAGTATGAACCGAATTCTGGACTAAAATATTTTTCTCGCTTTCTCGGCCTATCTCATCCCGTTAAAATTTTTAACTAAATTTTCATGCCCGAGTCGAGTATGAACGGAATTCGGGACTAAATTTTTTTTTTTTCACTTTCTCGGCCTATCTCATCCCGTTTTGGCTAAAAATAATGCCGGAAAGAGATTTTATAATTTTTTTGGGAATTTTTTTGCCCGGGTCTAGTATGAACGGATTTCGGCACTAAAATTTTTTTTCCACTTTCTTGGCCTATCTCATCACGTTTTGGCTAAAAATAATGCAGGAAAGAGGTTTTTTAATTTTTGTGCTATTTTTTCCTGAATTTTCTAGCTCAGGTCGATTTTGAACGGAATTCAGGACTAAAATTTATTTCTCTCTTTTTCGGCCTATCTCATCCCGTTTTGGCCAAAAATAATGCCAGAAAGAGGTTTTTTTTTTTATTTTTTTTCTATTTGTTTCGGAATTTTCTTTCCCGGGTCGAGAATGAACAAAATTCGGGACTAAATTTTTTTTTTCTCTTTTTCGGCCTATCTTATTCAGTTTTGGCTAAAAATAATGCCGAAAACATTTTTTTTAGTATTTTATTTTATTTATTTTATGTTTTTCAGAATTTTCTTGCCTGGGTCGAGTATGAACGGAATTCGGGACGAAAATTTTTTTTCCTCTTTTTCAGCCTATCTGATCCAGTTTTGGCTAAAAATAATGCTGGAAAGAGGTTTTTTGATTTTTTAATTTTTTTTTTCTATTTTTCTAGGAATTTTATTGCCCGGGTCGTGTATGAACGGAATTTGGGACAAAAATTTCTTTCTCTCTTTCTCGGCCTATCAAATCCCGTTTTGGCTATAAATAATGCCGGAAAGAGGTTTTTTAATTTTTTGAATCTTTTTGCTACTTTTTTCACAATTTTCTTGCCCGGTCGAGTATGAACGGAATGAGGGACTAAATTTTTTTTTTTTTCTCTTTCTCAGCCTATGTCATCCCGTTTTGGCCAAACATAATGCTGTAAAGAGGCTTTTTAATTTTTGGAATTCTTTTGCTATTTTTTTCGGAATTTTCTTTCCCGAGTCAAGTATGAACGGAATTCTGGACTAAAAGATTTTTCTCGCTTTCTCACCCAATCTCATCCCGTTTTGGCTAAAATTAGTGCCGGAAAGAGGTTTATTAGTTTTTTGAATTTTTTTGCTATATTTTTCGGAATTTTCTTGCCCGGGTCCAGTATGAACGGAATTCGGGACTAAATTTTTTTTATTTCTCTTTCTCAGCCTCTCTCAACCTGGTTTGGATAGAAATAATGCCGGAATTAACTTTTAAAATTTTTTCAATTTTTATGCTATTTTTTTCGGAATTTTCTAGCTCGGGTTGTGGGTGAACGGAATTCGGGAGTAAAATTTTTTTATCTCTTTTTCGGCCAATCTCATCCTGTCTTGGCAAAAAAAAAATGCCAGAAAGAGGTTTTTTAATTTTTTGAATTTTTTTGCTATTTTTTTTGGAATTTTCTTCCCCCGGCCAAGTACGAACGGAATTCTGAACTAAAAGATTTTTCTCGCTTTCTCAGCCTATCTCATCCCGTTTTGGCTAAAATTAATGCCGGAAAGAGGTTTTTGAATTTTTTTGCTATTTTTTTCGGAATTTTCTTCCCCGAGACAAGTATGAATGGAATTCTGGACTAAAAGATTTTTCTCGCTTTCTCAGCCTATCTCATCCCGTTTTGGCTAAAATTAATGCCGGAAAGTGGTTTTTTAATTATTTAATTTTTTTTGTATTTTTTTCGGAATTTTCTTGCCCAGGTCGAGTATGAACGAAATTCGGGGCGAAATTTTTTTTTTTTTCTCTTTTTCGGTCCATCTCATCCAATTTTAGCTAAAAATAATGCCGGACAGAGGTTTTTAATTTCTTAATTCTTTTTTCTATTTTTCTCAGAATTCTATTGTCCGGGTTGAGTATGAACGAAATTCGGAACTAAAATTTTTTTTCTCTCTTTCTCTGGCTCTGTCAACCCGTTTTGGATAGAAATAATGCAGGATTTAACTTTTTAAATTTTTTGAATTTTTGGGCTATTTTATTTGGAATTTTTTAGCTTGGATCGAGTGTGAATGGAATTTGGGTCTAAAATTTTTTTCTCTCTATTCCGGCCCATGTTATGCAGTTTTGGCTAAAAAAAATGCCAGAAAGAGGTTTTTTAATTATTTGAATTTTTTTGCTATTTTTTTCAGAATTTTCTTGTCCGGGTCGAGTATGAACGGAATTCGGGACTAAAATTTTTTTTCTCTCTTTCTCTGCCTCTCTCAACACGTTTTGGATAGAAATAATGCCGGAATTAGCTTTTTAAAGTTTTTGAATTTTTTTGCTATTTTTTTTGGAAGTTTTTAGCTTGGGTCGAGTGTGAACGGAATTCGGGACTAAAATTTTTTTCTCTCTTTTTCGGCCTATCTCATCCCGTTTTGGCCAAAAATAATGCCGGAAACAGGTTTTTAATTTTATAATTTTTTTGCTATTTTTTTCGAAATTTTCTTGCCTGGGACGAGTATGAATGGAATTCGGGACTAAATTTTTTTTTCCACTTTCTCAAACTATCTCATCAATTTTTGGCTAAAAATAATACCGGAAAAGGGTTCTTTAATTTTTTGAATTTTTTTGCTATTTTTTTCGGAATTTCCTAGCTCGGGTCGAGTGTGAACGGAATTCGAGACGAAAATTTATTTCTCGCTTTCTCGGCCTATCTCATCCCGATTTGGCTAAAATTAATGCCGGAAAGAGATTTTTTAATTTTTTGAATTTTTTTTTTCTATTTTTCTTTGAATTTTCTTGCCCGGAAGTATGAACGGAATTCGGGACAAGTTTTTTTTTTTTTTTTTCACTTTCTCAGCCTATGTCATCCCGTTTTGGTTAAAAATAATACCGGAAAGAGGTTTTTTAATTTAATAATTTTTTGCTATTTTTTTCGGAATTTTCTAGCTCGGTTCAAGTGTGAATTGAATTCGGGACTAAAATTTATTTCTCGCTTTTTCGGCCTTCTCATCCCGTTTTGGCTAAAATTAATGCCGGAAAGAGGTTTCTGAATTTTTTTGCTATTTTTTTTGGAATTTTCTTGCCCGGGTCGAGTATGAACGGAATCTGGGACGAAATTTTTTTTCCTCTTTTTCAGCCTATCTCATCCCGTTTTGGCCAAAAATAATGCCGTAAAGAGGTTTTTTAATTTTTGAAACTCTTTTGCTATTTTTTTCGGAATTTTCTTTCCCGAGCCGAGTATGAACGGAATTCTGGACTAAAAGATTTTTCTCGCTTTCTCACCCTATGTCATCCCGTTTTGGCTAAAATTAGTGCCGGAAAGAGGTTTATTAGTTTTTTGAATTTTTTTGCTATTTTTTTCAGAATTTTCTTGCCCAGGTCCAGGATGAACGGAATTCGGGAATAAATTTTTTTTTTTTCTCTTTCTTGGCCTCTATCAACCCATTTTGAATTTTTTTTGCTATTTTTTTCGAAATTTTCTTGCCCAGGTCGAGTATGAACGGAATGTGGGACTAATTTATTTTTTTCTCTTTCTCAGCCTTTGTTGTCTCGTTTTGGCCAAAAATAATGCCATAAAGAGGTTTTTTAATTTTTGGAATTCTTTTGCTATTTTTTTCGGAATTTACTTTCCCGAGCCGAGTATGAACGGAATTCTGAACTAAAAGATTTTTCTCGCTTTCTCACCCTATCTCATCCCGTTTTGGCTAAAATTAGTGCCGGAAAGAGGTTTATTAGTTTTTTAAATTTTTTTGCTATTTTTTCCCTAATTTTCTTGCCTTGGTCGAGTATGAACGCAATTTGAGACTAAAATTTTTTTCTCTCTTTCTCGGCCTATCAAATCCCGTTTTGGCTATAAATAATGCCGGAAATGGAGTTTTTTAATTTTTTGAATTTTTTTGCTATTTTTTTCAGAATTTTCTTGTCCGGGTTGAGTATGAACGGAATGAGGGGCTAAATTTTTTTTTTTCTCTTTCTCAGCCTATCTCATACCGTTTTGGCCAGAAATAAAGCCGTGAAGAGGTTTTTAAATTTTTTTGCTATTCTTTTCGGAATTTTCTTGCCCGTACCGAGTATGAACGGAATTCTAGACTAAAAGATTTTTCTCGCTTTCTTGGCCTATCTCATCCCCGTTTTGGCTAAAATTAATGCCGGAAAGAGGTTTATTAATTTTTTGAGTTTTTTTGCTATTTTTTTCGGAATTTTCTTGCCCAGGTCAAGTATGAACGAAATTTGGGACTAAAATTGTTTTTTCTCTTTCTCGGCCTCTCTCAACCCGTTTTGGATAGAAATAATGGGGGAATTAACTTTTTTAATTTTCTGAATTTTTATGCAATTTTTTTTGGAATTTTCTAGCTCGGGTTGTGTGTGAACAGAATTCGGGAGTAAAATTTTTTTATCTCTTTTTCGGCCAATCTCATCCCGTTTTGGCCAAAAAAAATGCCAGAAAGTGGTTTTTTAATTTTTTGAATGTTTTTGCTATTTTTTTCAGAATTTTCTTCCCTAGGCCGAGTACGAACGGAATTCTGAACTAAAAGATTTCTCTCGCTTTCTCGGCCTATCTCATCCCGTTTTGGCTAAAATTAATGCTAAAAAGAGGTTTCTGAATTTTTTTGCTATTTTTTCGGAATTATCTTCCCCGGGCCAGGTATGAACGGAATTCTGGACTAAAAGATTTTTCTCGCTTTCTTGGCCTATCTCATCCCCTTATTTCTAAAATTAATGCCGGAAAGAGGTTTTTTAATTATTTAATTTTTTTTGTATTTTTTTCGGAATTTTCTTTCCCAGGCCTAGTACGAACGGAATTCTGGACTAAAAGATTTTTCTCGCTTTCTCGGCCTATCTCATCCCGTTTTGGCTAAAATTAATGCCGGAAAGAGGTTTATTCATTTTTTGAATTTTTTTGCTATATTTTTCGGAATTTTCTTGCCCGGGTCGAGTATGAACGGAATTCGAGACTAAATTTTTTTTTTTTCACTTTCTCGGGCTATTTCATCCCGTTTTGGCCAAAAATAATGCCGGAAAGAGGTTTTTTTAATTTTATAATTTTTTTGCTATTTTTTTCGAAATTTTCTTGCTCGGGTCGAGTATGAACGGATTTCGGGACTAAAATTATTTTCCACTTTCTCGGCCTATGTCATCACGTTTTGGCTAAAAATAATGCCGGAAAGTGGTTTTTTAATTTTTTTGCATTTTTTTCGGAATTTTCTATCTCGGGTCGAGTGTGAATGGAATTCGGGACTAAAATTTTTTTCTCTCTTTTCCGACCTATCTCATCCAATTTTGGCTAAAAATAATGCCGAAAGAGGTTTTTTAATTTTTTGAATTTTTTTGCTATTTTTTTCGGAATTTTCTTTCCCGTACCGAGTATGAACGGAATTTTGGACTTAAAGATGTTACTTACTTTCTCACCCTATCTAATCCTGTTTCGGCTAAAATTATTGCCGGAAAGAGGGTTATTAGTTTTTTGAATTTTTTTGCTATTTTTTTCAGAATTTTCTTGCTCGGGTCCAGTATGAATGGAATTCGGGACTAAAATTTTTTTCTCTTTTTCGGTCTATCTTATCCTGTTTTTGCCAAAAGTAATGCCGGAATGAGGTTTTTTAATTTTTTAATTTCTTTTTCTATTTGTTTCTGAATTTTATTGGCCGGGTCGAGTATGAACGGAATTCGGGACTAAATTTTTTTTTTTCTCTCTTTCTCTACCTCTCTCAACCTGTTTTGGATAGAAATAATGCTGGAATTAACCTTTTAAATTTTTAAAATTTTTTTGCTATTTTTTGTGGAATTTTCTAGGTCGGGTCGAGTGTGAACGGAATTTGGGACTAAAATTTTTTTTTCTCTTTTCCGGCCTATCTCATCCTGTTTTGGCTAAAAATAATGCCGGAAAGAGGTTTTTTAATTTTTTTAATTTATTTTCTATGTTTTTCGGAATTTTCTTGCCCGGGTCGAGTATGAACGGAATTCGGGACTAAAATTTTTTTTTTCTCTTTTTCGGCCAATCTCATCCCGTTTTGGCCATAAATAATGCTAGAAAGAGGTTTTTTAATTTTTGAATTTTTTTACTATTTTTTTCAGAATTTTCTTCACCAGGCCGAGTACGAACGGAATTCCAGACAAAAAGATTTTTCTCGCTTTCTCGGCCTATGTCATCCTGTTTTGGCTAAAATTAATGCCGGAAAGAGGTTTATTAATTTTTTGAATTTTTTTGCTATTTTTTTCGGAATTTTCTTGCCCGGGTCGAGTATGAACGGAATTCGAGACTAATTTTTTTTTTCTCTTTCTCGGCCTCTCTCAACCTGTTTTGGATAGAAATATTGCCGGAATTTACCTTTTAAATTTTTTGAATGTTTTTGTTATTTTTTTTGGAATTTCCTAACTCGGGTCGAGTGTGAATGGAATTTGGGACTAAAATTTTTTTCTCTCTTTTTCGGCCTATCTCTTCCTGTTTTGGCCAAAAATAATGCCGGAAAGAGGTTTTTTAATTTTATAATTTTTTGAATTTTTTTGCTATTTTTTTCTGAATTTTTTTTGCCCGGGTCGAGTATGAACGGAATTCGGGACTAAATGTTTTTTTTTTTTTTTTTTTTTCACCTTCTCGGCCTATGTCATCCCGTTTTGCCTAAAAATAATGCCAGAAAGAGGTTTTTTAATTTCATAATTTTTTGCTATATTTTCGGAATTTCCTTGCTCGGGTCGAGTGTGAATGGAATTTGGGACTAAAATTTTTTTCTCTCTTTTTCGGCCTATCTCTTCCTGTTTTGGCCAAAAATAATGCCGGAAAGAGGTTTTTTAATTTTATAATTTTTTTCAGAATTTTCTTGTCTGGGTTGAGTATGAACGGATTTCGGCACTGAAATTTTTTTTCCATTTTCTCGGCCTATGTCATCACGTTTTGGCTAAAAATAATGCAGGAAAGAAGTTTTTTAATTTTTTGAATTTTTTTGCTATTTTTTCTGGAATTTTGTAGCTCGGGTCGAGTGTGAACGGAATTCGGGACTAAAATTTATTTCTCTCTTTTTCGGCCTACCTCATCCCGTTTTGGCCAAAAATAATACCGGAAAGAGGTTTTTTAATATTTTAATTTTTTTTCTAATTTCTCGGAATTTTCTTGCCCGGGTCGCGTTTGAACGGAATTGGGGACTAAAATATTTTTCTCTCTTTGTTGGCCTATCACATCTCATTTTGGCTAAAAATAATGCCGGAAAGAGGTTTTTTAATTTTTTGAATTTTTTAGCAATTTTTTTGGAATTTTCTAGCTTGGGACGAGTGTGAACGGAATTCAGGAGTAAAATTTATTTCTCTCTTTTTCGGCCTATCTCATCCTGTTCTGGCTAAAAATAATGCTGAAATGGAGGTTTTTTAATTTTTTTAATTTTTTTGGTATTTTTTTCCGAATTTTCTTGCTCGGGTCGAGTATGAAAGGAATTCGGGATGAATTTTTTTTTTTTTCACTTTTTCGGCCTATCTCATCCTGTTTTGGCTAAAAATAATGCCGGAAAGAAGTTTTGTTAATTTTGTTAATTTTTTTTTCTATTTTTCTCGGAATTTTATTGCCCGGGTCGTGTATGAACGAAATTCGGGACTAATTTTTTTTTTTCTCTTTCTCGGCCTCTCTCAACCCATTTTGGATAGAAATAATCCCGGAATTTACTTTCTAAATTTTGTGAATTTTTTTGCTATATTTTTTTGGAATTTTCTAGCTCAGGACGAGTGTGAACAGAATTCGGGACTAAAAGTTTTTTCTCTCTTTTTCGGCCAATCTCATCCCGTTTTGGCCAAAAATAATGCTAGAAAGAGGTTTTTTAATTTTTTGAATTTTTTTGCTATTTGTTTCTGAATTTTTTTTGCCCGGGTCGAGTATGAACGGAAATCGGGACTAAATTTTTATTTTTTTTTCACTTTCTCGGCCTATCTCATCCCGTTTTGCCTAAAAATAATGCCAGAAAGAGGTTTTTTAATTTCATAATTTTTTTGCTATATTTTCGGAATTTTCTTGCTCGGGTCGAGTATGAATGGATTTCGGGACTAAAATTGTTTTTCCACTTTCTCGGCCTATCTCATCACGTTTTGGCTAAAAATAATGCCGGAAAGAGGTTTTTTAATTTTTTGTATTTTTTGCTATTTTTTCCGGAATTTTGTAGCTCGGGTCGAGTGTGAACGGAATTCGGGACTAAAATTTATTTCTCTCTTTTTCGGCCTACCTCATCCCGTTTTGGCCAAAAATAATACCAGAAAGAGGCTTTTTAATATTTTAATTTTTTTTTTCTAATTTCTCGGAATTTTCTTGCCCGGGTCGCGTTTGAACGGAATTGGGGACTAAAATATTTTTCTCTCTTTGTTGGCCTATCACATCTCATTTTGGCTAAAAATAATGCCGGAAAGAGGTTTTTTAATTTTTTGAATTTTTTAGCAATTTTTTTGGAATTTTCTAGCTCGGGACGAGTGTGAACGGAATTCAGGAGTAAAATTTATTTCTCTCTTTTTCGGCCTATCTCATCTTGTTCTGGCTAAAAATAATGCTGAAATGGAGGTTTTTTAATTTTTTTGGTATTTTTTTCCGAATTTTCATGCCCGGGTCGAGTATGAAAGGAATTCGGGATGAAATTTTTTTTTTTTCACTTTTTCGGCCTATCTCATCCTGTTTTGGCTAAAAATAATGCCGGAAAGAAGTTTTGTTAATTTTGTTAATTTTTTTTCTATTTTTCTCGGAATTTTATTGCCCGGGTCGTGTATGAACGAAATTCGAGACTAAATTTTTTTTTTCTCTTTCTCGGCCTCTCTCAACCCATTTTGGATAGAAATAATCCCGGAATTAACTTTCTAAATTTTGTGAATTTTTTTGCTATATTTTTTTGGAATTTTCTAGCTCAGGACGAGTGTGAACAGAATTCGGGACTAAAAGTTTTTTTTCTCTTTTTCGGCCAATCTCATCCCGTTTTGGCCAAAAATAATGCTAGAAAGAGGTTTTTTAATTTTTTGAATTTTTTTGCTATTTTCTTCTGAATTTTTTTTGCCCGGGTCGAGTATGAACGGAATTCGGGACTAAATGTTTTTTTTTTTTTTTTTTTTTCACCTTCTCGGCCTATGTCATCCCGTTTTGCCTAAAAATAATGCCAGAAAGAGGTTTTTTAATTTCATAATTTTTTTGCTATATTTTCGGAATTTTCTTGCTCGGGTCGAGTATGAATGGATTTCGGGACTAAAATTGTTTTTCCACTTTCTCGGCCTATCTCATCACGTTTTGGCTAAAAATAATGCCGGAAAGAGGTTTTTTAATTTTTTGTATTTTTTTGCTATTTTTTTTCGGAATTTTCTATCTTGGGTCGAGTGTGAACGGAATTTGGGACTAAAAGTTTTTTTTCTCTTTTCCGGCCTATCTCATCTAGTTTTGGCTAAAAATAATGCCGGAAAGAGGTTTTTTAATTTTTAATTTTTTTACTATTTTTTTCGGAATTTTCTTCCCCGGACTGAGGATGAACGGAATTCTGGACTAAAAGATTTTTCTCGCTTTCTCGGCCTATCTCATCCCCGTTTTGGCTAAAATTCATGCCGGAAATAGGTTTTTAAATTTTTTTTTTTATTTTTTTCGTAATTATCTTGCCTGGGTAGAGTATGAACGGAATTCGGGACGAAAATTTTTTTTCCTCCTTTTCGGCCTATCTCATCCAGTTTGGCTAAAAATAATGCCGGAAAGAGGTTTTTTAATTTTTTAATTTTTTTTCTATTTTTTCCGGAATTTTCTTTCCCAGGTCGAGAGTGAACGGAATTCGAGACAAATTTTTTTTTTCTCTTTTTCGGCCTATCTCATTTTGTTTTGGCTAAAAATAATGCTGGAAAAAGTTTTTTTAGTATTTTAATTTTTTTTTCGGAATTTTCTTGCCTGGGTCGATTGTGAACGGAATTCGGGACTAAAATTTATTTCTCTCTTTTTCAGCCTACCTCATCCCGTTTTGGCCAAAAATAATACCGGAAAGAGGTTTTTTTATCTTTTTTTTCTATTTGTTTCGGAATTTTCTTTCCCGGGTCGAGAATGAACGGAATTCGGGACTAAATTTTTTTTTTTTCTCTTTCTCGGCCTATCTCATCCAGTTTTGGCTAAAAATAACGCCGGAAAATTTTTTTTTAATATTTTAATTTTATTTTCTAATTTCTCGGAATTTTCTTGCCCGGGTCGCGTATGAACGGAATTTTGGACAAAAATATTTTTCTCTCTTTCTCGGCGTAACACATCTCGTTTTGGCTAAAAATAATGATGGAAAGAGGTTTTTTAATTTTTTGAATTTTTTGCTATTTTTTTCAGAATTTTCTTCCCCGGACTGAGGATGAACGGAATTCTAGACTAAAAGATTTTTCTCGCTTTCTCGGCCTATCTCATCCCCGTTTTGGCTAAAATTCATGCCGGAAATAGGTTTTTTATTTTTTTTTTATTTTTTTTGGAATTTTCTTTCCTGGGTCGAGTATGAACGGAATGCGGGACGAAAATTTTTTTTTTCCTCTTTTTCGGCCTATCTCATCTAGTTTTGGCTAAAAATAATGCTGGAAAGGGGTTTTTTAATTTTTTTTTTAAATTTTTTCTATTTTTCTTGGAATTTTATTGCCCGGGTCGTGTATGAACGGAATTTGGGACTAAAATTTTTTTTCTCTTTCTCGGCCTATCAAATCCCGTTTTGGCTATAAATAATGCCGGAAAGAGGTTTTTTAATTTTTTTTTTTCTATTTTTCTCTGAATTTTCATGCCCGGGTCAAGTATGAACGGAATTCGGGTCTAATTTTTTTTTTTTTTTTTTTTTTTTTTTTTTTTTTTTTTCACTTTCTCAGCCTATCTCATCCCGTTTTAGCTAAAAATAATGCCGGAAAGAGGTTTTTTAATTTTATAATTTTTTTCGGAATTTTCTTGCCCGGGTCGAGTATGAACGGATTTCGGCACTAAAATTTTTTTTCCACTTTCTCGGCCTATCTCATCACGTTTTGGCTAAAAATAATGCAGGAAAGAGGTTTTCTAATTTTTTTACTATTTTTTCCGGAATTTTCTAGCTCGGGTCGATTGTGAACGGAATTCAGGACTAAAATTTATTTCTCTCTTTTTCAGCCTATCTTATCCCGTTTTGGCCAAAAATAATGCCAGAAAGAGGTTTTTTTTTTATTTTTTTTCTATTTGTTTCAGAATTTTCTTTCCCGAGTCGAGAATGAACGGAATTCGGGACAATTTTTTTTTTCTCTTTTTCGGCCTATCTCATTCAGTTTTGGCTAAAAATAATGCCGGAAAAAGTTTTTTTTAGTATTTTAATTTTTTTTTTCAGAATTTTCTTGCTTGGGTCGAGTGTGAACGGAATTCGGGACTAAAATTTATTTCTCTCTTTTTCGACCTACCTCATCCCGTTTTGGCCAAAAATAATGCCGGAAAGAGGTTTTTTTTTATTTTTTTTTAATTTTTGTTTCGGAATTTTCTTTCCCGGGTCGAGAATGAACGGAATTCGGGACTAAATTTTTTTTTTTCTCTTTTTCGGCCTATCTCATCCAGTTTTGGCTAAAAATAACGCCGGAAAAAGTTTTTTTAATATTTTAATTTTATTTTCTAATTTCTCGGAATTTTTTGCCCGGGTCGCGTATGAACGGAATTTGGGACAAAAATATTTTTCTCTCTTTCTCAGCCTAACACATCTCGTTTTGGCTAAAAATAATGATGGAAAGAGGTTTTTTAATTTTTTGAATTTTTTGCTATTTTTTTCGGAATTTTCTTCCCCGGACTGAGGATGAACGGAATTCTAGACTAAAAGATTTTTCTCGCTTTCTCGGCCTATCTCATCCCCGTTTCGGAATTTTCTTTCCCGGGTCGAGAATGAACGGAATTCGGGACTAAATTTTTTTTTCTCTTTTTTGGCCTATCTCATCCAGTTTTGGCTAAAAATAATGCCGGAAAAAGTTTTTTTAATATTTTAATTTTATTTTCTAATTTCTCAGAATTTGGGACTAAAATATTTTTCTCTCTTTCTCGGCCTATCACATCTCGTTTTGGCTTAAAATAATGCCGGAAAGAGGTTTTTCAATTTTTTGAATATTTTAGTTTTTTTTTTTTAGAATTTTCTAGCTCGGGTCGAGTGTGAACGGAATTCGGGACTAAAATTTATTTCTCTCTTTTTTGGCCTATCTCATCCTGTTCTAGCTAAAAATAATGCTGAAATGTAGGTTTTTTAATTTTTCAATTTTTTTGGTATTTTTTTCTGAATTTTCTTGCCCGGGTCGAGTATGAAAGGAATTCGAGACGAATTTTTTTTTTCACTTTTTCGGACTAGCTCATCTAGTTTTGGATAAAAATAATGCCAGAAAGAAGTTTTTTTAATTTTTTTAATTTTTTTTTCTATTTTTCTCGGAATTTTATTGCCCGGGTCGTGTATGAACGGAATTTGGGTTAAAAGTTTTTTCTCACTTTCTCAGCTATCTCATCCTGTTGGCTAAAAGTAATGCCGGAAAGAGGTTTTTTAATTTTTTGAATTTTTTTGCTATTTTTTTCGGAATTTTCTTCCCTGGGTCGAGTATGAACAGAATGAGGGACTAAATTTTTTTTTTCTCTTTCACAGCCTATCTCATCTCGTTTTGGCCGAAAATAATGCCGTAAAGAGGTTTTTTAATTTTTGGAATTCTTTTGCTATTTTTTTCAGAATTTTCTTTCCCGAACCGAGTATGAACGAAATTTTGGACTAAAAGATTTTACTCTCTTTCTCACCCTATCTCATCCCGTTTTGGCTAAAATTATTGCCGGAAAGGGGTTTATTAGTTTTTTGAATTTTTTTTCTATTTTTTCGGAATTTTCTTGCCCGGGCCCTGTATGAACAGAATTCGGGACTAAATTTTTTTTTTTTTTTCTCTTTCTCGGCCTCTCTCAACCCGTTTCGGATAGAAGTATTCCCAGAATTAACTTTTTAAATTTTTTGGATTTTTTGGAATTTTTTTTTTGGAATTTTCTAGCTTGGGTCGAGTGTGAACGGAATTCGGGACAAATTTTTTTTTTTTTCTCTTTTTCGGTGTATCTCATCCTGTTTTGGCCAAAAATAATACCGGAATGAAGTTTTTAAATTTTTTAATTTCTTTTTCTATTTGTTTTGGAATTTTATTGCCCGGGTCGTGTATGAACGAAATTCGGGACTAAATTTTTTTTTTTCTCTCTTTCTCTGCCTCTCTCAACCCGTTTTGGATAGAAATAATGCCAGAATTAACTTTTTAAATTTTTTCAATTTTCTTGCTATTTATTTTGGAATTTTCTAGCTTGGGTCGAGTGTGAACGGAATTCGGGAGTAAATTTTTTTTCACTCTTTTCTGGCCTATCTCATCTAGTTTTGGGTAGAAATAATACCGGAAAGAGGTTTTTTAATTTTTCAATTTTTTTTTCTATTTTTCTCTGAAATTTCTTGCCCGGGTCGAGTATGAACGGAATTCGGGACTATTTTTTTTTTTTCACTTTCTCGGCCTATCTCATTCCGTTTTGGCTAAAACTAATGCCGGAAAGAGGTTTTTTAATTTTATAATTTTTTTGCTATTTTTTCGGAATTTTCTTGCCCGGGACGAGTATGAACGGAATTCGGGACTAAAATTTTTTTTCCACTTTCTCGGCCTATCTCATCACGTTTTGGCTAAAAAAAAAATACCGGAAAGAGGTTTTCTAATTTTTTGAATTTTTTTTCTATTTTTTTCAGAATTTTCTTGCCCGGTTCGAGTATGAACGGAATTCGGGACTAAAATTTTTTTTTCTCTCTTTCTCTGCCTCTATCAACCCATTTTGGATAGAAATAATGCCGGAATTAAGTTTTTAAATTTTTTGAATTTTGGGCTATTTTATTTGGAATTTTTTTAACTTGGGTCGAGTGTGAACGGAATTCGGGACTAAAATTTTTTTCTCTTTTCTGGCCTATCTCATGCAGTTTTGGCTAAAAATAATGCCAGAAATAGGTTTTTGAATTTTTTTGCTATTTTTTTTGGAATTTTCTTGCTCGGGTCGAGTATGAACAGAATTCGGGAGTAAATTTTTTTTTCTCTCTTTCTCTGCCTCTCTCAACCCGTTTTGGATAGAAATAATGCCGGAATTAACTTTTTAAATTTTTTGAATTTTTTTGCTATTTTTTTTGGAATTTTTTAGCTTGGGTCGAGAGTGAACGGAATTTGGGACTAAAATTTTTTTCTCTCTTTTTCGGCCTATCTCATCCCGTTTTGGACAAAAATAATGCTGGAAAGAGGTTTTTTAATTTTATAACTTTTTTGCTATTTTTTTCGGAATTTTCTTGCCTGGGACGAGTATGAACGGAAGTCGGGACTAAAATTTTTTATCCACTTTCTCGACCTATCTCATCACCTTTTGGCTAAAAATAATACCGGAAAGAGATTTTTTAATTTTTTGAGTTTTTTTGCTATTTTTTTCGGAATTTTCTAGCTCGGGTCGAGTGTGAACGGAATTCGGGACAAAAATTTATTTCTCGCTTTCTCGGCCTATCTCATCCCGATTTGGCTAAAATTAATGTCGGAAAGAGATTTTTGAATTTTTTGAATTTTTTTTTCTATTTTTTTTGGAATTTTCTTTCCCGGGCCAAGTATGAACGGAATTCGGGACTAAAAGATTTTTCTCGCTTTCTCGGCCTATCTCACCCCGTTTTGGCTAAAATTAATGCCGGAATGAGGTTTTTGTATTTTTTTTGTATTTTTTTTTCGGAATTTTCTTGCTCGGGTCGAGTATGAACGGAATTCGGAACTAAAATTTTTTCTCTCTTTTCCGGCCTATCTCATCTAGTTTTGGCTAAAAATAATGCCGGACAGAGGTTTTTTAATTTTTTTTTTCTATTTTTCTCTGAATTTTCTTGCCTTGGAGTTTGAACGGAAATCGGGACTAAATTTTTTCTTTTCACTTTCTCGGCCTGTCTCATCCCGTTTTGGTTAAAAATAATGCCAGAAAGAGGTTTTTTAATTTTATAATTTTTTTGCTATTTTTTTTCAGAATTTTCTAGCTCGGGTCGACTGTGAACTGAATTCGTGACTAAAATTTATTTCTCGCTTTTTCGGCCTATCTCATCCCGTTTTGGCTAAAATTGATGCTGGAAAGAGGTTTTTGAATTTTTTTGCTTTTTTTTTTTTTTTTTTTTTTTTTCGGAATTTTCTTCCCCGGGCCAAGTGTGAACGGAATTCTGGACTAAAAGATTTTTCTCGCTTTCTCGGCCTATCTCATCCTGTTTTGGCTAAAATTACTGTCGGAAAGAGGTTTTTAAATTTTTTTATTTTTTTTGTATTTTTTTTCGGAATTTTCTTGCTCGGGTCGAGTATGAACGAAATTCGGGACGAAAATTTTTTTTCCTCTTTTTCGGCCTATCTCCTCCAGTTTTGGCTAAAAATAATGCCGGAAAGAGGTTTTTTAATTTTTTAATTTTTTTTCTATTTTTTTCGGAATTTTATTGCCCGGGTCGTGTATGAACGGAATTTGGGACTAAATTTTTTTTTTTCTCTTTCTTGGCCTATCAAATCCCATTTTGGCTATAAATAATGCCGGAAAGAGGTTTTTTAATTTTTCGAAATTTTTTGCTATTTTTTTTCGGAATTTTCTTGCTCGGGTCGAGTATGAACGGAATGAGGGACTAATTTTTTTTTTCTTTCTCAGCCTATCTCATCTCGTTTTGGCCAAAAATAATGCCATAAAGAGGTTGTTTAATTTTTGGAATTCTTTTGCTATTTTTTTCGGAATTTTCTTTCCCGAGCCGAGTATGAAGGGAATTCTGGACTAAAAGATTTTTCTCGTTTTCTCAACCAATCTCTTCCCGTTTTGGCTAAAATTAGTGCGAGAAAGAGGTTTATTAGTTTTTTGAATTTTTTTGCTATTTTTTTCGGAATTTTCTTGCCTGGGTCCAGTATGAACGAAATTCGGGACTAATTTTTTTTTTTTTTCTCTTTCTTGGCCTATCAAATCCCGTTTTGGCTATAAATAATGCCGGAAAGAGGTTTTTTAATTTTTTGAATTTTTTGCTATTTTTTTCGGAATGTTCTTGCCCGGGTCGAGTATGAACGGAATGAGGGACTAAATTTTTTTTCTCTTTCTCAGCCTATCTCATCCCGTTTTGGCCAAAAATAATGCCATAAAGAGGTTGTTTAATTTTTGGAATTCTTTTGCTATTTTTTTTAGAATTTTCTTTCCCGAGCTGATTCTGAACGGAATTCTGGACTAAAATATTTTTCTCGTTTTCTCACCCTATCTCATCCCGTTTTGGCTAAAATTAGTGCCGGAAAGAGGTTTATTAGTTTTTTGAGTTTTTTTGCTATTTTTTTCAGAATTTTCTTGCCCGGGTCAGTTATCAACGGAATTCGGGACTAAAATTTTTTTTTCTCTTTCTCGGCCTTTCTCAACCCGTTTTGGATAGAAATAATCCCGGAATTAACTTTTTAAATTTTTTGAATTTTTTTGCTATTTTTTTCGAAATTTTCTAGCTCGGGACGAATGTGAATAGAATTCGGGACTAAATTTTTTTTTTTCTCTTTTTCGGCCAATCTCATCCTGTTTTGGCAAAAAATAATGCCAGAAAGAGGTTTTTTAATTTTTTGAATTTTTTTTGCTATTTTTTTCGGAATTTTCTTTCCCAGGCCGAGTACGAACGGAATTCTGGACTAAAAGATTTTTCTCGCTTTCTCGGCCTATCTCATCCAGTTTTGGCTAAAATTAATGCCAGAAAGAGGTTTATTAATTTTTTGAATTTTTTTGCTATTTTTTTCGGAATTTTCTTGCCCGGGTCGAGTATGAACGGAATTCGGGACTAAATTTTTTTTTTTCACTTTCTCGGCCTATCTCATCCTGTTTTGGCTAAAAATAATGCCGAAAAGAGGTTTTTTAATTTTATAACTTTTTTGCTATTTTTTTAGGAATTTTCTTGCCCGGGTCGAGTATGAACGGATTTCGGGACTAAAATTTTTTTTCCACTTTCTCGGCCTATCTCATCACGTTTTGGCTAAAAATGATGCCGGAAAGAGGTTTTTTAATTTTTTGTATTTTTTTGCTATTTTTTGTATTTTTTTTCAGAATTTTCTAGTTCGGGTCGAGTGTGAACGGAATTTGGGACTAAAATTTTTTTTTCTCTTTTCCGGCCTAACTCATCCAGTTTTGGCTAAAAATAATGCCGGAAAGAGGTTTTTTAATTTTTTGAATTTTTTTGCTATTTTTTTCGGAATTTTCTTCCGTGGGCCGAGTATGAACGGAATTTTGGACTAAAAGATTTTTGTCGCTTTCTCGGCCTATGTCATGCCCGTTTTGGCTAAAATTAATGCCGGAAAGAGGTTTATTAAATTTTTGAGTTTTTTTGCTATTGTTTTCGGAATTTTCTTGTTCGGGTCGAGTATGAACGGAATTAGGGACTAAAATTTTTTTTTTTTCTCTTTCTCGGCCTCTCTCAACCCGTTTTGGATAGAAATAATCCTAGAATTAACTTTTTAAATTTTTTGAATTTTTATGCTATTTTTTTTGGAATTTTCTAACTCGGGTTGAGTGTGAACGGAATTCGGGAGTAACATTTTTTTATCTCTTTTTCGGCGAATCTCATCCCATTTTGGCCAAAATAATACAAGAAAGAGGATTTTTAATTTTTTGAATTTTTTTGCTATTTTTTTCAGAATTTTCTTCCCTAGGCCGAGTACGAACGGAATTCTGAACTAAAAGATTTTTCTCGCTTTCTCGGCCTATCTGATCCCGTTTAATGTCGGAAAGAGGTTTCTGAATTTTTTTGCTATTTTTTTTTCAGTATTTTCTTCCTCGGGCCAAGTATGAACGAAATTCTGGACTAAAAGATTTTTCTCGCTTTCTCGGCCTATCTCATCCCGTTTTGGCTAAAATTAATGCCAGAATGAGGTTTTTTAATTTTTTTTTGTTTTTTTTTGGGAATTTTCTTGCCCGAGTCGAGTATGAACGGAATTCGGGACGAAATTTTTTTTTTCTCTTTTTCGGCCTATCTCATCCAGTTTTGGCTAAAAATAATGCCGGAAAGAGGTTTTCTAATATTTTAATTTTTTTTTTCTATTTTTCTCGGAATTTTATTACCCGGGTCGTGTATGAACGGAATTTGGGACTAAATTTTTTTTTTTTCTCTTTTTCGGCCTATCAAATCCTGTTTTGGCTATAAATAACGCCGGAAAGAGGTTTTTTAATTTTTTTAATTTTTTTGCTATTTTTTTCGGAATTTTCTTGCCCGGGTCGAGTATGAACGAAATGAGGGACTAAATTTTTTTTTTCTCTTTCTCAGCTTATCTCATCCCGTTTTGGCCAAAAATAATGCCGTAAAGAGGTTTTTTCATTTTTGGAATTCTTTTGCTAATTTTTTCGGAATTTTCTTTCCCGAACCGAGTATGAACGGAATTTTGGACTAAAAGATTTTACTCATTTTCTCACCCTATCTCATCCCGTTTTGGCTAAAATTATTGCCGGAAAGAGGTTTATTAGTTTTTGAATTTTTTTTCTATTTTTTTTGGAATTTTCTAGCCCGGGTCCAGTATGAACGGAATTTAGGACTAAATTTTTTTTTTCTCTTTGTCGGTCTCTCTCAACCGGATAGAAATAATCTCGGAATTAACTTTTTAAAATTTTTGAATTTTTTTGCTATTTTTTTTGGAATTTTCTAGCTCGGGTCGAGTGTGAACGGAATTCGGGACAAAATTTTTTTTCTCTTTTTCGGTCTATCTCATCCTGTTTTGGCCAAAAATAATGCCGGAATGAGGTTTTTTAATTTTTTAATTTCTTTTTCTATTTGTTTTGGAATTTTGTTGCCCGGGTCGAGTATGAACGGAATTCGGGACTAAATTTTTTTTTTCTCTCTTTCTTTGCCTCTCTCAACCCGTTTTGGATGGAAATAATGCCGGAATTAACTTTTTAAATTTTTTTGCTATTTTTTATGGAATTTTCTAGCTCGGGTCGAGTGTGAACGGAATTCGGGACTAAATTTTTTTTCTCTCTTTTCCGACCTATCTCATCCAGTTTTGGCTAAAAATAATGTCGGAAAGAGGTTGTTTAAATTTTTTAATTTATTTGCTATGTTTTTAGGAATTTTCTTGCCCGGGTTGAGTATGAACGGAATTCAGGACTAAATTTTTTTTTTTCTCTTTTTCGGCCAATCTCATCCCGTTTTGGCCAAAAATAATGCCAGAAAGAGGTTTTTTAGTTTTTTGAATTTTTTTACTATTTTTTTAGGAATTTTCTTCCCCAGGCCGAGTACAAACGGAATTCTAGACAAAAAGATTTTTCTCACTTTCTCGGCCTATCTCATCCTGTTTTGGCTAAAATTAATGTCGGAAAGAGGTTTATTAATTTTTTGAATTTTTTTGCTATTTTTTTCGGAATTTTCTTGCCCGGGTCGAGTATGAACGGAATTCGGGACTAAATTTTTTTTTTTTTCACTTTCTCGGCCTATCTCATCCCGTTTTGGCTAAAAATAATGTCGGAAAGAGGTTTTTTTAATTCTTTTGCTATTTTTTTTGGAATTTTCTAGATCGGGTCGAGTGTGAATGGAATTCGAGACTAATTTTTTTTTTTCTCTTTTCCGGCCTATCTCATCTAGTTTTGGCTAAAAATAATGCCGGAAAGAGGTTTTTTAATTTTTTGAATTTTTTTGCTATTTTTTTTAGAATTTTCCTCCCTGGGCCGAGTATGAACGGAATTCTGGACTAAAAGATTTTTCTCACTTTCTCGGCCTATCTCATCCCCGTTTTGGCTAAAATTAATGCCGGAAAGAGGTTTATTAATTTTTTGAGTTTTTTTGCTATTTTTTTCAGAATTTTCTTGCCCGGGTCGAGTATGAACGGAATTCGGGACTAAAATTTTTTTTTTCTTTCTCGGCCTCTCTCAACCCGTTTTGGATAGAAATAATGCCGGAATTAACTTTTTAAATTTTTTGAATTTTTATGCTATTTTTTTTTGGAATTTTCTAGCTCGGGTCGAGTGTGAACGAAATTCAGGAGTAAAATTTTTTTCTCTCTTTTTCAGCCAATCTCATCCCGTTTTGGCTAAAAATAATGCCAGAAAGAGGTTTTTTAATTTTTTTTGAATATTTTTGCTATTTTTTTCAGAATTTTCTTCCCCAGGCCGAGTACGAATGGAATTCTGGACTAAAAGATTTTTCTCGCTTTCTCGACCTATCTCATCCCGTTTTGGCTAAAATTAATGCCGGAAAGAGGTTTATTAATTTTTTGAATTTTTTTGCTATTTTTTTCGAAATTTTCTTGCCCGGGTCGAGTATGAACGGAATTCGGGACTAAAATTAATTTTTCTCTTTTTCGGCCTATGTCATCTAGTTTTGGCTAAAAATAATGCCGGAAAAAGGTTTTTTAATTTTTTTTTCTATTTTTCACATAATTTTCTTGCCCAGGTCGAGTATGAACGGAATTTGGGACTAAATTTTTTTTTTCTTTTTCTCGGCCTATCACATCTCGTTTTGGCTAAAAATAATGCTGGAAAGAGGTTTTTTTAATTTTTTTTAATTTTTTAGCTATTTTTTTTCGAATTTTCTAGCTCGGGTCGAGTGTGAACGGAATTCGGGACTAAAATTTATTTCTCTCTTTTTCGGCCTATCTCATCCTGTTTTGGCTAAAAATAATTCCAGAAAGAGGTTTTTTAATTTTTTAATTTTTTTTGTATTTTTTTGGAATTTTCTTGCCTGGGTCGAGTATGAACGGAATTCAGGACGAAATTTTTTTTTTTCTCTTTTTCGGCCTATCTCATCCAATTTTGGCTAAAAATAATGCCGGAAAGAGGTTTTTTAATTTTTTTTTTCTATTTTTCTCGGAATTTTATTGCTCGGATCGTGTATGAACGGAATTTGGGACTAAAATTAGAAAAGGCAAGGTGTGAGGAGTTAGAGAAAGTTATTATTGGTGATGACGAGGGTAAGTTCTTCCAGGTTAGAGTTCAGTTGCCTTCTAAGGAGAAGGAAGAGTTGATAGGATTTCTTAGTAGAAACATTGATGTGTTTGCAT
The DNA here is from genome assembly GCF_001633185.2 of Quercus lobata. NCBI lineage: Eukaryota > Viridiplantae > Streptophyta > Magnoliopsida > Fagales > Fagaceae > Quercus > Quercus lobata. The sequence goes on from NC_044904.1 coordinate 47,303,885, forward strand.
GGAGTGCTTACGAAGCTCCTAAGGTTGACCCAAATTTTATTTTCCATCTTCTAAACGTCAAGCCCTCCGTCATCCCTAAAAAGGAACCACCTTGGCGCTCATCTAAGGAACATTCTTATGCAGTCAGGGAAGAGGTGGTTAAGCTCAAACAGGCCCACACCATAAAGTAAGTTTTTTACCTTAAGTGGTTAGCCAATATAGTGGTGGTGAGGAAAAAAAGTGAGAAGTGGCGAGTATGTGTAGACTTCACTAATTTAAATAAAACTTGCCCCAAGGACCCCTTCCCCTTGCCTTGAATAGATCAATTAGTGGATGCAACTGTATACCATCCTCAGATGAGCTTCTTGGATGCTTTCTAAGGATATCATCAAATACCATTAGCTCTAGATGATCATGAGAAAACTACTTTCGTTACACCTACTAGGAATTATCATTACAAAGTGATGCCCTTTGGATTGAAGAATACAGGGTCTACTTATCAGAGGATGATGGCCAAGATGTTTGAACTTGAACTGGGTAAAAATATTGAGGTCTACATATATGATATGGTGGTAAAGAATAAAGTAGAGTCTGAGCACGTAAATGACCTCGGGAATTTTTTGAGATATTGAGGAAACACAAATTGCGCTTAATGCTTCTAAGTGTTCTTTTGGCATTATCTCTAGCAAATTTTTGGGTTATATGGTCACTCATCGCGGAATTGAGGTCAACCCTAATCAGATTAGAGCAATTAACAACCTACAACCTCCTCAGAATCCTAAAGTGGTCTAGAAGTTTACAGGAATGACTGCTGCTTTGAATCGATTCATTTCGCAGTTAGCAGACAAGTGCAGGCCCTTCTTCCAGTTATTGCATAAGTGGATGGGGTTTAAGGGGACCACAGATTTTGCCTCGGCCTTTCAGCAGTTAAAGGAATATCTTTCTCAGCCACCCATTAAGTCCAAGGCCGAGGAGGAGGAAGTTCTATTTGCTTACGTTGCTTAGCTTCATATGCACTGAGCCTGGTACTAGTACGGGTTGATGATGGTGTGCAGAGACCAGTCTATTATGTGAGCAACTCATTGCATGAAGTAGAGATTCGTTATCTACCATTGGAGAAAGTCATTTTGGCAGTGGTGCATGCTACAAGAAAGCTCCCTTATTACTTCCAGGCTCACACTGTTGTGGTTCTCACCCAACTTCCTCTTCAATCTGTTAAGTGTTTGGCTAATCAGAAAAATAGAAAAGAAAGAATAAGAAAACAGAGAAAGGAAAAGGAAAACAGAATTGGAAATTGCTAGTTACTTTGAGGGTAACTACCTCCAAACAAAAAGAGAGAGGAAGAAAGATTGAATTAAACAAAGGAAGTTGATGTAATTCCATTCTTGCCCTTTCTCATAACATTCCACATCTTTATACAAGGCTAAAGTCTTCTTGCCAAAACTAGCAACTAACTAACTAATAACAACCTAACTACTCTAACAAACAAAAATGTCATAACTAACTCACTCACAGCTCACGTAGCACAATTAGTCACACACACTTACAATGCTATTCAATACTATACAACAATTATGTCCAGGTCCTTGACATACTTCCCCCCATTAGAACAGCTTGCCCACAAGATGGGAAAATTGTTACTGTAGACAAAAGAGATCATCCCAAGTAGCATATTCAACTGAACCACCCTGCCATTGGATAAGCAACTGAGTAATTGTCCTCCTTCGAAGCTGATGAGAACTAGATTGAAGTACAGTTGCAGGCTCAGGGGTGAGGATGCCTTGAGAGTTAATTGAAGGAAACATAGAGATAGAAACATTGTGATTGCCCAATTTGGCCTTCAAGTAGGATACATGGAACCCAGGGTGTATAGCTGATTCAGGAGGTAGGTCCAATTTGTAAGCAACCTCTCCAATCCTCTCCAAAACCTTATAAGAACCAAAAAACCTAGGAGATAGTTTATTAAATCCCCTAGCAGTAATAGACTGCTGCTTGTAGGGTTGCAATCTAAGATAAACCCAATATCTAACCTAAGAAACCCTTTCAGTCCTATGGAGATCACTCTACTGCTTCATTCTAGCTTGAGCCTCCACCAAATTCTGTTTCAACAAAGTGAGTATCTACTACCTAGATTGCAATATAGAATCCATTGCTACAACCTCAGTAGTGCCAGGAACATAATTAGTAAGTATAGGTGGACTAAAACCATAGAAAGCCTCATAAGAAGTCATCTTGGTAGCAGTATGGTAGTTAGTGTTGAACCAAAACTCAGCTAACTACAACCATTCAGCCCATTCAGTAGGCCTATCAGCAGAGAATGTCCTCAAATAATGCTCCAAACTTTTATTAATCACCTCAGTCTGCCCATCAGAATGAGGATGGTATACAGATGACATAGCAAGCTGAACACCTTGAAGTCTAAACAACTCAGCCCAAAATTTAGCAGTAAACACAGGGTTTCTATCAGATACAATTGAGCTAGGCATGCCATGTAACTTTAGGACATGCTGAGCAAATAGGGCAGCTACCTTTACAGTTGAATAAGGATAAGACAAGCCTACAAAATGAACATACTTGGTTAATCTATCCACCACCACCATGACAACATCCAATCTTTGAGATCTAGGTAAGCCCACCACAAAATCCATACTCGTTGTAATCCAAGGTTTATCAAGTATGGGCAAGGGTTGAAGCAAACCAGTAGCATGGCAAGTCTCATGCTTCATTTGCTGACACACTCCACACTCCCTGATATGATTCTTCAAATCTGCCCTCATACCAACCTAATAAAAATCATGCTTCAACCTATGGCAGGACTTCAAAAATCCTAAATGGCCACCCAAGGGACTGTCATGGACCAACTGTAGAACCTTAGGCTTCAATCCATAAAAAGGGCTCAGATACACCCTACCCTTAAACAAGATCAGACCATTATGCAGAGAAAAGAACTTAGGCTTAGTAGAATCATCCTGCAATTGCTGAAACAAGGACTGCATAGTAGGATCAGATTGATAGCTTGCCTTAAGCTCCTCAATCCATGAGAGACAAGGAAATGAGATCAAACACAAGGAAGAAGGAGGTTTTGCACTAACAATGGACTGAACCACATCCATAGCAACTACATCAGATCTCCTAGATGAAGCAACAACCACTTTATTCTCACTTTCTTGCTTGTATTCTACCACAAACAAATATCCCAAAAGCTTTGTTAACCACTTTTGTTGAGCAGGTGTAGCAATTCATTGCTCTAGAATGTACTTTAAACTTTGTTGGTTTGTTTTGATGATAAAGGGTCTTCCCAATAGATAAGGCCTCCACTTGTGGATAGCAGTGACTAAGGCAAGCAACTCCTTTTCATAAGTGGATAATTGTAAGGCTTTCCCTTTAAGCACTTGACTATGAAAGGCAATAAGCCTCTGGTTTTGCATTAGGATAGCCCCTAAACCCAAACCAGAAGCATCGCACTCTATAGTAAAAGGACGATTAAAGTTAGATAAGGCCAAAACTGGGGGATGACTTACTGCAAGCTTAAGTTTTTGGAAGGTAGCCTCAGCCTAGGAAATCCACACAAAGGAGTTCTTCTTTAAGAGGGCAGTGAGAGGGGCAGCAATCTGTCCATAATGCCTTATGAACTTCCTATAGTAACTTGTTAAGCCCAAAAAACCCTTTAAGACTTTAACAGATGTAGGAACAGGCCAAGACACCATTGCAGCAGTTTTTTTAGGATCAGTACTCACACCCTTTCTAGAAATGATATGACCAAGGTACTCCACCTCTAAACAGCCAAAAACACACTTAGTTCTCCTAGCAAACAATTGGTGTTTCAACAATAACTCCAAGACAATTCTGAGATGCTCAAGATGGGACTCCAAAGATGGACTGAAAATCAGAATATCATCAAAGAAGACCAACACAAATCTCCTCAAGTAAGGCCTAAACACATCATTCATTAAAGATTGGAAAGTTGATGGAGCATTGGTCAAGCCAAAGGGCATAACCAAGAACTCATAATGTCCATAATGTGTCCTAAAAGCAGTTTTATGAACATCCTCTTTCCCCATCCTGATTTGATGATAGCGAGACCTTAAATCCTACTTAGAAAAGATAATGGAACCAGTAAGCTTACCACCACTGGAATAGGAAACTTGTCCTTGATATTAGCCTGATTCAAAGCCCTATAATCCATACACATTCTCCAAGAACCATCTACCTTCCTCACCAACAACTCTGGAGAAGAAAATGGACTTTGACTAGGTCTAATAGAACCAACCTCCAATGATTCAGCAACTATCTTTTCAATCTCAGTTTTTGGAAAATGTGGATATCTATGAACTTGTAGCAGTATCTCGGTTTCAATTCAAACATGGGTTTGATTCGCACTCCATGTTTTGAGAAATATTTACCATCCGAAAAGAGAAAAAAACGGAGTCTTTGTCTAAAGAAATGCCTTGAGAAAGGGCAGATGTATAGAACCTTTCAACGAGATAGTGCTTTTTCAACTCTCTCAAAATGGAATCTATTCCAAACATATATGCCATGGTTCCTTACTTCGACAGGGTACAAATATCTAAATTTGATATTTTTAGATACTTTTTCAGACCTATTGCCGATACTAAGTAGCAGCCAAAAATTTGTATCCATTTTTCATGATATTATGCATGGATCAGATATATCATGGCGAATTCTTCAGAAAAAATTGTGTCTTCCACAATGGAATCTGATAAGTGAGATTTCGAGTAAGTGTTTACATAATCTTCTTCTGTCCGAAGAAATGATTCATCGAAATAATGAGTCACCATTGATATCGACACATCTGAGATCGCAAAATGTTCGGGAGTTCCTCTATTCAATCCTTTTCCTTCTTCTTGTTGCTAGATATCTCGTTTGTACACATCTTCTCTTTGTTTCTCGAGCCTATAGTGAGTTGCAGACAGAATTCGAAAAGGTCAAATCTTTGATGATTCCATCATACATGATTGAGTTGCGAAAACATCTGGATAGGTATCCTACATCTGAGCTGAATTCTTTTTGGTTAAAGAATCTCTTTCTAGTTGCTCTAGAACAATTAGGAGATTCTATAGAAGAAATACGGGGTTATGCTTCCGGCGGCAACATGCTATGGGGCGGTGGGCCCGCTTATGGGGTTAAATCAATACGTTCTAAGAAGAAATATTTGAATATCAATCTCATCGATCTCATGAGTATCATACCAAATCCCATCAATCGAATCGCTTTTTTGAGAAATACGAGACATCTAAGTCATACAAGTAAAGAGATCTATTCATTGATAAGAAAAAGAAAAAACGTGAACGGTGATTGGATTGATGATCAAATAGAATCCTGGGTCTCGAACAATGATTCAATTGATGATAAAGAAAGAGAATTCTTGGTTCAGTTCTCCACCTTAACGACAGAAAAAAGGATTGATCAAATTCTATTGAGTCTGACTCACAGTGATCATTTATCAAAGAATGACTCTGGTTATCAAATGATTGAACAACCGGGAGCAATTTACTTACGATACTTAGTTGACATTCATAAAAAGTATCTAATGAATTATGAGTTCAATACATCCTCTTTAGCAGAAAGACGGATATTTCTTGCTCATTATCAGACAATCACTTATTCACAAACCTCGTGTGAGGCTAATAGTTTTCATTTCCCATCTCATGGAAAACCCTTTTCGCTCCGCTTAGCCCTATCCCCCTCTAGGGGTATTTTAGTGATAGGTTCTATAGGAACTGGACAATCCTATTTGGTCAAATACCTAGCGGAAAACTCCTATGTTCCTTTCATTACAGTATTTCTGAACAAGTTCCTGGATAACAAGCCTAAGAGTTTTCTTATTGATGATAGTGACGATATTGACCGTGACCTTGATACGGAGCTGGAGCTTCTAACTATGACGAATGCGCTAACTATGGATATGATGCCGGAAATAGACCGATTTTATATCACCCTTCAATTCGAATTAGCAAAAGCAATGTCTCCTTGCATAATATAGATTCCAAACATTCATGATCTAGATGTGAATGAGTCGAATTACTTATCCCTCGGTCTATTAGTGAACTATCTCTCCAGGGATTGTGAAAGACGTTCCACTAGAAATATTCTTGTTATTGCTTCGACTCATATTCCCCAAAAAGTAGATCCCGCTCTAATAGCTCCAAATAAATTAAATACATGCATTAAGATACGAAGGCTTCTTATTCCACAACAATAAAAGCACTTTTTCACTCTTTCATATACTAGGGGATTTCACTTGGAAAATAAAATGTTCCATACTAATGCTAATGGATTCGGGTCCATAACCATGGCTTCCAATGTACGAGATCTTGTAGCACTTACCAATGAGGCCCTATCAATTAGTATTACACAAAAGAAATTAATTATAGACACTAATATAATTAGATCTGCTCTTCATAGACAAACTTGGGATTTGCGATCCCAAGTAAGATCGGTTCATGATCATGGGATCCTTTTCTATCAGATAGGAAGGGCTGTTGCACAAAATGTACTTCTAAGTAATTGCTCCATAGATCCTATATCTATCTATATGAAGAAGAAATCATGTAACGAAGGGGATTCTTATTTGTACAAATGGTACTTCGAACTTGGAACAAGCATGAAGAAATTAACGATACTTCTTTACCTTTTGAGTTGTTCTGCCGGATCGGTCGCTCAAGACCTTTGGTCTTTACCCGGACCCGATGAAAAAAATGGGATCACTTCTTATGGACTCGTTGAGAATGATTCTGATCTAGTTCATGGCCTATTAGAAGTAGAAGGTGCCCTGGTGGGATCCTCATGGACAGAAAAAGATTGCATTCAGTTTGATAACGATCGAATGACATTGCTTCTTCGGCCCGAACCAAGGAATCCCTTAGATATGATGCAAACTGGATCTTGTTCTATCGTTGATTAGAGATTTCTCTATGAACAATACGAATCGGAGTTTGAAGAAGAAGGGGAACGAGAAGGAGTCCTCGACCCGCAACAGATAGAGGAGGATTTATTCAATCACATAGTTTGGGCTCCTAGAATATGGCGCCCTTGGGGCTTTCTATTTGATTGTATCGATAGGCCCAATGAATTGGGATTTCCCTATTGGGCTAGGTCATTTCGGGGCAAGCGGATCATTTATGATGAAGAGGATGAGCTTCAAGAGAATGATTCGGAGTTCTTGCAGAGTGGAACCCTGCAGTACCAGACAAGAGATAGATCTTCCAAAGAACAAGGCTTTTTTCTAATAAGCCAATTCATTTGGGACCCTGTGGATCCACTTTTTTTCCTATTCAAAGATCCGCCCTTTGTCTCTGTGTTTTCACATCGAGAATTCTTTGCAGATGAAGAGATGCCAAAGGGGCTTCTTACTTACCAAACAGACCTTCCTACATCTATATATAAACGCTAGTTTATCAAGAATACGCAAGAAAAGCACTTCGAATTGTTGATTTATCGCCAGAGATGGCTTAGAACCAATAGTTCATTATCTAATGGATTTTTCCGTTCTAATACTCCATCCTAGAGTTATCAGTATTTATCAAATCTGTTACTATCTAACGGAACGCTATTGGATCAAATGACAAAGACATTGTTGAAAAAAAGATGGCTTTTCCCGGATGAAACGAAAATTGGATTCATGTAACAAGAGAAAGGTTTACCATTCCTTAGTCGGAAAGATATGTGGCCATGAAATAGGGATTAAGCGGAACAGAATTGACTGGGTGGTAGAGTCGTGGAAACACCTCTTTCTTCCATATTTTGGACCTTAGTTTCGTGGAACAATATACTTACTACTGCTGAAACACGGAAGAATTGAAATCTTAGATCAAATAGGGTCAGTACCATCCTTCAAGAGAATTTGATGCTCATGCCCTCTACATGGAGGTAAACCAATTGGGGTAGCAAAAATTGAAGCAAACTCAGATAAGAGCTGCTCAATAGTAGGATCATAGGACTGTGCAGATGAAGTAGCAGACCCCAAAGAGACAATTTGCAACAGTATGCCTTTTCTCACAAGTTTTTTAAAAAATTGATCACCTTCTTGGAGAAAGTGAGCAACAGGATGTAGACTTACCAAAGTCACTATGGCACCTAAATATTGGAACTTTATGAACATTGCCCTAAAATCCCACTGTGTTACACCCAAAGTTCTAAGCCATTGAGTGCCTAAAACCAATTCACAGTCACCAAGAGGCAAAACATTCAAATCCATTGCAAAAGCATGCCCTTGCACTAAAACTCTAACATTGACACACACACCATGAGTTTGAATGGTAGCACCATTAGCTACTTTCACCTCAAATGTTAGGGTAGGATCTAATGATAGTTGTAAACTAGCTAGGATGGTAGTATCCAAGAAATTGTGTGTGCTACCCGTGTCAATTAGGATAGTAACCTAGTGACCATTAATCTTACCTTTAACTCTCATGGTACCAGGTGAAGGACTACCCAATAACGTATATAAAGTGATCTCAGCTACACCCTTCTCAATATCAGATTTATTATATCCAGAATTATCTTCATCCAATGGTAATAAGGTAGCCTAAGATTCATCAAATTCTACTAATTGGACATTAGAACTAGGTTCTTGAAAAGGAAATAAACCTTCTAACAAGAAGAGTTTGGCTAACTTACATTGGTGTCCAGGTTGGAATTTCTCATCACAGTTGAAACAAAGCCCTTTTCTTCTTCTCTCCTCCATCTGAGAAGGTGATAACCCTTGCAAAGGAAGCCTATATCTGGAATCCAACTTCACATCAGGTTTTGGACCCAAAATGGAAGGCTTAGTGTAATCAATTGTAGATCTTTGACCTCTGCGGCTACTGTTCAGGTATTTTTCTTGAATTTTGGCTAAACCAAAAGTTTCATTAAGATTCTTGGGATTAAGCATCTTCATAGTTAACCTCACCTCATCTTTGAGACCACTTAAATTACCATTAGAATATTAAATAATTTTTCCTCATATAACCACTCTTTCTCTTAAACGTTCTAAGATAATTTGATATCCCTTCAATAAGATATTTAACAATGCATAATAAATAGAGAAAATGGATTGCCACTAAAATATGTCAATGAGAAATATTACATATATTTTTCTTAAAATCTTTGTTATTATTGATAATAATTAATAGAATATATAGTTTTAAAGTATTCCCAAATAACTTCATAACATTTTTATATTAAAATATTTAACTACGCTATCAATTATAGAGGAATACACATGTAGTAAAAAAAAAAAAAAATGATACAGAGTATGATTTGGATTAGATAAAATATTAATAAAGAATACATGTGACTAACTTTAATTAATTTATTAAAAATCAATGGCTAAACTCAAAATTTTAGGATCAAAGCTTCATAATTGTCATTGTATCTACTATTATTATTATTATTATTATTATTATATATAAAAGTAGGTTTAAATTAAGTTGATTGGTAAAATCCCTCGACTTTTTCCCTTTGAATAAGGAACATTGACTTCTATATACACCAAAAGAACCCATTGATGTTTTAGGCTAATAAAAAAAAAATGTAATTATTGTGAAGTACACTTAATAAATCCAAACCTTATTTTACTTTATCAAATATATATATATATATATATTAAAAAAAAAAAACCATATTATGAATCTCCTGCTGTGACCTCAGATAGTACCACCACCAGGTGGGTTGATCAGTACACACTTGAGTCTAAAGTCCAAACACAAAAACAGAGAATTGGAAACGGTAGAGTAGTGAGAAACATGACATGGCAATAGTCAATAGATTAGTCATAACATATCATACCTCATCTCATCTGACCCCTGTGGCCGTGTGCGTGTGTACATAATGTAAAAAGTTGTAAACCGAATTTTCCATCTCATAAAAGTCTTTCCGTTTCATCATTTCGTTCATTCAATCTCTCTCTCTCTCTCTCTCGCTGAAACACAAAAGGGAAAAGAAGAAGACACAACAGTATTCAAATCAAGAAAGAAAATGAAAAAGCAGCAGCCCACCACAACAGTTCTGAATCTTTTTCTCCATTCCCACCAATACCCAATCTTCTAATTCCACTGCAATTCTTGCCTTTTCTTGTTTTTTGTTTTTTGCTTTTTGTTTCATAATATCCAAAATGACCAAGACTGATGGGGGGGCTATGGCAGCCAGGGCTATGGAGCTGAAGAAGGAGTTGTGGAGACTGGTGAAGGAGATTGTTGATGAAGATGACTATATGGTTGAGACAGCCGACCAGGCCATCACAACATTGTGTTCTTTGAAGTATTTGAAGCAATCAAACAACACCCTTTCTTTCAAACTTGATGATCATGCTTTCACTGTTCCTCAAGAATTCAGATGTCCCATTTCTAAAGAGCTCATGAAAGACCCTGTTGTCTTGGCTACTGGCCAGGTTCCTTTTTTTTTCTTGCCTCTTTTGTTTCCAGTTACTAATTTGTTGCTTCAACTTTTCTATTCTGTTCTATAGTAGTATTTTTTCTTGATCTTGAAAAAGCTTTAGGCTTTGCCGAGAAACGGATTTGTTTACAAGTTGAATTCTTTGGAATTAAGGATCTCACTTTTATTGATTATGTTCCAATTTGGTAATACCATGAACCCCTCAATTCTATGCAACAAAATTCTTGATAAAGAATATGAGTGATTCCAGCTTTCCCTACATATATAAATGCAAAAGATCTACTGCCATTTTCTGCATCTATTTCATGCTTTCTTCTCAGTTTCTTGCTTGAACATTAATCCAAGAATCTCATTTTTCACTAATCTTTGGTTCTTGCTATGGTTGAAGGGAAGTGATGTTAAGAATTTAGGACAAGCTTTCCATGGGTTGATTCTTTTATTCTTCTGGGTCAGAAAGTACAGGTGGTTTTATTGGATGTAGAATTTTGTGAATTGAGGGATCAATGATATTTGTTGAAGTCATTATCTCCATGTTTGCAGTGCCAGCAGGCTTTGTTATTGGAAATCTTACATACTGCGAAAGATAATTTAGTTGTGGATATGAAAATTATATCTCAAATGATAACCTCAAAAATTAGAATCATTCATTTATAACATTAATGAATTGTCACCAACCAGTCATCAATTATTTATGCTACAAACTTAATATCATGTTTGTACAATCTTTCAATATCATGTCTCAGCTTTATTTTTCTTTCTTTTTTTTGGCTGTTTCTTATGCTTTTTCCTTGTCACTGATCTGTAAAATCATGGTATTACTCATTTTTGTGCATTTCATAATTTTTTATTTTTTACTTTTTTCCTTCTTCTGATGAGTCATTTAATAACTGTGTTGATCTGCAGACTTATGATCGTGCATTCATCCAGCGGTGGTTCAATGAAGGTAACCGGACATGCCCTCAAACCCAACAAGTCCTGTCCCATTTAGATCTTACCCCCAATCAATTGGTCAAAGAAATGATTTCCCAATGGTGCAAGGAGCATGGAGTTGAGCTTCCAAAGCCTGTAGACAATATTGATGAGGCAGTAACTGCTGCAGAAAGAGTCTATTTACAACCCGGCTATATAAATTCTCTGCTTGACAAGTTGTCCCAACCACTTTCTGACCAGAAAGAAGCTGCAAAAGAGCTTCGGAAGCTAACAAAGAAAATGCCATCATTCCGGGCCCTTTTTGGCGAGCACCCTGATGCCATTCCTCAATTGCTTCATCCACTCTCATCAGGCAGTGCTGATACTCATCCTGATCTCCAAGAGGATTTGATCACAACAGTTCTAAACCTCTCAATTCATGATAATAATAAGAGACTAGTTGCAGAGGATCCAGTGGCCATACCTCTAATTATTGAATCCTTAAAATCTGGAACAATTCAAACAAGAAGCAATGCTGCTGCAGCACTCTTCACATTATCAGCCCTTGATCCAAACAAGCTCATTATTGGAAAATCTGGTGCCCTCAAACCTTTAATTGACCTTCTAGATGAGGGGCATCCATTAGCCATGAAAGATGCTGCTACAGCAATATTCAACATTTGTTTTGCCCATGAGAATAAAGGGAGGGCTGTCAATGAAGGTGCAGTCAATGTGATTTTGAAAAAGATCGCGGATCACGTACTAGTTGATGAGTTGTTGGCTATACTTGCAATGCTTTCTAGCCATCAGAATGCTGTTGATGAAATGGGAGAGCTTGGCGCTGTGTCTTGCTTGCTCAATGTCATTAGGGAGAGCACTTGTGAACACAACAAGGAGAATTGTGTAGCCATTCTCTTCACCATCTGTATGAATGATCGAACTAAATGGAAGGAGATTAGGCAAGAAGAAAATGCCAATGGTACACTCTCTAGGCTTGCTCAAAGTGGAACTCTAAGGGCCAAGAGGAAGGCAAGTGGCATCCTTGAGAGACTGAATAAAGCTGCTTCATTAACGCACACTGCTTGATGAAGTAAGCCCCTTTCTCCAAAAAATTCATAAAATTCATTCGTAGTCACTCCTTATAAATATCCTTTTCTCTCAATTTGCTGCTGTACACAACAATCCCAGCTCAGTTACCTGTAAAGAAAAAGGGTTCACACATTTGTACACATTACATGTATTCATCGTGCACAGATTTTGGTCCATCTTAGGCTTGTAGAAGAGCACGGTACATTTGGATTTTTTTTTTACCTCTCTCTATGAATGAATACGTTAGTTTTGAGTCTGACAGGTAAGTTCAATTTTCTAGTCTGACATGTCTTGTCTACATCAACTAGCTAACCTGTTTGAATTGCTTACATGGGATTTGTTTGGATTACACAAGAACTAGAGAGGCATTATGAATTTATGATAATAAGAGGATTGGGTCTCCCTTGTTCAGATCAATTAGAGGTTGAGAGACTGGAACTGTAGGGTCTCCCTTGTTCCTGTCACCAATAAAGCACCAACCTTTTTGGAGTGTCGGCACCGTATCTTTACATTTTATTTTATTTACTTTGTTCCCTTATTTGAGCAATGGATTAAAATATAGTATATTTGGACGGCGGTTTAGAGTTATAAACCTATATTACAAGAAGAAGAAAAAAGGGTAACAGTAGCAAAGTATAAATTGATTTGCATCAAATTTGGTATCTCCATGATGCGCTGACTCATTATTCCACAATACCACAACTAAAATTTGAACATTGAGAACCTTCTCAAATGAAGAAAAAAAAAAGTTGAACATTGAGAAATTTAAGAAACAAAGAAATGCACTGAATTTCATATATATATATTTTCTTTATTGCAAACTACTACTTTGCAGGAACTAATCTATCTGCTTCCTTTTAGTATGACTAAAGGATTACTTTAGTTGGTTGCTTCTATAAGAAATTCAAGAAGAAATCGGATAATTTTGTGTTATTTTTATTGCTTGTATGATCGTAATAAATTAAAGATGATTCAGCATATTTGCATACCCATGGCCAATTGCCTTGCCTATATATGATATTTAACATCATCTACGGTATCCAACTGCTGCCGTTTGTAATTAAGAGGAATTCTTGGATCTTATTTTAGAAAATTGCTAAAACAACTAGCATTTACCCACCAAAAAAAGCAACTTCTTTTTTTATAGCAAGAGTAAATTTGAAATTATGACCGAGACCCCAAAAAGTATGAATAAAATGACAATCTTTTACTTTAGTAACAATAAAATGAACAGTGTGAACACAAATTTTCAAAACTTCATCTCCTTTGATATCAATAATTATCGACTTTTTTCTTCTGTCACTTTTGTTTCATTTTCATTATTTCTCCCCATGTTTAAACCCTTAAGCAATGTTCGGGAGAAAATGGGATTTGCCCTTTAAAAAAAACAAACAAACAAACAAACTGGAGCCCTATAGTGGCGTTTTAAGGAGTCTTATAGTGACGATTTTAGATCCTATAGTGGTCTTTTGGAACTTGAGCTCCATGAACTCGAGTTCCATGCAAGGTTTTTTTATTTATTTTTAGTTTGATCGCCCCATACCTATAGTGACGTTTTAAGGACCCTATAGTGGTATTTTAAAACTCGATTTTTGGACAATCGAATTATAATAGGGCCTAATTAGTTTGGGAAAAGGGGCAAAATGCTAGAATTTTTTTTTTTTTTTTTTAAAAAGGGTAGAGGCCAATTTTCTCCCAATGTTCATCCAAAATAGTGTTCATCCAAAATAGTAGCTTATGTGGTCTTTCTCTCTGCCCCCCCCCCCCCCCCCCCCAAAGATTGGTTGATAAAAATAACAGAAGGAAAACATAATTTAATTTTGAAATTGCAGATATAACAGTAATTTTCCATTCACAATCTTCTGGGTCCTTTCCATTTTTTTTTTTAATTAAAAAAGCAACCTCATTCTTTATATTTAAAGATATAAAAATGCAGCTTAGAAGGGATAGAGTGGGATTTCTTTTTTTTAATAAAAAAATTAACTTAAATATATATATTTTTTAAACCCACTACCACTTGATTTTAAAAAGGACATGTCCAGTTAAAAAAATACTAGAGGTAAGTCAAACTTTTCAAATTAAACCCTACAATATTAAAAGTTTTAACTTAAAATTCAAAGTTTTAGATTGTGACAAATTAAACACTATAGTTCTTTCAAATTTAATCTTGATTTAAAAAAAAATCATATCAATTTAAACTCCTAAATAAACTCTAAAAAATCCAAGATTTCAATTGATATTATATTAAAAATTTAGTGTTTGATTTGAAACTAGCGAAGCCATAAATTTTAGAGTAATGCTCATATATACAACAATTTTCACAACATTTGGGGAGTAGCAGCAGGTTAGTTTGTGGTGAGGAATCTAAATTTGTTGTAAGAATAAAAAAGGGGCAGGAATCTAAATTTAACAGTGAGTTTGGAAAGGGGTATGATCACCAAGGCCTGCCAATCTCAATTTGTTTGGAGGTTAGTAAGCATGTTTTTACTGTGAGCCATTTACAGTGCAGGCAGTGTCAAAGCAAACATTTTTGGACATGCTTTCGGTTGTGCACCGTAAAATGTTAGGGGGAGCTAGCTTTCTTTGAGATGGATAAGCAACCGAGTAAGAACCTTAAATGGTCCAGAGATTATAAGTGGTTTTTGACTTCTATTCCCTCAAAGAATGCTTTTGATAATGAAAGCCTATAAATCAGTGGGGCATGCTTTTTCCAATCCATCTCCCTGAGGCTTCTATCTTATTCTGGACATGGACTCTGCAAAAGCATCACCGAGCTCTGGACTTTTCTTAAAAAAAAATTTTGCATTTAACATTATTTTTGAAACATTTTAGTTGTCAAGTTTGCAAAACTATTTAGCAAACTCGCATCTCGAGACTCTAAAACTCAAGTTCAATGTGGAACTCGAGTTGCAATTGGTGGTAATCTGATGTGGAAGAAAAAATCCACGTGGAACTCGAGTTTAGAGACTCGAGTTCCTGCCATGGGTTTGCTATGCTGGGTCTTGGTCTTCTTTCTTCATTTTAATCTTCAGATCTTCTTCTTCATGGGTCTTGGTCTTCTTCTTTCTTCATGGGTTTTCTTCTTCTTTCTTCTTTTCAGATCTTCCTTCTTCTTCTTCTTCTTTGTTAGGGTCATATTTTCTATGGCTTATCATTTGACAAAATACACTTTACTTGTAATTGAGTAGATCTAAGCTGGGTTTAATGTATCAAGCAGTATGTAATTCTTACATAACAAGTGGTACTATTAAAGACAAGAAGATTGAACCAAGAATCAAGTGAAGAAAAGGTAATTCAATGAACCTTGACACTAGTCTCAACACTAGCATCTGTCGAGATTAAATGAAGGATTCTCGACACAAGCTTGACACCTCTTGATCTATCGAGCTTTACGATTTTAGAATTCTCAGATTTTAATTTTGGCCCACAATGACTTGGATTGCTAGGGTTTCGTTCACTAAACCTCTAGACTGTATAAAAGCTTTATTTTAAAGTTATCAAACACACAAAGAATCAATTAGAGAACTCATACACTCTGTGAGAAGCTACTACGTTCTTGTGCACCTTATGGTTTTGTAACCAAGTGCTTCCAAATTTTCAACATGCTTTGAAGTGAAGAACTTTGCATCCAACAACAATTAACTAGTTGCTGGGAGTTAGACACGTATTAGGATCCGTGCAAGAAGTCCCTATAAGATCAAGTCCAATTAGGGATTGGAGTAAAGGTTCAACTATAGGTTAGTATTTTGGGATAGTCCAGGGTAGTGGTAAGATTCTTTATACTTGTAACTGCTTGATTTTTGGGAGTGGTGACCTGAAAATCACCCGGTGTGGTTTTTGCCTAGCGAGAGGTTTTTCTCATTCATCAACAAATCACTGTGTCGTTTAATTTCTACTGCACTTAATTTATTTGGTGATTTGTTGGTATATCCACGATTTGCACGTAATTTGATCTAATTAATCAAATCCAACGTTGTTGTAACCCAACGTTCTTCTATGGAACTCGAATCATAGAGACTCGAGTTCCAGTGGATTATTTTTCCACGTCAGTCTGGAACTCAAGTGTCTAAGACTCAATTTTTTCACTGAACTCGAGCCTTTAAGGCTTGAGATGCTAATTTGCTAAAATGTTTCAAAAACATGCCAACTAACGAAATAGTTCCTCTTTTAATGCTAAATGGAAAATTTCCCCTTTTCCTTACAGGGTTCATGTGTTATAATCTATATCTATATATATCTAAAAGTTGAAGCATAGCATTTATTGTTGCTATACTCTTGTTGAGTCACAACAGTAGCCATGTCATTATTTTATTTTATTAATAAAAAAATTTATTTTATTTCCATTATTTTTCTATTAGTCTTTTAACACTTTCACAATTTTCACTTCAACTTCCATAACACCTATGACTCTCTATCTCCATTGTTTTAAACTTCCCATGTAAGCTCTTTAATGCTTCAAAGTCTCCATCTCCTCCTTTCTTGCCTCTTCCCCTCCTCATTGAATCGAACTAGTTCATACTTGTTCAGTTGCCACTACCTCTATAAAATCAAAGAGATAAAATTGAATAGAAGATATTAGGGTTGTCCACAGGTCGAGTCAGGTCGGATCGGGTGAACAGAAATTGGACTCACGGCCAACCGAATGTTCGGATCGGACTCGTCAGCTCAAGTCATTGGTTGAGTGGGTTGGACCCATTGGGTGATTTCAGGTCTGAAACAATTGAGAAATCAAAACCCAGACCCAGAGAAATCAACCCAGAGAAAATAAGAACCCAAACCTAGAAATCAAAACCCAGGCACGAGAAGCCAACTTAGAGAAAATAAAAAATCCAAAGGACAGATACCACAATCCAAACCTACAGAGAATCAAATAGCAAAAATGAGTCCACAAACCCCAGATCTATGAAACTGAAACAAAGAGAAATACTAAACTAGCAGCAGCAGCACCACCACTCCATCATCCACCATCACCACATCCATCACAAGGTTAGTGCGAAATTAAAAAGGAAAAAAAAAAAAAAACTTTGACTCACCATTAGATACACAAGATCAATGGCAGATCATAGGTGGCAGAGAGGAGCTTGAGACTCAACCTAAGGATAGTGAGTGCAACGATGACTACAAGTCAACGTCGAAGGCCACGATCAACTTGACAACAATGGCGGTAAGATGGGGGCTAGGTTTAGGGATTTGAGAGAGGGAAGAGAAAGAGAGAGGAGAACCTGAATCTGAAAGACTAAAACTAAAGCGTGAAACTGAAACCCATCCTTTTTCCTTTTAAATTTCTCATGGGTCAAGTTGGTTTCTATGGGCTAGTAAATATGGAACCCGAACTAAACCGAAAACCCAAACTTTTAACTCTAAGAGACCTGAACCGACTTGTCTGGGCATTCTAATCCACCCGTGGGCCTTCAGGTTGGATGGGTGGTTTGGGTTTGACGGGTTGCTGGACAGCCCTAGAAGATATATAAATCGTTAAACGTCCTTTGTCTCTCTTACACAGAAAGGGAATGGTTTTGGATTTAACTCCTGCTAGTAGAGAGCTCCTTTCAAAACTAGAAACCTATATTCTTGAATGAGGATATCACTCTGTTCCTTAAAACCATATGGTATGTCAAGCGTGTTTTATATATTGTAGTGTTATGTGTTTTTTTTTTTTTTTAATGTCTCTTTTACAATGAAATGTTGCCAAGAAAGTGGTTTGCTCTCTGTTTTAATGCAGAAGGTAATCCCATTATTTGGGGTTCTATATTTCTACGTGTTTGATAACATGATTCTATGAATGATTGCAAAAAAAAAAAAAAAAATACAAAGATGACCATGTTCATGTAGAAGAACAAATAGGAAGAACGAATATTGAATAATACTATTATTTTAGTAAACTTCATTCATAAATGGGTTTTCAACACTCATAAAAATTCATGAGGTGTGTGTCATTAGATTTGTTGCAGCAATGAAGATAGTAAAAAGAAGATTAGGTAACGCTAATTTTGATCTAGTATCCTCTTCTTTATTAATGTGTTGGTGCCTTTTTTTGCAACCATTGATGTACTAAGCATCTGGTTCAATAAAAAAGTTACACTATCCCCAAAAATGAGAGCCCAAATTCTTCACCAATCAGTTCCAATGAAAAGAAAGCAAAAGGCCAATATTTGATTAAAAAAATTAAAATAAAATAAATGTTCTAGTAGTTGTGGGGAGTTTTTTATTTTTTATTTTTTATTTATTTCCACATGGATTTTAGACGTTGAAATAAAGAACAAAAATTTGCATAATGTATACTTCATATTTGGATGCATCAAACCAAAAAATGACAAGCTATATATAATGTTATGAAAATAAACCCACTAACGCAAGATTAAAAAAGAGAGAAGAAAATAATAGACACAATGAATTTAAGTGGTTTGGCAATTGCCTACATCCACTGGCGGTGACAAATAAAGTTCCACTATAAAATAAGGAGATTACAATAGTAGCACACAAGCACTCTCATAAGACCGAACCCCCAAATACACCCTTCTCTCACAAAAAGAATACAACACCCTATTGTATTTGCACTAGTCTTGTACTATTTCTCCTTTGCGGCTAACCCTTTCTCTCAATTGTACGATTCAATTGACCAAGCCATATAACAACATATATATAATATGTTAGATAAGTTACTACAAGTCCTAAACCAACTAGGAATTGGCTTTCTAGTGCATGTCATACACTGCTGAAGTAGATTCCTATTACTACTAGGACTATGCAAACCTACACCGACCAAATACATGCCATTGGCTTAACAAATCTTCATCTTGGCTTGATTTCGGTCAAGCCTCACGAACTAAAGCCTTCGTCACCACCACCACCATAGCCCCTAGGGCTATCACAAGATACAAACATTGACCAAGTCCAAGCAATACCTAAACTTGTCCTTTGGAACTGGCTTTGTCAACATATCAGCATCGAGCTCTTTGACTAGCCCCTTCAACCACAGTGCTTCCTTTACAGCTTCACCTGTAGCCATGTATTCAACTTTAGTAGTAGACATGACTAATAGGGATTGTAATGTGGATCTCCAACAAATAGGTCCGCTCAATAATGTGAAAATATAACCATCCACATTGCCTACATAATCTGCATCCACATACCCTACCACTGAATTATCATCCTGTTGCCCCACAAACAAGATTTCATGTGTAGAAGTACCTTTCAAGTATTTGAATATTCACTTCACTGTATTCTAGTGCTCTTTACCAGGTTTGCCATGTACCTGCGGGTAGTATTCACTGCATGAGCCAAATCTAGCTTAGTGCAAAACATCACATACATTAAACACCCAAAAGCACTTGCATCCAAGACCTTTGACATATCTTCAACTTTTATGTCAAACTCATTGTGCAACACAAACTTTCGCCTGTCAACCTCACACATGCTTGTCAACTTACATTATTAACTCATCTTTTTTTTTTTTTTAAAGGAGTATTCATTCATCTGATAAATAATTTAATATGCATATGAGTAATCAAGTCAGTATGTGGAAACATAATATGACATTTTTAATTTGGTATGTGCAATCATGTAAATATGACATTTCAAGTTTAATTTGCATTTAGCAGCATGTAATTGCAGAATCCTTAAAAGTGATGTGCATGACTTTTCTTTTTCTTTTTTCCTTTTTCCTAAATGTGCATTACCATTCTCAAATTTTTACAAAGTATATTAGACGGTAAAACTAGAGGATAAAAAAACCAAAAAGAAATCAAAAGAAGTTGGAAACACACACCTAAAAAGAGCCTTCAATTCAATAAAGCACTCATTATATATTTATAAATTCATGATCAACTATCTATTAATTGTACATATCAAGAAGCCAACTCTATCTCAAACTGAGAAGTCTGTCTTGTGAGTTTCTATGGGGTTCAGATTAGAGATAGATTTTTCATTCTTAGATAACATATCTACTTGTTATAATTAGTACATAGCTAAAGAGAAAATCCGCTGCAAAAATTGCACAAAATAATATAAATGAATCAATAAAAAAAATGTGATTTTGTTGCTGGGTTTATTAATTGTTAATTACCAAAATATCAGTCATCTTACCATATACTACCTTAAGAACACCATTGTTTTTGGTACATCCCTTCAAAAGAATCAATAAAAATAAGTGATTGTGCTGCTAGGTTTCTTTGGGATGTTGGTCTAATTTCATCATCTATTAATTTTCTAACTTGTACATGCCAATTACATTTTAGATTGTTGTCATGATACCCATTGACAAAGCATCAAACAGCACCAAGAAAAACCCTTTCACAAACCTTTTTTTTTAAAGTCATAGATAATAGGTCATACATAATGGATTTGTGGCAAATTATAATGGAATAAGGTTCAAAGCCCCAAGATTTATAAGCTACTTAGGTCAAAAAGTAAATTCCCAAAGCCATAATCTATCTATTCTATAGATAACCACACACAAATACATCTAAATGCTAACAGTTCTATATAAACAAAATTATGACTTAAAGAATTCAATAAAGACTTATAAAGAATATACAATCCAACTTAGCTTTGAGAATTATCAATTACCAAAATATAAGTCATCTTAATCACAATATCACATAGAAACTATTATATAAATAAATTCACAGGCTTCAACTTATAGCATAATAACTTATTTCTAGTAAATTTTATTTATAATTAGAATTTTCCAACCAACCCAAACAATATCCACTTTAAGCTTTTTTCTTCTTTTGATAGCAAATCTAAAGTCATGGATGTTTATGGGGATAGGAGAGTATACTACCACTTTAAAAATACTTAAGACACTGATACTTCCCCAAGAGAATGAAATTTTAATGGAATTATTGATTTGAGAACTTCTACTTTTAAGAACCCTTCAAAAAAGAAAAGAAAAGTTCTGACATTTTGTTTTTGGAGGATAAATTGACCCAAAGTTGTAATCCCTTTGAGTTTCCCTTCTTGCAGGCATTTCAGGGTTGGATGATTCCTCTACCTGCTGTCATCCACTGTACAAAAAAATATATGAAATGAAGAGGAATAAGTTTTGTAGGGGCAAAGGCCCAAAATCATATAATGGGCCTTGGGCCCCATACGGGAAGATTAGCCATGTCCGAGGAGAGGAAGTGGATGCCAAAAGGGCTCCCAACCCAGCTCTCGTGGATAGGGAGACATTTAAAGGACGGTCCGAGGAGAAATGCCTCCTCGGATGTGATGAGTATGGCTTAAACATGCACTCTATCTACTAGAAGGACCCACCCCAACAAACATTAGTAGCAGGGATGAGTCCCACAGACTCGTAGGAAAGAAGGAAACGTAAGGTGTCCAAGGAGAGGCTGCTGTTGCCACATTAAATGCGTTGCAGCTACTTTTCTGGTCGCATTAATGTGGAGAGGACCTGTGAACAGTGCTGTCTTGGCCACCATAACTCACAGAAGGCTGAAAGGGGGTGTCCGATGGGACAAGCACTCAGGGACTAGCATACCTTCATCTCATCTCCTCGGACTGAGGATCTATAGATATTAATGTGCTTCACTTGTGTTCAATTGTTGTATAGCCCAATATTAACCACTATCCACTTCGCTAAGACCTAGTTCTATAGCCCACTCTCTATAAATTCATTGTTTTTGGGCTCCTTGGACCAACACCCCATACCTTTTGGGCTTGGGCCCCAAATTGTGACCCTACAAGTTTCGTATAATAAAGCTACATAAATTTTCTAATTTCTATTGATCAACAACGAGTCAGCAACTGATCTGTCTTACTTGCACATCACCGGGTCCAATTGTACCCTTATGGCCTACACAATCTTGATGAGTAATGCCTCCTTAAAATCCAAAAAACTCAACTTCACTTTCTTTACAATTAAACTTGATAGTAATCAAGTAATTGAATAGCTTTGAGACAAAGTGTACCTGTAACATGTATGTGGTAGTCTCAAAACCAATAAAATAGAAATCACATCAGAATATACCAAATTAATTATACACAATGAGCCACGATTAACGAATGCACATAACAGCAAAAACAACAATGAGGGTAGAACCTTTGTGTGGATGATCTGGAAATCCACTAGGAGGAGTCACTGCAATCCATATCAATAAAGAAAAATGAAATTTGAAAATGATTAGATTGTAATTTTTCATACATGAAAAATAGTCCAATATCAGAAAAAGATCCAAATTCTTCAAGTCAATCCCGAAAATTTAATACCTAGAAGATTTTAGTCAAGAACAAAATAACCATGAATCAAAGTTGACACCAACCAACTAATAAACAAATAAAACAACTATATAAAGATTCTTAAATCCCAAACACACTAAATAAAAACCCAAAATTATATATAATTTGAATCCTACAATTTCTCACTAAGCAAACAAAAATCATTATTATTATTATTAAAAAACCAAAGCAATGACGCAAAAAGAGAGAGATGGGATGGAACATAAATTTGAACATCTTGTTTGAGCTACATGTTTTATGTTAACCCTTCGGGGGTTTGATGCTGGCAGGAGGTTTGACAATAGTTTGGTTGTGCAATCAAGCATGAAATGAATTAGTGAAAGGCCAGAGGGGGGTCTGCGTTTAATGAGACTGAGGAGAAAGAAGTAGAAGAGATTGAGGAATGAGCCTAAATGTGCTTATGTATTGTGCGGTAGTTCTGCAATCCAACAAAAGAATAAAAGAAATTACAATGAGGTGTAAAAATCACATGCACAAACCAATTCATAGAGAGAGCAATGCAGAGTTTTGATTGAATTCCTGAAATACAAAAGAGAGAGCAATGCGGCCAACAATTGAAATTAACAAAACCCACTGTGGGCTCCATCAATCATTCAAAAGAAACATTCCCAAACGAAACCATAAATCATATTTAAAAACCAAAATTAAAGCATCAAAATAAAAAACTTTCTACCACTGAAGAAGTGGGAGCTGGTGCCCATGGACTATAGTTTAGGGGTTTGAGAATTGAGAGAATGGAAGTGGCAAAGATGGAGAGGGTAGTTTGTGGGGTTAGGGTTAGACGTGACAAAATGGGCTGGCCAGGTTCGGGTCAGGTCAATTGGGTTTGCAGGTCAATTGGGTCATGGGTCAAAATGGGTCATTTTTAAACGGGCCAATCGGGTTGCGAGTCAATCGGGTTACTTGTTAGGTCGAGTCGGGTTGACCCGTATTTTTCAAACGAGCTTTTTTTTTTTTTTTTCAATTACAAAAATAAATCAATGACAACCTGTTTGAAGAGAATGAATAAAATCAATGGCAACCTATTTAGAAAGAATGAATAAAATTAATTAAACAAATCAAAAACAATTCTGACATTTTGAGCATGACAAAAATTTTTTATAGTCATAAATTTATGATGGAAAAAGTCTTCAATATTAATAACCCACTGTCAAAATACATGCAATACAAGTTTACATCTCGAAAAAGAAATAGATCTTAAAGAGTACTAAAAAGTATATATTTTAAGTTTACATCATTAATAATATCATTCCCACAAAAGTAGAGGCGCAAGAGTCTCCTTTGAGAGACTGAAATTGTGAAAGGTGTTAAGCAAAAAAAAAGAAAAAGAAAAGAAATTATGAAAGGTTGAAAGCTCTTACCTCTTAGTGGTTTGTGCCTTTCAACCTTTGTGGACTACAACTACTACAAGTTTTTTTTTTTTTTTTTTTTTTTTTTTTTTTTTTTCCTTTTTTAAGAATCAACTACAAGCTCTTAAGTCTAGCCATTTACTGTGTTAGTAAATAGTAAGGAGGTTAGTGTACTAGACTACATTTGATTGAAATTGTGAGTCAAGTGTGTGAGCTCATAGCTGTGAAGTGTCGTATTAAATTGAATAAGCATTTTTTTTTTAATAAATGGGTTGTCTTGTCTTGTCTTGTCTCATGTCAATCAAGTGTGAACATCTATCTATAATCTATTGGTTTCGATGATTTGTGCTTTATGCCCGTAGCATCAAGACGTTGTCTAAATATTATTTTAGCAAATTTTTTTATTGGGTCGGGTCACGGGTTATCCGGGTTAGGTTGGATTGACTTGCAAAAAATCGGATCGGGTCACGGGTCAACCTGTTTTTGCTTCAGGTCAAAAATTCGGGTTCGGGTTAGGTATTTTTTGGGTCAGGTCAGGTTATGTCAAAAAATTTTGACCCGTTTTGCCATGTCTAGTTAGGGTTAGGAAGTAAATAACTTAATAAAAACATTTATTTATTAAAAAATAACAATATTTTTAGTTTATGTATCGGGTTTTACAAATATAAAATTAGATTTTTTATTTTTTTTATTTAAATAATGCTGATGTGTAAAAATGTGGGAGCTCTAAAAAAAAGTCAAAAGCTAAGTCAAAGGCTTCAATTTTATATATATAGATTAGTCGCTAACCCGTGCTACCCATGGAACCTCTCTATTTGTTTGGTAGACTAAAATAATTGAATAAAATATCAAATTGATTATAAAATTTGATGAAGAAGTCATTGCTTGAGCATTAGGAAGCATTGCAACCTCAAGTGAGTAGTAAAAAATGCAGAGGTTACCAAAATCATATTGGTCCTAAGATCTCTAGGAGTTTTCAAAATCACTTTCTAAAATTCCTATTAATTGAGGGCGAAAATGGCCCGCTACCACTATTTAGCAAAACAATTAGCAATCTACCACTGTTTTGGAAATATGTAGCGATCTACCACCTTTTTGAAACTTGAGTTTGTGAAACTTGAGTTTTTCGTGAAACTCGAGTTTCAAAACTCGAGTTCTTTGAAAAATTATACTTCAAATTTGCCGGAAAATTTTTCCATGGTCCTCAAGTTCATGGAACTCGAGTACCATGGAAAACTCGATTTCGCCAAACTCGAGTACCTAAAAAGTGGTAGATCATTACATATTTAAGAAACAGTGGTAGATTGCAACATAGTTTGCAAAATGGTGCTATTTGGTTATTTTCGCCATTAATTGAGTGCCTATAAGCACCAACAAAGGAATAGTCAAAATATAAAATAAATCAAATCAATATGCAAGCAATATATGGTAGCTTTCTAAAACAAATATGATAATTGAAATAAGCTTCAAAACGTTATGTCAAAGTTGTTAATATTCTTCATAACAATCACACCTATCAATGTAGGCTATTCCAAACATATATAAGAACCGTATACATATATAAAAAGAAACCAACTGATCCCAAAACCCAAAAATTCATATATAACCCAATTGGCAAATTATGATCTTTTAAGGGTTTGTTTGATACCGTTTATTGCTGAAAACTGAAAACTAAAAATACTATAGCGAAATAATTTTTAAATGTGTGAATAGTACTATGAGACCTAGTTTTAAAGTTAGATTTGCTAAAATCTATACTTGCAAGTCCTGTGAACAGTGCACAGGACCCACAAAAAAATGCCAAACATAGGGAGAGAAATAATTTCAGTACAATCCAAACTCAACCTAAGAGAAAAATCCAGAAAATTTGCAACAACCATTGGGCCAAAATGGCCAAATACCACTGTTGGCCAACATTTTTAACAATCTACTATTGTTTGCAAAATAATTAGCAATATACCACTTTTTAACACTCAAATTTGTGAAACTCGAATTTATAGTAACTCGAGTTCCATAAAAATAGCCACCATGGCACCCGCTCAAGTGGAATTTTTATTAAAAAAAAGCTAAGTGGAAACTCAAGTTCTGTAAAATCGAATTCCTTGTAAAGCATGGTAATGCAGCACTAACTGACGGTAAAGCATAAAAAACTGCCAGTAAAGCATAAAATAATGGGCATTTTACAACAAGACCGAAGTGCACAATTTTCCTCTTCCTTCCTTTACTAATATTTTCTATCAGTGAGATGAGAAGAAAAGATTCTTAACCCAAATTATTTTTTTTCTTTCCGATATATCCTAGAATGTAATTGAATTACTGGGTATTCCTTATTTTTCTTAAAAAAGAATCGAAGTGATCAATAGGGTGTGGTCTAGACTAGTTTCAGTGCTAGTAATATGGATGACTTTCCAAAGGTTTTGTGTGGGTGGAGCTGGGAGGAAAACAAGTTGTTTAAGCTGGCTTTGGCAGTGGCAGTGGCAGTGGCAGATGAAGAGGACCCAGATCGGTGGGAAATGGTTGCAGCCATTGTTGGGGGCAAGAAGAGTGCAGAGGATATGCAGAAGTGGCTCCAGTACTTTTTGAATAATAAAATAGCCAATATGATGGTTTAGTACTTTGAAGATAAAGCAATATGATTCCAGTACTTATAGAGCTGCACTTTTGTATACAAGGAAATCGAGTTTATTATACTCGAGTTCCACAGCCTTTTTTAATTAAAAAAAATCCATCTCAACGAGTGCCATGGTGGCAATTTCTATAAAACTCGAGTTCTATAGTAAAGTTGAGTTTCACAAACTCAAGTTCTGAAAGAGTGGTACTTAACTATATATTTTCAAAATAGTGGTAAATTACTAAAATTAAATTCTAAAATTTTTAGCCAACCATGGTATTTGGCCATTTTGGCCACAACCACTGTTTCAATATTTTAGGATAGTTAACAAACATGAACAACGAAAATTATTCAATAATCCTAAACAGGTAAATATCATAAAATTAGTATTTTAAAAAATTATCTCATTGGACCTATGGGTGCCCGAAGACCGAGGATGGATATGAAGAGTTGCCATATAACTGGGGGAATGCCACGGCCACGGACCTGAGGAGGAAAGGCGCTCGAGGAGAGGAAGAGATGAGTCAAAGTACTCTAAGGCATTCCAAGTGGGAGCGAGAATCTGAAGAGAGAGAGAATCAGTAGTCGTTGGGGAAATTTCTAGTTTGGAGTAGCCTATCACCTCCGCATTAAATGGTGGGCAACAGCTTTATCAGTTACATTGATGAGGAAGTGACCTGAACAGTGTAAGTCACAGCTAAGCAGACTCTTTCCACCACTTTCTTCAGATATAAAAAGTGACAAGTGTCATGAGAGGAGGGATGTTAGGTAAGGATCGATGGTTGAGATATGATAATGGGAGGAGTATATAAGAAAAGGAAGGTTCACAGAGAGAAGGGACTGGGACACAAGTATCAAGAGACAAAGAAGAAACAAGAAGAACACTTAGAGATAAGAGAGTGAACGGTAATAAATCTTATGTAAATGTGTTCTCCTCGGGCCAATTTGTATTGAGAAAGTGGTTCATCCATTTAATAAGATTGGCCCTTTCTTCCTTATTTTTCTCCTTTGGCGGAGTCCCCCTTTAGTTGTTTGTTTCCCTCTCTTTTAAATTCATTGTTTTGGGCCATAGTTAGACTAATCCAGCCACTATTCTAAGTGGGCTTGGGCTTCTGGTTCATCTAGTCCCTACAATTGGTGCTGTCTGTGGGGACAACAAAGTGTGGTGGATTTGTCCTGAGTATTCATGGCTAACGTAGGCCAGGATAAGGAGGAATCGGTTGGTTCACAAAGGGAGAACCAGTTTGTTAACCTAGAGTGAAGAAGAGATAGGCAACATACACCAAGCATTATGGTAGAGTCTTATTATACTGAGCGTACTGAGCAGAGTCATTCAAGGCCTATGAGTCAGGTCTCGCATGATCAGGAGATAAGGAAATTGCAGCTGGAAATTGATCACCTGCGTAGGAGGCTGAGGTGCAGGGAACGTGATAGAAGGAGTCCACCCTCTCCACCAAGTGATGGTTTTAGGGGAAGCAGGGACTGTTCATATCATCGTAGGTCTAGAACTTCATCTAGTGAGTCCTACTCGGCTTCTTCACGCCGGGACAGATTGGATAAGAGTAGTAATAAACGTGAGGAAAGGTCTTCCCACCATGGCATGGGAAACGATGCAATGAGTAAGGCTCTACAACATATTTCTAAGTCACCCTTCATCAAGAGGATTAACAAGGCAAAACTTCCTCATCGTTTTTCTCAGCTGACATTTACCATTTATAATGGGAGGACTGATCCCGTGGAGCTATCGAGAAGTTATCGAGATTGTGATTAAAAGAAGCTGATGAGCTCGATAGATAGGCTAGGCATCGAGAAGCTGTCGAGATTGCTTAAAATAGTTTTTCAAGAAGAGAAAAACACATACATGAATGCAATCAAACACGCGACTCAACCAAGGATCTAAACAACATTTCAACCTCTCAAAAACATCTCTCAACAAGAAAAATGATAAGCACAAAGATCCCAAAACAAGTCTAACCAATTTTATATTTCAAAAACAAGTTAAGACAGTTTAGTGAGCATACATTAACACATGTATTCCATGTGATGGCCAAATCACATTGTACCTACACATGCATCAAGAGTAGCAAAGAATATTGCGTGTTGTGTGAGAAAAACATCGCAAGATTGCATAAGTATCTACATGTTATGACAATTGGAGATATGAGAAAATCACTTTAACTCACACACAATCATAACTATTTGATGGGGACTATCACCTTCGAGGTACATCCTATAACTCCCACATCTCCTAGCACACATTCTTGCAATCATATATAAAGCTTTTTATTCTTTTTGCTTTTATTTTCTTTGCATATTTTTCTTTTAAACAAATCATGCATGGGCATATAAGAGAGATAAAAGAAATACCCAATTATGTTAAGCATTTTGACATTCTACTTTTACTATGCCAAAGCATACAAATGTCATTTCATGATTGGCGGGTAACAGTGGTGAGATGGATATTTATGCCTTTCCCTTAGGATTTTCTAGTCCTCCTCATCAAAAAGAGTGATATGAGTATTAAGTACAAGAGATCACTTAACCTTACTCATTACAAACACAAGCCACAAAACTCATTTGCTTAGTTGTGCATAGAGATGCTCATTTAAGTTACAAAAGATACAAATTTTAGAAAACTTTGTTTCAATGGCCATCCAAGGTACACAAGTACCAATGTACACAAACACACACTGTTTTTGTATATTTCTAATTTTTCACATTTTTTTATTTTTATATAAAAAAAAAATAAAGAAAAACTGAAAAATAAACAAACAAAAACATGTTAAAGAAACAAAGCAATGCATAAAACTAGATGCAAAACAAAAACACGAAGATCAGAGAGAGAAAAAGTGACAAAATCACTTGGAGCCCTTTTACTTCCACAACTTGGAAGAATCTTTTCGTTTTGAGAACCCTTGATTCGGCAAAGAGGGGGAAGAGTTAAAAATGTTCAAGTTCGAAAGGAACATGAGGGCTTTGAGAAGATCTCCAAGAGGAGCAAAGGAGGATGGAAACTGATTTTGATCTCCCGACGCGATCATGCTATTGCTCTTTTGAGTGGCTAGCCACTTGTAGCAATTAGGTCGAGTATGTTTAGCTGCTCCACAGTGATGACAGAAGTGCTGCTTTTTCTGCTTTGCCTTTTGAGAGTTTCCTTTCTTAGCCCTAGGGCTTTTAATCTCTTTCTTATCAAGATTAGGGAGTGCTCCTAAGATAGATTTACCATTGTCTACATGCTCACTAGCTAATTCATTCTTAAAATCATTATTTTTAGTTTCAACATTATTAGCAGGAGGAACAAAAACAGTAATAGTGGTAGAAGCAATAATAGGAGAAGAAAAATCATACCCTAAATTGGTTCGATCGAAAGCAAAATTCTGAAGACTGAACATCTCATCGAGCTTAGCACTTGAAGTCCTTTCCAGTTGAGCTCTGACTTGGAACAATTTTGCCTCAAGCTTCTTGGTTTTCTCAGCTAAGAAATTATTCTCAAACCTCAATGCTCCAACATTCTGATTTTCTTCGTCAAACTTTGTAGAGATTTCTTCTCACTCAAGCTCCACATCACTAAGCTTCTTGGTTGCCAACCTATACATCTTCTCATGTTTTTTTTTGAGACCTTGTATAACTTTGCATAGGTTGTGTGGATGTCATCTTGCTCATCCATCTTCTCAAACTTAGACTCCACCAATTCCTCTTCTTCATCCATATCTTCAACAATCCCCTCACTAGGATTGACTGTGGTAGTGAAGGCATTCAGGATTCTGTCATCCTCATTGTCGGAATCATGCTCAGGCTCAGTGTCACTCAATGTAGCAGCATGTGCCTTGCTTTTCCCAATGGTCTTGAGATATGTGGGGCACTCTTATTTCATGTGACCGAAACCTTGACAGCCAAAGCACATTGGTCCTGAGGGAACAGTGTACTGACTGCCATCTCTAGCATCCTTCTTCCTTTTGTCTTGGCTCTTAGACTAAGAAGAACTCGACTGTCTACCGTCCTTGTCGAAGCCCTTTGCATTGGCATTCTTCATGAACTTCTTGAATTGCCTAGTGATGTAGGACTTCATCTTAGAATCTTTATCATCAGAAGACTCATCAATATCACTGCTCTTGGCCTTCAAATGATTCATCCTCCTCTATCTTGATCTCTTCAAAGTTAGTAGTGAGCCTCTAAAGTTTTGAATCTTTGACAACCTTGGTTCCTTCATTGGTTTTCTGGAGGATGGTCCATGCTTCCTTTGCAGTTTTAGTGGAGGATATCTTCTTGAACTCCTTATTCATGACTGCACTAAATAGAGCATTCAATGCCCTGCTCTTGAAGTTTGTTGTCTTGATCTTAGCATCATCTCAGTCGGCCGGCGCTTCCATAGGCTTGGTTTAACCTATCTTCATAGCTTGCCGCACTTTCTCATCTAAAGACTGTAAAAAAGCTCTCATGCGTACTTTCCAGTATTCATAGTTAGTGCCATCAAATAAAGGAGGTATAATAAGAGACTGTCCTCTATCCTTGACAAACAGGGGTCAATGGATCACACATCAAAGATTAACCCTAATCAGAGTGTGCCTGCTTTGATACCACTTGATAGGCCAAAAACATATTGTCCCCTTGTGATGAGTTAATTGATTAATTAGCTAAGTTTATTAATTAATCAAATTAACATGCAAAGCTCGTGGTAGCACAAATAAGTCACCAATTAACTAAAGCATGCAATGGAAAATAAATTGACACGGTGATTTGTTTACAAATGGGGAAAACCTATATGGCAAAAACCCCACTGGGTGATTTTAAGGTCACCACTCCTAAGAATCCACTATTATCAAAACAAGCGGTTACAAGTAAAGGAATTCCAATACCTTATACCAACCTACAGTTGAACCCGTACCCCAATACCCAATTGGACTTGTTCTGCAGTAAAAATCTCTCCTTTTCAATGCATGTCTCCCAG
Organism: Quercus lobata; assembly: GCF_001633185.2. NCBI lineage: Eukaryota > Viridiplantae > Streptophyta > Magnoliopsida > Fagales > Fagaceae > Quercus > Quercus lobata. The sequence goes on from NC_044904.1 coordinate 47,335,410, forward strand.
TACGTGACTAACCAATTGCGTGGATCCCAGTACGCAACTTAATCACCAACTTGAGAAGGATGTTGGCTGCAAAGTTCTTCAGTTCATCACACGATGAAGATCATGAAGTTGCTTGGTCACAAACACAGCATCTTCTTCAAGAACTAGGGCAAACTAGGTTTCCGATCACACTCTTCTTCACACTATGGAATTGTGCTCTTGTGCAACTTGTGTCACCTTTTTCAGCTCTTAGAATAATCCTTATATATGTTTAGGGTTGTGAGAAAAGAAAGCCCAAACATACATTCACGGATTGGATGAAAATCTGAACTTCATAAATCTCAACAGATACCCTATCTGTCAAGCAGTTGTTGAGCCTCGGGCTGAAATAGCTCTCTTTGAACCTCGATAGATCATGAAGTTGCTTGGTCACAAACACAGCATCTTCTTCAAGAACTAGGGCAAACTAGGTTTCCGATCACACTCTTCTTCACACTATGGAATTGTGCTCTTGTGCAACTTGTGTCACCTTTTTCAGCTCTTAGAATAATCCTTATATATGTTTAGGGTTGTGAGAAAAGAAAGCCCAAACATACATTCACGGATTGGATGAAAATCTGAACTTCATAAATCTCAACAGATACCCTATCTGTCAAGCAGTTGTTGAGCCTCGGGCTGAAATAGCTTTCTTTGAACCTCGATAGATGCTAGCTATTGAGTTTTAAAATCCTGCACTTTCTGACTTGATTCTTGGACAGACTTGCATGGCTTTAACACTTGAACTTGAAACCCTGTTTCTTGATGTATTAAACACATCCTAGATCTACCCAATTACAAGTAAAATGCGTCTTGTCAAAAGATTAGCTAATTACATAAAATAGTGACATATGTTCCTATCATTGAATCACATATGTCCTAACACCCTTCAATGATGAATTGGGTGGCTTGTACGGCGATGACTTCGAGGATTGCCTTAAGCAAGTCACCACCCTTTATCCTGACCTGGACTTATCCCAAGTGATGATCAACGACCCTATTCTGCCGATGCCTGGCTGTGCTGACGCTATTATGAACAAAGCTAATGGTGTTGTCCACTTGGTGGAGGGCGAGGTGAAGGAGCCTACTCAGGCTGAGACCGACGGTCAGAGCATCCCTAAAGGCTAAACAGTTACTGAAGCTCCGTCTGTCCTTGAGGGTTCGTCAGCTCTTGAAGGCTAAGCCATCCTTGATGCTCCTCTTGCTTAGCCTTGATTTTTCTTTTTGTAATTTATTTTGTGTTTTGTAAGAATAATTTCACAACAATGGGGTGCCTTGTTTTAGGCTTATGTATTAACTTTTATCCCTGTTTGGTTCATCAAGGCTTTATATTTATTTTGTTTTTATCATTCGTCACTTTTGTTCATTGCTTACTTGTATGCTTATTATGATTGTGGGCATGCCCCCTATCCATCGTAAGGACTTGGATTATTCCTAAGTGATGGCATACCTATGGGTATTTTTGGATGTCCATCCACCCCGTAGATAAGATTCATGAACGTCTGTGACCAGGACCCCGTCGGTATCTTGGTGATCCATCCACCTCGTTGGTAGGAATTGACAAAACAATTTTTGGACCAAGGAACCCGTTGGTGTCCAAGGTGATTTGTCCACCCTATAGGTAGGATTTTTTATATTTTTCAGACCAAGGCACTCATTGGTGTCCTTGGTGATCCATCCACCCCGAAGGTAGGGCTTAATAAATTTTAAAATCAAGGCTCCCATCGGTGTCCTTGGTGACCCATCTACCCTGTAGGTAGGACTTAGTATTTTCGTGACCAGGTACTCGTCAGCATCTTTGATCATCCATCCATCCTATAGGTTGTATTTAGGATCTTTTGGTACTAGGTACCCATTGGTATCCTTGGTCATCTATCCACCTCGTAGGTAGGACTTAGGATTTCTTGTGAGCTGGCACCTGTCGGTATCCCTGGCCATCCATCCACCCTGTAGGTAGGACTTAGAATTTTTTGTGAGGCATTTATTGTTTGTAGACATAATTTCTTTCGAATAGTCCCTTTATTAAAGATAACTTGAATAGAAAATGTAGATAATTTCGTCCGTCGGGCTTTAAGGCTTGAAAACTTGAAAACTTAACAGAATTTAAAGAAAAGAAACATAGTTTGTAGCTTCTGGTAATGCTATTGGTAGTACTTCTGTAGGTGCTCGTCATTCTAGGGGTGGTGTAGTCTTTGTCCGTCGAGCATCTCTAAGTGGTAGGTGCCTTTTCTATGACAGTCCATGATTTTGTAAGGCCCTTTCCAGTTGGGACCCAACTTGCCCAGCATGGAGTCCTTGGTAGTTGACATTACCTTCCTTAGGACAAGGTCTCCAATTTCTAGGCATCAGAGCCTGACTTTGGTGTTGTAGAGCTTACTAATGAGATCCTGATAGCACGCAGTTCGTTGTTCAACTGTTGCCCTAATTTCATCCATAAGGTCCAATTGTAGGCGCATTCCCTCTTCATTTCTTCTTTCGTCATGGTGGGCTACCCTGTAGGTAGTTAATCCAATTTCTGCTGGGATGACGGCTTCACTCCAAAATGTGAGGCGGAAGGGTGTCTCGCTTGTAGGTGTGCAGGCTATCATTCGGTATGCCCATAACACACTTGGTAATTCGTCCTACCATATCCCCTTTGCCTCCTCAAGCCAAGTCTCGATTATCTTGAGCAAGGATTGGTTTATGACCTTAACATGACCATTGGCATATGGGTGGGTGGATGATGAATAGTGGTTTTTGATTCCCAGCTATTGGCAGAAGTTCTTGAATGCGTTGTTGTCGAATTGTTTCCCATTATCAGAGACAAAGACTCTAGGGAGTCTGCAGCAACAAATGATGCTTTCCAAACAAAGCTTTAGACATTCTTCTCAGTGATAGTGGCCAAAGGTTCTGTCTCGACCCATTTAATGAAATAGTTGATCCCTAAGAGGAGGAATTTGAGTTGCCATATTGCATGGGGAAGGGTCCTATTATGTCGAGCCCCTATTGTGCGAATGGCCAAGAAGCGTTCATTGGAGTAAGCTATTCTGAAGGTTGCCGTATGATATAGCTGAAGCGTTGGCATTTGTCGCATGCCTTCAAGTAGGACTGGGTGTCCTTCTGCATAGTGGGCCAATAGTACCCTACTCGTATAAGTTTGTGAACCAGCGATTGTTCTCCCGAATGGTTTCCATATACTCCATCATGGAATTCCCTTATGACGTAGTTTGCTTCGTCGGGGACTAAGCATTTTAGGTACGGACGAGAGACGGCTCTTTTTTAAAGAACATCTCCAATCAATACAAAACGTGATGACTGTATCTTTAACCTTCAGGAAGCATTGTGGTGTTTTGGAAGTGTCCTGTTTCTGAGGTAGGAGACGATTGGTGTCATCTAGTCAGCTCCCTGTTGTGAAATTTTAAAGTACTCGCAAGTGTACGAATCGTACCGAAGTATAGTTGGACAAGAAGGAGGTCAAACCCATAGGGACTTGTATGAACGTAGGAAAATTAATTAAACCTTAACCAAATTAATCATAATCTAGTTTATTAAAAATTGGTTGTTTGCAATTAAATATACTAAACAAATAATAAAACTAAGCAAATAGTTAAAATAAGCAAAAGATATAAAGTAATAAAAAGATGTAAACAATTAAGAGAAAGGAATTAAGGTTTTGGAATCCGCCTTGTAAATCATATCAGCATATATTTATGATCATTAATTTTTCCCAACCACTGCATGATAATCTAGAAATTAATCTTGCTATCATGGAAAATATCATCATTAAATTCCTTATTTTAAAAATCAAAAGCATGTTCTTCTTCGCTTCTTAAGTATAAAATCAAATCATCAATTGTATCCGTAGCCAAACAAATCACGAGATATATCCAATTCTAAAAATCAAATCATAAATTGTATCCATTGACAGACAAATCACAAGTGATATCCAATTTTATAATCAAGAATTAATAAACCAAGTATTCAATTAATTAAGACAAGTCCTAAATCATGAGAAAAACATGATTGAACTCATATCTAGAATCCCATCTTAGTCAATTGATATGAAGCAAGAACAATTATTGTGGGAAAAATCAAATCACATAAATATTACTAATAATCTTTAACAAGGTTTCATCCTCAACCCTAATTATAAATTTAGCTACTCATAGTAATGAACTAAAACACAAAAATAAAATACTAAACATTAAACTAGACAAATAAAATAAAACTAACTATCATGGAAGAAAACCAAAGAAGTAGCCGCACTCTCTATGTACAGCCCCCAGCCCTAGCACTAGCCTCAGCCCCCATGAATTTTGCCCTGAAGAGCCTTTAAATAGGTCAAGGAATCCTATTACAAGTTGATAGGCTTCACTTAACCGACTATTTTGGCCCACTTAACTTCAGAATTCAGACTTTTGCTAAACTACAAAGTTGTAGCCCTTTACATTAACGTTCCAGCCTAACTTGAATCATCTCAATTGGACATCTGAGCCAAAAGTTAGGCCAAAAATACTAATTGATGTGCAGTCTGGAATCCTAATCTGAATTGGACTTGGATTTGGTGCAAACTTCCTTTGATTCCTTACTCCGATTGGACTTAAATTTAATTGGGTTGGTTTTTTCTTGAATTCATGCCTGGCTGGATGTAAGTTGGCTTGATTCAATTGGCCTAGCCCCACTTTGCATGTAAAGCCCTTGTTACCTACAACACAAAGATATTATATAATCAGTCACAAAATAACATAAAAGTAAGGCTAAATATGTAGATATGTGAGTACTTTATTGTATATATTTCATGCACATCAAATACCCCCAAACCTACATTTTGCTAGTCCTCGAGCAAAACAGATAAAGAGTAAAACAAAACAAAGAAATTAAAAACAAAGAAAAAGGAAATCCTAACTAATCCACTTTCACTGGAATTTTCGATTGCATTTAGCGTATGCAACAAGCCTTTAAACCCCTAGCTTACACTAGTGAACGAGTTGTAGTCTCGTGAGGGTTTGCAGGGAATATACACACAAAATTCTAAGAGTGAATGATAAAAAAAAAAAAAAAATCAAAACAAAGAAAATCATTTTTTTTTTTCAATTGCCTTTTGCAAAGAGGATTAGTTCAAGTTCAAAAATACTACATATGCTAAAGAAATTTCTCATGCCATCAAAACTCAATGTGAGTGAAAAGTGGTAGCCAACCTAAACATACTCTTAGTTTTAGAATAAACTTGACTCGAATCTCTATTTGAAAGTATGCTTCAACTCATATCTTTCTAGTGTTATCACTCAACAAATGAAATCACTCTGAAATGGGGTGTAACACTCTCAACAATATATGTGAGTGGAATACTGTAAGCAAAATGAAACTCCTTACATATAAATCACATGAAAAATGCATAATCAAGAAAGAACAAATAGTCTCATGAAAGGATGCCAAAAATATTCATACCACACCTTTTTCTTCTCAGTCATATCAATATCTGAACTACACAATCTTTAAGATCAAATAAGGACTTTATTAGGACGTAATGTAGGGTAAAAGCAAAGGGAATGAAGTAAAAATGGGTGAAGGTAAATAATAAGAAGTGTTTTCAAGATTTGTCGGAATGTCAGCTCTTTTTGGAATTTCCATTCAACAATTTTTTATTTTTTTTTATTTTTTATTTATTTATTTTTTTTTTTAACTCTTCTTCTTCAAAGCAGTACTCCTTCCTTACATTTCACTTCTCAAAATTTGATGAGAACCCTTTTTATTTTCTTCTTTTTGACACTTTCCTTCTTCTTCTTCTTCTTTTTTTTTTCAATGCTTTTTCTTTTTTTCTTTGAATTTTTTTTTTCTTTCTTTGAATTCTGTTTTCTTTCTTCTTTGAATTCTCATACAAACCACCACATTGAAACAAACTGATCAAATTCAATCTTGAAACACTATGGATAAAGGCTTTAAGAAAGAAAGGCTAATTAAAAGGCTCAATGGGATGACTAGCGATAATGTATCAAAAAAGAAAAACACATATATGGCTCAAAGGAGACAAAAATGGCCTAATCTCATCTCTCAAAGACTAGTATAGTTCATTCAACATCAATGACTTCAAAAGATTCAATTGTGGCATAAAATTAAATTATTTTTTTCTTGGTCAAAAGAAAGAATAATGAGACTACAACAAGGGAAATATGTTATGCACTTACAAATGAACTTTAAGACTAGAAACAATAAATAACCCTCCAAAAATAATGATTGGCTCAAAACTCACAAGGGTTATAGTCTCCACATTGTTATCATCAAGATTTTCTAATCATTTTTATCCTTCAACAACAAGTTATGTCTGAGTGGCTACGTGCATGTGCAATGAATGGAGCATGAAAGCAATGAAATTCTTTAAGCAAGAGTAGTATAACAAACTCAAAACATAAACCTCAAGTATTTTAACATAACAAAACAAAACAAAACAAAACAAAAAGATAGAAATCTATATAAATCCCCCCCAAACCTAAACGAAATATTGTCCTCAATGTTAAAAATGATACTCTCAAATATATGTCTTGAATGAAAAGAGAGCAAAATATGAATATGCAACAGGAGAAAATCAAGTAGGGAAAGTAAGGTAAGGAGAAGGAGGAGATGTACCTTGATCAAGCTGATTATTATAAATTTTAATTTTTGTCAAAAATCAGCTAGAACAAAAGAAAATAAAATGAAGCAAGAAAATAAACACAAAGATTAATCTAAAATCAAAAAATAAACAAGAATTTTTTTTTTGCAAAAAGATTTAACATAACTGGAGATCAATCTTGATAAACAGGACCATCCAAACCTCAACAACACCATGGAGATAAATAATGCATATTATGAATGGACTAGTCCAATGAGATTGTAACTTACCTGGGTCAAAAACATGTTGGGAGGCTTTAGTAATCTCTTCCAAGTGAATTCTATGCATAACCACAAAGGGACTAATATCCTTAATATCAACAATTTTCCAACCTATAGCTTCCTTATGCTCTTCAAGTATACTTATCAACTGGTGTTCCCAAAAGTCATCCAACTTTGGTGATTCTATAATAGATGGGAATGGGGATGAAAAAAGTGGAAAAGGGACCACTTTTGGCTGCCAACTATCAATACTTAAGAGAGGAACATAATCCAACAATGCATTGACCTCCTCAATTGATTTTTCAATATCTAAATTGCAATCAAAAGGGGTTAAGCAAGCCTTTAGGTGATCCTCACAACTTGATTGTAGGAACGTATCATGGACTAGGCTCCCAATCATGTTAAGCTCACATATATCCTTATTGTCTAGTACTTGCTTACTTATGTCAAAGATATTAAGCTCAACAGTCATATTCTCAAAAGAAATCTTCATCACACCACTCCGACAATAGATCAAAGCATTGGATGTGGCTAAGAAAGGGCGACCCAAAATGACATGGATTTGTGTACTGGCATTTAGAGTAGGCTCAGTGTCTAACACAACAAAATCAATAGGAAAATAGAATGTGTCCACCTTAATTAGCACATCCTCAACAATACCTCTAGGGATTTTCACAAACCTATTAGCTAATTGAAGTGTCATGGTTGTAGGTTTCAACTCCCCCAAACCTAGTTGTAAGTATACTGAATATGGCATTAGGTTCACACTTGCCCCCAAATCTAGCAAAGCTTGCTCAATGAAATGATCCCCAATGCTGCATGAAATTGTAGGAGATCCAGGGTCCTTACATTTCACTATATATTTATTCTGAATGATTGAACTGACTTGTTCGGTCAAAAATGCCTTTTTAGGGACATTTGTCTTTCTCTTCATTGTCACAAGATCTTTTAGAAATTTGGCATAAGCAGGAACTTGTTGAATTGCATCAAGAAATGGAATGTTTATTTGCACTTGCTTAAAAACCTCTAAAATGTCTCCAAATTGTGCACTTTTCTGAGGACTGATTAACCTTTGAGGAAATGGAGCTTTAGGAACAAACCTCTTATCAAGGGGGGAATTAAGATCCTGAATTGGAGTGGTGGGTGGGTTGCCCTTCTTTTCTCCATGATCATCATGTGAACTATGAGTTCCTTTTTCCTTTAACACAATATTTTCATCATCCTCCACTTTTGGCATTTTCACTTGATTATTAACTTGCTTACCAGACCTAAGGGTAGTAATAGACTAAACATGTTCTTGTCCATGAGTAGAACTAGAAGAACCATTGATGGCATACTGTCCTTTTGGGTTAGGTATAGGTTGACTAGGAAATTTTCCTTTTTCCCTCTCTCCAACTTGGGTTGCTAACTAGCCAAATTGATTTTCCAACTTTGAAATAGCTTGAGTATTCAAATGGGTGGAACTTTTCATCTCTTGAATGGCTTGGCTAGTTGATTGCATGAAAGTTTTGAGAGACTCCTCCAAAGATGGTTGTTGTCTTGGTTGTGCTACAAACTGAGGTGTTGATTGAGGAATGGGAGAATATGCTTGAGTAGGTGGATGAAATAGACTTTGTTGATGCACTTGTTGTCCACCTACATTTGTGGGAGGCTGATTTTGCCTCCATGAGAAATTAGGATGGTTCCTCCAATTTGGATTGTATGTCTCTGAAAATGGACTAGCAAATGGTTTTCCATAATTATTCAGTGCATTTACTTGCTTAGCATAAAAATCAGGGTACCTAGTTGCAGAAGGACACATTTGTGTTGTATGCATAGGACTAGCACAGATAGAGCATGTTTCACTTTGAACTTGATTGACAGAATTCATCCCTTTACCTAAAGCTAAACCTTCAACCTTACGAGTGAGATTGTCCAACCTAGCTTTTATGTCTAAATCTTCACTGACTTCATACAATCCTCCTTTCTTAATTGCAGGGGTAGATCTCTCTTTACGATTGGAAAAATCCCATTGTTGTGAACTTTCAGAAAAATTCTCAAGAAATTTGTATGCCTTATCATCTACAAGACTCAAAAATCCACCACCATTCATGGACTCAATCATGTTACGATTTGTTTGAGTCAAACCATTATAAAAATATTTTACTAGTCTCCATGTTTCAAAACCATGATGGGGACACTTTAAGATCAAGTCCTTAAATCTCTCCCAACTCTCATAACATTTCTCTTGTTCATCCTAATAAAAATCTGCAATTTCTCTCCTCAAAGCATTGGTCATGGCCATTGGGAAAAATTTAGAGAGGAATTTTGTGACCAACAGTTCCCATGAAGTGATAGATCCAAGTGACAAAGAATTAAGCCATGCTTTTGCCTTATCCTTCAAGGAAAAAGGGAATAAACGCAAGCGAATAGAGTCATCAGTGAAATTTTGAAACTTACAAGTAGCACAAATCTCAAGAAAATCCTTCACATGCATATAAGGATCTTCTCTATCCAATCCATGAAAAGTAGGAAGAAGGTGGATTATCTGTGACTTCAACTCAAAATGTGCAGCAGTGGTTGCAGGCAATACTATGCAAGATGGAGGGTTGGTGGTTATGGGTGAGAACAACTCCCTAAGAGTTTTTGAATCATCTCCTATTTCTCCCATTGTGGATGAATAATCAAAACTAACAAGACGATTTTCTTTATCACGTATCCAAGTTCTCATACACCAAGCACAAAGAAAAAAAAAGAAAACAAAATTGTTTTTTTTTTTGTTTTTTTTTTTTATATTTAAAAAAAAAAATTTAACTACAACTAGTAGAAGGAAAAATTCAATTAAGACCTAATTTATTTTTCTAACCAAGTCCCCGGCAACAGCACCAAAAACTTGTTGTGAAATTTTAAAGTACTCGCAAGTGTACAAATTGGACAAGAAGGAGATCGAACCCACAGGGACTTGTATGAACGTAGGAAAATTAATTAAACCTTAACCAAATTAATCCTAATCTAGTTTAATAAAAATTGGTTGTTTGCAATTAAATATACTAAAAAAAATAATAAAACTAAGCAAATAGTTAAACTAAGCAAAAGATATAAAGCAATAAAAAGATGTAAACAATCAAGAGAAAAGAATTAAGGTTTTGGAATCCGCCTTGTAAATCATATCAGCATATATTTATGATCATTAATTTTTCCCAACCACTGTATGATAATCTAGAAATCAATCTTGCTATCATGGAAAATATCATCATTAAAATCCTTATTTTAAAAATCAAAAGCATGTTCTTCTTCGCTTCTTAAGTATAAAATCAAATCATTAATTGTATCTGTAGCCAAACAAATCACAAGATATATCCAATTCTAAAAATCAAATAATAAATTGTATCCATTGACAGACAAATCACAAGCGATATCCAATTTTATAATCAAGAATTAATAAACCAAGCATTCAATTAATTAAGACAAATCCGAAATCATGAGAAAAACATGATTGAACTCATATCTAGAATCCCATCTTAGTCAATTGATATGAAGCAAGAACAATTTAAATCATTAAAGAACAACTATTGTGGGAAAAATCAAATCACATAAATATTACTAATAATCGTTAACAAGGTTTCATCCTCAACCCTAATTATAAATTTAGCTACTTATAGTAATTGAACTAAAACACAAAAATAAAATACTAAACATTAAACTAGACAAATAAAATAAAACTAACTGTCATGGAAGAAAACCAAAGAAGTAGCCACACTCTCTATGTATAGCCCCCAGCCCTAGCACTAGCCTCAGCCCCCATGAATTTTGCCCTGAAGAGCCTTTAAATAGGTCAAGGAATCCTATTACAAGTTGAATTCCCGTTTGGAGAGAATCCCAGATTTTTAGGCTTCACTTAACCGACTATTTTGGCCCACTTAACTTCAGAATTCAGATTTTGCTAAACTAAAAAGTTGTAGCGCTTTAAGTTAACATTCCAGCCCAACTTGAATCATCTCGATTGGACATCTGAGCCGAAAGTTATGCCAAAAATACTAACTAATGTGCAGTCTAGAATCCTAATCCTAATTGGACTTGGATTTGGTGTAAATTTCCTTTGATTCCTTACTCCAATTGGACTTAAATTTAATTGGGTTGGTCTTTTCTTGAATTCATGCCTGGTTGGATGTAAGTTGGTTTGATTGAATTGGCCTAGCCCCACTTTGCATGTAAAGCTCTTGTTACCTATAACACAAAGATATTATATAATCAGTCACAAAATAACATAAAAGTAACGTTAAATATATAGATATATGAGTACTTTATTGTATATATTTCCTGCACATCACTCCCATAGGGATCACCTGTACATCTATTTTGTCAATGGCAGGTAAGCATTGGACGGAGCATAATACCTAACCCTTGATGGCCATGCGTTCCGCGAATGTTGCTTTGGCTAGACGGTCAGCTTGCTTATTCTCTTCCCTCAAAATTTGAACAAATTTAGCCAAGAACTTCTAGCTTACCCTTTCTTTGATCATGCTTAGGTATTCCTTTATCCATTCCCCTTTAGCCTCATAGTCATTGACGATAACTTGTGAGTCACTATGTATGACTACTAACAAAACCCCTACTGCTTTAGCTAGGTCGTGACTTGTTAGGATTGCTTCATACTTGGCTTTGTTGTTGGTTTTCGGAAATTGGAGACGGATTCCATATTCTATGAAATCCCTCTTTGGGGAATGCAGGACAACTCCGACTCCTCCAACACGTTGGTTGGACGAGCCATCTGTCTGTATTATCCATAGTGTTGGTCCTTCATCTTCATCTTCCTTTACTATGAACTCAGCAACGAAGTCGGCCAATGCCTGGGCCTTGATTGCAGTTCTTGGATGGTATAGTACATTAAACTCGTCGAGCTTTATTGCCCATAAAACTAATCGTCCACTTGCCTCGGGGTTGTTCATTGCCTTCTATAGTGGCTTGTCTATTTGGACCACTATGATGTGTGCCTAGAAGTATGGCTTGAGCTTGCGGGTAGTCGTGATCAGGGCAAAGGATAGCTTCTCCATAGGGGGTACCTCTCTTCTACCCCACGGAGCGCTTAGCTAGTGTAGTAGACGGGTAATTGTACGCAGTCCTCTTCCCGGATGAGGGTTGAACTAATGACCATTAGGGATACGGTCAAGTAAAGGGAGAATTCCTCACCGAGCTTAGATGGATTGAGTAGCGGTGGGGACACAAGGTATGTCTTTAGCTCTTCGAAGGCCTTATGGCATTCGTCAGTCCACTCAAAGGCCTTCTTTAGTGTTTTCAAGAATGGTAAGCATTTGTCTATCGCTCTAGAGACGAATCTGTTGAAAGCTGCCACTTTATCGTTCAAGTTTTATACCTCCTTGATGTTCTTTGAAGGCGTCATCTCCAATATGGCCTGTATTTTGTCAGGGTTGGCATCCAAGCCTCATTGTGACACTATGAAACCTAGAAACTTTCTCGACGATACTCCAAACATGCATTTACTAGGATTAAGTTTCATGTCATAGAGATGGAGAGTCTCGAATGTTTCTTGTAGGTCGTCCAGGTGATGATCCTCATTCTTGCTCTTTACCAACTTGTCATCTACATACACTTCAATGTTCCATCCAATCTACTCGATGAACATCCTATTCATAAGTCTTTGATACGTTGCTCCCTCATTCTTTAATCTGAAAGGCATGACCTTATAGCAAAAGAGCCCTTGGCTTGTGACGAACGAAGTCTTTTCTTGGTCGGCTTCATCCAGCTTGATCTGGTTATAGCCAAAGAATGCGTCCATAAAGCTTAATAACTGATGTCCTACTATCGAATCCACGAGGAGGTCGATACGTGGGAGTGGGTAACTGTCCTACGGGCAGGCTCTGTTTAAGTTAGTAAAATCTGCACACATCCTCCATTTTCAGTTCATCTTTTTGACCATTACTACGTTGGCCAACCAATCTAGGTAGTACATCTCTTTGATGAAATCTGCTTCTAGCAACTTCTTCTGCTATGGCCTTATCTCTCTCTTGAGCAAGTACTTTCTTCTTTTGAAGGACGGGAGGGAAGAATAAAGATACATTGAGTTTGTGAACCAATATACTTGGGTTAATCCTCAGCATGTCCTCATGGATCCAAGCAAAGACATTCTGATTGTCCTTCAGGAAAAGGGCGAGTTCTTTGTTTATTGAAGGGTCTGCTTGTGTGTTGATGCGGGTGATCCGACCTGCGTAGTTGTCATCTAGAGATATTTCCTGTAGTTTTTCTGTCGGCTCTCCCGTAACCCGTCGTTCTTGGATGTTTAGTACTTGCAGATGATCGTCCATCTCCAACATGGCTATATAGTATTCACGAGCAGCCATCTAGTCTTCGCGCGCTTCTCCTATCGTATACTCCATTGGAACTTCACTAGTAAGTGGTATGTAGAAGTGGCCGCTTTCCATGCGTTGAGCATAGGTTGCCCAATGATGGCGTTGTAGTCGGAGGAGCAATCAATGACTAAGAAGCTAATCTCTTTAGTGAGCTGTTGAGGGGATGTGCCAATGGTCACTGGTAAGGTGACGGTCCCGACAGGGAAGACCTTGGTACCGCCAAATTCCACTATTAGTGTATTTGAAGGTAGGAGTCGCTCCTTGTTGATCCTCATTTGTTGGAAAGAAGGGTAATAAAGGATGTCCGTCGAGCTCCCATTATCCACTAGCACTCGTTAGGTATTAAAGTTGGCAATTGATAGGTTGATGACCAGAGCATCGTTGTGGGGGTGGTGGAGTCGCCGGGTGTCATCTTTAGTGAAGCTGATGGTCGGGTTGTCAACCTTAGTCATCTTTGGTAGTCGGCTAGAAATTTGGACGCTTTGCACCATTCGCAAGTATGTCTTTCTTGCTTTCCTTGAGGAACTAGCCATCATGCTCCCCCCCTATGTTCACTCTTATCTCTCTAAGCGGAGCCTTCGACGCTCTTTGGTTCGTTGGTTCAGTTCGGGGTCCCTTAGCGGGTTCTTCCTTCCCCTGACAAACTGTTGTGGTTTCCCTTGCTTGATGAGGGCTTCTATTTGCTTCTTCAAATCATAGCACTTAGAAGTGTCATGCTTGTTCCTTCGTCTTTTGTTTGGATCGCCCTTCAGCTTGTCCAGCCAATTTAGTGTCATGTCGTCCCTTACCTACACAAGGACTCAGTCAAGTGGAGTGTTTAGCAGGGTGAAGTTGATAGTCCTCCTAGGAGGAGGTTTTGATCTCCTAGCGTCCCTTCAGTCATTCGTTCGTGTAGAATTTCTTTCTCTATCCTGGTGTGGATTGTCTTGCCTTTCCTTTTTCTTCAGTTCGTCCCTTCGGGTTATCATGGCATCATCAACACTCTTGTATTTGGTTGCCTTGTACAAAATGTCAGCCATCATCTTTGGGTCATTCTTGTAGATGGAGAAAATGAATTCTTTTGATTGAGCCTGTTGGTGAATGCAGTGACTAAGACTTTGTCATCAGCCTCGTTAATCAAGAGTGCCTCCTTGTTGAAATGAGTCATGTATGATCTCAAGCTTTCATCCTTCTATTGCTTAATGTTCAACAGGTTTGCTGAGGACCACCTATACCTCTGGCCCCCAATAAAGTGGGTGTCGAAGTGTCTGCTTAATTCCTTAAAGGTAGGACGGTATTGGGGATAGTTTGTTAAACCACATTCTTGTTGGTCCCTTGAGTGTGTTGGGGAATGACCCTACACATGATCTCATTTGGAACCCCTTGTAGGTGCATAAAGGTCTTGAACAACTCTAGATGATCCAGTGGATCCCGTGACCCATCATATGCTTCCACCTGCGGCATCCGGAACTTGGTTAGGAGGGGGAAGGAGGTTACTAACACTGTGAAGGGTGAGTCTGTTCACTGAACTATCTCGTCTAGATTGGTGGATACCCATCCCTTTATGGAATTCATCATCATGTCCATCTTCTCCTTTATCATCTACATGTCCTATGCCATGCGCATTGTGCTACTTTCCAGTTCCAAAGGGCGATCAGTATCATCCTGCTCGTCTCTTCCTAATCCTCCCTTTCCCGTCGATCTTCCGTCGGGAGGTGACTGCCATTCTATTCCTTGTTGTCTCGTCTGTCGTGCTAATCTTCAGGATGTCGTTCGTTCCTCTAATTCAGCTATTGCTCTAACTCTTGGTTGCGCTGGGTGAGCCGTTCAACTGCTATGGCCAAGGTTTGCACCTATCTTTCCAAAGCGTTAGGGGGGTTCCCTATCTCCAAGTTGATGGTAGCCATTGATCATGTCTGGACCATGAAACTCTTTGTCTTAGAAGTAGTGATATGGCTAATCACTCGATTCCCATAGATGGCACCAACTGATGATGCACAAAATCGTCAGTGAGCTGATCGTCCTTAAATGCCCCAATAAATACCTGAAGAACAAGAAACCAAGAACCAATTAGAGAGCACTGGTGGGGTGCCGGCCAAAGACTATCTGAAGGTTAAGTTAGTGAATGAGAAATTTCCAAGAACTTTATAGTGAAAGAGCTAGGGATTTTTTTGCGTACCTTGGAAAAGAGAAAACTTGCTATTTATATTGCGATGTGGGGGAGACCTAGATCCTGGGAATATAGGAGTTTTCCTTATATGGAGGAGGTGGAGTTAATGTCACCGAGATCTTGGGGATATCCCCTATATTAGGAAGGCAAAAATCATGTGGTAGGATCTTCGTGTGTGATGCGTAAGATATTTCCATATAGGAACATGTGTGGAGACCACACAAGGGCATGTAGGATTCGTCAGTATGCTTATCCATCCGTCGATGTGATCCGTCCACTTAGTATGGGACATGTATCTGTTGGCTCTGTACGGGTTCGTTTGCTTTGCCATCAGGAACGAGCATCATCCCACTGATATTACTTGACCTTCAGCTTCTGTTGGTGTAGGGTACAAGGTTCCTCTCTAGAGATTGATGGCTCCTTCGGGGATTGGTGCCGTTGGCTTATAGTTGGCATGACATACTCTTTGCTAACGGTCTTTATAGTTAAGAATTCTTTTCCTATTTTGAAAAACATCCTCATTAGTATTGCTTCTCTTCTTTCCTTTTATTTAGCAAGCAAACAAAACCATGAACCAATATAGTATCATACATTTGATAGATCCCATCACCAAAACTATTTAAATCACACAAATACCTCAATAGATAGATGCATCAATAATAAAGTATACATGCCTTTATGTTAGAACACCATTCAAAATTTAATCTATAAATATATATATATAAAACTGAACCTTTTGAAATTCCCACAATTTTCCATGTCAGCATAATATTAAAATAATAATAATAAAAAAACTTTTTTAAAACTCACACCCGATGCTCTGCCTTCTCCATGTTATATCTTTTCTTTCACCAAAACTCTTTCACGAAGAAAATCAAACCCGATACCCAAAAATGCGATTCTCCTTCCCCTCTTTCTTCTTTATTTCTCTACCCTTCTCTTTCCCCAAATGCCATTATCTACATCAGCTTCCTCAAAATTTGACAACAATCTTACAGGTTTTGCTTTACCTACAAGTTTTGCTTTATTTTGCTATCTAGGTTTTTTAGCACTCTTTCTTATTTATTTCTCTACCCTTCTCCTCCCCCAAATGCCATTATCTACATCAGCTTCCTCAAAATCTGACAACAGTCTTACAGGTTTTGCTTTACCTACAAGTTTTGCTTTATTTTGCTGTCTAGGTTTTTTAGCACACATACACTGATTTAGAAAATCTAAAACGTTTTAGTATCTACTATTACTATCTACTCACCGTTTCAGTAAATTCTGAACCAACATATTTTGTCTTCCCAAAAGACCACCTAAACTAACGAAGTTAAATAAATTCCATTTGAAGTGTTCGTTCCAATCTCTAACTGTCGTTGTACAAGAAATACTTCAAAACCACAGAAATTCCCAATCAGATTTAAGAGACCGACTCTCATGGGTCATTCGGACAAATCAAGTTTTAGAGACTGAGACAATTCCATTGGAGAGAGGCTACAATTCCATTGGAGAGAGACTGAGACAATTCCATTGGACAAATCTAGCTGTTGGGGGGACGATATGGTTTGATGAGAATTCTTTATCTTTTCTTTGAATTTACTTTCTTTATTGTGTTTCTTTTTTTTCCTAATATATATATATATATATATTTTTTTTTTCTTTTCTGTTTGAATCTTTTTTCCCTGACCTTTGTTTGGTGAATTTCCTATAAATCTCTACTAATTTTAAGTTTTAATGAAATCCTTTTTCACAAATCAGAGGCATGTGTTATTTCCTCCTCAACTATTTGAAGAAATGCCTAAACCAGATTTGAAAGATATTTTACTTTTGCATGTCAATTCCCAATTATTAGGAATACCAATTATGGAGCAAAGCAGATGAGGAAGGCTATTTTTCAATCAATGATATACGTCTTAACACAATTGCAGGTATTGTTTTATCAATTTTTATTGTTTCTCTTTCTCCTAATCTCCTATTAAGTTATGCATTAAACTATGAACTTTGATAGTTTTAGTGATGTGTAATGCAAAATCGAAATTGATTCAGAGATTTAATTGATTTTTAAAAATTACGTGTCCTGTTTTATTCAAGTCCAATTTCTTTGTCATATTTGTTCCCTTTAAGAAAAAAGAATGGTTTTGGGAACTATTAATAGATCTTATATATCAGAACCTATATGCTTCTCATATTGATACTAATTAATTCATCTAAGAACACATACTTTGTATCTTACAGATGTCAATTGAATTAATATATATGGTTTTATGTCTATGGAAGCTTTAGAATGGCTTTTCCGATTAGTTTACTACTGTATTAATGGAACAAAATGAGGGTATTCTTGTGCTTCATTTTGAAACAACTGAGATAATATATTTAACTTTTTCCAGTATAATTAAAGCAACATCTAAAGGAAGTTTCTGAAGAAAAGCTAAATCTAAATCAAGGAAGCACATGAGAAATGCTAAGTTCTTAGCACCTAAACCATGTAAGTTCCTTAGAAACTATAATTTCAAGTACTTAGAAGTGATCAATAAAAACTAAACAAGGTTATGACAGTAAAGAGAAAAAGAGAAGCAAAGTTACTTGAAGTTTAAAACTACCAAAACTATGATAGTTTTGAGTGATCAGTGAGATAATATTGGTTGTGGAAGTGGAAGTAGAAGTCAAGTTTGAGAGGAAGTGAAATGCGAGAATGGTGTTGAAGGTGGTTCACCTTTATTGGCTTGAGAGCTCTCACAAGAAATCCTGCATTTTTTTCTCTTTTGTGTTTATACTAAAAAGAAAATATTATTGCATAAATTAATGTGGCCATTCTACAATGCTTTATGAGAGTCCACCGCTTACCATTAGTCCAATTTTCTAGGCTCCTCTAATTGCACCAAGAGAGGCCATTTTCAGCCAAACATCTGTCCCTTTCAAATTTATGGTTCAAAACTTTGGTAGACCAGACAACGGAAAATTATACCTTTTAAATCAATTGTTGTGTTGTAATGCTTAAACAAATTATTTGACCCATCGAAATTATGACTATTTATGTTTTCTAAGTTGGTGTTTAGCTTTGCTTGAAGCTTCAAGAAAAGTTAATTTCAGAGATCTCTTAAGACAAGGCTTGCATCTAGAAGGTATAATTTTTCCTTTTCCTTCCAGTGGAATCTAAACATATTTATTTATATTGGTTTTGTTTACAAGTTTATGCTTTAAGGTAGAAGAAAGTGATGCACATTCTAGAATGTTAATTTCACGTTCAAAACTTCGGTAGGCAAGAGGACTAGAAACTCTTTTATAATATTTTGTCTACAATATTTTAGATCCTTATTTTGTCTATAATATTTCAGATCCTTATTTTGTCCTATTTTCCCCTATTGTGTTCTAATGCTTAACCACATTAAAATTTGATGGTTCTTTCCCTTGAAAGTTGTTTATTTTAAATCTTTCAAACAAATATTTTTAGTAATCAACAAAGTGGCATAAGATAATGGGGTGGCAGATTTTTTATTGATATGAAAAAAAGTATAGAGAAATTGTCATAGCAAGTCTTAATGACAACTTATGTTTGTTTATTAAAAAGTGTATTTTCTTTCTTTCAAGAGACAGACTGAACTTTGGTGAGATACAGTTTTATTTAATTAAATTCCTAGAACCATTGTTCTCTGTCAGTTTTTTTTACGAAGTTTTTCTACAAAACTTTCTACAAGTAAATTAATAGAGAGATTGAAAAATTGAATTGGAACTTAAGCAAACTTATCTGTCATTCCCTTATTTGATAAAATAGTGGATTAGGAGCCTCATTAAAAATATGAAAGGATTATCAAATAGTCATAATACAATTTTAGGATAGTTTATGTACCTTAAATTTGGTTCTCTACAATCCATTTGTTTCTTTAATTGGGTACTGATCTTACGTTATGAGATTCCGAAAATTTTGATACTAGGATTTGTTTTAGGTTTCAATTTTAAGTAAAAGTTGAGTCTAATCTTGATGTCAAATATGTATTCTTGTATGATTAATTTTCTTTACTTTTAGATGAATTGCATGAGGTTGATTAATAATCTTTCTCTAATTGTATGTCTTAAATAATTATATATATGATCAAAGTGTATTCTTAATTGGTATTGTGAGTAGTACTTTTTGCTTCCAATATGTTTCCCGTGTTTTCTTTATTTCAAAATTTCTTTCTTTTATGGTTTTCAAGAAACATAGGTCTCTTCTCACGAAAGCCTACAACAGGAAGTCTTCCCTGCACAAATTCTAATATGTACTTCTCTTTTCTTTTTAAATTTTCTTTTTGGAATTTTTGCTCAATTAATCCAACTTATAACTCTCTTAACACATTATTATTCTCAACTTTATTCCCATCATCTACAAGGTTTTTGGTTTGAATTTGTTGTTGATTCAAAAATGCAAATTGTTTGATGAATTACATTAGTTTTTTGTTCTTTTTCCATAATTTGATTTTGTACAATGTCCCTTTTTCAGGTTTAATAAGTGGACATATATACTCAATGCTTACTCAAATTTGCGTATAAAAAAGGTATAATATACTCTCTTCTATTTTTGCATTGTCTCTTCAAGACCATGGGTTCTCCCAATGGCTACTCTATTTTTTGAAATTAAGATAAAAAAACAGAAAAATAAATTACATAATTATGACAATAATTAAAGAAAAGAAGCTATTGAAGATCAATATTAAACTCAAGTTCTCACTTGAAGTGAAGCTACAACCTACATTTAGAGTTCAAAATGCTTTATTGTGCACAAAGGCCTTAAGAATTGGATTTGTTAGGACTAAGGAGGGGTTAATTGAAATATGGTGATATGACCTTCTTGGCTAATTAGCATTAGCAAGAGGACTATTTTCTTCATATTCAGGTTGTAGCTTATCATGTAAAATTATGCATGATGGTCCCTTCTTAGGCTCACACCATGAAATTTCTATCCAAAAAACTGTATGTTTTAGTTTTACCTAAGAATGATATGATATTCTTTTTCATTTCCATCAAATTTAATAATAGTTTTCTCTCTCATCATATCTTGAATCTCTAGGAGAATATATCTCTTTCCAATTTACAATAGATTATAACATGTAGGATTTAGAGAATGTATAACAACTCCTTTATTGCAGCTTATGAATTTTAAGGAGAAAGATGGCTTTTCATTTTGATTGGTGATGAACTGGACTAATTATACCACTCACCAGTGGCATGGAATCTTTGAGGTTAGTTTTTACTTAGGAATATTTATTCTGTTTATTCTCTTTTTAACAAAAAGGAATATCACATTGTTGTTTCCCCTTTTTTGATTGAGAGAGTTTAGCTTAAGGATGTCTAACTTTTATTCTTTTGATAGTCAAGGTGAAAAGGTTTGCATTGGTGAGCTTCTTTTGTATTTCTCTTGCCTTTCGAAGGGCACGAGATTGAGGATGTATACTTTTATAATGCATGGTATGAGATGGAGTTTCAACTAATGAACAATTAGATGCTTGCAGTGCACACAAGATTGAGACAGGGCTGATGAATAACAATATGGGTCCGTTTGGATTGAACTTATTGCTGTTGAAACTGAAAACTGAAAACACTGTAGCAAAATAATTTTTAAATGTGTGAATAGTACCGTGTGACGCATTTTTAATATTTTTTAATGTATGAACAGTACTGCTATAGTGATGAACAGTGCGTGAACAGTGACGGAACAGTGATGAATAGTGACATTTGTCTCTCCCTTAAACGCGTGAAAGCAAAAAAAAAAAAAAAAAAAAAAAAAAAAAAAAAAAAAAAAAAAGAAAAGAAGAAAACGTGACGCGGGATTCAGCAGAAACGCTGAATCCAAACCCACACTATATGTAATATAACATTATAACCTTAGTTCACCAAGTTCAAGGTCCTTAATGTTTTTCTTTTAATATGTTTTTTATTTATTTATTTAAATGGATGTAGTTTATATAAAGATATGTAAAGCATTCTTGTGTTTGCATGTTGTGCTCCCTTTCTACTGTTTACTATTTGCACCATATATGACTTTTCAAATGATACTCCTAAATGTGATTTTTTAAGCAACATTGATGATGACAAGGACAAGGAATAAACAACCAAGATTTCACAAACAGACTGAATAATAGAAGGGATTATGTTAAAAAAATGATAGAGATTGTTCAGAGACCTTAAATTTCATGAAAGAAAGGATGCAATTGATACTAGACATAGGATGCCAACCAGTTGTTTGAGGTTGTTAACTAAAGGTAGAAATAAGTTATACAAAGTTAGATGTTGTTTTAACTTTGTACTTGGGTAGAACAAAGCAATCAAATTTCTCATATTGGTATAGTGTTTTTAGAGATTTGAACTTTTATAAATACTCATGTATTATTTAACATTCTTAAAAATAAATAAATAACACTATTTTAGAACCTAGTTATTAATTTTCCCGTGCATCGTACGGGTTAGCGACTAGTTTAATTATAAACATAACACCAACTATGCTATTATTTATTATTTTGTAATATAAGCTATGTATTAGCAACACAAAATAGAAAAATTTAAAGGATCCTTTGTTTCCTCTTCCTTATTTGTGGGTCCGCAATTTGATGAATAGTTTTTTTTTCTTTTGTTCTTCATAGTTGTAGATTTAGCTGTGAGTTGTACATCACTTGAATCATCTAGTTTTTGTAACTTGACAGAACCAGCATCTTCTTCATTTAATAAGTTGTTAACGGAATCATTTTTAGCATCACTCATATAACACTACTAATAAAGCATGGCGTAAAACGTATTAGGATCTGTATAAGTAACATTAAAAAAATTGTAATTTTGTTTATTAAATGTAATATAAAAGTACACAAATCTGTTATTTTATCAAGTTTAGTTGAATTGTTAGTCTTTGAAATAGGATCAAAAAGTTTCTTAACAATGTAGATCTCCCAACCTTGTTTAAGGTTATAGTCATTGAGTTCCGGTCGGAAGACAAATGTTTTCCCAATAAGGTTTGCTATTTGCATAGGGAGGTTGAGCTCTTCATGTACCTAGTAGAAATAATATTTGGCAAATTGTAAGTTCATTTATATTAAAGAATATATTAACTACTATTTGTGAATTTCGAATTCTCACATGTGAACTTTTATTTATAAGTTCCTTTGCTGATATGTGGAGTAATTTTTCAGTCGTAGAATCAAATAAAATGGAAGTTGCCAATCCTGTGTCATTTCCAACTTTCAATTCAATTCTATACCTGAAAGGAGATGTGGCAAATATAATATTATTTTGTAATTATTCTTCTTCTTTTTTATAAATAAGTATACCTTTTTTATATTATACATACCTTGGGATTGGAAAACAAGCCTTTTCGTTACAACAATCATGCCACAAGTATTCATCTCTTGGTTTAACCTTTCTACGACATATTTTGCAAGACATAAATTATCAACCAAAAGCTGTGTCAACTGTTGTAATCTTTCCATGACAAGTGAAGATAGTCTCCTGGAATTTCAAATTTATTTAATGAATTATTTGTAAAAATTAACATGTCATTGACATTTCATTTTTTGGAATTTTCTTTTGAAGTACTTTTCCCTTACCTTATTGTAAAAGTTCTAGACCATGTTTATTATTTCAGCTATGGTTCTTTTGTTGATGGTCATCTCTTCTTCAATCGTTCTTTGTGGCTTAAATTGTGTAAGCATTTCTTCTATAGGAAGATCATTTTTCACTTCCCTATGATTATAACATAATGAAAGTCAATATAAACTTGCATATACTGTAAAATAATTTAAAACATAATATTGTTAAAAGAAAATAGACAACGTGCTGATCTGTAAACACA
Source organism: Quercus lobata (assembly GCF_001633185.2). NCBI lineage: Eukaryota > Viridiplantae > Streptophyta > Magnoliopsida > Fagales > Fagaceae > Quercus > Quercus lobata. The sequence continues at coordinate 47,358,568 of NC_044904.1, forward strand.
GAAGTCTCTAGAATTTTCAAATTTATATAAACTTTTGTTCTGCTTGTAAATGATAAGTTATCTGCCCCTACATTTATAAGAAGAATTTTTTTTTGAATGCAAATATAATATCTTTAATGTACTGATAAACACGCAAATAAAAGAAACTTTGTACTAACCTTTAAAGCTTTCATAGTTAAGCATGTAGCAACTATAATAAAAGGACCTGAATTGTTTTTGAAGAGGTTGTCATCAATTTCATTTGCAACTGGTCCCCAAAGGGTAAGCTTTATTTCATTGCCTCTATTCAAATATTTTTTAACGATGTAAGTTTATATTACATAAGTGCAATTTATTGTAACTCTTAAGAATTAAAATTGTACATTTTTAGATCCCTTAAAATACAACCAGATTAACCTAGTTAATTAGCCAAGTGATTACTTAGTCAAATTAATTAGATCTAGGTTAACATACATATATCATATCAATGTAAAGTGCAGAAAATAAAGAACACAAAAATATGATGACCCAAGAAACAAAACTGGTAAAAACCTGGGGAGGATTTAACCTAGCTATCCTCAAGGTAAACTTGAATCCACTATGAAAGAATTGAAGTTTACACAATAGCGACTTAGACCACTAACATCCTATTTCTATCTCGAGTAGGAAACTTACTACCATGACCATGTGACAGCTCCGAGTCCATGAACTACTTCTTTCTTGGATTCTCAGCAAGTACAAGCACTACCGCTTGTTTATCTTTAAGCTCTTGAAGCAGCAACTGAATCGATCACCAAGTTCTTGACATAATCTAGAATCTTGGAAACCCTAAGTATGTGTGAAGGCAAACACCTCTTGATCTCACAAAAGATTCACACACACAGCATAAGGAGCAACTTAAAAACGTGGCTAGGGTTTTCCCTTTTATACTTAAGACAAAACATAAAACCTTACACGTCAAATGAGCTTGGGCTGAGTTGGAAAATTCTGCAGAAAAACAATCTACACGAGCTTTGATCGATCGAGCCAGGTAGATTTACATAGTAAATTCTGTAGCTACTCGATTCCAACTTTACATATAAACACACTTTGAGCAAGTCTAAAACAAAGACTAAAACGTTTTGATCATGGTTTCCCAACATTACAAATTGAAGTTCTAATACATTTAAACCTAAAGTCTTAGAACCCAACAAACTCCCCCTTTAGCAATTCGTGACAAAACACAAACTTAATCAAAATGCTCAAAGTTTACAAAAAACAACCCAGTACAAAATTATTGCCCAACACAACAAATTCAACCTAATTACTATCTATCAGTTTCAAGTGTAGACAGCAGCACGACTGAATCAACCTGTATATTTCCTGAAACACTTGACAAACGCATAAATGCATGTGTGGTAAATACAAGTAAAACATAAATAACTTTTTGATTTCACATAACACAAAATAAAGACATATATCATGAATAACCTCATAAATATAAATCAATAAGCAATGTGAAACAAGAAACATATACAATCAGTGTATCTCCCCCTATTATGAATAACCCAATCAAAACAAAGAATACATCATGAGCCAAAAATGTAAATACACAATGAAGCACCTAGATACAATCTAATAGCTCCATAAGCTCAAAACATCAAAAATCTCCCCCCTTTTGTGACGGAATGCCAAAGGGCAATCATAATCCATCAGCAAAAGGAGGTGGCGGAGGCGATCGTCTCAAATGCTTTAAATGCTCACAAGGCACGAAGCTCATCAAGCATGTCCACCAAAATCTGACCATGAGCTGTCTGAATGATCATGACAGTCTCTAACATACGTCAAATGTCTGAATCATCCGAGGTAGAAGGTGGAGAAACATTTGCAGCAGTAGCATCAGTAGCAGGATCAACGGACTCCTTAGCCGTAGTATCACCTGTAGAAGAGGGAGGAGGAGGTGCAACACTAGAAGGCTCAACCCTAGGACGTTTAAAGCTACCTCTCATCTGAGCAGCCCTCTGCCTAAGAAAAGTGGCACCTATGGGAGCTATGATATGGACAGGCTCAGACGCCGGAAACTCATCTAAACCGAGATGTAACAAAATCCGGTGAATAAAAACGGGGAAGAACAAAGCACATGTAGTAGAACTACTCCTATGCACCTCAATCAAGGAGCGAATGAAAAGATGAGGAAAGCTCATAGGAGCATCAGAAACAAAAGCATACAAAAACGCACATCTCTCCAAAGGAATGGTGTGCAGATGAGAGATAGACCAAGTGGAATGGCAAGAAATCTGGAAAAAGAGATAATGAGTCTCGGTCAACTCATGAGAGGTGATCCGAGGATCGGAACCCCACTGGATAGATGTACCAGTAATAAATGACATAATGTCATCAAGGGGTGGAGATTCATCATAAGGATAAACTGGATATTGGACCAATGGCACCCCAAAGGCATCAGCCACTACCGAAGGGGTAATGCTGTACCCTACACCCCATATCGAACTCCTCACTAGAGTGTTGGCATCATAGGAGTGGACAGAGAGGTTCGAATAGAACTCTTTAATCAAGGTAGCCGGAGGAGGATAAGAAATGTCTAGTAGAGGAAGCCAACCCTACGCTCAAAATTTCTCCTAATCTTGCCATTTAACTCATCTAACAACACTTTTCTCTCAGGCCAAATGTTTTCTCTTAAGGTTAAGCTTTTCATAGGCTTCCTAGTTTTTCTCACTCAAGAACCTCTCACGATCAAAAGAGGCGGAAGGAGTACAAGTGGGGGTCCTATTGGTTCTAGTCTTCCTAGGCATGATGCTAAGGAAAGGACAAGACAAACATAAAAGAACCAAAAAAGAAACAAGAAAAACCAAGGGCAGACTGCAAGTTAGCACAAAACAATATAGAAAAATAACAATCTATATGATGCATGAACAGTACAATCAAATGATGCATGCCCTAATGCAGTGAGAATAAGTTCAATTTAACATTAAAATCAAAAAATTGGTTTAAGCATAGAGTTTATAACAAAAACCCCAAAATTTGAAAAACCACTTGTTCAATTTTAAAGAATTTGACCAATTGATCATTACACAAGATAGATAACACATTATAATGATCAAATGAATCAATCTAACTAGCCAATTTCATCAATTTAAACCAAATTGAACAAAAACCCCAATTCAGGTATATTCAAGCCCTAGAAATTTCAATTTCTCACAAATCACCAAATTGATCAAATTAAACCACATGGATCATGTTTATATCATCCAATAACAAAAACCTAGTGATCAATTGTGAAAGAAATTATCAAAAACACCAAAAACCCCAATTTTTCATAGGTCCGAAAATATCCCTTAAATGCATGAAAAACCAAAATAAATGGAAAAAGAAGGGTAAAAAGGTCTTATCGGTGAATGAAGAAAAAAACCCTTGAAGAAATTTTGAAGAAAACGATAGAAATCTTGCTAGGAAACTTGGACCGATCGAATAGAGAGAGAAAAGAGTTTTTGAAATAGCTTGAAAGTGATAGAACACGTGAGAAACAAAGGTTTTAAAAAACTCTCTATACGACTTTCGACTGACCGAAAAATAGGTTCGATCGATCGAAAGTTCTTCGACTGATCCAACACCAATCAAGCATCGATCGAAACACACAGAGCCTAGCCAAAATTTTAATCGCAATTTCGATCGATCGAGAAACAGGTTTGATCAATTGAAATTCTGGAAATTTTTTTTTTTTTGAAAAAACAAAGCAATTTTCTGCAGAAACTCCTTAACGCATAGTCTTTTATGAATAAAATGCATGAGTATGGGATGAAATGCTTTTCAAAAACACTTGTTTTGAACCCAGTTTTCCCAAAATTAAGATTTTCAAACAATTCTCCTTAAATTCTCAAGCTTCAAACCCATTTTGCATAAAATTCAAGAAATTTTCAAACTTGGTTGGCCAAACCAAAATCACACACAATAACATGTACAAAGTTCAGCAAAGAGTAACTCGTGTAGTGTGTGTAACTAGCAAAAGCTTAAGATACATGTGAGGTGATATGGAAATAGAAATCAATCTTAATTTCTACAAAATTCATCACATAGAATTTTGAAAGAGACTACCACCTAAAGAGTTACATCATATAATTCTCACATCTCCTCGATAAAAGCTTGCAATCATGTAAGTTTCTTGATTTGCCTCATATTGTACACACAAATTTTATTTGATCAGAAACTTATTAATAATAGTCGGGATAATGTACACACCAATTTTATTTGATTGTGAAGTTATTAAAGCCCAATAATGTACACACCAATTTTAGCATTTAAACTTAGGCTACACCTTTTGTTCTTTTTGTGCATGTGCTACACTTTCTCGAGCACAAAATCTTACGATATACACTAAGGTGTTCATGATTGGCTAGTAAACAGTGGTGAGATGGTTATTTATGCCTTTCTCAATAAGTTCAAGTCTGACAATCAAAAAGATGTGACTTTAAGATCAATATCATGTGATCAAAAACTATAAACATCTTCTCACACAACATGCACTACAAAGCTCAAACTAGTAAAGTGCAATAAATAAGCTCATCCAAACTAAAAAAAGTACATAAACATGTTATGTAAAAATAAATTGGCCAACCTTGATTTCAAATTCAAGAAAATAATGCAAAACACATTTTGCATCATTTTTTATTTTTTTATTTTTATTTATGAAAAGAAGAAACAAAAACAATCCTAGAAGAAACAAAAACAATCCTAGAATGAAATGCATGAATGTTTATGCAATGCAAATCCTAGAAAAGCAAAGAAATCAAGAACAACAAAGAAAAATGGTCACAAAGAGTAGTGTGATGAAGTACAAGGACCATGTTAGAAAGACTCAATTAGATTAAGCCTTTTGGAGGCACCTCGAGCATTGGAGTTCTTATTCACATTAGAATGATTTCCAACTCTAGGATTGGAATAAAGGTTAAGAGCCTTTACCAATTCACCAATAAGTACCATAAGATTTTGTACTTGAGGCATAGATACTTTAGGTTTGTTTGCTCGCTTAGCAGCTTGCAACTTGAAATAGTTTGGATGAATGTGCCCAGACTTTCCACAAAAATGACAAACCCAAGCAGGCTTATCATGCAACTTGCCCTTAGGAGGGTTAGGAGCCTTAGGTTTAGACTCTTGAAGATCAACCCTAATCTTCCTAGGAGGTGTAACTTCTACAGATTTACTAGCCTCACTCACAGAGGGTTTAACAACCTCACTCATAGGGGGTTCAGAAGAAGAAGAAGGAACAAAGTTTGTGGAATGGGGTACAAGCACAGAGATGCTTTCTACAAAACATAAGCCAGTTTTGTTAGAGGGAGACTTTTGAACACTCAACATGTGATCAAGTTTGGAGCTTGCAGACCTATTAGTTTGTTCTCTAGCAATAGATAATTCAAGTTCCAAATTATTAACTTTATCAAGCAAAAACATGTTCTCAGTCTTCACATTATTCAGCAATTCATTAGCATCAAACAATTTCACAAGCAAAATTTTCTTTTCAAGTTCAAGAGATGCAATTTTCTTTAAGCCTAAATCAACACTCATAGTATTCTTTGTAGCAACTTTGCAAAGTTTATTGTAGGCTTCTTGTAAATTTGCATCCTTAGAGAGTTCCCCATCAGAAGGGTTCTCCATAACAGCAACACTTTCATCAACTACAGTAATTGCAGTGAAATCAATGAAGTTTCCATCCTCATCACTACCAGATTCATTGTCAGAAACTTCATCATCACTAAAGGTTACAGCGCCATAGCCTTACCCTTAGATCTCAAGAATGTTGGACATTCTGATTTCACATGACCATAACCTTGACACCCAAAACATTGTTGACCCATAAAATTATTTGAAGGTTGACCTACTTTTTCTTTAGGTTTTTTAGTGTTATTAACCTTAGTGGGATCATTCCTCCTAAAATTTCTAGGTTCAGCAGTGTTCTTACTTCTTGCCCTTCTGTTATTGTTCCTAAGAAAATTTCTAAAGTTCTTGGCAAGGTAAGCAATCTCTGTAGCAGAGAGCTCATCATCAAATCCACTTGCATCAACATCATCAACAGACCTGAGAGCCATTGATTTGGATTTGCTAGTCTTAGGTAGGTTTAACTCATAGGACTGAAGAGATCCTACAAGTTCATCAACAGGGATGGAGTCCACATCATTGCTCTCAGTGATGACAGTTACTTTGTGTCTAAAATTCTCAATTAAAGATCTAAAAATCTTCCTAACAATTTTAAGTTGATCATAGATTCCACCCAAATTATATGCAGAATTAACAATATCATTAAGTTTAGCATAGAATTCATTAAAAGATTCATCATCAAACATCCTAATGCTTTCAAATCTAGAAGTTAATTGCTGCAACTTATTAATTTTAACTGCCTTTGTGCCTTCATGCATAGTTTGAAGGATATTCCAAGCAGTATGAGCAACCTTAACATTAGAGATTCTCTTAAATTCTTCCATAGAAACAACATTAAAAATAGTATTCATAACTTTGCTATTAAAAGCGGCTGCTTCTTTCTGAGAAGTTTGCCACTCAGTCACAAGAGGAGTGGGCTTCTCCCATTTGTATTCAATGGAGTTCCAGACTCTCTCATCAATAGATTTTAGGAATGCTTTCATCCTTACTTTCCAATAATCATAGTTATTCCCATCAAATTGAGGTGGAATAACAAGAGAGTGTCCCTGTTCCATGACAACAGGAGTCAAGGATTAGCTCAGAGATCAAAGGATATCCAATAAGAGAGCAACCTACTTTGATACCACTTATACGTTTTTAGACCCCTTAAAACAAAACCAGTTTAACCTAGTTAATTAGCCAAGTGATTACTTAGTCAAATTAATTAGATCTAGGTTAACATACATATGTCATATCAATGTGAAGTGTGGAAAATAAAGAACACAAAGATATGATGACCCAGGAAATCAAATCAGTAAAAACCTGGGAATGATTTAATCTAGCTATCCTCAAGGTAAACCTGAATCCACTATGAAAGAATTGAAATTTACATAATAGTGACTTAGACCATTAACATCCTATTGCTACCTCGAGTAGGAAACTTACTACCATGACCACGTGACAGCTTCGAGTCCACGGACTACTTCTTTCTTGGATTCCCAACAAGTACAAGCACTACCACTTGTGTATCTTTAAGCTCTTGAAGCAGCGATTGAATCGATCACCAAGTTCTTGACATAATCTAGAATCTTGGAAACCCTAAATATGTGTGAAGGCAAACACCTCTTAATCTCACAAAAGATTCACACACAGCGCATAAGGAGCAACTTAAAAATCTGCACAAGCTTCAATTAATTGAGCCTAATTTTCAATTGATCGAGCCAGGCAGATTTACACAGTAAATCCTGCAGCTACTCGATTCCAACTTTACATATAAACACACTTTCAGCAAGTCTAAAACAAAGACTAAAACATTTTGATCATTATTTGCCAACATTACAAATTGAAGCTCTAATACATTTAAACCTAAAGTCTTAGAACCCAACAAAAACATACTCTATAATCATGACAGTAATGTTCCTCATTGCAACATTTGATCCTTTAATGCGAGGATGTTCAACTGGACCAATAGCAACCACATTTGCAATAATATCTATGCATCATAAAAATTTGAATGTTAGTTATTTTGATGTATGATAATAATGTAATTTATTTCGTATTAGAAGAATATAATGTAAGATTTACTAATAATAATAGAATGCATAATTTGTACTTAATCAATAGAAATACCTAATAGTTGGACAAGGTTGTTAAGTCGGTGAATGATGGTGTTGTAGTCAACAAATTCAAATTTATGATGAGCTATTCTAACTTCAGTTTCTGTTAATTCTTGAATGTTGGTTGCTAGAAAGAATATGATCTTATGTTGATTCTGAATTGGTCAATAGAATTCATTGCAAGTGATGATGCCGAAAATCGTTAGTAAGTCACACAGTCCTTACATGCTCGAGACAACACCCGCAAAACGAAAACAAAAAAGACCTTAGGAGAGTACTAGTGTGATACCAGCCAAACACCCTCCGAAGGTTAAGTTAGGGAACTTTTCACAACTCTAGGATGCTAGTGCTAGGAGAATTATGCGTAACTTGGTTTGTGAGGGTCTTGGGGGTTTTTATAGTAGCATGGGGTTGACATTCGTTCCTTGGCTTAGAAGATCTTTCCTTGTGGGAGAGATCTTCTTTAATTCGCGTATCTTATGAGATCCTTTCCTTATAGGACTCTATTGATTAGAGTTAAACATGGGGCATAAGATATTTCCTTATATGCTTATGCGTGGAAGCCAAGTGAGGCCATGTCAGCTTTGTCAAAGGTTTGCTTATCCTCTTTAGCTTCCTTTCGTTAACTTCATATCCTGTCTATATATTCTAGTCATCTTGTTCAAGTGTTGTCCTCAAGGTGCAACCATCAACTTTGAAATGGAACCGTCGACTTTATCCTATCGTTGTTAGGCCATGAACGTGCAAGTGAGGTTGACGAGTTCATTAGGACCGTCGCTTTTGCCCAATATGGAAAACTTTATTAAAACCACAAAATTACCCTTATCATTTGCCCCCTACTCCATAGCCCCATTGGCTTTAGCCAACGGGTTACAGAGTTCAATTCGTAGCTTTTTTTTTACTATTTATTATTATTATATTTTGTTTATCTAAAAAAAGAGAAGGCATTTATTTATGGGTTATTCCTTGAGCAGCCTTTATTAATTGCTTAAACATGTGGCTTAAGCGAATTGGCCCCGTTTCTGGGTGAGGGTATCACTTCGTCTTCTGTCCACTTTTCACCCTATATATATCTCACTTCCTTCCTCATTTTCTCCTATTTCATCATCGTTGATGTTTAGAGAGAGAGCTCGTCATTCCGAGAACTTCACTTACATCATCTTGCTGACCTTGTTGCCTTTGTTACCGTTCTTTTGCTGAGACCGTCACCTCTCAAGAAACCGTCTACATTACTTGGTAAGTCACCTTTTCTTTTATTTCATCCTTTCTTTCATCTTTGCTTTTTAGTTGATCGATTAACTCTTTTAGAGAGGCCGTCAACCTAGGTTCTTTGAATACCTTTGTCGCTTGTAGGTAAATAGATGTCTAGAGAAGCGATGAGTGAGCAGTCGTCAATCCATAAGGGAGCGGGCTACGATGAGGTCTTCTAGACAGGTCATAAGCCTGAGGAAGGCCTTTCCTGGTCGTTAAAGAGGGAAATGTCAGCCCATTCTCTTGACAAGGAAGTCGAAAGTTGTGTTGGAGAGGGAGGTGAGGAAGAGGAGATAAATGAGGATGAAGGTGATGAGAAAGAAGAGGATGATGGGGACGAAGGTGATGCTGACGAGAGAACCCTCGAAGGTGGAAGTTCAAGAAGTCCTGGGGATGGGCATACCCGTCCATTTATCCTCCCCAAAATGTGGACCAACAATGACTTCTTGCTGACGATGACGAACAACATTTTTAAGAATCTAAGGGATCGTTACCAAATTCCTAACCATATCCCAATCTATCTCCCTGGAAATTTAAGAAATGCTACTTAGGGAAGTTTGTGGACGTCAACATGTATAACGCTATGTTCGTTGTGGCAGTAATGTTGCCACTGACGGCATTACACTGTCAGTTGGCTAATTTTCTTGGATTATCCGTCAACCAGATTGCTCCAAATGCTTGGAGGATCTTTATAGGGGCTGAGATTTTGTGGGGTCATCTGAGTGGTGGGAACCGTCAGATTTTGTTGGACGAGTTCTTTTATTGCTACAGACCTCAGCACATCGTCTTGTCCCAAGGAATATACCACATTGCTACACGAAAGAAAAGGTTAAGGCTCGTGTTAGACATGCTCGACTCTAACTGGAAGGGTAGATACTTTTTTGTTTAGGGGATTGATTGGGTATGCCGCCCAGAAGAGTGGGCTACAATACCCCATGGTTTTGACAATACTTAGGGTATTGTCAAAGATTCAGGTTTAACACCGTCGGCTTTTGCTTGAACTTTTTCCATTTACTTGTTAAGTGTTTTAATGTTGTCGTTTTCCTTTTTTAGCTAGTGTTCATCCGAACATAACTAACAAGCAGGAGGCCTTCATCCATCAGGTCCTTCAAATTCTGTTTGAGCAATGGAAATGTAGGGATTTGATCACCTTCGATATGCTGCACGCATATTGTGGAGTTCCTGAGCCAACGCCTACAGCTCGTAGATTAAATACTTATTACCGTCGATGTGAGTTATTACTTATTTTCTCCTGTCGTTTTTCTTTTTTTCGTCTCTTGGTCTAACGCTCGTCACTTGCCCTTTGTAGAAATGGAGGAAGCCAAGCAGAGGGCACAGGTGAGGGTAGTTGCTACGCGCAGGAAAGAGGAAGAGAATAAAGCGAAGGGGGAGGAAGGGGCATCCTCATCAACCCCTAAGGACGTCAAAAAGGGGGTGCCCAAGATGAAGGCTGATAGGAAGGACGGTCGTCCTTCCAAGAAAGTAACTGTCACCCTTGGGGATAGACTCCCTAAGAAACCATCGCCTCCTAAGCTGAGCCATGGGGCAGGCAAATGATTAATGATGATGTCAGGCTACATCACTCAGGGACCTAACCGTCATCTTCTTACTCCCAAGGAATATGCTATTGAGGTGATTGGGTCAATCGTTAAGGATATGGACATGGATCCTTGTGATGAGCAGATGACAGAGGAGTTGGTGGCATCAGGCCTCTTTGACCTTGATCGGGTGCATTTCTTCCTTTCTTTCATTCTTTTTTATTTATTTACTGCTTAATAGCTAATGGCTATTCTGTTTGTAGGTGCTGGTTCGCATGAAGGCACAACAGGATAGTAGCATCGCCCAAGAAGGGGTGATTGCCCATCTTTGCAAGCGCAATGGGATCCTGACCGACTAGCAAGAGCAATACAAGAAGGCCCTTTATACACTCAACAAGGAGGTGAAGGAGCTGATGGAGAAGTTGAAGGAAGGGGGTGCTAAAAGGGAAAAGGAGCAGTAAGCAAAGGTGATGGTGGAGAAGGAGTTGACGCCCCTTCTTGGGTGGGTAAAGACGACTAGGGCTGATGCCGTGAGAGAATTTAAGGCTTCACAGCCTTTCATTGATTCTTGCACCGCCTACTATGGTGATGGGTTTGAGGATTGCCTTAAATAGGTCAAGTCCTCCTACCCACACTTGGATTTATCCAAGATCACCATGGATGACCCTTTGCCGTCAACTCCTATCGGCAATACTCTCTTGGAGGAAATCGACAACCCCACTGAGTCGGAGCCTGATCCAAAAGATGATAGCGTCGTCCTTGCTCAACCCGCTGCGAGCCCTTCTATCACCCTTTTGGTCCCATTTACTGAGCCTCTACATGTAGAGAGTCCCTTTGCCTAGGATGTTCAGGATCTTCCTCTTAAAGGCGACGAGAACCCTTAGGACGCCCCGGCCTCATTAACTTAGCATTTTATTTTTAATGATTATTCTACTGTATATCTAGACCAATTTCCAGATAATGTTAAGTGCCCCTTTGTTTTTGGGCCCCTTTTTTTGTAAAGACCTTATTTTATGTATGGTATATTTTTTACATTCGTCACTTTTTGGCATGTGTTGATCTTTATGTATCGATATATGTTTGCTCATTCTTTGTGCCTGTATGTAAAAGGACTTAGGATGAATCCATCAGCCATGACAAAGGCCTTATCCTGTTTGAGGACAGGATAAGAAAATCGACTACTTAGTCTTCAATAAATTGAGGCATTAGGCTTAATAATCTTAACAAGGAACTCGTCCGCAAGTGGGTTCTTGTAATAAACCTGTCCACTTGGATTTTATAATGAATAATCTTAACAATTTTAACATATCCTAAGGGGACAAACTCGTCCATTTTTGGATTTTATAATGAATGTCTATTTTGTGGACGTGTTAGTTTTAAGGCATCCTCATGGGATGAACTTGTCCACTTGTGGACCTAATAATGAACTCATCCACTTATGGACTTAGTTTTAATGTGTCCACCTTGTAGCCTTGGTAATATTAATTCATCCTTATGGGAGGAACTCGTCCATTTGTGTACTTAATACTAAATTTGTCCACTTGTGGACTTGATAATGTTGACTCATCCTCATGGGATGAACTCGTCCACTTATGGACCTAATAACAAATTCGTCCACTTGTGGACCTAATAATAATATTAACTCATCCTTATGGGATGAACTTGTCCACATATGGACTTAATTATGAATCCGTCTACTTGTGGACTTAATAATAATATTAACTCATCCTCAGGGGATGAACTTGTCTACTTATGGACTTAATCATGAATCTGTCCACTTGTGGATTTCGTGGAAAGAGTAGTTTTGCAGAGACAGATAAATACACAAGTCACATCTGAATAAACTCCTTTTGTTATGATAAATGTATGCATACGTAGGAAAACAATTTTTTAAAGAAAAAGACCTGCCCTTTGGTCTTAAAAAGTACTGTAGCAAAAATTAACTAAAATAAATTGGAAAATAAGGAATGTCTCTCTTCATGCTATCATTTACTGGTAGTACTTTCGAAGATGCTTAGTGTTCCATGGATGGTGCAACTTCTGTCCGTCTAGCATTTCCAGGTGATAGGTGCCTTTCCTCTGCCATGACGTGATTCTGTAAGGTCCCTCCCAGTTAGGGCCGAGCTTTCCTTGAGTGGGGTCTCTAGCAGCGCCAATTACCTTCCTTAGGATGAGGTCTCCAACCTTGAAGTCTCTGTGTCCAACTCAGGAGTTGTAGTGCTTGGACATGAGTTCATGGTATCGTGCGAGTCTTTGTTCAGCTGTTGCCCTGACTTCATCTAGTAGATCAAGTTGTAGATGTATAGCCTCGTCATTCTTTCTTTCATCATGATTACCCACCTTGTAGCCTATGAGTCCGACCTCTGCTGGGATGACTACTTAGCTTCCATATGCTAGTCGAAACAGTGTCTCTCCTATAGGTGTTTTGGCTGTTGTTCTATATGCCTATAGTACGCTTGGCAACTCTTCTGGCCATACACCCTTTGGCCTCTCGAGTCGAGTCTTAATGATTTAAGCAAGGATCAGTTCATTACCTTAACCTGCCTGTTGGCTTGGGGGCAGGTGGGGGAGGAGTAGTGGTTCTTAATTCCTAACTATGAGCAAAAATCCTTGAAGGAGTCGTTGTTGAACCGTTTCCCATTATCTGAGACTAAGACTTTTGGTATCCCATACCTGCAGATGATGTTTTTCCAAACCAAGCTTCTCACATTCTTTTCCGCAATGGTAGCCAAGGCTTCTGTTTCTACCCATTTAGTGAAGTAGTCTATGCCAACTATAAGGAACTTCAGCTATCGCATTGCTATTAGGAATGGACCCATGATCTCGAGTCCCTATTGAGCGAATGGCTATGGGGCTATCATCGGGGTCAGTTATTTTGTTGGCTGTCTGATGACATTGCTGAACCTTTGACATTTATCACAGGCTTTGACATAAGTCTGGGCGTCCTTCTGCAGAGTAGGCTAGTAATATCCAACTCGAATCAGTTTATGCACCAACGACCATGACCTTGAGTGGTTCCCACAGATCCCTTTGTGTACTTCTCTCATGACATGGTCCGCTTCTTCGGGGCTTAAACACCTTAGGTACGGGCAGGAGAAGCCTCTCTTGTAGAAGACATCCATTATAAAAAAAAATCGTGCTGCTTAGACCTCCAACTTCCTTGTGGCTTCCTTACCGTTTGTTAATGTGTCATTTTTCAAGTAGGAGACTAATGGTGTGGTCCAGTTGCTTCCAGAGTCTATCTCTTGTACATCGACGGGATCTATTAATGGTGAAAACTAAACAAAAGAAAGTACCTTATCTAGGATGATCATGTGTTCTGCTGATGCGGCTTTGGCAAGACGATCAGCTTGCTCGTTCTCTCCTCTGGGGATTTGAACAATCTTGGCATGGAGGTCGTCTACCCTTCTCTTCACTCGCTCCAAGTACCTTTTCATCCTTTCGCCTTTGCATTCGTAATCCCTGTTTGCTTGGTTTGTGACAACTTGAGAGTCACAATGAATAACCACACTCGTGGCCCTTGCTGCTTTAGCGAGGTCTAGTCCTACTATCAGAGCTTCGTATTCTGCTTCATTGTTGGTAATAGGGAAGTCAAGACGAACCATGCATTTGATCTCGTCCCCTTTTAGGGAACGAAGCACAATAACTACTCTACTGGCCTGTCTGTTAGATGATCAGTCCGTATATATATTCCACATATGATACTCTTATATCCCTTGTCTTTCCCTATTAGTGAACTCTGCAATAAAGTCAGTGACTACCTGCCCCTTAATGGCATTACGCGAGTGGTACTGTATATCAAACTCACTCAACTCTATCGCCCATAGTGCCATTTGTCCGGCGGCTTCAGGATTGCCCATTACTCTTCGTAAGGGCTTGTCAGTTAGGATGATCACCGTGTGGGCTTAGAAGTATGGCTTGGGCTTGCAGGTTGCTGTAACTAAAATGAACGCGAGCTTCTCCATTGGTGGATACCTTTCCTCTACACCACGAAGCACCTGGCTGGCGTAGTACACAGACTTTTGCAGCTTGTCTTCTTCTCTGATCAAGGCCGCACTGACAGTGGCTAGGGATACTGCCAAGTAGAGGAATAATTCGTCCCCTTGTTTTGAGGGACTCAACAATGACAGGGAAGAGAGGTAGGCCTTTAGATCCTCGAACTCTTGCTAACACTCGGCCATCCATTCAAAGTATTTTTTCAATGTGCAGAAGAAAGGTAGACATTTATCTGTTGCTCTAGACATGAACCTATTAAGCGCGACTATCTTGTTGTTGTGGCTTTGTACTTCTTTCACGTTCTTAGGGGGTGCCATTTCTATTATGGCCCGGATCTTGTCCAAGTTAGCCTTGATACCTCTCTGGGACACCAAGAACCCTAGGAACTTTCCTGTCGTCACCTCGAACACATACTTGCCTGGATTGAGCTTTATGTTGTAAGAGCGAAAGGTGTCGAAGGTTTCCCTGAGATCCTCTAAATGATCGTTCTCCCTTCAGCTTTTTACTAGCATGTCATCAATGTAGACTTAGACATTTCTCCCAATTTGCTGTGCGAACATCTTGTTTATGAGCCTCTGATATGTTGCGCCCGCATTTTTGAGGCCGAATGGCCTTACTTTATTGCAAAAGAGGCCTTGGCTGGTAACAAACGAAGTCTTCTCCTAATTCACTTCGTCCATTTTGATCTGGTTATATTCTGAGAAAGCATCCATGAAGCTCAATAACTGGTGTTGAGTCGTAGAGTCAACCAGGACGTCGACCCGTGGGAGGGGATAGCTATCTTTGGGGTATGCTTTGTTCAGGTTTGTGAAGTCCACGCACATCCTCCATTTCCCATTGGCTTTCTTGACCATCACGATGTTTGCCAGCCATTTGAGGTAGTAAACTTCCCTGATGAAGTCCACCTCTTGTAACTTGCGTACTTTTTCCGTTGTAGCTCGGTCTCATTCTGGGGCAAACACCTGCTTCTTCTGACAAATGGGTGGAAAGGAGGGCAACACATTTAACCTTTGCACCATGATTGAATGGTCGATTCCTGGCTTGTCTTCATGCCTCCAGGTAAATACATCCTAGTTATCTTTGGTAAAAGTTATGAGTGCTTGGCAAGCCTTCGGGCTGGCGAGGGTGCCAATCCTGGTTGTTCGATTTGGCTTGGAGTCGTCAAGAAGTATCTCTTCAAGCCTTTCAACGAGTTCTGCCATTGTCCGTTGCTTTTCTATGCTCATCTTCTATAGGTGATCGTCCATCTCCAACATTGCTATGTAACATTCACATGCAGCCACTTGATCTCCACGTATTTCTCCTACTTCGTATTCGATAGGGAATTTGATCATCAGGTGGTAACTCGAAGTTAAGGCTTTCCACGAGTTGAGGGTAGGTCGTCCGAGGATGGCATTATAGGCGGACGAACAGTTGACGACCAGGAACGTAACGTCTTTAGTGATTTGTTGAGGATAATCACCAACTGTAACAGGCAACGTGACTGCTTCGAGGGGGTATACTTTTGTTCCTCCAAACCCGACGAGGGGGGCGTTGGTCAGGACTAGCCGTTCTTTGTCAATCCTCATTTATTGGAACGCCAGGTAGTAAAGGATGTTAGGAGATCTTCTGTTGTCAACTAGGACCCAATGTGTGTTATAGTCCCCCACCCGTTTACTGAAGATGAGTGCATCATCATGCGGGTGGTGGAGACGTCGAGCATCTTCTTCCGAAAATTTGATGTTGGGGTTGTCAACCCGCGCCATTTTTGGAATGAAACCCATTAGCTGGACGTTCTGAACCATCCTGTGGTCAGCCTTATGGGCCTTTTTAGATGAACCAGTAGCCGTTGTGCCTTCTACAATCATTCTTATATCTCTTATAGGCGGCCTAGGATGCTCGTTCTCCCGTCGGGGAACCTACTCTTGAGGTAGGTCCACTCTCTCCTTGATGACGAACCTTTGCAACTTTCCTTTGATGATAAGAGCATCAATTTGTTGCTTCAAGTCGTAGCTGTCGGTTGTGTCAAGAATGTGGTCACGGTGGAAGCGGCAATTTTTGTCTCTAGACCTTTTATTAGGATCTCCCTTCAGCTTGCCAGGAAAGGTCAAGGCTCCTTCATCCTTAATTTGCATCAAGACTTTATTGATCGGGGCAATCAGTAGAAAATAAATTGACATGGTGATTTGTTTACGAATGGGAAAAACCAACGCGACAAAAACCCCATCGGGTGATTTTAAGTTCACCACTCCCAAGAATCCACTATTATTAAAATAAGCAGTTACAAGTAAAGGAATCCCAGTACCTTATACCAACCTACAGTTGAACCTTTACCCCAATACCCAATTGGACTTGTTCTGTAGTGACAATCTTTCCTTGTAATGCATGGTTCCCAGTACGTGACTAACCAATTGCGTGGATCTAGTACGCAACTTCAATCACCAACTAGAGAAGGTTGTTGACTGCAAAGTTCTTCAGTTCATCACACGATGAAGATCGAGAAACTCCTTGGTTACAAAACCCTATGGTGCACAAACACAACAGCTTCTTCACAAGAAAGATGAACCAGGGCAAATTCTGTCTCCAGTCACAATTTGCTTGAACAAACTTTGCTCAACACTTGTGCAAACTGTTCCACCTTTGGCGGCCTTTAAAATAATCCTTTTATATGTCTAGGGTTGTGAGAAATGAAAGCCCAAACATACAATCACAGATTGAATGAAATACAGTCCTGAAAAATTGAACTTCATAAACCTCAACAGATGCTTATCTTTCGAGTTGCTGTCAAGCCACAGGCTAGAACAACTCTTCAAGGCTCGATAGATGGCTAGCTGTCAAACTTTAAATGACAGGAACTTTTCAGCTTGAATCTTGAACAGACTTGCATGGCTTTAACACTTGAACTTGAAACAAGGTTTCTTGAAGTATTAAACACATCCTAGATCTACCTAAATACAAGTAAAGTGCGTTTTGTCAAAGGATTAGCCAATTACATAAAATAGTGACATATGTTCCTAACAAGTGAATCACATATGTCCTAACACTAAATTTCTTTTAATACCTGCAAATGCTTAAGTCAATAAGCACATTATCATAAAAAATAAAAAATGAATGAGGTCAGTGTCTATGTAATTATTAACCATACATTTGTTATAGCAATTTAGGTGATTTATGGAAATGCTCAAGTGCAGATGCTAAAGACCAGAAACACTATGACATAACAATTGTAAAGCTGGGCTTAAACTTTATTGATATTAAGAGACTTAAAAAAAAAAAAAAAACAGTTGAAAATAAAGCTAAATAGGATGAAAGAACTTGTATTTTGTATGACTGTAGGGAGTAAAGATACTGCAATAATTTAATTGAGTATTGGGAAGTAAGAGTTGTATACACATATATATGGACTTTAAACATATAAATTAGTTTTATCCTCAGAATGAACACGCGTGTGCCTATATTAGTGACTGCAATTATTTCTGCTTCTATAACCCACGTAGCCAGTTTTGTAATAATTAGTCTTGTTCCATTACAAAGCTCTTCATTATGGTTCAAGTTTCTAAGCAACATAATAGGCAAGCCTACTTTTAATGTTAACTTATGATTTGGCAATCCAGGGAATCTTAAGGGGTTCAAAAACTCAACAGGGTATAAAATGTCTTGGTCAGCAACATTTGAAGATGATGTAGTCATTTAGCTCTTCTACAACTTCATTTGTAGGGCCAAGAATTGCCCTATCTTGTATGTAATTTGCATCCATGTAATGACCATCCAAATTAGGGTATGTGCTATTAATAATATCTTGCAGTGGATTCTATGTAGATTGGATGATTAGATCATGAGGAATTGTAATGTTATTGTCACCATCATCTTCTCCCAAATCACCATTACCTATTTTTAAAATCCACTCACTAAAGTCTTGTATAGATGATTCTTGCATTTCCCTCATATTGTTTTGCATAAGTCTCATATTTTGTTGTAATTTAAAGACATGACAATAATTCCATAAGTACTACAGACAAATTGCAAATTGGACAACATCTTCACGTCTTCCCTTTTTCACAACTGGAAGTACTTGCCAAAAATCACCACCTAAAAGCACAACTTTACCACCAAAAGGTTTTTCAAAATTCCTTGGATCTTCAATTTGTAGTATATCTTGAAGGCTACGATTGACAGCTTCAAAACAAAACAATTTCAGTGTGCCATTGGTGCTTCATCCCAAATTATTATACTTGTTTTCAAAAGAAGTTTTGTTATTTGTGTTTTTGGCTTATTTCACAAGTTGACTCATCATTGACATTAATTTGGATGTGGAACTATGAATGTGTAATCTGACGACCAGGAAGTAATAAAGCAGCAATGCCTAAAGAAGCAACTACGAGAGCAATTTTACCTTTTGATCTTACAATGGCCAAAATGGTTCTATAAAGATATGTTTTTCCTATTCCACCATGACCATAGACAAAAAACATTCCCCCACTTATAGAAGAAACAAATTTCATTATAGAATTATATAGATTGTTCTTTGTTCATTGTTCATTGTTTAGGCTAGATATCAAGATCTCATGTTCTCTTTGTGAACTTCCTATATCATATGTCATTTCTTCTTCAACAAGCCTATTCCCTTTATAAATTAGAAGATTTATATCTGGCTGAGGCATCTGAGGATAGTCTTTCAAAGATTTCCTATATTGTTGGAGGATTTGATCAATTTCATATAATCCATAATTTTTCAATTGGTTATCAAATAATATTTGGTTATCAAATAATATTAATTCTTGAAAATTGAAGATGTCTTTGTCTATTAAGTATATCCTCGGCAAGAACTTTCCAATTAGAATCCCAAAATGTTAAAGGATCAGACACTTCACAAAACAAGAGTATGGTAACAAATAGTTGGCATAATTGCTTGCCACTGGCCCAATGTGAAGCTTCAACTATGCACTCATGCCATTCTTTATCATCATTTAGAAGCCCAAGTGCATAACATGCATCTTTATAAGTGGGATAAGTAATGTTGTTTACAGTCCTTATCTCTTCAAAGTTTCTTGGCCCTTTAACAATGTTAAGTAGCATCCTCAAGTAAAATCGTTCCCTACTTGAAGGGTGAGCATAATACACTCTTCCAATACATTTTCTACCTTTTCTTCATTTCCATTACATAACATTATTATGCCATACCCATTTTGTAGGAAATCCAGCATAAGTTAATTCGCAAGCATCTTCAAAAGCTTCATTAGTTTTCATCCATTCAGTAAACTTTGTGTCTTTGATTCCTGACCTTTGTAAAATATTGTCCAGATTTGCATTTTTCGTATATATAATGGGATTTTCATTTTTCAAATGAAAGTTTAATCTTGTAACTGGTGGATTTTAAAATTGAATTGGAAATTCAAATAGTCTCCAACACGCTTCAAAAGCTGAAATGTACCTAAAGTCCAAATATGCTTTGGTCTCATCTACAATAATTCTTGGTTGTTCGTCATTAGTAATTGGAAGATTCTCTTGTAAACTAATTGTAACTCTATCTGGTCCCTTATTTATATATTTAAACAAATACTTGATTGATCAAGATCTATTGCACCATTCCACATTCAAATGTGATTGGTACTTTACCAGTAAGTCAACATTATATGGCACAACATATCGATTATCCAAAGTAATTCTATTTTTCACTATTATTTTCCCATCATTTCTTCTTCTATAAATGGGGAAGCCTTCTTCATCAATAGTTGTCTCTTCATCGATACCATCTATGTCTGCTGGACTTGGGCATTTATCTTTTGGATCCAAAAAAATTAGAATATGTGCATGTGGAAGACCTCTTTTTTGAAATTCGATTGTGTATACTACTGAAATGACTCCTCCAAAATGGGATTCATGCCTTAAATCATGTAACAATTCATCCAATTTTATTTTAAAAACCCTTGCTACAATATCTAGTCGGTCCTTAACATTTTGGCCTTCTATAAATTCCAAGCAATGAGTGATTTCAGACCATTTTGGATTGCAAGTATATGTCATAAATATATTTGGATTTTCCATCTTTTTGCATATAACCATTGCATCTTGATAGTTTTGGGCCATGTATCTATTGGTAAATCTGGTTTTGTATCTCATACAAAACACACAACGGAAGCAACAAATATGGATCTATTTCATTCATGATTGATAACATGCACTATGAAAATTTCAGAATTTAAGAACAAGATAGTGTACCTTGGTGTGGTGAAATTCAAAACAAAAGATTAGAAGTACTTGGAAACACTTTTAATCTTCACTCCAATTCCACTTTACGCCCAAGAAGTGTGGTCTGTCAATCAGTTTCCAAGGGAGAATAATTGAATGGCTTCACTCACACATACACACCATTTCACAATGATGTCTCTCTTAAAAAAATTTTGTATGTTTCTCCCTTTATAACTAACTGATTATCTAATTGGGCTGGCCTATTGGGCCTTTCCAATTGGGATTTAGTGTGTGGGTTGGAGTGGGACCAAAAGGGACCAATAAGACACTAGCTCCAATGGGCCTTAGGCTTTTCTGTCAACTATTGACAAGTCCAAAGTTACCATTAATTATATTAATATCACTATATAAATATAATTGCACTCTAGGCCTTATTAATAAATTATATCCCGAGACTTTATTATACATGCAACTCCTTCATAAAATATTCATAGTAATTCAAAGTCATGAATGTAGATTGCCACTTTGAAGATAGTTGAGGTACAAATTTTCGGGCCTTGATTTTATTGGCCCACTCACAAAAAACCCACATAAGCCCACACATTATTAAAAACCCACATAAATATTTCCCATATATATTACCCAAATATTCTCCATGTTATTGGGCCTTCACAAATACTCCGTACACAAGCCCATAAATTGCCATAGGCCCTCTCACAAATATTACCTATTATATCCCACATATCATCCAACTTAAATTCTCCACAAAATATGCTCATCATATCACTACCAAAATTGGGCCGCAAAATTACACTATCCCCACACAAAGCCCAGCATCATTTGGCTTGTGGGCAAAACTCAAAGAAAGCCCAAATTCCAAAAGTCCCACTACGATGTGGCTAATTCTAAAAGTCCCACTACGATGTGGCTAATTCCAAAATCCCACTACGATTTTGCTAATTACAAAAGTCCTACTACGATGTGGCTAATTCCAAAGTCCCACTACGATGTGGCTAATTCAAAGTCCCACTACGATGTGGCTAATTCAAAGTCCCACTACGATGTGGCTAATTCAAAAGTCCCATTATGATGTGGCTAATTCAATGTCCCACTATGATGTGGCTAATTCAAAGTCCCACTACGATGTGGCTCATTCAAAAGTTCCACTATGATGTGGCTAATTCAATGTCCCACTACGATGTGGCAAATTCAAAGCCCACTACGACGTGGCAAATACAAAGCCCACTATGATGCGGCACTATTTACAAAGCCCGCTACGATGTGGCACTACTTACAAAGCCCGTTGCTACATGGCCCCTCTAAAGCCCGTTGCTACACGGCACTCTTACAAAGCCCGTTGCTACACCACACCTCTAAAGCCCATTACTACATGGCACCTTAAAGCCCGTTGCTACACGACACCTCTAAAGCCTGTTGCTACACGACACTCTTACTAAGCCCGTTGCTACATGGCAATATTTTTACAAAATCTCAAACTATTTCTAAAAGCCCAAATATTATTTTTGGCAACTACTCATAAAGCCCAAATGTTAATTTGACACCTAATTTACAAAGCCCAACTATTAATTTGGCACCTATTTACAAAAGCCCAAATGCTAATTTGGCATTATTTTTACAGAGCCCAAATGCTAATTTGGCATCTATTTTAACAAAGCCCAAATACTAATTTGGCACCTATTTACAAAAGCCCAAATATTATTTTTGGCAACTACTCATAAAGCCCAAATGTTAATTTGGCACCTATTTTACAAAGCCCAAATATTAATTTGACACCTATTTACAAAAGCCCAAATACCATTTTGGCAACTATTTCTAAAAGCCCAAGTACTATCCTTGGCAATATTTTATCAAAAGTCCAATACTATTTTGGCAACATCTTATCAACAACCCAAAACTACTAATTTTTTGACAAATAATTATTTCATAAAAGCCCAAATATTATTTGGCAAATAATATTATATTATGCTCAAAGCCCAATGGTAATACTTTGGCAACAATATAATTTAAAAGCCCATGATTCAAGTCCATGGTTCTAGCCCATGGTAGTTACTTATCAAAGCCCATGATAAATCTCATGGCAATTATCTCTATTTTACTAAAATCTCATGGCAATTATCTCTATTTCACCAACATACAGGTTATCATTCGAGGCCTACATTCAAGAAATGGAGAACTTTCTTAATCCATCTCGGATCATGCCAACATTTTGCTACATTACTATTCAACCTATTTCCATTGCTACATGGGGAATCTTTGTTGAAAAATGTTCTCATGAAGAATTAAGGATCACACTTGTTGCCATCCACAAGAAAAAATCAAATCCAAGTCTTACTTGAGTCGATCCAGCAATCTCATGGCACTATTCCAAGCCACCTACTACTATATCTTCACATTACACAATCTACCCAGCTACTGCAAAGGTCTGAAAAGTTACTGCATCAGTAAAAGCCTTGCACCGCTGGGAAGCAAGATGAGTACTCCACAGTCCTTGTTACTTCTGATCATAACCCATCGAATGGTGAAAAATGCAAGAAGCCAATGGCCAACAACTTGACAAGAATCCACCTACCGTTGGGAAAGATGAAGTAGTCTCCAAACTATCTAAGTCCAACAAAGAATCATCTACCAACATTGTCAAGTGGCATCCTTGATTCTTACTTAAGGGCAACAAGAGGTTCAGCTCAACTTACTTCCTAAACACAAGGTGAATGCTGCCACCATACTATTCTATTGCTGAATCTAGACCATCACCATCAATCTAGTATTTCCTATCTTACCGTTGGAACTCATGCCAGCCATACTTACCTAGAAGCTGCCAATACTATTTCCTTCATAGAAAGATCAAATATTTTCAATCATTATCATCTACTCAACAATCATTACATTCAGCAAATTAGAAATTCATCTAGAATGATGAATCACCTATTCAAATCAAGAAAAGATTACTCCAGCAGTAAACTAACACGCATCCAGTAGCTTGCCTGGGTAGACAAAACAAACTCTAGCTGCTCATATTCAGAACTCTTGTAGATCCATCAGTCTATAGAGCTGCCCCCAGCAAGTAGACTTACTGATCTGGCATGCTCAATCAAGCAATCCTCATACAAGATCATTACCACAAGTACCTACACTATTTCAAGCAGCAAAAGTGCCAATTTCGCTGCTGAATCTGTCAAGGTACTCCTCACTTGCTAGTATATGCTTATCCAAAGCTTCTCTACACTTGGGGGTTTAGTCTTATTAATCCTAAGGTTCCATCTCTGGGGGCTAAAATTGGATATTTATCACAACAAAGTACAACAATATTAATGGAGGTATTTCCACTATACAAGTCTATTGGCCCAGTAGTGGCCAACTTCTTTCAAGAACACATTACTCATCAATTTGGCACTCTCACAAAATTACAAGCAACAAATGAAGCTCTATTCATCGGAGTACTATTATATCAAGTTGTGGCAATCCCACACACCCTCTTCAAAGCCGTGGAAGTCCCACTCACCCTCTTCAAAGTCGTGGTAATCCCACGCACTACACTATTGGAATCATAGCGGTCTTATGCATCACACCACTGGGATCTTTGCAAACATCATCTTACACTTGGGGGCTTGGTCTTTCACTATCTATTTGAGAAGACTACACATAGATCTACATGAAAACCAGCCACTGCACCAATTAAATCAAAGCTACTACTCCAGCCATGAAACTTTCTACTGCATTGAATCTGCACATACCCGGCGGCACCTATTTTGTTACCCCAGCAGTACTATCAGATCCAGCAATATGATCATCACCTGCAACACTATTAATACAATCATGATCATGTAGCCAATCCTATAAGTGGCCATTCAATCTCTATGCTTCCTAAAGCAACATTTCCAACAAAGATGAAATCTCAATGGAAAGCTCATATTATCTTGGCCATCTCTATCAAATTTCTCCAAGAATTGACTACAATCAGCGGTATCAGCAAAATATTCATCTGTTATGATTTCAAAATACATTCTAGACTGCCCCAGCCATAAATTCAGTATTCAGACTTTCAACAGCAACAACTTCAATGCTTCAGTTCCACTAGATCAAGAGCAGTATCCTCCCTAGCCGTAGCATCAAAAGTTCTGCTCAAAATATTTCTAAATGGACCTAGTACGGTCACATCCACAAGAATGAAGTTAGCTCCAAATGCATCAACTTCAACAAACTCAATCCTAGCCAGTTGCAAAATTGCCTTACTGCCCTCACTCCAACAGCATTGCACCCAGCTGCAATCTTGACTAACTTCAACATTATGTTGCTGCCTTCAATCCAGCAGCACCACATCCAGCAGCACTAAACCTAGCTGCAATATTACCTTGCTGCCCTCAACCTAGCAGCACCAAATCTAGCTGCAACATTACCTTGCTGCCTTCAATCCAGCAATATCATCTCCAGCAATCAACAATTTCATGCTGCCTTATCTACAAAGGTCTTTAAGCAAACCCATTACTCGTGCATGCCCTTGCAGTACAAGCCCATGCACTCGGGGGGCTAAATGTTGAGGACTGTTTTTTCGGCCCACGTGGCTTTACTTCATTGGCACCCCATGCCACATCAACACATTATTGGTTTTTTTTGGGTAAATCTATTTAAAGCCCAAAATAAGCTCATATCTCATTCAATTACATGGATTTGGCTCACATGGCCCGCAAGATCCTTAGTTTAAGAGGCGGATTCATGACCCAAATTTCCTTTTCATCAATTGGGATCATAACCCCACGACATTATCAACATCAACATATGGATTGGGCTTAAGCAATGAATCAAAGCTCACGGCCCATATTACCTCTCTTACACTTATGGCAAGTGGCTTCCTCAACAAAAGCCCATATTTACACAAAATAACAACAAAACCCGAGGTACATCATCTCATCTTCGGCTTATGACCTAAGCTTATAAGTCTCTTTTGGGGGAAACTTTAGGAGTCATGGTTTGGAGGGCCAAGAGATATGCTTAGTAAAGCTCTAGCGGTTTAAAGTTGATAAAAGAAACATGTTGCTTGGCATGTCTTCTCCAACTCCCTAAACTCTTACGAGTCCGTGTGTAGCGGGTAACATATGGTAAGCATCTCTTATCACATAGCACTTTAAATGATAAAATTCCCTATTGCTCTTTTCCTAAAGCTTAATATTCATCATGTGACAAATACTCAATATCTCCAGCCATCTAACTGCTGGGTAACTGTTCATTCAATCCCCAGCTGTTGCTATACAAATTTAGAAACTTCATTATATTATTCTACAGAAATCTCATTGCTACTTTCAGCTAAAATCCAACTCAAACACATGGCCTAATCCGATTGGCTATCTTTTATCTCCAAAATATTCATGGCATCTTTTATACCCAGCTGCTATCTGCCACAATCAGACCATATATGTCCCTGCCAGTTGTCAGAGCAGAGCATTAAATACTCTTCTTACTTACCAAGATTATGTCACAACCCAATGAGACCTTAACCAAATCTCTAAAACTTCCTTAGCCTTCAACCAATCCTTTTATTACTTGCTAAAAATGTGTTGTAATGGAACTGTTGAACAAATATATACTTTACTAAAGGTCATGTAGACACATACCTTTGGTGGAACAGATCACCAAATTGTCGGATCTTTTTCTTTGCTTGCTTTACAAATTCTTCACGATCTCCTTTGTGGAACACCTCCAAGTCGCAGGAAAGGCTACTAGAGTCTCTCCTAATTTCCACGCTCCAAATTCTAGGGAATAGTAGATAATGTCCCAGATAGATGGCTTATTTTGAGAGAGCACTCAAAATTATACGTATGTTCACTCACTATGTCTAACCACTATCTGACTGATGTAGGAGTATTTAAATACTAGTAGAGATTCACTTACTATCAGATATATGTGATCCCTAAAAGATCTCATCTTTTAAGTTTCAAATTGCTCCACCACTGATATTGATAACCCATATTAAATTTAAATTACCCCACTACTGGTATTGATAACTCATACCAATATCAGTTAGTTTAAATTTAAACTTATTTATCAGATAATCCATGTGGACGATCCATGGGCCATGGTTTATGGGTTGGATCAAAACCAGCCCAATTTCTAACATGAACCTTGGACCAAAAAGACAAACACCCAAAAAGGAAACATTTCCAACTGAACCCCAGCAGTGCATTCAACACTTGACACTTGGCTGGAAGTGATATCATCAGCCATTTAATGTTGAAATCCTAGCAACCAGCTGTTATACCTGTTAGGACACATGTGTTTCACATGTTAAGAATATATGTCATGATTTTATGTAATTGGTTTATCCTTTGACAAAACGCACTTTACTTGTATTTGGGTAGATTTAGGATATCTTTAAATACTTCAAGAAACCTTGTTTCAAGATCAAGTATTGAAGCCTTCATGTTAGGTTCAGAGTGCAAAATCATTAAAGCTCAACAGCTGGCTCGACAGCTGAATCTATCGAGCTTAAGGAAGCTGTTCTACATTCGGTGTGCTCGACAGCTGCTCGATACCTACTATCTGTCGAAATTTAAGATTCTCAGAATTCAAATCTGATTTTCTTGGGATCCGTGAATGTGTCTTTGGGCTTTCTTTTCTCCTAACCCTAGACATATAAAAGGATCAGTTTAAGGGCCGTCAAAGAGTTCACAAGTTGCACAAGTTTTGAGCAAACTCTGTTCAAGCAAATTGTGACTGGAGACGAAATTCTTACTCTAGTTCATCTCTTTCACTTGAAGAAGTTGCTGTGTATGTGCACTGTAGGGTTTTGTGACCAAGCATCTTCTTAATCTTCATCATGTGGATGAATTGAAGAACTTTGCAACCAACAACCTTCTTAGTTGGTGATTGAAGTCGCGTATTGGGATCCGCGCAATTGGTTTAGTCACGTACTTGGGAGTCATGCGTCAAAAAGGGAACTGTGATTACAGAAAAAGTCCAATTGGGTATTGGGGTAAGGGTTCAACTGTAGGTTGGTAAGGTACTTGGATTCCTTTACTTGTAACCACTTGTTGTGATAATAGTGGAGTTTCGGGAGTGGTGACCTAAAAATCACCCGGTGGGGTTTTTGCCGTTAGGTTTTCCCCATTCGTAAACAAATCACCATGTTATTTATTTTCCATTGCATATTTAGTTTATTTGTGATTTGTTTATGCTATCACGTGTTTGCATGATAAATTGATTAATTAATAACTTGGCTAATTAATTAATTAATTTCTATCACAAGGGGTCATTCAATTTGTGGCCTATCAAGTGGTATCAGAGCAGGCACACTCTGATTAGGGTTTAATATTGCTGTGTTGATCCATTGACCCTTGTTTGTCATGGATAGAGGACAGTCATTAATCATACCTCCTTTATTTTGATGGCACTAACTATGCATACTGGAAAGTACGCATGAGAGCTTTCTTGCAGTCTTTAGATGAGAAAGTGTGGCAAGCTGTAGAGATAGGCTGGACTAAGCCTACAGAAGTGCCAGTCGACTGGGATAGTGCCAAGATTAAGGCGAAAAACTTCAATAGCAAAGCATTGAATGCATTGTTCAGTGCAATCACCAATGAGGAGTTCAAGAAGATATCCTCAACTGAAACTGCCAAGGAGGCTTGGACCATTCTCCAGACAACCTATGAAGGTACTAAGGCTGTCAAGGACTCAAAGTTTTAGAGGCTCACTACAAGCTTTGAAGAGATAAAGATGGAGGAAGATGAGTCTTTTGATGAGTTCTATACCAAGCTAAAGGACATAGTGAACTCAGCCTTCAATTTTGGGGAAACCATACTTGAACCCAAGATTGTGAGGAAAGTACTCAGATCTCTACCAGAGAGATTTCATGCCAAGATTACGGCAATAGAGGATTCAAAGGATATTGGCAAGATTCCTCTGACTGAGCTGGTTGGAAACTTGCAAACCTACGAGCTAGGGTTGACAAGAATAGACAAGTCGGGTAAAAGCAAGAGTATGGCATTGAAGGCCAAGAGTAATGAAACAGATGAATATTTTGATGATGAAGATTCCAAGATGAAGTCCTACATTACCAGGCAGTTCAAGAAGTTTATGAAGAATGCCAATGGAAAAGGTTTTGACAAGGACCGCAGGTAATCCAGTTCTTCTCAGTTTAAAGGTCAAGACAAAGGGAAGAAGAATGCTACGGAAAGTGGTCAGTACACTGTTCCCTTAGGACATAAGTGCTTTGGGTGTCAAGGCTTCGGTCACATGAAGTATGAGTGTCCTACATACCTTAAGAGCATTGGGAAGAACAAGGCATTTGCTGTTACCTTGAGCGACATTGAGCCTGAGGATGATTCTGACAATGAGGATGACGGAATCTTAAATGCCTTCACGGCCACTGTCAATCCTACTGATGGGATTGTTGAAGATGTGGTTGAAGAAGAGGAATTGGTGGAATCCAAATTTGAGAAGGTGGATGATCAAGATGACATTCATACAGCCTATGAGAAACTGTACAACCTTTCTGAGAAGCATGAGAAATTGTATAGGCTAACCACCAAGAAGCTCAGTGATGTGGAACTTGACCATGAGGAGTTTTCCACAAAGTTTGATGAGGCTAATTAGACTATTGAGGCGCTGAGATTTGAGAACAATTTCTTGGTTGAGATGACCAAGAAGCTTAAAGCAGAGCTATGTCAAGTCAGAGTTCAACTGGAAAGGACTTCAAGCGCAAAGCTGGATGAGATGCTAAGCATTCAGAAATCTGCTTCAAATCGAACAGGCTTAAGGTATGGTCTTTCTTCCTCTAATACTGCTTTTTCTAGTATTACTGTTTTTGTTCCTCCTACTAATAATGTTAAAACTGAGAACAATGAGATTAAAACTAAATTAGTTAGTGAGAACATAGACAAGGGTAAATCTATCTTAGGAGCACCTCCTAAGCTTGAGAAGAAAGATGTTAAAAACCCTAGGGCTAAGAAGGCTAACTCTCAAAAGCCTAAACAAAAGAAGCAGCATCTCTGTCATTATCGTGGAGTTGCCGGTCATGCTTGACCAAATTGTTACAAGTGGCTTGCCACTTTACAGAGCAACGACATGATAGCATCTAGGAACCAGAATCAGCTTCAATCCTTTCTTGCTCCCCTTGGAAATCTTCTCAAAGGCCTCATGTTCCTTTCGAACTTGAACAGTTTTAATTCTTCCCCTTCACTGTTGGTTCAAGGGTTTGCTAGACGGAAAGGTTCTTCCAAGGTGTGGAAGGAAAAGGGCTCCAAGTGATTCTGTCACTTTTCTCTCTCTCTTCTTGTTTTTGTGTGTGCATTACTTAAGTGTTTTGATTTCATGTTTTGAGTCAGTCTAGTTTTTATGCTTTGGTTGTTTAACATGTTTTTGTTTGGTTATTTTTCAGTTTTTGCTTGTTTTTTTTTTCATATAAATATAAAAAAAAAATTGAAAAATCAGAAAAATACAAAAACAGTGTGTGTTTTGTGTACTTTGGTACTTGTGTACCTTGGATGGCCATTGAAACAAAGTCTTCTAAACTTTGTATTATTTGTAACTTAGATGAGCATCTTTATGCACAACTAAGCAAGTGAGTTTTGTGGCTTGTGTTTGTGATGAGTATGATTAAGTTGTCACTTAAACTTAACACTCATATCACTCTTTTTGACGGGAATGACTAAAAAATCCTGAGAGAAAGGCATAAATAACCCTCTCACCACTGTTGTTCTCCAATCATAATATGACACTTGTATGCTTAGGCATAGCAAAATTAGAATGTCAAATATCATTGGGTATTTCTTTTCTCTCTCTAATAAGCCCATGCATGATATGTTTAAAAAAAAATATGCAAAGAAAAATCAAAAGCAAAAAGATAAAAAATGCTTTAAATATGATTGCAAGCGTGTATTCTAGGAGATGTGGGAGTTATAGGATGTACCTCATAGGTGATAGTCCCCATCAAGCAGTTATGATTATGTGTGAGTTAAAGAAATTTTCTCATATCTCAAATCGTCATAACTTGTATACACTTATGCAATCTTGCGATGTTTTTCACACACAACACACAATATTCCTTACTATTCTTGATACATGTGCAGATACAATGTGATTTGGCCAGCACGAGGTTTTACATGTATTAATATATTATCACTAAACTGTCTTGACTTGTTTTTGAAATATAAAATTGGTTAGACTTTTTAGTGTGTGTGTGTGTGTGTGTGTGTTTTTGAAGATCCATGTGCTTAAATTTTATTTGAGAGATGATTTTGACAGCTTAATATGTTGATTGGATCGTTGGTTGAGTTGCATGTTGGATTGCATTCATGTCTGTGTTTTTCACATCTCGAGAAATTGCTTTTAAAAGTTGGCTCGACACCTCCTTGATACCTACTCGATAGCTAGCTATCTGTCGAGCTTCCTAAGCTTTTTCTTATCACAATCTCACCTGCACCTTGATACCTGGTGGATCGATCGAGATTGGGTCTGTATCCTCGATAGCTTTTCGACACCTGGTGGATCGATCGAGCTTCTGTTCTTGATTCTGATGTGTTGTTTCTCGACACCTCAGCTATCAACAAACATTTTCTCGACACCTCCTCGACAGATCCCTCGATACCTGCATCTGTCGAGATTTACTGGCTGCTCTATATAAGGCCTCTGTGCAATCCAAAAATCATTTTTCTTCGATCTCTCTCTCGATACTTCTTTGTTTCTCTCCCAAAACACTCTCATCTCACTCCAAACTTGTTCCTCAAGGATTCTTCAAGCTTTTTCAATTCTCTCTTTACTTGGTAAGCTTCTAATCCTTTCTCATTCATGCACTTCATGTTTTGAAACCTAGGTTTTGGGGTTTTTAAAAATTTTTGGGGTTTTTCAAAATTGATGAGCTTTCATTGAAATTTTGGGATGAGTTTTCACTTAAATGTGTTTAAAACCTCATACATTGCATCACATTAGCATTATAATGATATTGCCATACATTTAGATGTGTGCTATATGTTTGTGTGCTGATAGGTTTGGATTGGGCTGAGCCCATGATGCATTTTCTTTTGCATGTCACATGTTCATGCATTTCCCATGCATATGTACCTCTTTTCAATATACTTGATATATTTGAAACTGCTTGGGACTTTTCTGATTGTCATTATTTCTCTCCCTCTTTGTTAGTTTACGTTAGTCGTGTCTATGACACCTAAGTGTAAATCCACTCCAGCCCGGAATACTCTTCATTCCGGTGCTTCTTCATCGTCTGATCCTACTCTATCTCATATTCGGTTCCGTGATGATGATGCCTTTAAGGCATTTTCGGAGAACTTTTCTAGACGAGGCATTCATTCGGAACGCCAAGTCATTTTGACGAACTTTACCGACACCGACCTTCCCTCTGTCATTCACAATAGGGGATGGGAGTCACTGTGTGACGTCCCGGTCACCTGTCCTCTCGTGCTTATCTAGGAGTTCTACTCCAACATGCATGGGATTGATCGATTAGTACCTCTTTTCTTCACTCGCGTTCGAGGTACGCGCATTCCTATCACATTGTAGCTTGTTTCGGATTTGCTTTAGGTCCCTAGGATAGAGTTTCCTGACTATCCTAGTTGTGAACGTCTGAGGATTGTGTCTAGGGATGAGCTCATTTCTACTTTTTGTGAGCACCCTACTGCTTGGGGTGAGCGTCTATTTACACCATGTCGACCTTTTGCTAAAGGTCCTAGATTCATGAACATGGTGTTGACTTTTGTTTTGCATCCCCTTTCTCACTATAACTCCATCATAGAGCCTCGTGCTTGATTTTTTTGTCTCTTCTTGAGCATCTTACTATAGATTTCCCTTCTCATTTCATTTTGTCTATTATAGATGTTCATCTAGATTCGGCGTCTCGTGATAAGCTCATCTTTCCTTCCATTATCATGAGGATCTTACGCCATTTTTCCATTCCTTTTCCCTCTTCAGACCATTTCACCATCATGTGTGCTATAGATTACGCTACTGTTAAATGTAGTGAGGCCCAGCTTCGGTTGCGACAGTCGAATTCTGCAGCTCCTTCCTCCCCTTCCGCTCCATCCCGTTCTGCTTCATCCACATCCGCACCTCCCTCTTCTTCGGGCGATGTGACTTTAGGAGACATTCATGGCGCAACTGCAGCACATGGATACTCGCCTAGATACTCTCTCTATGAAGTTATATCAGGTGCACATTCGTGTTGGTCATATTGCTCGACGATAGGCGTCCATGGGTGGTTTTGCTTTTGAGACTACTCCTTCACCACCTTCTCCTGTGGCTTCTTATTCCGAGGATAAGGATGATGATGATGACGATGACGATGATGCTTTGGATGATGTTGATGGAGATGCTAGCTCTACCGATGAGATATCTACTTGACACTCTTACCCTTTGTCACTCGTGACAAAAATGGGGAGTAGTTTTGGTATGAGAGTACTCTATCTTAGGGGGAGAGTTAGTATAGGACCATTTTGTTAGGGGGAGTGTTGATACATTTTTTAGGGATGTAGTGAGGATAGTATGTATCTTTTCTTTTCTTTCTTTTTAGATACATTACTCTTGTACATGAGGTCTTGTGACCATTTATAGACATACATTGTACTTATCTATTTCTTTATATTGATGTATGTTTTTCTTTCACCTACCCCTTCATGTATTGTTTCTTTTCTCCCTTGATACACATGTTTCTTATACTTGTATGCAATATATTATTTATGTTTCACACAAAGATGCCTTGATGAGTTTTGTTTAAAGTGTTTCAGAAATATAGGTTGTCAAAGTCTACTTGCCATAAACTCTCTTCTTGCAAAATTTTTCATGAGTTTGTGTTAGGATAGATTTTATTGTATTCAACAAATGAATATGAGTTAAGTGATCTATGACTTCTCTCATATGTTCATTTGTTTGTTATGATTTTATCACTGATTGCCAAAGGGGGAGATTGTTAGGACATATGTGTTTCACATGTTAAGAACATATGTCATGATTTTATGTAATTGGCTTATCCTTTGACAAAATGCACTTTACTTGTATTTGGGTAGATTTAGGATGTCTTTAAATACTTTAAGAAACATTGTTTCAAGATCAAGTATTGAAGCCTTCAAGTCTATTCAAGAAAACAAGTTCAGAGTGCAAAATCATTAAAACTCGACAGCTGGCTCGACAGCTGCATTTATCGAGCTTAAGGAAGCTGTTCGACATTCGGTGTGGTCAACACCTACTCGACAGTTGCTCGACACTTGCTATCTGTCGAGATTTAAGATTCTCAAAATTCCAATTTGATTTTCTTAGGATTCGTGAATGTGTCTTTGGGCTTTCTTTTCTCCTAACCCTAGACATATAAAAGGATCAGTTTAAGAGCCGTCAAAGAGTTCACAAGTTGAACAAACTTTGAGCAAACTCTGTTCAAGCAAATTGTGACCGAAAACGAAGTTCTTGCCCTAGTTCATCTCTTTCTCTTGAAGAAGTTGCTGTGTATGTGCACCGTAGGGTTGTGTGACCAAGCATCTTCTTGGTCTTTATCGTGTGGATGCACTGAAGAACTTTGCAACCAACAATCTTCTTAGTTAGTGATTGAAATCGCGTACTGGGATCCGCGCAATTGGTTAGTCACGTATTTGGCAGTTGTGCATCGAAAGGGGAACTGTCACTACAGAACAAGTCCAATTGGGTATTGGGGTAAGGGTTCAATTGTAGGTTGGTAAGGTACTTGGATTCCTTTACTTGTAACCGCTTGTTGTGATAATAGTGGAGTTTCGGGAGTGGTGACCTGAAAATCACCCGTGGGGTTTTTGCTGTTAAGTTTTCCCCATTCGTAAACAAATCACCGTGTTATTTATTTTCCGCTACATATTTAGTTTATAGGTGATTTGTTTGTGCTACCACGCGTTTGTATGATAAATTGATTAATTAATAACTTGGCTAATTAATTAATTAATTTCTATCACAAGGGGTCATTCAGTTTGTAGCCTATCAATACCCAAAATAGTAAGATACCCTTCAATAAGATCTTATCATTTTTCAGCCAAATCCATCCAATAAATGTTGAAATGGCCTCTCTAGTAGTCTAAAACCACCCTTTTAACCTCATTGGGTTCTGCCCAAAGCGAACAGCTTTTCCTGACAGCTAGGATAGCTTTTTCATGATAGCTGTCACAGCTTTTCCTGACAGCTGGGACGGCTTTTTCATGATAGTTGTCATAGCTTTTCTTGAAAGCTGGAATAGCCTTTTCAGAACAGCTGTGACAGCTGACCCAACAGCCTGAACATCATTGATTTTTCCATATTTGGCTAAAACCAAAACCAACTATTGAAACTACCTTTCTCTTGCTAAAATACCTTCCTTTTCTGTTACTTTTTCCCCAGCAACTCTTACCTAAAATAGCAAGAATATCTTAAAGCTAAACATACCATTTTTGGCCAAATCTTAAGATGGATTTTCTGAAAATTCATTGCTGTTTGGGACAGATTTTGGCTAATATTCTTTGCTAAAATACCCCTTTAAACTCAACTAAATAGAACCCTTCATCAACACCTCAAGGGGGAACACCAGTGGAGAACAACTCTCACATACACTTCCCCATTCTTTCTCCCTCTAATAATTTTCCGAAGCTCTTAATGAAGTTCTAAGCTTTTGAGTTTTTTAGTTTCTAGATTAGGAACTAAACTCGTTAGCCCTTAGCTCATAAATGCCTTCATAAGCTCTCATACAATCCCAGTAGAAAATCCCAGCAGCTTTGCTAAGCACACTACAATACTATTACTCTTATATACTCATTATCTCATACTCCCTCACTCTGAAATTCTACTATCTTGCTGCCCATAAACACTTCTCCATACTCTTCTCTTGCAAAATCTTTCCTCTTGGAAAGCAATCTCTACAACTTTTCCAACAGTTATAATCTCACATTTTTACTATTTTTTAACCTCCATATTTCTCATACTTCATATATCATACATATTACAAATACTACATCCCACAAAACATCTATGTCTTTACCATCTCCACACTTCTCAAGAGATGCCAAACACTCATACTAAAAGCCCTTCTCATGGAAGGCATGAACTTCTATTACTAAAGCCTTCTCTTAGAAGGCACCAAGATCTTATATCAAAGTCCTTCTCTTAGAAGGCACAACTACTTCTTACAAAAGCCCTTCTCTTAGAAGGCACATATACTGTCACGACCCAAATCCATGGAAAATGAATTTAGAGGCATGACTAACCTGCTAAACTTATACAAATCCATAAACATAATTAATCCAAAATAAATCAATACTCCAAAGAAAATTGTACTCTTAAAAACCTCTTACCAAAAATCTAAACTCCACAAATAGGAAAAATAATCTCCACCATAACAAAAACATGAATCACAAAATAAAGGTAACTAAATTCTATAAGTCTTCAATTCATACGGAATTCGCCTACAACTTCCATGCTCTACCTTGCCCCTTACAAAGCGACCCAAAGGTTCTATATTCCCAACTATACTTTAATCTGAAAAATAGTAATTGATGGGGTGAGCCACACATCTAGTAAGTAATTATACAGAATATACAACGGAATTGAGTCAAACAAAGCATGAGTATTTTGATTTTTCACAAACTCATTCAATGATGACAAAAATAATTATTCTAAAACATATAATGAATCACTTAATACACATAATCACTTATTAAAATCATTTGAAATCACATACACATAATTGATCAGAGCACAGTGTCACATATACACATCACATATTCTCATATACAATCCTGTGAGCGGATACCAACATCTAACCCTTACTGGTGAGGGATTAACACATATTCTCACATACAATCCTGTGACCAGATCTACACATATATCTGATATATCTGATCAAATCCAAAAACACTTATTTTGAGTCACATATCACAAAGCAAAATTTATACAAAATATAATAATTTACTTGATATTAAAAATTTCTTTTCAAATACAGAGGCATATCAAAGATCACAATATCTAATAGAACATAAATCAAAGGATGCTTGACCCTCTTAGGGAATGAATAAGAACTGAAGAGTTTATATAGATATATTACAATTCTTGAGTAAATCTGAAAATTCAATTGGCTAAAAGAAACGTTTCAAATATCATTTGGAGAATAGGAATATGACTTTAAAATTACTTGGTTTTAACAACTTTAAAGGACAAGAACCTTTCTAGAAAACTTACATTGAAACTCAATTATTTACGGAAAAATAGTTTAGTTTAGAAATCATCTTTTAAATGAGATTTGGACATTCAAAACTTATTTAAAATTCAAAGTATCTCTTTAAAATATTATTTAATAGTTGAAATTTCTCTTTCAATAATACAAAAATACTCTTGACAAACTTTTGAAAATATAATTTTGAAATACAAAACTTTTGAAAACTTTTAACTTCTAAGAACCTAATGGACAAACTTGTGCATATTATGCATAATTACTTACCTCTCTTGCTAATATATTCAAACACAGCCGAGCACTTTTAGTCTTCCGTAAGCTCTAAACAGAAAATTACTTTAATCAATAAGCAAGAAATTTCATGATCATAAACTACTTCCTAAAACACTATAATACTCCACAACCTTCTCTTTTTATTTTATTTTATTTTTTTCCTAGAGTCATAATATAGGCAAAACTAGTTCCCACACGTAGAAACATCAAATCTGAATATATCTATTAGTTATTCTAAAACAATCATCCAGTATATCAAATATCAAATATCAAATTTAACCAACTACAAGACTTCATGTTATTATTGACCGCCACCTTCTCTTTAGGGTCAATCCTAAACTAGTGATATAATCAAGGAAAATGTGGAAAATCTAGTAGGACCTAATATACACAAATCTAATAGAAGACTTGATGGCAATATATATAATTTATACGTGCAAAACCGAAGAAGACTTAGCCAAAATCACGGATTCTAGAAATTTCGTGGCTCAATCTAGGATTCAAGGACCAACTTTTAGGAAAAGATATCTCTTAGAAACAAATCTACATATCGCCAATGTTTCTAAGATAAAATTTTAATCCTCTAATTCTTTGTTTCTAATGGATGAAAAATCATACCTGAAACAATCAGCTGCCTCTTCAATTAACTCCAAGGAAAA
This sequence comes from Quercus lobata, assembly GCF_001633185.2. Taxonomy (NCBI): domain Eukaryota; kingdom Viridiplantae; phylum Streptophyta; class Magnoliopsida; order Fagales; family Fagaceae; genus Quercus; species Quercus lobata. The sequence goes on from NC_044904.1 coordinate 47,396,345, forward strand.
AATACCTCTTAGCCTCTTTGATAAAACCCTTCCTATGAAAACCCTGATTATCTCTTCCTCTACCCTGTAGTTTGTATTAAAGATGTGGGCTTAATGGGGTAGCAGGCTGCAGTTACTAATAAAAAGAATACCTATGGCCCATCAATTATCTTTAAAATAAATAAAAAATAATAACCTCAAATAAAAGTATTCAGGGTATTACATATACTCCATACAAAAGCCCTTCTCATGGAAGGCAACTCTATTCATGACTTCAGAAAAATTAAAAGAGCATTGTGAAAGGGGAAAGTCATTTAAGTGCATGATAAGAGGGGCAAGCTTAAACAACCCCTACACACAGCTGGGTTACAACTATTAACCAAAGCTTAAATTCATTTAAATGCATGATAAACTAGCCTTTGTTGCTGGCATTCTGCTGGAATCCTATTAGCACACTGATGCTACACAGCTGGGCTATAAACCATACAAAGATAAGTGACTTTGCTTCCATATCTTTAAATTTACATAATTGAGTACATTATTACTTTACCTCTAAATAAATACTACTTTATTTCAACTGTTATTACAACTACTAATCAAAGCTATCATATCAAACACAAATTACATATTTACTCAACCATTATTGTGATTCTTAGATTTTGGCTTTAATGATTTTATAGGCTTAAAAAAATATGCTAGTAGCCATTGGACCACGTGGCCCAATGCTGAATTCCGAACGCAACTCCTCAAAAAGAACCCGAGCCTAATAAGATTATCCCTCTAATGGACCACACGTGGTTGGGCATCCGAAAAATGCCCCCGAACATTTAGCGACTCCACTGGGGAGTCTACTGAAGCCAAGAGTTCATCATGCCTCCTAGGTTGCGGAACAGTCGACAAGAGGGGACTAAGAACATCAGTCTCCCAGCAGCACAAAGCCATCACAATCAAGCTCCACAAGGAGAGCAAGCTGACCAACATGAGGTCAACTAAGAAGATTCTGACCGTCGATTCTCTTTCCTCTTGGAAACATTACAAGGAATGCAGTAAGCTCAGTTTGAACTTGCTGAATCTTTAAAGGTCTTGAGAGAGACTCAAGGGCCAACGCCCCAGCCATTACATGTAGAACCATATCCTAGAACACATTAGGAGAGGGGATCAGCCGCTTGGAATCCTCAGTCTGGTGAGCAAAATGCCTTTCTTCCTCAATTTGTTACATTATCTGATCTTACTGCTTTGTTGGAAAGGGAAAGGCTTAGCCAGCCAAAGGAACCAAGGCACTTTTTCGGTAGGCCTCCCTACCTAGCTGAGTTACTAAGCAAGACATACCTGGAGAAATATGAAACTCCCACCTTTTCTCTTTACGATGGGAGGAAAGGAAATGTGATTGAGCATGTCAACAAGTTCCTTGATTCTATGGGACTTTCGCTGGAAATGGTGATCTTTGCTTAAGGGAATTCTCAAAATCTCTTATCGATCGTGCTTGCACATGGTACTCCATTCTATAGCCAGGTTCCATTGCCACATGGGATGACATGGTTGAAAGTTTCTGTTTAAAGTATTTTCACGAGGAAAAGTTTACATCCTTACTCTTCATAATACCAAGCAAAAGTCCTCCAAAGGACTCCTTGATTTCATCCGGCGGTTCTGAGATACGACTCTTGATTGCTATGGGTAGTTCAAGGAGCAGGAGCTGGTTGAGATTTGCATTAACAACATGTCTCATGAGTACCGAGCTCATTTAAAGAATCTTAATATTATTCAGTTTGCCCATCTGGTTTAGAAGGCTCGTAAGACAGCTATATCAATCAAACCTTTCACAGCTAAAAGGCCTAAGTCAGAAAAGAAAAATACTCCTCTTGCAGTCTCCACCAATGAGCCAATAGTTAGGGAGAAGTGGAAAAGGGAAGAGGAGGAAGAGTATCCTCCCGTACCATGCACCAATGAAGAAATGAATGTCGTCATTGACAAATGGATGGTTGATGGAGTACTTAGGCCCTTCAAGCCTATCCATGAGCCTACTTAGGAAGATATGCGAAAACCCTTTTATTGTCGGTATCATTGATATGTGGGTCATGGAACTAGAGATTGTAGAACAATCCAGAGAACATTTCATAAGAAAATTTCAGATGGCACTTTGAACCTCACTCATGAACAAGAGGTCCAGCGGAACCCACTGCCTCAGCATCACAGAGGGAAAGCTACAACTACCGTACTTTTTCATAATGGGGCTAATGAAAATGAAACTACCAGTGGTACAAGCATGCCTCCAGCAGCTATCTCTGCTCTTCAAAGAAGCCCTACCTTTCAGACTTTGTTCAATTAGTTAAGGCTCAATGAGGAGTCAAGAAGATCAGCGACCAAATCTCTTGTATCCATCGCTGCCAGCTTTGGAACACACTGTCTCACAACTGAAGCTCATGCCAGCCATGCCTTCCTAGAGACTACTAATGTCATCACCTTCACTAATGAGGATATGGAGGTACAACACCCTGATCATAGTAAACCATTATATATTGCTGCTTAGATTAATGATGTTCACATAAGAAGGGCACTAGTCGACACTGGTGCATCACTTAATCTTATTCTAGCCAACACACTTAAAGTAGCTGGGATCCCACTTAGCAGAATAGTTGGGGCTCCTATTGAGGTTTTTGGTTTTGCTGGAATTCATGAATGTACTATTGGGAGTATACAACTAGCTTTTAAAGTGGGGCCCATTGTCGCTCTCACTAGATTTCATGTTATCGACTCACTGGTTTCTTATCATGCTCTACTTGGGAGGTCATGGCTCCATAAACACAAGCTTGTGCCATCTACTTATCACCAATGTGTCAAGGGGAGGTTTAATGGTAAGCCTATATGCATCCCTGCTAATCCTACACCATTTGATGTATCTGAAGCACACTACTTTGAGGCTACTTTCTATGATGAGCTCACCTCGAGTGGGGAAGATTCTACTTCAAGGCCTGTTGGGATTCCTTTACCTAGCTGGCAAGACATTAAGAATAATCCTGAAATAGACATGAGGACTTTCCTTGATCAAAGGAAAAAGAAAAGAGAAAGTGGGGAAACCTCCAGCAGTGCCTCACAGCCACGTTGTGTACAAGTCCAGTTGCCTGATGGTCATTTCGGGTATCGTTTATAACGGTACGTGGGGCCTAGCTGTCTCAAACAGAAGGGTCCTAGACTGAATGAAGCAAGCACTACACCAACTTGCTGTTATACTTAGGAAATAGAAACCCTAGTGGTAGAAGAAAATCTACCTAGCAGTCTGGCAGAACTGTCTAAAGAGCCCCCAACGGTAACTAATTTCTCACTTGATGTGGAGTTGGAAACCATTAATCTTAGTGATGACCCTAATGTCCAGCAACCAACTTCAGTAAATGTAACCTTTCCACCACTGGAAAAGGCTCAACTCATTTCACTATTAAAAGAGTACATTGATGTCTTCGCTTGAGAGTACCATGAGATGCCCAGTTTGGATCCTAACTTAGTAGCACATGCTCTCAACATGGAAGTAGGGGCAAAGCCAGTGGTACAGCCCATGCAGACCTTCCATCCTGACATTGAAGCCCAAATCATTCAAGAAATCCAAAAGCTTCTCACAGCTGGGTTCATCAAGCCTTTCATGCACCCAAAGTGTCTTTCAAATATTGTGTCGGTCAAGAAAAAGAATGGACAAATACGATGCTGTGTTAACTTTCTGAATCTTAATAAAGCATACCCCAAAGATGAATTTCCACTTCCCAACATGGATATGCTCATTGATTCAGTTGTTGGGCATGCTATGTTCTCATTCATGGATGGCTTCAGCGGCTATAATCAGATCAGAATGTCATCCAAAGATGCAGCCAAAACAGCCTTTCGAACTCCTATTGGTAACTTTTATTACACTGTCATGCCCTTCGGTCTCAAAAATGCCGGAGCCACATATTAAAGGGCTATGACCACAATCTTTCATGACATGATGCACAAAGAGATCGAGGACTATGTGGATGACATTGGTATGATGTCAAAAACCAGAGGAGATCATCTTGCTATCTTACGAAAGGTTTTTGAAAGGTGTCGACTCTACAAGCTCCGCATGAATCCACTCAAATGCGCCTTTGGGGTTACGGCTGGGAAATTTCTAGGGTTTCTTGTCCATCAAAGAGGCATAGATGTTGATCCTAACAAAGTGCAAGCCATTACTACTATGAAGCCACCTGCAACACTCACACAGCTCAAAAGTTTCCTTGGTAAACTCTCATATATTCGGCGGTTTATTCTGGGTCTTGCTGCCTTCACAACTGCCTTTGCACCACTGCTGAAGAAAGGAATAGCTGTTTTATCAGTCTCTACAGACACCTCCAGAGATTAGGCTATTACTAGCCAAAAATGGGCAAACAAGCTGCCACTATCTAAGAGCAATGTACCGATTGCCAAAATTCTCTTGATAAGATGGAATCATGTGCAGCCTTTACCACCAGTGATTGGCGTGTACCCTTCCTTGAGTATCTCATAGAGGGCATCTTGCCTGACAATCATGAAGAGGCCTACCACTTGAGAAGGTTGGCCACTCGCTATTTTGTGGAATGAGGTATTCTTTTCAGGAAAGGGTTCAATGGGGAGCCTTTGAGATGCCTAAGGACCCTTGAAGCACAATCAATTATACAAGAGGTGCATGCGGGTGAGTGTGGTGACCATCAAGGCAAAAGGTGACTTCTCCAGCAATTGCTCAATCTAGGGTATTTCTGGCCCACAATGAAACAAGATTTAGTTGAATGTGTGAAGACATTCCATACTTGCCAAGTCCATGGGAATCTCATACATACTCACTCCACCAACCTCTAAAACATGATGACTCCTTGGCCATTCCATACTTGGGGGCTCGATTTAACAGGTCTAATCAATCCACCATCCAAGGGTCATATTTGGATGCTAGTGACTACTGAATATTTTACAAAGTGGGTTGAGACCATCTCCTTAAAGAAGGCTATAGGCCCAGCTGTTGCCAATTTCATCCAAGAGCGCATAATCTGCAGGTTTGGTATTCCTCACAAGATTTTTACTGATAATGGCACTCCTTTTATCAACAAGGATATCTGTAAATTACTTAACCATCGCCACATAAAGTACCACAAGTCCACTCCTTATTATCCATAAGGAAATGGTCAAGCAGAAGCCACTAACCGAGTGCTATTGAGAATTCTCAACAAGATGGTGCATGAATATGAGGGTGGCTAGATGGAACACCTGTTGGAAACCCTGTCGGCATATTGAAGCTCAAGCAAAACAGCCACCGAACTATCACCGTTCTCTCTTGTATATGGTACCGAGGCTATATCTCCAGTCGAGCTATTGGTTCCCACACCAAGGGTCATTCATGGATAAGAAATAGATGTAGATGCTGCCACTTGTGCAAAAATTAGAACTATAGACCTTGAAACCTTGGAGGAGACGCGAAATCTTGCCTATAACCGCACCCAGCGGTACTAGTAGAAGATGGCCAATACTTACAACAAGGCCACGAAATCCAAGGTTTTTTTTTGTCAAAGGACAAATGGTTTTAAAGGCAGAAAATCATATCAAGAGGAATCTCTCAGCACCTTCTAAGTTTGCCCCAAGTTGGGAAGGGCCCTATCTTATAAGGGAAGCCAATGCCAGCGGTTATTATCGTCTAGCTACAGCAGCAGGTGAAAGTCTCACAGAACCTATCAATGGCAAATGGCTTAAGTTGCACTATGCTCACCTTTCAAGTATGTACCAAGTAACTCTCTTTTGCATGATCTTAAACTACTACTATGCGAATAAGAATTAAGCATTGCCTTTTGTCTCAAATAAGATTATAGCCCTAACGGCTAGACATTTTGAACAAAAATAGTCATGAACACAATAAGTATTTTCAAAACTATGTATATGATCTCCATGACTATATTTTAGCTTGAACATACTATTCTTTGATAGATAAAATTACTTTTCACAAAATAAATTCATGTACTTGTTCATAAACAAAGACACAGCTAGGAAAATATTAGACTACCTCATAAAGTTTATATGGCTGGTGCACCTCTGCACAAAACACAGCCTACATTGTCAAATAAACCTAAAGCACATAACATGTCTCATTACATCATATTCTAAAAAACAAACTATTCAAAATACCAAACTACTAATAATGATGAAAAAGCTAGTCAAATAAGCCATCACCAAAGGTCTCCGTTGAGGGGGAAGCACCTCCAGCTGACGATGACTGCATCAATGCATCTCTCTGACTCAACAAAAGTGCAAGCTCAGCTCTCTTTGCTGCTATTTCCCTCTCAAGATTAGCTATTTTCCTTGAGAACTTATCATCTCGGGTAATGCAAGCCTCGGCAGTAGCCCGAATCTTGTTAAGGATGAATTGAATACCGAATTTCATGAACAACAAGTCTTTAAGAGCATTTTTCCACTCAAGTACTCTCTGCAAGTTTGAACTATCAAGCTTCATACGCTGCATGTCTAGCAGCACCGCAACAAGCAATTCAAGACCAGATTTCCTCAAAGAGGCACCTAACTTACATCCAGTTATGAAGTGGGGGTGTTTCCTCATAATTGCTGCCAGCAGTGGCTGGCCTTCTACCGGAATTTTTGACAGCTGGAATATGACAGTGTTACTTGAAAGAGGATTTTCAGTTGCCACTTTTTCATTCTCTTTATCTTCTGCAAATCTTTCCAGAAATTCTTCAAGGTTCATTCCCTTGGCAGCACCACCAGAAGACTCAGCCCGTGACTCTACAAAAGAAAAGGAGGCATGATTATGTCCCTAGCAGTAACAGAAAAGTATTCACACAGCCAAGTGTTATTGAACAAGAAGCTTGCTTTACTATTTACATGAACAACTCAAATACATCATACTGGGAGGTTCTTTGCTTTGGTGAACATCATGAACAGTCAAAGAAACAACATGTCTTTGGCTGGGCACACTAGCAACAGCTTCCCCAGCAGTAATAGAAAAGTATTCATGTAGCCAAGTGTTATTGAACGAGAAGCTTGCTTTACTATTTACAAAAGCTCTTTCCGCAGAAATCGCAAGTCTAGTATGCCAAAAGCAGCCGGGACCCACGCTGTCTCATGACTAGGGGCTTCACCTTTCAAAATCCACATTTTTGGCACCCCGGGTGGGCTAACTTCAGGGGTCCCAACTGTTGGAAACAGAGAGGATGAACAGTACCACGGGTCCTACAATGGCAACAAGGACTCCCCTGGCCCAACTTCCACATCATCACCCCTAGCAGTAGTCTCAGTCCCTGGCACAGCCACCCCAACAGTGCTGACATCACCAGAACCTAGTGGTTCCTCTCCTTCAGCCATTACTCACAGAACCAGAGATGTTGCTTTCCCAGAAATATTTTTCCTCAAAGAAAAGAGAAAAAGAGTAGAAGAATACTCACAGTCACCACAGGAAGCAAGAGAGGTTATGGGTTTTTCTCTTACTTGTCCAAAATCAGCAAAGAAAGAAAGAAAAACTCAATTTGCCCCTTAACCATGGCCGAAGCTCTCTATCTCTCTCACTCTGAGTCAAAGACATGAAAAAGGGAAAAGAAAAAGCTCTATTTCTCTTTGTTTTGCCAAAAAATATCAATCACTCACTCTCTGCCTTGGTTGAAGCTGGTGTTACTCTCTCACCCTTGGTTGAAAATAGGAAAAGGAAGAAGAAAAGATGTTCCCTCTACCTTTCTCCCTCTGTTTTTTGGTCCAAGCAAAAAACATAAAAGAAGAAACAGCCAAGGCTAGCCCTTTACTAGTAAACATGAATGGTGCAGATGACAAGACATGGGAAAGTTGTAGAAGCCCACTATTCATAATTGCCACCAAATTTCAAACTCGCACATGTGATCAAAGCAGAAACTGCTTACACGTGACTTGGGGGGCTAAATGTTGAGGTACAAATTTTCGAGCCTTGATTTTATTGGCCCACTCACGAAAAATCCACATGAGCCCACACATTATTTAAAACCCACATAAATATTTCCCATATATATTACCCAAATATTCTCCATGTTATTGGGTCTTCACAAATACTCCGTACACAAGCCCATAAATTGCCATAAGCCCTCTCACAAATATTACCTATTATATCTCACATATCATCCAACTTAAATTCTCCACAAAATATGCTCACCATATCACTACCAAAATTGGGCCGCAAAATTACACTATCCCTACACAAAGCCCAACATCATTTGGCTTGTGGGCAAAACTTAAAGAAAGCCCAAATTCCAAAAGTCCCACTACAATGTGGCTAATTCCAAAAGTCCCACTACGATGTGGCTAATTCCAAAGTCCCACTACGATGTGGTTAATTCCAAAAGTCCCACTACGATATGGCTAATTCAAAAGTCCCACTACAATGTGGCTAATTCCAAATGTCCCACTACGATGTGGTAAATTCAAAGCCCACTACGATGCGGCACTATTTACAAAATCTGCTACGATGCGGCAGTATTTACAAAGTCCATTGCTACATGGTAATACTTTAAAAAATCTCAAAATCATTTTCACAAAGCCCAAATACTTATTTGACATCTATTTTCACAAAGCCTAAATACTAATTTGGTATTTTACAAAGCCCAAATTCTTATTTGGCATCCATTTTTACAAAGCCCAAATACTTATTTGGCATCTATTTTCACAAAGCCCAAATTCTAATTTGGCACTATTTTACAAAACCCAAAATACTAATTTGGCACTATTTTATAAAGCCCAAATATTATTTTGGCAACTCTTTCATAAAGCCTAAGTACTAATTTGGCAATTATCTTTACACTATTTTTATAAAAGCCCAAATGCTAATTTGGCATCCATTTTACAAAGCCAAAACCATTCTAGCAATTATCTTACAAAGCCCAAAATGACATTTTGGCAAAAACAATTACATTATACTCAAAGCCCAAATGTTAATTTGGCACTGATTTTTGCAAAGCTCAAATAATCTTTTGGCAACTATTCATGAAGCCCAAATGCTACTTTGGCACATATTTACTAAATTCAAATATTATTTTAACATTTGTTAAATCCCCAACTCATAGGAAATACAAATTACTCATCTCTCGAAAGAATATCTCTTTCACAAAATTTTATGGGAACTATGTCTATTATTTCCATAATCAACTAACTATAAAGCCCATGAATATCACCCATGGTAAAGCTACTCATCTTGTAGGGTTAACCAAACCCAAGCAAGTTTATTAACAAAGCCCAGTTGGGTCAGGCCAGCCCATATACAAATCTTAGCAATTCGAAAACACGTGAACTAGTCAGCCAAATTTCAACAACATTTCGGGGGCCTTTTTCGAATGCCCAGCCACGTGTGATCCGTTGGAGGGATAATCTTAGTAGACCCGGGTTCTTTTTGGGGAGTTGCGTCTAGAGCTCAACATTGGGCCACGTGGTCCAACGGCTACTGGCATATTTTTTTAAGCCTATAAAATCATTAAAGCCAAAGTCTAAGAATCGCGATAATGGTTGAGTAAATATGTAATATGTGTTTGATATGATAGCTTTGATTAGTAGTTGGAATAACAGTTGAAATAAAGTAGTATTTATTTAGAGGTAAAGTAATAATGTACTCAATGATGTAAATTTAAAGATATGGAAGTAAAGTTACTTATCCTTGTATGGTTTATAGCCCAGCTGTGTAGCATCAGTGAGTTTATAGGATTCTAGCAGAATGCCAGCGGTAAAGGCTAGTTTATCATGCATTTAAATGAATTTAAACCTTGGTTAATAGTTGTAATGGCAGTTGGAATAAAGTAATATGTATTTAAATATGAAGTAATCATATACTCAATAATGTAAATTTAAAGATAAGGAAGCAAGGTCACTTATCTCTGATGGTTTGCAGCCCAGCTGTACAGCTTCTGTGAGCTAATGTGATTCTAGCAGAATGACCTTAGTGATAGAGAGGCAGTTTTCCATGATAACTTCGAGATTGAGGGGGGAAAATGGGTGCAACTAGAGGGAGAGAGAGTATGTCCAACTATGTGTAGGGGCTGGTTAAGCTTGACCCTCTTAAGAGAAGGGCTTTTGTAAGAAGTAGTTGTGCCTTCTAAGAGAAGGGCTTGATATAAGATCTTGGTGCCTTCTAGGAGAAGGGCTTTAGTAATAGAAGTTCATGCCTTCCATGAGTAGGGCTTTTAGTATGAGTGTTTGGCATCTTTTGAGAAGTGTGGAGATGATAAAGACATAGATGTTTTGTGAGATGTAGTATTTGTAATATGTATGATATATGAAGTATGAGAAATATGGAGATTAAAAGATAGTAAAAATGTGAGATTATAACTGCTGGAGAAGTTGTAGAGATTGCTTTCCAAGAGGAAAGATTTTGTAAGAGAAGAGTATGGAGATGTGTTTATGGGTAGCAAGATAGTAGAATTTCAGAGTGAGGGAGTACAAGATAATGAGTATATGAGAGTAATAGTATTGTAGTGTGTTTAGCAAAGCTGCTGGGATTTTCTGTTGGGATTGTATGAGAGCTTATGAAGGCATTTATGAGCTAAGGGCTGAAGAGTTTAGTTCCTAATCTGGAAACTAAAAAACTCAGAAGCTTAGAACTTCATTAAGAGCTTCAGAAAATTATTAGAGGGAGAAAGAATGGGGAAGTGTATGGAGAGTTGTTCTCCATTGGTGTTCCCCCTTGAAGTGTTGATGAAGGGTTCCATTACAACACATTTTTAGCAAGTAATTTAGGATTGGTTGAAGGCTAAGGAAGCTTTAGAGATTTGTTCAAGGTCTCATTGGGTTGTGACATAATCTTGGTGAGCAAGAAGAGTATTTAATGCTCTGCTCTGGCAGCTAACAGAGACATATATGGTCTGATTGTGGCAAACAACAGTTGGGTATAAAAGATATCATGAATATTTTGGAGATAAAAGATAGTCAATCGGATTAGGTCATGTGTTTGAGTTGGATTTTAGCTGAAAGTAGTAATGAGATTTATGTAGAATAATATAATGAAGTTTCTAAATTTGTATAGAAACAGCTGAAGATTGAATGAACAGTTACCCAACAATTAGATGGCTGGAGATATTGAGTATTTGTCACATGATGAATATTAAGCTTTAGGAAAAGAGTAATAGGGAATTTTATCATTTAAAGTGCTATGTGATAAGAGATGCTTACCATATGTTACCCGCTACACACGGACTCGTCAGAGTTTAGGGAGTTGGAGAAAACACGACAAGCAACATGTTTTTTTTATCAAATTTAAACCGCTAGAACTTTACTGAACATACCTCTTGGCCCTCCAAACCACGACTCCCAAAGTTTCCCGCAAAAGAGACTTATGGGCTTGGGTCATAAGCCGAAGATGAGATGACATACCTCAGGTTTTGTTGTTATTTTGTGTAAATATGGGCTCTTATTGAGGAAGCCGTTTGCCATGAGTGTAAGAGAGGTAATATGGGCCGTGAGTTTTGATTCATTGCTTAAGCCCAATCCATATGTTGATGTTGATAATGTCGTGGGGTTATGATCCCAATTGATGAAGATGAAATGTGGGCCATGAATCCGCCTCTTGAAGTATGGATCTTGTGGGCCATGTGAGCCCAATCCATGTAATTAAATGAGATATGAGCTTAATTTGTGCTTTAAATAGATTTACCCAAAAAAACCAATAATGTGTTGACGTGGCATAGGGTGCCAATGAAGTAATGCCACGTGGGCCGAAAAAATAGTCCTCAACAAAGATTACTACATCTTAATCCTTGAGTACCCAGTTTAATGCTTTAAGTTATTTATCATATATTTATGAAATCCAATTTCATAAATATATACTTTAGTAATTTCTTACTAAAGTTGTTAGGCCTAACTCTCTGAATAACTGAACCTATTAAATTTAGAACAAAGTTTCTCTCCAAACTAGTTTAGAGATAAACTTTTCAAACTTCTCATATATCTCTTTTTTTGGTGTGAATTTTGAAAATCTAACTGTTGAATTTCATGTTTCTTATATTCTTAACATATATATTTAATTTCATTCAAATTGGATATTATTTACTATTCAATCAATAAACTTATTTTTTATACACAACTTTAGATCATAAAAATTTGAAATTTTAACATTTGTTTGATGAGATAGCAATTGTTCTTTGATCTTCTTGAAATTTTACATACATGAAGAATATAATAAGAACATGCAATGTAACGGTTAGATTTTCAAAATTCTGAGTTTGTAGAGTTTCTCTCTAAACTAGTTTGTAGAGAAATTTTGTTCTTAAACTTATCTCAAGGGAATATTTTATATCTCCGTTAAGAGACTATGAATTCCATCTTGAGAATATATGTTCCATCAACACTAAATGTGGCTGCCCAACATACTGAGGTTTTGATCATAACTTTAGATCTCACTCTTGATATATCAAAGCAATCTACACCTCATGATTAGGTTCATTATTCTCTCAAGATTAAGAGTTCATGCAAATAGAAGTCGTGAGATTTATTATTCATTTGACAGTCGTTAGGAGAATAATAAATCTCACAGAGGTCCAGTTCAATATGTCCTAACTCTTAAAACATATCAACATATCAACTAGAAGTCTCTCCACTTCCATGATCAAGACAAATCATCTTAGTTGATATGTTATAGTCTTTGCAGATGAAATGCCCAATTTCATCACCGACTATGAACCAAAATTCTGAATTTACAAAGAACTTGTGATCTATATCTTTTGTGACTAAATCACATAAATCACATACTATGCATCTCATGTACTATATGATAATGTCTGAATATTCATGTTACCATTATTTTAGATAATAATAAAGAAACTTTATTAATCACAGCATTAAGTCATACATAATGTCATACATAATAACATACATAGCATCTTACAATAGGATTTAAGGGTGCTCATCCCAACAGTATCTTGGGCTTCCAGTAAAAGAGGAAGGTGAGATTATCTGCTTTCTTACTGTTTTTGGATTTGTATCACCACAAAGAACAACATCTTTAAGTCCACCATATAGTTTAGATTGTAATTTCAGTTGGTTTAGCCTTACCCATTTTAGTCTTTCTTCTTCAATAGAAGTATAAGCATTAACTATGAACTGTTGAAAAAGCCTTCCACCAAGCAACAATGTCTTACTCTCATGAGATCATTGTTAAAGCCTATACGCATAATATTCCCTCATTGTTATTGATTCTCTTTTCCTAGAACTTGTTCCATCAAAATTTTTATAAGGTATATCAGACTTACACTAGAAACAGTGCCACTATCTCATTAATTATAGGTAAAATAATATTCTTTTGCTTATTAAGTCAAGTTTTTCACTCTTTCAAAACAAAACAATAGGAAAAGTCAGTATTAGAAGTGCATTATCCTGCATTCCTCTGTATTGTAAACAACTAAGCAAAGAGTGAAATTATTAGTCCATCCCAAGTATCAGCCCTTTAAGAATTTAGCTTGAGAAACTTCCTCAATGATCCTCTGTGTGGGCTGGGGTGTTGCAGCTATGTGATCTCTGTATACCTATAAACGATTTGATAATTGTTTGGGAAGGATTCCATTAATTGTAGATCACATTGTTCTAACAATCCACATGCTTGGTTGATGTTGTCTCTTTTTGCTTTTTAACTATTTTGCATAGAAATAATACCCATAATCAAGTAAATCTCATTTATGTGATTTTATATTCCTCTTTTGTGCTTTTGAAATACCCTTTAGGAACATCTGTTTAGTGGCCTTAATTAAATAATTGCAGGCAAGACAGGCATTGAGGGGCCTTGGAAGTAGTGGTGAGACTTCAAGCTATATTTCATGGCCGGTAGGTAAGGAAGCAAGCTGCTGTAACACTAAGATGCATGCAGGCTCTTGTTTGGGTTCAGGCTTGAGTAAGGGCACAGCGTGTGAGGATGTCCCCAGAAGGGCTAGCTGTGCAAAAACTGTTGGATGAACATTGCAACCTTGCTGATCCCATCAAGCAGGGTGAGGTATCATATGCTATATCAAGATTTTATAATATTATTATTGTGAGGATGTAATTAGTGAATATACACTGTTAATAATGTGTATGTTGACTATCCTCAACAAGGATGGTGTGATAGTCCAGGAACTATTGATGAAGTTAGAGCACAGCTACAACTGAGGCAAAAAGGAGCTGTCAAGAGGGAGAGAGCAATTGCATACTCCCGCTCTCAACAGGTAATGAAATTGAGAGTACCCAACTATTTTCCTTTGGTAAGATAGTTAATGAAATGAATACATGGCCTAGTTAAAGATTTTTGGAAAGAGATTTATGTTTATCAGTTAGATTTTAAATGGTTACTTAGTCATTGGTCATGATGATTTTTTTGCTTTCAGCAATCAAGAATGACCACTAGTCCAAATACAGGAACTAGTCAAACCATCCAAATGTTGCCATCCAAATTTTGCTTGGTTAACCAGGAAAATGATTGGTTAGCTTTGCTTTGTTAAGCACAACTTAATTTATTCACAATTTGATGAGATCCATGGTATTGGCTCACGAAATGAAAACTTGTACTCTAGATATGACCTAAAGTCCAAGAGACATAATTGCAGTTACTGAAGAAGACACTGATGCAAGCTTATGGCATCGTAGACTTAGTCACATGAGTGAGAAAGGATAAAGATGCTACTGTCAAAAGGGAAAACTACCATAATTGAAGTCCATTAATTTTGACATGTATGAAAGCTGCATCTTAGGAAAGCAGGAAAGGGTGAGCTTCTTAAATACTGGCAAAACACCGAAGGTTGGAAAATTGGAGTTAGTACACATTGATTAGTAGGAGCCTTCTCTAGTTTCATCCTTTGGAGGTTCAAGGTATTACATTACTTTCATTGATGACTCAAGCAGAAAAGTATGGGTTTATTTTCTAAAAAATAAATCTAACATAATTGAGACTTTTAAGAAGTGGAAGGCTATGGTTGAGACATAAACAAATTTGAAAGTAAAATTTTTGAGGTCAGACAATGGAAGAGAGTACATAGATGGAGGGTTCAATGAGTATTGTGCTGCACATGGAATTAGATGGAGAAGACCATTCCTGCGACACCACAGTAAAATGGTGTGACTGAGCGCATGAATAGAACTCTGAATGAGTGTGTTAGTAGTATGAGGTTGCATGCTGGATTACCAAAAACTTTTTAGGCTGATGCAATTAATACTACAACTTACCTAATAAACTGAGGACCATCAGTTCCCATGGAGTTCAGAATTCCGGAAGAGATTTAGAATGGTAAAGTGGTAAAGTTTTCACATTTAAAAGTTTTTTGTTGTGTTTCTTATGTTCATATTGATTCTAATGCTTGTACTAAACTTGATGCAAAGTCTAAAATATGTTTTTTTTTTTTTATTGGTTATGGTGATGAGAAATTTGGCTATCAGTTTTGAGATGAACAAAACAAAAAAAACATCAAAAGTAGAAATGTGATATTTAATGAAAAAGTTATGTACAAGAATAGATCAACTGTAGTATCAGATGTTGCAGAGATAGATCACAAGAAAGTTGAGTTTGTCAATTGAGATAAATTGACTAAGAATACTGTCTAGAAAAGGGGTGAAAAAGATAAAGAGAATGTAAATTCAAAGGTAGATCAGAGTACACCTGTACAACGTTATTCACCAACTCTAAATTATATCTTGTTGATTGATGGTGGTGAATTAGAGTGTTATGATGAAACCTTGTAGGATGAAAGTTCAAGCAAGTGGGAGTTAGCCATGAAGGATGAGATGAATTCCTTGTTGGGCAATCAAACATAGGAATTGACCGAACTGCCTATAGGAAAGAAGGTTTTGTACAATAAGTGGATATACAGAATAAAGAATGAGCATGATGGTAGCAAAGGTTTCCAACAAAAGAAAGGCATTAACTACTCAGAAATATTTTCTCTAGTTATGAAGATGTCAACAATCAAACTAGTATTGGGAATAGTGGTTGCAAAGAATCTACATCTTGAGTAGTTAGATGTAAAGATGACATTCCTTCTTGGTAACTTAGAGAAAGACATTTACATGAGTCAGGCAGAAGTGTTCGTTGTTTAGGGACAAGAGAGTCTAGTCTAGAAATTGAGAAAGAGCTTGTATGGCCTAAAATAAGCTCCAATATGTGTATAACTGGGTTCAATAAATGTGAAGCTGATCATTGTTGCTATGTTAAGTTCTTTGACAACTTGTATATCATTTTATTGTTGTATATGGATGATATGCTCATTGCGAGGTCTAGCACCGAGGAGATTAATAATTTGAAGAAGCAATTGTAAAAACAGTTTGTAATTAAGGATTTGGGAGCTACAAAACAAATCCTTCATATGAGAATCACTAGAGACAAGGCTAATGGTACATTGAAACCTTCATAGACAGAGTATGTGAAGAAGATTCTCAGCAAGTTCAACATAAATGAAGCTAAACCAGTGAACACACCCTTGGGTAGTCATTTTAGGCTAAGCAAAGAAAAATCACCAAAAATGAAAGAGGAAATTGACCATATGAGCAAGGTACCCTATGCCTCAGTTATTGGCAGCCTAATGTATGTTATGGTATGTATAAGGCTAGACATTGTACATGCAGTGGGAGTTGTGAGTAGATACATGAGTAGGCTAGGAAAGCAGCATTGGGAGGTAGTTTAGTGGATTCTGAGATATCTGAGAGGTTCATCAGATACATGTCTTTACTTCACAGGTGCAAGTTTGAAACTGCAGGGTTTTGTAGATGCTGATTTAGTTGGTGACATTGATAGCAAAAAGAGTACTATAGGTTTTGTGTTTACTCTGGGTGGTATAGCTATATCTTGAGTTTCAAATCTACAAAAGATTGTTGCTCTATCTACTACAAAAGCTAAGTATGTTGTAGCAACTAAAGCTGCAAAATGAGATTATTTAGCTACATAGTTTCTTGGATGAATTAGGTAAGAAGTAGGAGATGGGCATTCTACACAATGACAGTCACAGTGCAATTTTTCTTGCTAAAAATTTAGCTTTTCATTCAAAGTCGGAGTATATACAGATGAAATACCATTTTATCTGTTACCATGTTAAAGATAAGTTAGTAATACTTTAGAAGATTTGTGGATCTAAGAATCCACAAAACATGTTAAGTAAGGGTATCACCATTGAGAAGCTGAAGCTATGTGCAGCTTTAGTTGGTCTTCTAGTTTAAGGATAGAAGGATGAGTTGCAGTGATGAGGGATTGTCTTTGGAGGATTACGATTGATGTTGGTGATTGAACTAGTCTCCAAGTGGGAGATTTGTTGGGTTTTTTGGAGCCTAGTTGCATTTGATCTGGATTATGACTCGACCCAAAATAATATTGTTATGGTTTTTAATGGGAGATTTTCTGAGACTTAGTCCATAGAGTGGAGGTTTGGTGGCCCATTGTGAATCCTATGTGCAAGATAGTTAATTTTTGTTTTGGAGAGAAAACTATATGACCACATATTGCATTTTTCCCTGAGAATAGTGAAATTCTTGCAATTCCGTGGAGTAGGCAAATTGGCCGAATCATGTAAATATTGTCTTGTGTGATTGTTTTCTTTGGCACATATTTTTCTCTAATTTCCCACCTCACAAATCTAGAAATTTTGTGGTTATTCCCTTGAACGTTTTGTAATTGGCTGTATTTTGTGGACTTGGTAGTATGACGTGTTAGCTTGTGATAGGTCGGAAATTTTCTCTCTCTACAGTGTCTGTTTGGGAACAGCTTATCTAGAGCTTTTTGCTAAAAACTTTATGCCAAAAGTGTGCACTAAAGTATACTTGTACCTTAAATTTTTTTGAAAAAATTAGAAAATATGGGAAAAAATAAGGTTTTAAAAAACCGCACATAACATCTAAAAGATAAAAGCTGAGCTTATAACTTGATGCCAAACAGACACTAAGATATATAGTAGTGGGGAGATGAAAAGGTAAAATGGAGGGAAAAAGTTGGAGGAAATATAACACTAAGTTAGGAAATTAATAAGAAAAAGAAAAAGTTAAAAATAAGAGAGAGAATGTTGGAAGTACTAGAAAAAGCATATAAAGGATCGTCAAACCAAACATATGGTTGTAAAAATTACTTGGAATGCTTTTTTTTTTTTTTTTTTTTTTTTTTTTTTTTTTTTTTTTTTTAAGTATCATAAATCAAATTCAGTCCCTACTAAGGTTGTCAAAATCGGGATCTTACATAGGATCATGGGAGGCGGGTGGGATCATGGATCGTGGGAGGTGGGTGGTGGGTGGGATCGAATCGTAGATCGTAAGATCCTACATATTTTCATATTTAAAGCAAAAAACATATTGATAATGACTTTGTATGTTAAATAATCAAATAAGTTATGAATTCATCCATTAAAAAAACTAAAATTTGCATCATATGATATAGTTTGCATGTCATATATCACTATGTCTATACTAACGAAACAAATATTTTTAAGTTTTGACCCAATATATCTAAAAAGTTCAATAAATGTCTAATTAGCAGCCAAATACCAAAATATTTATCAACACATATGGAAAATATTTTCCAAATTTAAAATCCAAAATAAGTTAGAAAATGGAAACTAACTAACTACAATATGAAATTCAAAAGCAAGATGAATATTAAGTTGTGAAATGAACATTTAATTATTCTCATTCTAAGGCTCTTATAACCACTGTCCTAAATCATCTATGTAAACATTGTATATTTGTATACTAGAACGGAAAAAGACATTAAGATACAACTTTACACACAACTATTCAATTTATACCACTCAGAAGCAATTACAAAGCATGCTAAAAAAAATCAATCAATCAATATACAAATACAAGCATAACAGATAAAATTATATACAAAAAAATATTTTAGTAATATTAGAACACAAATTAGTATATTGATCAAACAAATTTAATAACATTATAGTTTAAAAGGCAGTAAAGCCAATATCAAATTCTTCATTTAGAAATGATGAAGCATTCCTTCATTTTGAACACAAGTGAACTAGAAATTAAAAAAAAAAAAAAAACATTTGCTTAGGTTAACATAATTTTTTTTTTTTTTTTTAAAGTCATACAATCACAACATAGAAAAATTAAAACCCTTAAAGATTTACCAAAACAAAAATTTTATCCCATAAAAAAAAAAATTATGTTTTGGTAGGATCCCATACGATCCTGTGATCCTATACGATCTTACACAATCCTACTTACTATCCTACCATTTTTACGATCTTAGTGCGATCCTAAATGTTTTGGTGAAGTGGGATCGTAAAATTGTGTGATTCTATGATCCAGATCGCGATTTTGACAACCATGGTTCCTACAAAATCTAGAACCCCTTTCACAGACCACCAAAACCTAGTAAACAACATGAAAGTTGCAATTTATTTTTTATTTATTTATTTATTTTTATCTAGAAGAAAACAAAAACAAAAATTGCAACAAGAAAAAGCAACTCAAGGTGACAAACACTTTATTGCGGCAAACATGTTCATGCAACTATGGTCCACCATCCACCTGGCCTAGGCTGATCATCCATAAAAGATATTAGATTTCATGTGAGTAAAGAACAATTAAGAACTAAAACTTGAGTTCTCCTTTGCTATTTTTTGGTTAAGAATAATAAGTATTTTTAATACACACACGAGGAGAGGGGAGAATGTTTTAAAGAAACTAACAATGGTGTATATCCAAAATGGCCTAACTCTTGGATACACAGTATAGGTTTTAAATCTCTTTAATTCACACTCATTTTCTAATGTGGAATTAACCCTTTTTTTTTCTTTTGATAACACTAAATATTTTTAACACCCACTTCTATTTTTAGCAACTATTTGAAAGGTGCTAAATACCAATTCACCAAGACCAACTAGAAGTATAAAAAAAATATATTATTCCTCCAAAATCAAATTATACTATAAATAAAAATTGTTAATGTTTATATTATATATTCACAAACTAGTTAGGGGGTGTACCAAATACAATGTACAGTGGGCATGTGTATGATGGATTTACCAAAGTGAATCGAGAATATCATGATCTTTGATTAACAAATGGTATTATTGAAGACATAAAAGTAAAATTAAAACAAAATAAAATACCACAAATATAAAGGGAACGGATTAGAAGTAGCATATAACCCGCAAGTTTATAAGAAAACTAAAAGTAATACTTGCAGCAAAACAGGAAAATAGTTGCACATTGATGTCTAAACATTTGAAATTAAATCTTCAAAAGTTGAGTCGGTACTCTGAGGAGGATATTTATCTAGTCTTGACTCTTTGTTCTATTGTAGATAATGATAAATAAGGATGGGCCATTTTCTCTTGATCAAACTTATATTGATTGCTCTCCAATGACTTACTTCCAGTAAGCTACCTGAAAATCAAGCTAAACAAAATAATAATAAATAAATAAATAATCACTATAAGAAGTAATTACAGAAAGCTGTACTCAAAACCAACTTATAAGACCAGCATCTATCAATTAAGAATTAAAGATCATTACCTATCTCAAATATACAACTCCTACTGCCTAACTGAGGATGTTTCCTGATCAGTAGTAAGACAATAATGACTAGTTGTAATTTACCTTCTTCCGTAAATTCTGTAGCAAGATATCTGCATGAAACCAAAAGCGTCCTAATGATTTTTTATTTTAAAAACCTAAGATAAAAATTGCATAGTGTTTAACCAAATTAATCCTAGCCTAGTTAATAACATTGGTTGATTTGAAATTAAATAAACTAAGCAAATAATTAAACTAAGAAAAAATATAATATATAGCAGTAAAGAGATTGAATTGTTGTATATATAGATATATACATGGATCAGTTGTAATAATGATGTTTGAGTTTGGAGAATATTGTTTTATAAAGTGAAAATTCAAGTTTTGGAATTTTCTAAGTGAAATTCAAAAATGCGGATTTTCATTCGGTCAAAACTTTTGCTTGATCGATAGAAATGATGAGGAAAATAATCCTGGAGTCTCTAGATGATTCGATCGATATTCGATTCCCGTTGAATTGATCAAAAAGCTCTTTGAATCGATACTCGATTTCTCTCGATCGATCGAGACTCGTAAAACTTAATTATCTGCAGAATTTTCTAGTAACTGTAGAACCCAACAACTTGGTTGTATCCTGGGGACAAGTTTGCGGTAATCCTTTAGCAACAAGATTGTGGGAACAAATATTGTCTAAGGATAACAATTTTGTGCCTCCAAGTTATTTATTTCTATTTGTCTTTTGTGTTATTCTTGTTCTTCCTTTATTACTTTGTGTATTATTTCTGACAATCTTAGACAATATCTTCTACAATGGAAGGAATAAGTGATGTTTCAGCACTGAAGATGTTGAATCATGAGTTGGTGAAATTGATCGCTTTGATGGAACCAATTTCTCTCAATGGAAAGACAAGATGAAATTCCTACTTACTGCACTGAAACTTTTTTATGTCTTGGACCTAAATTGGATGCCTTTCCCTACTGTCAGTGATGAAGACACTGATGAAATAAAGGCACATAGAAAGAAACAGGAGGAAGACGAACTGATTTGTAGAGGGCACATTCTTAATACTCTTTCGGATCGTTTCTATGATCTCTACACATCAATGAAGTCACCGAAGGAGATTTGGAATGATTTGGAGGCAAAGTACAAAACTGAGAAAGTATATATGAATAAGTTTATTATTCCTCTGATTATAAAATGCTTTATAATATCTCAGTTTTGGATCAAGTGCCTGAATTACAGATATTGGTCAATAAACTCTGTGATTTGTCAATCAATATTCTTGAATCATTCCAAGTGGGTGCATTCATTGTGAAACTCCCACCAAGTTGGAATAATTTTAGGAAGAAGCTTCTACATATGTCAAAAGATCTCACTTTAGAACAATTTGGACAACATCTCTGAATTGAAGAGGAAAGTCGGGTTAGAGATGGGACTAACATTGATTCTAAAGTGAATGTGAACAATGAGAGCAATGTTCAAAGTGGGAGTTCGAGTAAGACCGATGAGCACTTGAAAGTGAATAAGAGTGGGAGTGGTTTCAATAAGAGCAACTCCAAGAATCCCAACAAGGACAAGAAGAACCGAGCTTGTTTCCATTATGGAAAAAAAGGTCATTACATGCAAATGTAAACTCTTAAAGAACAAGAAAAAGGATGAAGAAGGCAATGTCAATGAAACAAATGTCATTGAGGACATTGTTGCTATGGTAAGTGGCATGCATATTGATATGATCACTGAAATTCATATGGCTGTAATTGCAAATTCTTTTGATTGGTGATTCGATTTGGGTGCAACGGTGTATCTGTGCAACAACAAGGAGCAATTCAAGACTTATGATGAGTCTTCCATAGAATAACAAGTGCTGATGGGCAACCATAATAAAGCAAAGGTTATTGGAAAGGGCACTGTTGAAGTGAAAATAAGTTCCAGCAAGATGCTGATCTTGACCGATGTTTTTCTTGTACCCAATATCAAAAAGAATCTTGTATCTACCAATTTGTTATGTAAGAGTGGTGTAAAAGCTGTACTTGAATCAGACAAGTTAATCTTGTCCAAGAATGGGATATTTGTAGGAAAGGGATATGCTACTGCTGGCATATACAAACTAAGTATTATTAATAAAGAAGTTTGTAGTTGTGCTTATATTGTTGATTCTTCATATTTATGGCATACTAGATTAGGACATTTAAATTTCAAATACTTGAAGTTTATGTCAAAGCATGGTATGATTTCATATAAGCATGATGATGAAAAGAAATGTGAAATTTGTATTCAAGCAAAGATGACAAAGAAACCTTTTTCTAAGTCAGATAGAAATTATATTATGCTTGAATTTGAACATTTTGATGTATGTGAATTGAATGGTGTATTAACTAGAGAAGGTAAAAGATACTTCATTACATTCATTGATGATTTCTCTAGGTTTACATATGTGTATTTAATGAGAAATAAAGATGAATCCTTTGACATGTTCATATAAAACTAATGTAGAAAATCAAAAAGATAGGAAAATAAAGATCCTACGAAGTGTTAAAGGTGGTGAATATTTTCTTAATGAATTTTCTACGTTTTGTAAGGAATATGACATAATACACCAAAGTTCAGCCCTTTTATTCACCCGAAAAAAATGGTTTGGCTGAAAGAAAAAATAGGACTCTTGTAGACATGGTAAATGCCATGATCTTGAGTGCAGAGCATCCTTTTAATTTATGGGGAGATGCATTGCTTACAACATGTCATGTGCACAATAGAGTACCTTCCAAGAAGATTAAAGTATTTCCATATGAGTTATGGAATGGAAGGAAACCAAACCTTAATTATATCAAAGTGTGGGGGTGTCTAGCCATTTATAGAGTGGTTGATCCAAAAAGAACGAAATTAGGACCAAGAGCTATGAAAAGTGTGTTTGTAGGTTATGCTGAAAATTCAAAGGCATATAGATTATTAGACTTAAGCTCTGATACAGTAGTGCAATCAAGAGGTGTTGAATTTGTAAGGTTGATATTAATCAACCATTTTGTTGGCTTTATTTCGTGCCAATTTGCTTGTAATTCAACTTTTAGAAACCCTGTATTTAGGTGGGAAACATGTAAGGGTAGTGTGTGAGAGAGTATGAAGAAAAACTCAAGATTGTGCACTCAAGCAGGGCCTCGGACTGGATCTCGTGACTGGCTCGTGACTGGTGAGTCGCCAAAAGAGGCATACATGTGAAGCATGCAGGGGAGCTGAAGAGTCACGCCAGCTGGATCACTACAGGACAAAACTTCCAGTCTGGCCAGACAATTAGCTCCCGATTCAAACTCGCGACTCATTCCAGTCGCAAGCACAAGATGCCAAACAGCTCTGTTTGTTACAAACTTGACCTTTCGCATTCTTAACACACACTAGTATAAATACCCTCATACCCACGTATTGTAGAGAGCTTCTAGAGAGAATTCTAAGAGAGAAACCCTAAAGAAAAACAAGATTGACTCATCTACAATCTTCATCCATTGATTCTTCAAATTCCTCTACTCCCACCCTCTCCATTATTACATCCTTGAGAGGTACATTAGTCAAATCCTTATCTCACCGTACCCATATCTGTCAGAAGATTATTTGGTGCCTGGGAAGTAGTTTAGAAGGGACCAATTTATATTGGTTGATGCAATGGGTTATTGTGGGATTCGATAAACTAGAGAAGACAAATGTTCGGTGTAGCCTCGTTGGAACAAGAAACTTGGAGGGCTTAGGTACACTGGCTAGATTAGGCTTGGAGGGTCTTCTGCTATTCATGTATCCCAACTTTATTCTCTAGTGGATTATTGACCGCTTGGAGAGCAGTGGAGAAGTTTTACGCCTAGGACTTTAGTTTCCTCTTCGATAACATATCGCTGTGTTGTCTTTATATTTGCATCTCTCTTCCTTCAATCTTTGCCTTTTAATTACTACTGTGGTTATGATTAATTTCGGCTTAGTTTGTTTTATCAATTCTGTTTTAGCTTATATTCATATGCCGCACATATATTGTTTGATTATAAGCTTGTGTTAGTATTTTGTAAATTGGGGGTCCAAATGTTTATAGGTGTTTTACACACTATTTGAACATTTAGAATTTATTGAGGATAAATTCAATAAAGATTCCATGGATGCCTTGATACCTACTTAAACACAACAAGGTGACTCTAACCCTAATACTACTTTGGGTGGTACTAAAAGGATTGAAAGTGGTTCACTAAGTGAACAAAGAAAAAGGCAGAGGATAAGAAAGAAAAGGACTTTGGTCCAGATTTCATTTCTAATCCTTTGACAAAACGCACTTTACTTGTAATTAGGTAGATCTAGGATGTGTTTAATGCTTCAAGGAACAAGGCTTCAAGGAACAAGGTTTCAAGATCAAGTGTTAAAACCATGCAAGTCTATCCAAGAAACAAGTGAAGAAGTGTTGGATTTTAAAGCTCGACAGCTAGTATCTATCGAGTATTAAAAAGCTGCTGAACCCGATACTCGACAACTATCTCGACAGATAAGCTATCTATCAAGGTTTATGAAAAACAGATTTTCAGCTTTGATTTTCATCCAATCTGTCGGTATATGTTTGGGCTTTCTTTTCTCACAACCCTAAACATATATAAGGATTATTTTAAGGGTCATCAAAGGTTGCGTGAGTGTGAAGCAAAGTTGTGTTCAAGCAAATTATGACCGGAGAAAAAATTTTCCCTAGTTCATTTTTCTCTTGAAAAGGCTACTGTGTTTGTACATTGTAGGGTTTTGTAATCAAGGAGTTTCGTCATCTTCATCGTGTGATAAATTGAAGAACTTTGCAGCCAACATCTTTCTCAAGTTGGTGAGTAAGCCGTGTACTGGGATCTCCACATTGAATTGGTTAGTCACGTACTGGGAGTTGTACATTGAAAGGGAGAGATTATCACAACAGAACAAGTCCAATTAGGTATTAGGATAAGGGTTCAACTGTAGGTTGGTATAAAGTACTGAGATTCCTTTACTCATAATCACTTATTGTGGTAACAGTAAATTCTCGAGAGTGGTGATCTTAAAATCACCCGGTGAGGTTTTTACCGTATAAGTTTTCCCCATTCGTAAACAAATCACTGTGTCAATTTAATTTCCGCTGCATTTAGTTAATTGGTGATTTGTTTGTGCTACCATGCGTATTGTATGCTAATTGAATTAATTAATTAACTTGGCTAATTAATTTGTTAATCATAAGGGGTCAATACATTCTTGGCCTATCAAGTGATATCAGAGCAGGCACACTCTGATTAGGTTTTAATCTTTGTTGTGTGATCCATTGACCCCTATTGTCACAGTTGCAACTGGCTTGAAAAGATATTTGTTTTCAAATACATCTTGTTTTTCTAATCTCTACTTGTTTGAGTGTATCAGAAAATGCAAGTCTAAAAGTTATTTGAATTCTATTATGATGATTATTGGAAAAGATCTCAGCTTGACAAAGAAGAAACTAGACTCTCTCAGAATGAAAATGTGTAAAGGAATTCGTCTAAGAAGAGTGAAAGTTAAAGGTTTCGTTCAAAAAGGGCAGATGAGAGAAAACACCATTCTCACTGATCTGTCATCTAAGCACGAAGTGTGCTTCATGATGAAGTCCACATTTAAGGTTATGGACACATGTTTGTGGTACCTTGACAGTGGCTTCTCAAGACACATGACTAGAGACCGATCTTTCTTCAAGGTTTTTGAGTCTAAGAAAGGTGGTAATGTCACTTTTGGTGATGGGAGCAAATCACAGATTAAAGGAAAGGGAATCATCTCTCTACCTGGACTGCCAGACATTGCAAATGTTCTATATGTAGAAGGTCTGAGAGTGAACCTGTTGAGCATAAGTCAGATATGTGATCAAGACTTCATGGTACTATTCTCAAAGGGAAAATGCTTTGTCAGGAATCTGGAAAGAAACTCATAAGTGGTGTTCACACTCTAGACAATTGTTATGACTTGGTTCCTGATGTTGATATTGTGCGCAATAGCATTTATTTACTAAATGAAGATCTATGGCACCAAAGGATGGTACATGCTAGTTACAAACATCTTTTAATTGTATTTAAGCATGCGTCAGTTTTGGGGATACTAAAGCTTAATAGAGTGAGCAATGTGGTGTGTGAACCATGTCAGCTTGGAAAACAAATGAAAGCTAAACATCTGGACACTCAGACATCCGCTACATCCAGACCATTGGTTCAGAACCAATGGTCTGAAAATGGATCTACCTACTTGGTTCAGAACCAAGTGGTTGTACATGGATATTTAGAAGAAAATACAATACTAATTGGTCAATTCAAACCTTTAAAGCAAGGTTAGTGGCAAAAGCTTTAAACAAAGGGAAGGAATAGACTACTTTGATACCTATGCACTGATGGATAGGATCACGTCTATTCGTGTGATGTTAGCACTTGCATCCATATACAAATTATTGTACATCAAATGGACGTAAAGATAACTTTCATAAATGGTGATCTTGATGAGGAAGTTTACATGGAACAACTTGAGGGTTTTGTTCTTCCTGGAAATGAAAAGAAAGTTTGCAAGTTAGTCAAGTATTTGTATGGCTTGAAACAAGCTCCAAACAATGGCATGAGAAATTTGACTCAGTGATTTTGTTGGATGGCTTTGTGCACAATGGTGCTGACAAATGTATGTATTCCAAATTTACAAAGGAATATATTGTCATTCCATAACTTTATGTGGATGATATGTTCATATTTGGTACAAATATGAAAGGTGTATGTGAAACCAAAAAGTATCTTTCTTCTATGTTTCTGAATGTTCAAATAGTGTGTAAAACACCAATGAACGTTTAGACCCCCAATATACAAATTACCAACACAAGCTTACAATCAAACAATATATGTGCGGAATATGAATATAAGCTAAAACAGAATTGGTAAAACAATTTAAACTGAAATTATTCACAACCACAACAGTAATTAAAAGGCAAAGATATGGCTATGGTGAAATAAGGATTTGGCTAAATGTACCTCTCAAGGATATATCAATAGAGAGGGTGAGAGTAGAGGAATTTGGCGAATCAAAAGATAAAGATTGTGAATGAGTCAATCTTGTTTTTTCTCTAGGCTTTCTATCTCAAAATTCTCTCTAGAAGCTCTCAACATTTCATGGATTTAAGGGTATTTATAGTAGGGTGTATGAGGAATGCGAAAGGTCAGGTTTCTAACAAACAGGACATTCTGGCGACTTGAGCTCCTAACTGGAACGAGTCACGAGTTTGAGTCGCAAGCTAACTGCCTAGCCAGACTGGAATTTTTGTCCTATAGTGCAACAGCTGGCATAACCCTTCAACTCTCCCTGCATGCTTCACAAGTGTGCCACTCTGGTGACTTGCTAGTCGTGAGCCAGTCACGAGATCCAGTTGTGAGGCTCCCTTGAATTGCACACTTTTGAGATTTCTTCACACTCTCTCACACACTACCCTTACATAATTCCCACCTAAATACAAGGTATCTAATTGCTAAATTACAAGTAATTTGGCACGGAATAAAACCAACACATGATTGAATAAATTCAACCTTACAATTTCAAATGAAACGAAGTAAATACTATTTTGGGAATCAAAATTAAAAGACATAGTGAGGGCTTTGCACTATGTCAATCTCATTATGTTGAGAAAGTGCTTCAAGGATTTGAACATATTTATATAAAAGAAGCATATACACCTTTTGATCGGAGCATAAAACTGGGTGAAAACACTAAAAGAATAATAGCACAGCTTGAGTATGTTAGTGCTATTGGTACCATGATGTATGCTACGCATTGTACAAGACCAAACATATCTTTTCAGTGGGCAAACTTTCTAGATTTACAAGTAATCCAAGTCTAAATCACTGGAAAATAACTGGTAGAGTTCTTGGTTATTTAAAGAAAACCATAAGTTTAGGACTCTTTTATTCCAAATTTCCAGCTATGTTGGAAGGTTATTCGGATGCTAGTTGGATTGCTAGTGTAAGTGATAACAAATCCACATCTGGTTGGATATTCACTCTTGGTGGGGGTGTCATCTCTTGGCCATTAAAGAAATAAACATGTATTTCTCTCTCCACCATGGAATCAGAATTTATAGCCTTGGCGGCAGTAGGCAAGGAAGTGGAATGGCTAAGAAATATGTTGATAGACATAAAGTTGTGGCCACAACCAATACCAGCTATTTTGGTATATTGCGATAGTGAAGCCACCTTGTGCAGATCATAAGACAATTAATTGAAGCTCGTACCATTTTAATTGTCTATGTAAGGTCAAATAATAATTTGGCAAACCCTTTAACCAAAGCAGCATCTCAAGATATGGTTGGGGTAACATCCATTGGAATAGGACTAAAACCCTTCTTTTAAAAGAATCACCAATAGTGGGAACCCAACCTCAAATTGATTTAATCTAAGAGGTTTAAAGGGTAACAACAAGCTATTGATACATGATTAGTGTTGAGGACTATTTTTTCGGCCCACGTGGCATTACTTCATTGGCAACCTATGCCACATCAACATATTATTGATTTTTCGGGTAAATCTCTTTAAAGTCCAAAATAAGTTCATATCTCATTCAACTACATGGGTTGGGCTCACATGACCCGCAAGATCCTTTACTTCAAGAGGTGGATTCATGGTCCACATTCCCTCTTCATCAATTGGGGTCATAACCCCACGACATTATCAACATCAATATATGGATTGGGCTTAAGCAATGAATGAAAGCTCACGGCCCATATTACCTCTCTTACACTCATGGCAAGTGGCTTCTTCAACAAGAGCCCATATTTACACAAAATGACAACAAAACCCGAGGTACGTCATCTCATCTTCAGCTTATGACCCAAGCTCATAAGTCTCTTTGGGGAAACTTTGGGAGTCGTGATTTGGAGGGCCAAGAGGTATGTTCAGTAAAGCTCCAACAGTTTAAAGTTAGTAAAAGAAACATGTTGCTTGGCGTGTCTTCTCCAACTCCCTAAACTCTAACGAGTCCGTGTGTAGCGGGTAACATATGGTAAGCATCTCTTATCACGTAGTACTTAAAATGATAAAATTCCCCATTGCTCTTTTCCTAAAACTTAATATTCATCATGTGACAAATACTCAATATCTCCAGCCAACTGCTGGGTAACTGTTCATTCAATCCCTAGCTGTTGTTATACAAATTTAGAAACTTCATTATATTATTCTACATAAATCTCTTTACTACTTTCAGCTAAAATCCAACTCAAACACATGACTTATTCTGATTGGCTATCTTTTATCTCCAATTACATGCAAAATATTCATGATATCTCTCATACCCAGCTACTGTCTACCACAATTTGACCATATATGTCTTTGCCAGCTGCCAAAGCAGAGCATTAAATACTTTTCTTGCTCACCAAAATTATTTCACAATCCAATGAGACCTTGACCAAATCTCTAAAGCTTCATTAACTTTCAACCTATCCTTCTACTACTTGCTAGAAATGTGTTGTAATGGAACCTTGCACCAAAAACACAAACACCCAAAAAGGAAACATTTCCAACTGAACCCTAGCAGTGCATTCAGCACTTGACACTTGGCTGGAAGTGATATCACCAGCCATTTAATGCTGAAATCCCAGCAACCAGCTATTATACCCAAAATAGCAAGATACCTTTCAAAGAGATCTTACCATTTTCCAGCCAAATCCATCCAATAAATGTTGAATGTCCTCTCCAGCAGTCTGAAATCACCCATCTGACCTCATTGGCTTCTGCCTAAAGCAAACAACTTTCTTATGACAGTTGTGACAGCTTTTTCATGATAGCTATCACAACTTTTCCTGACAGCTGGGGTAGCTTTTTCATGATAGTTGTCACAGCTTTTCCTGACAGCTGTGACAGCTAACCCATCAGCCTGAACATCACCGATTTTTCCATATTTGGCTAAGACCAAAACCAACTATTGAAATTACCTTTCTCTTGCTAAAATACCTTCTTTTTCTGTTACTTTCTCCCCAACAACTCTTACCTAAAATAGAAAGAATACCTTAAAACTAAACATACCATTTTTGGCCAAATCTTGAGATGGATTCTCTGAAAATTTATTGCTATTTGGGACAGATTTTAGCTGAGATTATTTGCTAAAATACTCCTTTAAACTCAGCTAAATGGAACCCTTCATCAACACCTTAAGGAGGGACACCAATGGAGAACAACTCTCACATACACTTCCCCACTCTTTCTCCCTCTAATAATTTTCTGAAGCTCTGAATGAAGTTCTAAGCTTCTGAGTTTTTTAGTTTCCAGATTAGGAACTAAACTCCTCAGCCCTTAGCTGATAAATGCCTTCATAAGCCTTCATACAATCCCAGCAGAAAATCCCAACAACTTTGCTAAGCATACTACAATACTATTACTCTCATATACTCATTATCTCACTCTCCATATTCTGAAAATACATATATTTTGTGCCCATAAACACATCTCCATACTCTTCTCTTACAAAATCTTTCCTCTTGGAAAGCAATCTCTACAACTTCTCCAGCAGTTATAATCTTACATTTTTACTATCTTTTAACCTCCATATTTCTCATACTTCATATATCATACATATTACAAATACTACATCCCATAAAACATCTATGTCTTTACCATCTCCACACTTTTCAAGAGATGCCAAACACTCATACTAAAAGCCCTTCTCATGGAAGGCATGAACTTCTATTACTAAAGCCCTTCTCCTAGAAGGCACCAAGATCTTATGTCAAAGCCCTTCTCTTAGAAGGCACAACTACTTCTTACAAAAGCCCTTTTCTTAGAAGGCACATATACTCCATACAAAAACCTTTCTCATGGAAGGCAACTCTATTCATGACTTCACAACAATTAAAAGAGCATTGTCAAAAGAGAAACTCATTTAAGTGCATGATAAGAGGGGCAAGCTTAACCAGCCCCTAGACACAGCTAGACATACTCTCTCTCCCTCCAGTTGCACCCATTTCCCCCCCTCAATCTTGAAGTTATCATGGCAAACTGCCTCTCTACCGCTGGGGTCACTCTACTGGGATATTATCAACTCATAAAAGCTGTACAGCTGAGGCTATAAACCATACAAAGATAAGTGACTTTACTTCCTTATCTTTAAATTTACATCATTGAGTGTATGATTACTTCACATTTAAATACATATTACTTTATTCCAACTACTATTACAACTATTAACCAAGACTTAAACTCATTTAAATGCATGATAAACTAGCCTCTACGGCTGGCATTCTGCTAGAATCCTATCAGCTCATTGATGCTACACAGCTGGGCTACAAACCATGCAAAGATAAGTGACTTTGCTTTCATATCTTTAAATTTACATCATTGAGTATATGACTACTTTATTTCGACTACTATTACAAACTACTAATTAAAGCTATTATATCAAATGCTTATTACATATTTATTCGACCATTATCGTGATTCTTAGACTTTGGTTTGAATTAAAGCTATTAATGTTTGTGCTAGATATCAAGCTGCTCCAAAGGAATCACACCTGATTGCAGTTAAGCAAATTATACGATATTAATGGAACTCTAGACTATGGGCTGTGGTATTCAAAGGACTCAAATGCATGCCTTGCCGGTTATTCAGATGCAGACTGGGCTGGTAGTGTGTATGATCGAAAGAGTACTTTAGGAGGATGCTTCTATCTGGGTAACAATCTTGTCTCTTGGATGAGCAAGATACAAAATTCCGTGTCTCTCTCTACAGCTGAAGCAGAGTACATAGCTATTGGAAGTTGCTACGCACAACTCCTTTGGATGAAGAAGCTACTTCATGACTATGGAATTCCTCAAGATACAATGTGTGTTTTCTACGATAACACCAATGCCATTAATCTCTCTAAGAACCCAGTTCAGCATTCAAAGTCAAAACACATTGAGATACGTTACCATTTCATTTGGGATTTGGTGGAAGAGAAGGTTGTGTGTCTTGAATTCATACACATAAACAATCAAAAGGCGGACATCTTCACCAAACCTCTCGATGGTCCACGGTTTGAATCCCTCCGTAAGACCATTGGTGTTGGTACAATTCCTTGAATCTCTTGAGTGCTGTGTGCTTCACCTCTTTATATTGAGTTAATTTGTTTGACAAGCACATACTTCTTTGTTGGCTATCTGTATAGCATGATCTTTTATTGTTTATTGCTTTATCTACTTTTGTTGACTTTCCTTAAAGGTTTTTTTATCAATCTTTTCCTTCTTGTGTGTCAAAAATCCAAAAACCACATAAAAAGTAAAAAATCCAAAAAGATTGATCGACATTGTTGAGTTTTGTCTCAAAATATGTTTTTCCTTGTACCTTTGTGCAAATGGCTTTGTGCATCTACGAGCATAGCTTGTTCCCTATGCACTCATATCATTGTGGGAGAAATCTTGAAATCTTTGTGACTGTTGTAAATAGATCTTCAACCTTGTCATGAATGATTAGTGAATGATTTTTTTGATCTTGAGACATGCATAGACTTGTGTCTATATATCTTTCCACTCTTTATTTTATTACTTTTAGCTAAAAGAGCTCACCAAATGTAAATCTCCAAATGAAAAGAGATATTGAGCTGCAAAAGCCTGTCGTACATACTAGTATTTGACTAGAAAAAAGAGAAAGCGACCAAAAATTAAAAATTGTATGATGCCCAAAAAGCCAAAGGCTAACTCATCAAAGTGAAATATCAAAAATTTCAGGCATCAATCTCACAATGAGATGTGTTGATTCAAAAGGATCAAATGATATGTCAAAAATGGAGCCAAATGAAAAGCTTCAAAGTTATTGTACTCAAGCCTATGTGGGAGGTCATATATGCATACTTCTATAATTGAGATGGGTCACATTATCTAGTGCTAGTTGTGTATGTCTTGATTGAATTGATCATTGAAGTTTCACATTAGACTAAGGACTATCTCATATTTGATATTCACACACAACGCACATGTCTATGTTCAATGAATGCCATATTCATTCATGTGATTGTACTTGATTAAATGTGTTTTCATATGCTCAATCTTTGTTGATCAATCACAAAAATATTTTTGAGTGTTTTAGTTTTTTCTGGAAAGTACTTTTTTTTTGCAAAAATTGTCAAAAAATTCAAAAATTGTGTTGCCCTATTCTGGCGGCTCAGTCGCAGGTAGAACCAGTCGCATGCCCCAGTTGCGAGTCCATAACAGAGATTATTCGCGACTCACTAGTGACTTATTGATGGGTAAATGCTTTAGTTACGAAAAAGACTTAGAATATTTTTCAAAAATTTGGAATTTCATGCTTTTTGCAGCTCAAGTTGGCAACTTGTTCGCGGGTGGAAGGTCCAGTCGCAAGGGGTACACAGAGATTTTCACGGCTCAGTTCGCTACTCTCTTGCAAGTGGAACTTCCAGTCGCGAAAAAAACTTAGAAATTTTTTTCAAAAGTTTTCTTTCAAGTGTTCTAGCAGCTGGCCCTAGCGACTGGCATGCGACTTGATTCAGTCGCGAAAAACGCATGTGTTGCATAGGAAGGTTCTTTTTCTATATTAGTTTCAAAAAGGGTTTTCATTTCTTTCCCTCGCATCCAGTGACTGTTCTTCTTCAACACCATCGTGCTCACACACATCATTTTCAACAACTTTGTCACCACTTTCTCATTCTTCAAGGAAAAGTTTGGGTTTTTGTCTCTTACTCTTTATCTTTCTCATTTACTGGATATTCCTCTTGGATTGTGTTTTTCTACTGATATTTGTATATCTCTTGATTGTACATGGGTATCTAATATTTTGGTGAAATCATTGTGTGTTTTTTTGGTGGTTATTTACTGATCTACTCTATCTTGAGTTAATATTAGGTCATTAGTGACACACACACACACTCATTGTCTTGTTTAGGAACTTTATCTCAAGTTTTTAGGGTTTTCATCATTATCCTTGTTTTTGAACTGACCCATTGCTAATAATGTTTGTGGTATTATGGGGTTTCTTTTGCTCTTTTCGATGAAATATGATGCAGAGTGAAAATGTCTCCATTTAAGAGAGCAGTTGTGAAAGGAGGTAGTAGCAAAGGGAAGGAACCTGTCATTGATGTTGATGACCTCTCACCTAGACCAAAAAGCACTCGTTCATCATCAGGAGTGTTCGATCCCAACAAGGTTAGATCCTATGCTGCCTTTTAGACTCATGAGAATTACTTCAGAGATGCTACACCATTACTTGAGAGGGTTGTTGATCAATCGTCACTTTTTGACATTGACATCCCAAAATAGTTTGCCCACAAGGATTGGAATTACCTTTTCTTCGACATTGATGACGCTTATGAGAATCTGGTAAAAGAATTTTATGCCAATGCAATTGTGGAAGGCGGAGAACTCAAGTGCTGGGTTAGAAGAAAAAGTTTCTTAGTCTTTCCCACATATTTGGCAGAGATTCTTCACATAAACAGGCCAATGCTCAAGAACTCACTGGTTTATGATGATTTATGTCCAGATGAGGAACTTCTTCAAGATGGTCTTGGACAAGACTTGGAATTCTCATCAAATGGAAACTCTGTTAGCGTTTCCTCTCTTCCTCCAAAATTGAGAGTGCTGACAATAGTCATGTTTCACAAGTTGTATCCCTTATCCAGCACAGGGTATATAAACCTTGGACGTGCCTTGTTTCTTCATGACCTAATCTCTGATGTAGAGATTGACATTTGTGCTCATATCTTTCACATTCTGTACAAAACGGTTCTACGAAATGAGTCAAGGATATGCATTCCTTTTTGCTGTCTCATTTCTAGAATTTTAAAGCTCAAAGGGATTCGTCCAACAGATGATGACTCTTCCTGCACAAAACCGAGTCCAATCACCATGCGTACATTCAACGCTAGCATTGGTCATAGTCGGAAGAAAGTCAAATCAGAAACTTGTGCATCTCCCAATGGTTCGCGTTCCAGCTCATTCTCCTTTGACGACAAACTCAACAACATTGTGACATCTGTCCACGAGTTGAGCACCAAGATGTCCGGACTCACATCTATCTTACATCATCACAGCATTCGGTGGGATATGCAATTCACCTCCCTACAAGCTCAATTGGATCAGATTTAGAGGAAGCTAGAATAGGATATGGCCTAGCTATTCCATGACAAAAAGAGGGAGATGATGTTCATAGGGGGAATATAATGAAAGGGGGAGAAGACTATCAAAGGGGAAGATTTCAGCAAGTAGGCCTATGTTCAATATTTTTGTTTAACATTTTGCTTCTTATTAGCTTATGCTATTTCAGTATTTTATGGAACTTGTTTATGGTAGTTTGTGCCCATGTTGCTTTTGTAAGCTTTTAGGGTTTGTTTCCATGTGCTATTTGTAGACTTTTATGATTTGTACCATGCTTATGTAGCCTTTATGTTATGTTGCCAAATACTTCTAGCTAAATGTTATACATTTTCTTTAAGTATTCTTACTCTTGTGCCCTTGTAGGCTTTTGTTCCTAGATGCATATACTTTATGTATTGTGCATTGGTTGAGTGTTGGGCATGCAAGTGATTTGCATTAAGCTTATTGGATTGTATGCCCGGATGTTCATTCCAAGAGTGAATGAG
Organism: Quercus lobata; assembly: GCF_001633185.2. Taxonomy (NCBI): domain Eukaryota; kingdom Viridiplantae; phylum Streptophyta; class Magnoliopsida; order Fagales; family Fagaceae; genus Quercus; species Quercus lobata. Next base: position 47,432,343 of record NC_044904.1, read on the forward strand.
CATTGTGGTCACTATTTTATAGTGATTGCCTGTGTGGTCAAGCCATGGTTTATTTCTCATTCGATTTTGCTTGATCGCATTGTGCTTGCCTCATATGCCTTACAATTTTTCTGCATACAATGATCAAATTGTGTTGTTGTATTTCAGGAGTTACTTGTTCATATGATTCAAGAGCTTATCAGATTCTAGAGTTAGGTGTGAGTAAGTTTTGTTCAACTGTTCCCAACACACATATTAAGTCTAGAGTTTGTTTTAGGGTTTTGTCACGGAATAACCAAAGGGGGAGATGGTAAGGTTGAATTTTATCAACCATTTTGGCTTTATTTCGTGCCAAATTTGCTTGTATTTTAGCAATTAGTGACCCTGTATTTAGGTGGGAATCATGTAAGGATAGTGAGTGAGAGAGTGTGAAGAAATGCTCAAGATTGTACAAGGATACAGAGACTCGCGGCTGGACTCGCGGGTGACTCGCGATTGGCAAGCTGCCAAAGTTGGCACATGTGTGAAGCATGCAGGGGAGCTGAAGAGTCATGCCAGCTGTTGCACTACAGGAAAAAAGTCTCAGGTTAGCCAGGCCGTTAGCTCGAGGCTTGAACTCGCGACTCAGCCCAGTTACGAGGCCAAGTTGCCAGACCACCCTGTTTGGGAAATGTAAGATTGAATTTTATCAACCATCTTGTTGGCTTTGTTCCGTGCCAAATTTGCTTGTATTTTAGCAATTAGTAACCCTGTATTTAGGTGGGAATCATGTAAGGGTAGTGTGTGTGAGAGTGTGAAGAAATGCTCAAGATTGTGCAAAGAAGCAGGGGCTTGCGACTGGATCTCGTGGGTGGCTCGCGGCTTGCAAGCCACCAAAAAGGTGCACACGTCTCAAGCATGCCAGAAGCTGAAGAGTCACACCAGCTGTTGCACTACAGGACAAAAGTCCTAAGCTGTCTAGGTCGTTAGCTCGCAACTTAAACTCGCGACTCAACCCAGTCGCGAGGTCAAGTCGCAAGAACAACCTGTTTGGAAAAAACTGACTTTTCACATTCTTTCTCACCCTACTATATATATACCCTTATACCCACGATATTGAGAGAGCTTTCAGAGAGAATTTTGAGAAAGAAACCCTAGTGAAAAATAAGATTGATTCATCCACAATTTTCACATAGAGATTCTTCAAATTCCTCTACTCTCTTCCTCTTCATTGTCAAATCCTTGAAAGGTACATTACCAAAACCTTTTCTCACCATACCCATATCTGTGAGGAGGCCATTTGGTATTTGGGAAGTAGTTAAGAAGGGACCAATTTCATATTGGTAGATGCTATGGTCAAGTAGCGGAATCCGGCAAGCTAAAGAAGAAATAGGTTTGACATAACCTCATTGGAGTAGGAGCTTGGATGGCTTAGGTATATTGGGTAGATTATGCTTGGAGGGTCTTCTGCTGTTCATGTATCCTAACTACATTCTTTAGTAGATTGTTTTACCGTTTGGAGGGCGGCGGAGAGGTTTTACGCCGAGAGCTTCGGTTTCCTCTTCGATAACACATAGAGTGTTGTCCCTGTATTTGTATCTCTCTTCCCTTAATCTTTTCCATTTAATTTCTGTTGTGGATGTGAATTTAATTGGTTTAGATTGTTTATCAATTATGTATTAAGCTTACGTTCTTTTTTCGCACATTAATTGTTTGACATTAAGCTTGAATTGGTAATTTGTAAATTAGGGGTCTAAACATTCAAGATGTTTTATACACTTATTGAACTTTCAATTGGTATCAGAGCGGGTACACCCTTATTGGTTTCATTACCATAGTGTGATCCTTGACCCCATATTGAGATGGACTAGTCTCAATCTTTAAATACTCCACCATATTTTGATGGTAGCAACTATGTCTTTTGGAAGGTAAGAATGAGAGCATTTCTGTGTTCTATTGATGAGGCTGTTTGGGATGCTGTTGAAATAGGTTGGACAAAGTGAGAGGCAGCCAAATCCACTTGGGATAAAGTAGATCTCGCGGCGTCAAATGCTAATAGTAGAGCACTTAATGCAATTTTTTGTGGTGTGTCCCCAAATGAATTCCATCAGATTTCTCATATCACCGTTGCCCAGGAAGCATGGCAGATTTTGGAAACCACTTATGAGGGTACAAAGAAAGTGAAAGACACAAAGCTACAAATGCTGACTACCCGGTTTAAGGAGCTCAGGGTGAGTGAGGATGAGTCCTTTGACTCTTTCTATAGTAAGCTAAATGAAGTGGTCATTAGCAAGTTTAACCTGGGAGAGAAAATAGAGGACTCGAAAGTTGTAAGAAAAATTCTTCGTTCATTGCCGCAGAGCTTCGGTGCAAAGGTGATTGCAATAGAGGAGAGCAAAGACCATGATGAAATCAAAGTCCAAGAGCTGATCAGTTCCTTCTAGACGTATGAACTTTCGTTACCAAATCAAAGAAAGAGCAAATCACTGGCTCTTAAGACAATAAATGAAAAGGTAGAAGGTCATGGTTCATCGGATGAGGATGCAGTAGAAAAGGATGTTGCCTACCTTGCAAAGAATTTCCGCAAATTTCTAAAGTTCAAAAACAATGAGAAATTTGGTGATAAAGGGAAATTTCTAAGTTTCAGAAAGGAGAAGAAAGACTTCAAAAAGAGAGAAAGGAAGGAGTCCCAATCTACACAAGGAGTCACTTATTTTGAGTGTAATGGATAGGGTCATTTCAAAAAGGAATGTCCTAATTATCTGAGATCGAAGGGAAAAGTGTATGCCACCACTCTCAGTGACTCAGATTCCTCCACCTCTGATTCAGTGGATAGTTGTGATGAAGAAGGGAATTTCTCAGTATTTATGACTGTTGCTCATGTTGAGTCTTCGGAGGACTTGAATTTGCTTGTGGAAGAACTTGGAGAGCATAGTGATGAAGAATTCATGGGAATTGTAGAAGAATCAGATGCTAAAAAAGATGAAGGTACAGCTGGTCTGAAAGAGAACACAATTCTCTACTTAAGAAGTCAGGAGAATATGCTAGGGTGGCCAAAGCAGTTGTGAAAAAGATGAAGAAAGCTTAAGAGGACTATAAAAGTCTTCTAGTGAGATATAAGGAGGCCAAGTGTGAGATAGAGACGCTAAATGGTGAGCTAACTGAGGTTTACACCAAGGTAAAATTCCTTGAGCTTGAGGTGATTCAAGCAAATGCCAAGGTGGAGCGAGTCTCTACAGAAAAGCATGATGATGTCCTTTCTTCTCAAAAGACCTTCTCTGACAAAACCGGATTAGGATACACTGATGAAAGTAGTTCAGCTATGAACATCTCCAAAGAAGTGAAGTTTATGAAGGCCAACAAGCCGGTTGTAGTTGTCCCTACTGTTGAAAAGGCAAATATTGAGAAAAAGAAGAATGTAATTGACCAACGAGTGTTGAACAAGCCTTATAATCAATCTGTGGTCAGGCTTGAAGGCAAATCAAAATCACTTCCTCGATCGCAAAGAGGTCCTAGAACGAATCATGTATGCCATCACTGCGGACTTCAAGGGCACACCCAACCCAATTGTCATAAGCTAAGAGCATTAAGGAATGCTGGTGACCAAAGGTCAAGAAGGCCAAGAAATGACAAGAGGACTTGGGCTATTGAGTCATCAAGAGATCGAAATGTTGATCCCGAAATGATGGACGTGATGAAGATGATTGGTGCATTCACCAATTGCTTGGAAAGCTTCACTAGAAGGTTTGAGAGTCCTAACTCTCGTACCTAATCCTATGCGGATATCACCCCAAATGCACGTGAGATGTGGGTGATGAAGGGTATTCATGCATAAGCATTACCACATGTCCATGCATTAATTCTTCCTATGTTGTATGACTGTTGGTTTGTTTCTTGATTATGAAATTTGAAAATTGTGTGTTTGTTTAATTTTTGTTGTTTGTGTTTACATTATTGCCTCTTATCAATCTTTTCTTTCTTGTGTGTCAAAAATCCAAAAACCACATAAAAAGTAGAAAATCCAAAAAGATTGATCAACATTGTTGAGTTGTCTCAAAATATGTTTTACCTTGTACTTTTGTGCAAATGGCTTTGTGCATCTACGAGCATAGCTTGTTCCCTATGCACTTATATCATTGTGGGAGAAATTTTGAAATCTTTGTGATTGTTGTAAATAGATCTTCAACCTTGATATGAATGATTAGTGAATGGTTTGTTGATCTTGAGACATGCATAGACTTGTGTCTATATATCTTCCCACACCTTATTTTATTGTTTTTGCTAAAAGAGCTCACCAAATGTAAATCTCCAAATGAAAAGAGATATTGAGCTGCAGAAGCCTGTCGCACATACTAGTATTTGACTAGGAAAAAGGGAAAGCGACCAAAATATTAAAAGTATATGATGCCCAAAAAGCCAAAGGCTTACTCATCAAAATGAAATATCAAAAATTTCAGGCATCGATCTCAAAATGAGATGTGTTGATACAAATAGATCAAATATTATGTCAAACATGAAGCCAAATGAAAAGCTTCAAAGATATTGTACTCAAGCCTTTGTGGGAGGTCATATATGCATATTTGTATAATTGAGACGGTTCACATTATCTAGTGCTAGTTGTGTATGTCTTGATTGAATTGATCATTGAAACTTCACATTAGACTATGAAGTATCTCATTTTTGATATTCACACACAACACATGTCTATGTTCAATGAATGCCATATTCATTCGTGTGATTGTACTTGATTAAATGTGTTTTCACATGCTCTATCATTGGTGATCCATCACAAAAATATTTTTGAGTGTTTTAGTTGTTTTTGGAAAGTACTTTGTTTTTACAAAAATTGTCAAAAATTTCAAAATTTTTTTTGCCCTATTCTAGCAACTCAATCGCGGGTAGAACCAGTCGCATGCCCCAGTCGCGAGTCCATCAAAGAGATTTTTCGCGACTCCACTAGTGACTCATTAGCGGGTAAATGCTTCAGTCGCGAAAAAGACTTAGAATATTTTTCAAAATTTGGATTTTCATGCTTTTCGCGGCTCAGGTTGGCGACTTGGTCGCGAGTGGAAGGTCCAGTCGCGAGGGGTACACAAAGCTTTTCGCGGCTCAGTTCGCAACTCTCTCACGAGTGGAACTTCCAGTCGCGAAAAACACTTAGAAAATTTTCCAAAGTTTTCTTCTTAGTGTTTTGGCGGCTGGTCCTAGCGACTTGTCTCAGTCGCGAAAATCGCGTGTTTTGGGCAAACTTAGTCAGTTTTTAAACCTTTTCATTTTTTCCCTCAAACATTTTTGACTGTTCATCTTCTTCCTTTTCTGAAAATCTCCCAAACTCATCATGTCACTCTCCAAAGAACTTCCATTTTCAATCATTTCTTTCTCAAATCTTCAAGAAAAAGGTATGGGTTTTCTCTCTCTCACTACATATTTCATGTTTTGAGCTTTATTTTCTTGGATTTGTGATTCGTTACTGAGTTTTGTGTTATCTGTGGTTTCGTCTATAGGCTGGGTTCATGTTTGTTGTGTTTGAGTGTTTGGGCTTGATTGATCTTGTTTGGGCTAGGTTGCTATATCTGGTTACTTTCATGTGTCTCTTCACTATTAGAGTTTATTTCTATGTTGTTTGGTTTATCTCATACCCATGTTTATTAGTCTCATTGTCATATGATATTGTTTTTGTGATATTCTCTGTTTGTGAGTTTTTTCGTTTCTTTTTGGTTAAGTTCTATTTGTTGGGTTATAATGTCCTGTCTGCTTGTTGCTATAGTTTCTTATTCTCATGAATGCTACTATTGTCTTGAGGATACTGTTTACTCTATGTTGGCTTGATCATATCATAATCATTTAGATATGTCTCATAGACATATTTGTTTTGGTATTCCTTGTTTCAATTCATCTGAGTAGTGGTGATTCATTTGGTGCTTGGAATTGTGATCTAAAATGTTTGTGTTTGAGTTGTTGTGTAAATAGGTTGTTCTATCTCTCATTGCTTTGAACTTTCTCTTTCTACACCTGTCTCTGAACTATGTCTTGATTGAGTGCTTTGGTGATATATTTTTGACAATAACGTTTTACTAATGCTCTGAGTGTCCCTCTATTGTGCTCTGTATTGTGGCATTTTCTGCTTGTTCACAGATGGCACCTTCTCCTACAAAGAAGAAGACTCCTGCTAAGAAAGTTGACAAAAGGTTGAAAATGGACCTTAACCTATTTAGGTCGGTTCAACACTTTGGTAGATATAGGGATTCTTTCTTGAGGGGTACCATCATTCAGGAAAGATTTGTTGACTTAGGGGATTTGAGGGACACATTCATTCCAAGTTGCTTTGAGGGCAGAGGATGGGATATATTACTGACTGACCTACCTACTGTCTGTGAGCCTTTAATTAGAGAATTCTATGCAAATGCTATAATAAAGGAGGATGAGTTGAGTTGTTGGGTTAGAAGAAAGGAATTCATCGTAGATGCCTATGATATTGATGAAGTGCTAAGGCTTGAAGGATTAGAGGACTCTAACTTCACCAACTACAAGGATAGGATGCTTTCTATAGAAACTCTCCAAACTCGCATTGGTGGACAACGAGAAGGGAGATGTCTTAACACTACCGCATTTCCAACTGACATGAGGTGCCTAACCACCATCATGATGTTCAGTCTGTATCCTGTGAGGAAGCTGACTACAATCAACAATGCCAGAGCTATCTTCCTCATGGAACTTAAGGAGAAAACTTTATTGATATCAGCTCTCACATTTTTTATACTATTGTGGATGAGACTAAAACCACCTCTAGGCCTAAGCTGATCTTTCCTAGCCTTCTTATGAGGCTTTTCAAAGCAAAAGGTGTTGAAATCCCTCAAGATATCAGCCCATGCCTACACCTTCAGCTGTCAACAAGCTAACCATCATCAGGATTCAAGTTCGTCTTCCAGGTGATGAAGAGGTAGGTGATCAAGATGAGGGTGACCAAATGGAGACTGAGATAGTGCCTGTAGGACAAGCTTTAACACCCAGAAGCTGAGGCAAGAGAAGCAGAGCTTCAACCTCATCAGAGGTACCACCTGATGCATTCCAGATTATTCTGGAGAGGATTGATGGACTCAGAGAGGTCCAAAATGAGCATACTGACAGGATGGCAGTACTTCAGGATTAGCTCAACATACTTTCAGCCAAGTTTGACAGCTTTAGCACCCAGCAATAACCCTTTGGCCATTCCAGTCAAAAAGGGGGAGAACTTTAGATGGATAGCTCTTAAGGGGGAGTGTCAGTTTAAGGGGGAGCTATTTATGTTTTGGTTTTACTTTATGTTTATTATAGTTTATGGATTTGATGTGTCTAATCACTTAGTTTATTGTTTTGTTTCAAAAACTCAGGGATCTGTTTGAAAACACTTTTGTTACTTTGGTTTGTTAATACTTAAAGTTGTTATTCAATTTTTTTTTGGAACTTGCTTATGATAGTTTGTGCCCATGTTGCTTCTGTAAGCTTTTAGGGTTTGTTTCCCTGAACTTGTAGGCTTTTATGGTCTGTACCTTGTTTTGTAGCCTTTATGTTCTGATCCCAATACTTCTAGCTAAATGTTATGCATTTTCTTTAAGTATTCTCACTCTTGTGCCCTTGTAGGATTTTGTTCCTAGATGCATATACTTTAAGGATTGTGAATTGGTTGAGTGTTGGGCATGCAAGTGATTTGCATTAAGCTTATTAACTTGTATATCTAGATGTTCATTCCAAGTGTGAATGAGCATTGTGGTCACTATTTTATAGTGATTGCCTGTTTGGTCAAGCCATAGTTTATTTCTCATTCCATTTTGCTTAATTGCATTGTGCTTGCCTCATATGCCTTACAAGTTTTCTACATACAATGATCAAATTGTGTTGTTGTGTTTCAGGAGTTACTTGTTCATATGATTCAAGAGCTTATCAGATTCTAGAGTTAGGTGTGAGTGAGTTTTGTTCAACTGTTCCCAACTCACATATTAAGTCTAGAGTTTGTTTTAGGGTTTTGTCACAGAATAGCCAAAGAGGGAGATTGTAAGGTTGAATTTTATCAACCATCTTGTTGGCTTTATTCTGTGCCAAATTTGCTTGTATTTTAGCAATTAGTAACCCTGTATTTAGGTGGGAATCATGTAAGGGTAGTGTGTGAGAAAGTGTGAAGAAATGCTCAAGATTGTGCAAAGAAGTAGGGGCTCGCGACTGGATCTCGTGGGTGGCTTGTGACTTGTAAGCCCCCAAAAAGGTGCACACGTGTCAAGCATGCCAGAAGCTGAAGAGTGACGCCAGCTGTTGCACTACAGGACAAAAGTCCTAGGCTGGCCAGGCCGTTAGCTCGCAGCTTGAACTCGCGACTCAACCCAGTCGCAAGGTCAAGTCACTAGAACACCCTATATTGGGAAAATTGACTTTTCACATTCCTTCTCACCCTACTATATATGTACCCTTATACCCACGATATTGAGAGAGCTTCTAGAGAGAATTTTGAGAGAGAAATCTTAGAGAAAAACAAGACTGATTCATCCACAATCTTCACATAAAGACTCTTCAAATTCCTCTACTCTCTTCCTCTCCATTGTTAAATCCTTGAGAGGTACATTACCAAAACCTTTTCTCACCATACCCATATATGTGAGGAGGCTATTTGGTGTTTGGGAATCAGTAAAGAAGGGACCAATTTCATATTGGTAGATGCTATGGTCAAGTAACGGAATTCGGAAAGCTAAAGAAGAAATAGGTTCGGCGTAATCTCTTTGGAGTAGGAGCTTGGAGGGCTTAAGTACATTGGGAAGATTAGGCTTGGAGGGTCTTCTGCTGTTCATGTATCCCAACTACATTCTTTAGTGGATTGTTTTACCGCTTGGAGGGCGGTGGAGAGGTTTTACGCTGAGAGCTTCGGTTTCCTCTTCGATAACACATCGAGTGTTGTCCCTGTGTTTGCATCTCTCTTCCCTTAATCTTTTCCATTTAATTTCTACTGTGGATGTGAATTTAATTGGTTTAGATTTTTTATCAATTCTGTATTAAGCTTACATTCATTTTCCGCACATTAATAGTTTGATATTAAGCTTGAATTGGTAATTTGTAAATTGGGGGTCTAAACGTTCAAGTTGTTTTATACACTTATTGAACTTTCAGGAAAAACTGTCTTTTCACATTCTTTCTGACCCTACTATATATAGACCCTTATACCCACGAAATTTAGAGAGCTTCCATAGAGAATTCTGAGAGTGAAACCTTAAAGAAAAACAAGATTGATTCATCCACAATCTTCACATAGAGACTCTTCAAATTCCACTACTCTCTTCCTCTTCATTGTCAAATCCTTGAGAGGTTCGTTACCAAAACTTTTTCTCACCATACCCATATCTATGAGAAGGCCATTTGGTGTTTGGGAAGCAGTTAAGAAGGGACCAATTTCATATTGGTTGATACTATGGTCAAGTAGCGGAATCCGGTAGGCTAAAAAAGAAATAGGTTTGGCGTAACCCCGTTGCAATAGGAGCTTGAAGGGCTTAGGTACATTGGGTAGATTAGACTTGGAGGGTCTTCTACTGTTCATGTATCCCAACTACATTCTTTAGTGGATTGTTAACCGCTTGGAGGGCAGCGGAAAGGTTTTACACCGAGGGCTTCGGTTTCCTCTTCGATAACACATCGTGTGTTGTCCTTGTATTTGCATCTCTCTTCCCTTAATCGTTTCCATTTAATTTCTATTATGGATGTGATTTTATTTGGTTTAGATTGTTTATCAATTCTGTTTTAAGCTTATGTTCATATTCCGTACATTAATTGTTTGTCATTAAGCTTGAATTGATAATTTGTAAATTGGGGGTCTAAACGTTCAAAGTGTTTTATACACTATTTGAACTTTCAATATCTAAGGGCAGAATTCGGATAATGATTCAAAGTAATTTTTTATTCAAGTAATTACAAGTAATTGTGATTTTAATGCTAAGTCCACTTGGCACTTTTCTTAGTGTTCTTTGATTCAATGTTCCTGCTACTTTTAAGGATTGTGATGTGTTGATAGTTTTTTTTTTCTACTAGAATCTTAATTGTCTCCCAAGAACGAGGTGATTCAGTATTGACATTGTTCCTTTATTAGTAAAGGTAAATGCCGCATCCCTTCTTACGTATGTAGGGCAATATTTTTGTAGCTGAACCAAGTATATTAGAAGATAAAATCATGAAACTCACTGATCAAAATGTTCCACCTAAATTGTAAATTGAGATCCAATTTTTTGTCATGTGTCCAGTTTTAACTTTATAAATTTTTGAGCCAATAAGTTATTGGTTCAAAAGTCGAAGAGACTATGCATAAAATGATGTCTCACCTATAATTTCCCATGTTTTCAAGTCAACTCAAACCATCTTTAGTGTGTTATTAACATTAATTAATTAATTCTCTTAAGCTCTTTAATGCCTGTAAATTTTCTGAATATATACTGATGCTGAATTAGGTACTAGAAGGGTACTACCTCAACTTATGCTTACGTTATTTGTAATTATATCTAGGTAATCTACTTCTTTTTGTAAGTTAATGATTTTTAATTTCTCACAATTTTAATTTTGTCATAGGATTCACTGTTACTTATTTTGCTCCAACAAGACATGCTATGCTCCAAAAAGAATTTTCTCTCATGTGTGCTATTTATTGGTCCTTCACTTTGAATGTTTGCCTAAATAACACCCACTACTCTTTCTCTTTTTTCAATTCATAAAAACATCAAACAAATCATTATTTTCAAAATAGAGAAGAGAGCATTTAGCTGGACTAAACATATGGGTTTTGTAATGCACCTTTAAGATCAAGGAAAGCAGAGATCAAATGTTATTGTTTTATAATCAATCTTCGGTTCTCTTTTATGGCTAGTTCATAAAATGATGTAAGGTTGAATTTATTCAACCATCTAATTGGCTTTATTCCGTGCCAAATTTGCTTGTATTTCAGCATTTAGTAACCTTGTATTATGTGGGCTTGTTGTAAGGGTAGTGAGTGAGACAGAGTGAAGTTTGCTCAAGAGTGTGCAAGAAAACAGAGACTCGCAGCTTGGCCTCGCGGCTGCAAGCCGCCAGACGCAGCACACGTGCCAAGCATGCTAGAAGGTGAACAGTCATGCTAGCTGGAGCACTACAGGACAACTGGCCATACGGTTATCTCGCGATTGGTTCTCGCAACTCAGTCAAGTCGCGAGGCCAAGCTTGTTATCACCATATTCATTACTGTGAGAGGACTGTTTGGTGTTCTGGGAAGCAGTTAGGAAGGAACCAATCTTCATTGGTTGATGCTATGGTCTATTAGCGGAATCCGGGAAGCTAGAAAAGAAAAAGGTTCGGCGTAACCTCGTTGGAGCAAGAAACTTGGAGGGCTTAGGTGCATTGGGTAGATTAGGCTTGGAGGGTCTATTGCTGTCCATGTATCCCAACTACATTTTCTAGTGGATTGTTTACCGCTTGGAGGGCGGCGGAGAGGTTTTACGCCGAGGGCTTCAGTTTCCTCTTCGATAACACATCGCGTGTTGTCTTTGTGTTTGCATCTTCCTTCCCTTTTATCTTTGCCTTTTATTATTTGCTGTGGGTTGTGATTTTAATTTGGCTTAGATAGTTTTTCCAATTCCATATTATAGCTTATGTTAATTTTCCGCACACTAGTTGTTTGACATAATGCTTGAATTGGTTAAGTTGTAATTTGGGGGTCTAAATGTTCAAGGGTGTTTATACACATATTTAAACTCTCAAATGATCTGATATATTCTTCTTCTTCTTCTTCTTTTTTGTTTAATTGAGGATTATATGGTTTGGTAGATTGGAGTCATATATATCCCCTAAATTTCAGGCACCTTTTTTTCTTTCTCCTTGGTTGGCTGGAAGTTCAAGAAAATGTTAATGTCGAATTTGGCATGATTGATGTTATTTTGGGTTAGCATTAGGCACTATCATTTGTCTAGCCAGTAGGCACAAAACCATCAATATAGATCATTAGATAGCTCATGTTGCAAAATTTTCAATATAATCTGTTTTGGTCTTACCAATCTACCAATTTGAGATTCTAAATTGATTTGTTTCAATTGCATTTGCATAGTCATGATATGTTTTTATCATGTAAGCTTTGCATCAAATGATTGTATGAGAATAAAAGGAATAAAAGGAATTATTCATTGAAGAAGAAGCAAATGAATAAGAATAATGCCCTTGCAATAATGGTTTTGTAATATGAATATATATTATGAAACATTCATATACATGTTAAAAAAAAAAACAAATTTGTTAAACATTGTGCTCTTTTAGAGTACTCACTACCATAAAGGGCTAAGTGCATAAGGTGCTTGCGATTTGCTTATTTTGTTTTAGAGCATTAGGGATTTTCACCCTTGATTTTAATAACCAAATTTCAACATGCATGATTTAGAATGTATTGTAATTATAATTTTTTTGTAAATGGGATTATGGTTTGGGTTAATTACTACTAATAAACAAACAAATTGATAACTAACGTATGTTATACACTTTGCAACATATTTTTAGACCTTGTTATCAACTTCCTTACAACGATTACTTCAAACTCTTTTTTGTGCTCTCTCTTTTACTCTTTTATTTAGAAAGATTTATAATGTTCACAATGCTGTTGGAACAAACTGATAGGTTAGGATAGTCTGATTTCCCTTATACTTATCTCATACTTCGTATTAGATTTTGTCCATTTAGTGTATTTATCTTTCAATTGGCTCTGATTTTCATGTTTTAGCAAGCTTTTTTCTTTACAAATTAATTTTATTAGCCAAATTTCCCTTCTACTTATTTCATACTTCAATAACTATATTCTCTCAAACCCACAACCTTAAAAAAAAAAAAAAACAAAAACAAAAAAAACCTTGAACCAAATTTGCATTAGTTATAACTTATGAGATTTCAATTAACATTTTTTATAGATCATGTGTTGATGCCAAGTTGGTCATTCTCTAAACATGAGTGTATGTCTGTGTTATTTTTCCTTTTCATGAGCTTAAAAGGTGGCATTCTTTCTTTCTTGGTTGTCGCTGCTTAACTATAACATCGAAGCAACATACTTCTTCCCAACCTGTCCTTGCACTAAAAAACAAAGCCAATCAATTTTAATTCTTTTAGATGAACACCTGCATTTTAGCATTATTATCTGAACAACTAACCATCCACCCACTTCCATATTTTACCATCACATTAAGTGAAATAGACCACCCTTCAAAAACAACTTTGTTCTTCAAAAAACACACAGAATCCCATGAAAAAGCATTAATACAATGTTCTACATGAGATGCATTAACACAATGTTCAAATCTGACCACTAAAGCATGTTAAAGGGTCATAATGAAATATATTAAGTTGATTGTTTTGTAATTCATAAAATGTTCCTATGCATTGCACGGGTTAAACGCTAGTACTATATATAATAGCAAAAATCTTTCCCTGCAATTAAGGAGGTGTTGCCATGTAGGAAAAAAGCCCCCTTAAAAAGTTGCCATATTTACAATTAAAATGTCAAAAGTTACACTGTTTCGCTAAAACACGCCTAAAAATTGAAACCTAAAACACTACGTTAGAATAAAAGGAAGAGAAAGCGTCCTTATTTTTCTCTCTCCCAAAACAAAAAGGAAAAAGAAAAATCTCTCTCTTAGAGAACAATGGTAAGCAGCATCGTCAAAGAAGAGGAAGTTGCAGCAGAAGTAGAGGTGGTGCAAGCAGTGTACATATTTAGTTTAATATCTAAAAATCCGTACGGTGCACCATATGAGGATACAAAAAAACCATTAAAACCCCAAATACAGTTTAGAGAGACATACGTTGTGGAAAGAAAAGGAGAATGACAGAGAAAGAGACCAATAGAGAAAGAGATTCGATCTGTCATAGATGGTGGATAACGAAAAATCTGAAACCTTTGCCACCATCAGATCACCGTACCCTCCACCAGTGTAGTCACTATTTTTTTGTACCGAAGGTCAGCATACTCCTTTCCTCTTCAAATACTATTTTTGTTGTTTGAAAGACTAAAAGTCCTCACCATTGTTTTTCCTATTTGAATTAGAATCTTAAATCTTCAATATATCTATGTTTTTGAATTCAAAACCAATAGTTCCCCTTATTTAATTTTCTAGGGTTATTCTTTTACCCCTTTTTAAATATTAAAAAAATTATATATATATATATATATTAAATGGGTTCGTTTTCTTTCTTTGGATTCTTTGGTTTCAAATTGTTCCTCTATATTTTTTTTGGTGGTAATATTAGGGATTTTGCCCTTGATTTACTGTGGTTAAAAGTAAAAATTCACCTAAGATTATTTAAAATCTGAATGTATTAGATGAAAAACTTAATTTTTAACACGCAATTTGTTTGATAAAATTATTGATCGATCTTTTGTTTTGTTCTAGAATTCTTAATCCACGTTGCCAATTAAATTGTGAAAGGTTGTTTCGTACGCATCTCAAAACTCTAAAACGTTTTTGTTTGTTTGTTTTTTTTTTTTGAATGGGTTTAGATTTGATTCATTTTTGTTTTGGGTTTTTGGATTTTCTATCAAGATGTTTCTTTTCTGAAATTTAGATATTTGCTTTTGTTTTGGGCTTTTGGGTTGTCTATCAATATGTTTGTTTCCTAAATTCTAGATATTTGCTTTTTTTTTTTAGATTAAAGAAATCACTAAATCATTTTGATTGTAAGATTGAAATCATTGGGTATTTCCATTTCTAACATTTATTTTCCTTCTTCAATCTTATTTTAGGCTTTTCCCACCAGAACAGCATGCACCAAATAGAGTCCATAAGGCATATAGAGACAAGCTGTATACCGTAACTGGTAAAGTATTTTTTTTTTTTTTTTTTTCCGTTTTCAAATCTGGGGATTGAATATGATTTAGGTTTGAATTTCTTGGTTGGATTGGTTTAGATTTAGTTATAGTTAGATTTGGTTTGGAGTTAGGCTTCCATTAGCATGCCTCTGATAGGTAATTTGGCCGGTTGTTTATTTTTTACATTTAAATTATTTTTGTGTTAGTTCTGGCTTGAATTACATTGGTTTGGTTTTGAGTGATCATTTATGAAATTCATTGTATTTGTTTCTCTAGGAAAAAAAAAAAAACTGTCGCCTACAATTCCATCTTCTCCCACTTTTCTGCTTCGTCCCTGTAAAATAAAGGTTCCATTCTTAATTTTTTATCTTACATAGTTTATGCCTTCTTATTCTTTCTATACCATTCACTGTTGTTTACATAATTATATTCTATCTTCCTAATTAATCTTTCCTTTCTATTTAGTCTTTTTCTCCAATCGTAGAATACTGATTTTCTATGCCAAACAAAGCCATTGGGTTTTCTACAAAAGGAATTACTCAATCAAGGTTAAAGGTTTGGCAACCTATTACCCTAATCTCCCATTTATTTTTTTTCAATTTCTTGAGTTCTGTTTTGTCGATTATTGTATTGGTTAGATTTTGTTTTTTTATTATTTTTTGGCTGATTTTTTTTTAGATTTGTACTTTTTTTCATTTGCCCCTGAAATTTGAATTGATTTATGTTTTGTTGATTATTGTATTTTGGTTAGATTTGGTTTTTTTTTTTTTTTTTTTTTTTAATTTTTTTTATTGGGCAGTTTTTTTGTTAGATTTTTTCCCCATCTACCTCTGAATTTTGAATTCATTTAATTCTAGCATTAAACTCAACGCTTTATGAAAGTTCACACTTTTGAAAATTTTGATTAGATAACTAAAGGAATATGAATGCTACTTAAAGAAAACACACACATTGTTTACATTAAACTTTAGGTAGATGGTATAGCTTCATATGAGAAATTCATAGATAAGTATGTGGATTAAAAGTAATAATTGTTTAAGTTGTTAGTGTTATCCCTTGAATCCTCTGTATAATTGATACTTGCCTTTGTAATTAATATTTAGGATATAACAGCCCTACAACTCTTTGGTAACAAAGGCATCCTTTTTGTTTGGTGGAAAGTGAAGTCCTTTTGGCATTTGTAGCATTGTATTGTGGTTATATGTTTAATATTCAATTGTAGAAGTCCTAAAATAACGTGATGAGAATCAACAAGCATTCAAGGATCCATTACATGTTCCAATTGGGCCTATTACTAAAGCAAGATCCAAGAAGATCAAAGAAGCACTTAATGGGCTGATTCAAGAGATTTGGGTTGATTCAAACACGGGACATTCCAAGTTGGGCCCAAAGGAAGATGAAGGCGTAATAAATTTAGTTCAAGCTATTGAGGGCTGATTTGGCTTGATTAGGCTTGATTTATGGCGTGGATTAATGGCTGATTGATTTTCCAGCTTCATATCAGTTAATAAATATTTTTCCTACTCTGGAGCTTCTAATTTCAGACTAGATCTACCTTAATTTTAGGCTTTTATTATTTAGAACGTTTTTTAGCTATTTTCCTATTTTTGATTTGCTAATTTTAGACCAAATCAACTTTTATTTAGGATTTTATTATTTAGTACGTTTTTAGATTTTCTATTTTTAGTCATGTCTTATAAATAGCGTGCACTCATTGTAATAGAGGGAATTATTGAATAAAAAATCAGAAAATGTGAGGCTTTGCTCTTCTTTTGGTTCTTCAAGAACTGTGAACTTATCAGAGATTCTTCCTTGTGGCATTCAAAATTTATACCTTTGGTTCGTGATTCAATTATAATCATTGGGTCAAGGTGTTACACTTATACCTTTGGTTCGCGTTTTGATTATAAACGCTGGGTCAAGGTTTCTATCGAAAATCTAAATTTTAGTTTTC
This sequence comes from Quercus lobata, assembly GCF_001633185.2. Lineage (NCBI taxonomy): Eukaryota > Viridiplantae > Streptophyta > Magnoliopsida > Fagales > Fagaceae > Quercus > Quercus lobata. The sequence continues at coordinate 47,449,073 of NC_044904.1, forward strand.
TTGGGCAAGTATTCCAATATTTTTGTTGGGTCTTAAAGCGTGTCGATTGAAGTTTGCATCATAACATTTTGCAACTAAAGATGCTATTACTTTACAATTTGATTAAGAATTTAGTAATGAAAACAATTACCATTGGTTATTGACAACATACAAAACTTGAGTAGACTTTGTCCTTCCTGTTTTTAGCAAAAACTCCTGCCTCTTAAATCTTAAGTTATATCAGAATCATCTATGTTATGACTTATGAGTCAATATCTGTTTCTACTTTGTTTCTTGAGGAAAATAAGAACAAGAATTTCTTCTATTAATTTGATTAATGTATATATCTTCATCAATATTTTTAATGTGACTCACTTATCAAAGACAAAAATTTTAAGGCTTTTGAAAACAAAATAAATTCTTCAATGTAGGTATGAGGAAGAATGAAGGGTATTATTCATTTGATGTAGAATTTTTATTTGGACTCATTAGAGAAATTTGTCATTTGAAAATTTCATAAATTAGTTTAGTTGCCATAATTTTTTTTTTAATCTCTGCTAATTTCCTCATTTTGTGTTATACATTTTCATTCTTAGGTTTTCTAGCTTTTCCTAATAGAACCACAAAATTATAAGATTTGGAGAGAAAAAAAAAAGTAGCTTCTTCTTCTTTTGGAATTTTTGATTAAGTTTTTTAGTCTTTGTTTAGTATTATGTAGGTATGAGAGCTGCCTATGGGAATGTGTAGAATATCATTGATGGATGTGATGAGGCTTGAGTTGGAGGTATTCAATCTGACTCAAGAGCATACTAGAGCAAGATGACAAGACAAGATGGTGCTAAACAACCTTGAGAAAACATGTAAGATTCTCCAATTTATTAATATTTTATGTAAAATCAATTTTTGCAAGGTTTAAAAATCTGCAATGATAGGCCAAAAATGTATTTACCCCTTGTGATGAATTAATTGATTAATTAGTCAAGTTTATTAATTAATCAAATTAATATGCAAAGTGTGTGGTAGCATAAACAAGTCACCAATTAACTAAAGTATGCAGCGGAAATTAAATTGACACGGTGATTTTTTTATGAATGGGGAAAACCTACACGGCAAAAGCCCCACTGGGTTATTTTAAGGTCACCACTCCAGAAAATCCACTATTATCAAAACAAGCAGTTACAAGTAAAGGAATCTTAGTACCTTATACCAACTGATAGGCCAAAATCGTATTAACCCCTTGTGACGAATTAACTAATTAATTTAACCAAGTGAATTAATTAAGTTAATTAACATGTGTGAGAGTGCTTTTTCTTCCGCATATAGGCCCAAGGATCCTGGGCCAAATGATTATAGTTTGGTAAACTGGGTTTTGGCTCACCGCAGCTAAAGGGCTGTTTAAGAACCAAGAGGTGCACAGGGCATATTTCCTACAATACACATAAACTAGCAAATGAGGTTATTTGTATTGAGCAACAATCAAAACAGCAAAAGTAATACAAAGCAATCAGTAAATGTACAACGTAATGGTTAGGGATACTCAAATTAATAAGAAATACTTCATTAAATTTTCTTTATTATGATTACAGTGTGCTCACTAAGACATGATACAAGGTTCAAATCAGCTTAAAAATTACAGACTTAGATGGCTATTCAAGCTTCTAAGACTTGCAAATTTTGAATCCGAGTATGTGTTATAGTGGCTATTTCTGGGATACCGGCAGATGGTTTTACTAACTTCTCTGAGTTTTTCTTGACAGAGCTTTCTCAAATGATTCTTGTTCTCCTTGTATGTTTTTTCTTCATGATCCTTCCCCTGTTTTGCCCCCTGGGTACTAGAGCCCGTTTTATGCCCATCGCCTAGAAGGTTGAGTTTTCCCTGTTTCTCATTTTTTTTCTTCCTTTTGGTGTTGTTTCCTCGAAAGCCCATGGTTGACTATCTATTTCAGAGTGCACTGGTTTCTGATGTCACGTTCCTCATGGTTCAGCTTTTGGTCGTCTTTCCACTTTATCTTTTTTCTCAAATGGGCGGAATCTCACTCTGCCGGTTCGAAAGTCCTTTGCTGCTACTCCCTTATTTATAGCCTTTCATTTTGGTTCCCTGAGGTACTGTTCACTTGTGTTGTGAGAAGTCACTCCAGGCTTTCTTTTTTTTTTCTTGCTGGATCTCTGGTACTTAAGAAGGACGTATCTATCCTCTTTTTCTTGTGTTCTTTTAGCTTTTCCTTTAAGCTGTCTTAATCCTCTCTTGGCTGTGCTACACAACTCGGGGATCCCGAACCTTTGGTAGTCTCCAGGGATCCCAATTCAACTTTCTTTTTACGCTGGTAATTTTCCAATCTTCTGATCTAGCTTCTTTTCTTTTTCTTCTTTCTTTTCTCATTGGCTTCCGGGCTTGTCTTTTTCTTTATGGTTTTTGGGCTTCAAGCCTTTTGGGCTTACCACCTTGTTTCATTTTTCTATGGCCCCCTTGTGTTTATTTCTTTGGGCCTGGGTGCTGTGATTTTTTGGACCTCAACAACATGCAAATTCATGGTAGCACAAACAAATCACTAATAAACTAATTATGCAACGGAAAATAAATAACATGGTGATTTATTTACGAATGGGGAAAACTTAACGGCAAAATCCCCACCGGGTGATTTTCAGGTCACCATTCCCAAAACTTCACTATTATCACAATAAGCGGTTACAAGTAAAGGAATCCCAAGTACCTTACCAACCTACAGTTGAACCCTTACCCAAATACCCAATTGGACTTGTTCTGTAGTGACAGTTCCTCCTTTTGATGCACGGCTCCCAAGTACGTGACTAACCAATTGCACGGATCCCAGTACACGACTTCAATCACTAACTAAGAAGGTTGTTGGCTACAAAGTTCTTCAATTCATCCACACGATGAAGATCAAGAAGATGCTTGGTCACAAAACCCTACGGTGCACATACACAGCAACTTCTTCAAAGAGAAAGAGATGAACTAGGGCAAGAACTTCGTCTCTGGTCAGAATTTGCTTGAACAGAGTTTGCTTAATGCTTGTGCAACTTGTACACTCTTTGACAACCCTTAAAACAATCCTTTTATATGTCTAGGGTTAGGAGAAAAGAAGGCCTAAAGACACATCTACGAATCCCAAGAAAAAACAGATCAGAAATTTTGTTTTTGTAAACCTCGATAGATAGAAGCTATCAAGTATCTGTCGAGCTAGCTATCCAGCCACGAGGTTGAAATAGCTTCTTAAACCTCGACACATGCTAGCTGTCGAGCTTTAGTAACTCTACACTTTGAGCTTGTTTTCTTGGACAAACTTGAAGGTTTCAATACTTGATCTTGAAACATGGTTTCTTGAAGTATTTAAACACATCCTAAATTTACTCAAATACAAGTAAAGTACGTTTTGTCAAAGGATAAGCCAATTACATAAAATAGTGACATATGTTCCTAACAAGTGAATCACGTATGTCCTAACACCAACCTACAATTGAACTCTTACCCTAATACCCAATTGGACTTGTTCTGTAGTGACAATCTCTCCTTTCAATGCATGGCTCCCAGTACATGACTAACCAATTGCGCAGATCCCAGTGTGCAACTTCAATCACCAACTAGAGAAGGTTGTTGGCTGTAAAGTTCTTCAGATCATGAAGTTGCTTGGTCACAAAACCCTATGGTGTACAAACATAACAACTTCTTCAAGAATTAGGGCAAACTAGGTTTTCAGTCACATTTCTTCACTCTTGTGAAATTTGCTCTTGTGCAATTGTGCATAACCTTTTACGGCCCTTAAAATAATCCTTATATATGTTTAGGATTTTGAGAAAAGAAAGCCCAAACATACATTCACAAATTGGATGAAAAACAGTCCTGAAAAATTGAACTTCATAAACCTCGACAGATACCTTATCTGTTGAGCTACTATCGAGCCACGGGTTGGAACAGCTTTCCAAGCTTCGATAGATGCTAGCTATCGAGCTTTAATGAACATCACTTTTCACACTTGAATCTTGGATAGACTTACATGGCTTTAACACTTGAACATGAAACCTTATTTCTTGAAGTATTAAACACATCCTAGATCTACCCAATTACATGTAAGTGCGTTTTGTCAAAGGATTAGCCAATTACATAAAATAGTGACATATGTTCCTAACATGTGAAACACATATGTCCTAACAATCTCCCCCTTTGGCAATCCATGATAAAACCATAACAAACAAATGAGATATGAGAGAAGTCATAAACCATTCAACTCATATTCACTTGTTGAATACAATAAAATCTATCCTAACACAAACTCTTGAAAAACTTGGCAAGAAGAGAGTTTATGACAAGTAGACTTTGACAACCTATATTTCTGAAACACTTTAAACAAAACTCATTAAGGCATCTTTGTATAAAATAGAAATAATAGATTGCATGTGTAAAGAATATAAGTAAAGAATATAAGTACAATGTATGTCAAAATGGTCACAAGACCCATGTACAAGATATAAATGTAGCTAAAGTAGACTGAAAAGAAAAAGATACATAATATCCAAACTACATCCCTCAAAATCAACACTCCCCCCAACGAAAATCTCATAGACTAACTCTCCCCCTAACTATGATTACTCTCATATCCAAAACTGCTCCCCACGAGTGACAAAGGGTAAAAGTGTCAAGTAGATATCGTATCAGCACTAGAAGAGCTAGCATCTCCATCATCCTCATCATCGGAAGCAGTAGCATCATCATCATCATCATCATCATCATCCTCATCCTCATCCTCAAAAGTCTCTGGAGGAGGTGTAAGAGAAGCAACGAAGCCACCCATGACCGCCTGGCATAGTGCAATACGACCCACACGTGTTCACCTGACACAACTCAACACTGAGAGTGTCTAGGCGAGCATCCATGCGCTGAAGCTATGCCATGATGTCCCTGAGAGTCACACCACTCGTAGAAGAAGAGGGAGCAGATGTGGATGGAGCCAAAGGAATGAGAGGTGTTGCTAAACCAGACCGCCTCGACCGAAACTGCGCCTCGCTCCGTTTAACGGTAGCACCCATAACCAAGAAATGGTCGGGCAAGGGAAAAGGAACAGAAAATGGCATAAAATCCTCGTGATAGGCGAAAGGAAGATGAGCTTATCACAGGTCATCGAATCCCTATACACATCTATGATAGAAAGAATGAAATGAGAAAGAAAATCTATATTAAGATGATTAAGAAGGGAAAGCAAAAACTGAGCACAAGGCTCTATGATAGAGTTATAGTAAGATAGGGGATGAAGGACAAAAGTCATAACCATGTTCAAAAATCGAGGGCCTTTAGCAAAACCTGAATAGTAAGTGAACTGACGCTCACCCCAATTAGAAGGGCGCTCATAGATAGCAGAAATAAGCTTGTCTTTAGACACTATCTTAAGACAATCATAGCCAGGGTAGTTAGGATGCTCTACCCTGGGACTTGAAGCACATCGGAGACAATCTCCGGTGTGACAAAAATGCACGTACCTCGAATGTGAGTAATGAAGAGAGGTACTAAAAGATCAAATCCATGCATGTTGGAATAAAACTCTTGGATTAGCACAGATAGACATGTGACCGGGACGTCACACAGTGACTCCCATTCCCTACTGTGAATGGTAGTGGGAAGGTCAGTGTCGGAGAAGTTCGACAAGATTACTTGGCATTCAGAATGAATGCCTCATTGAGAAAAGTTCTTAAAGAAGTCTGATTTAGCCTTCTCATCATGGAACCGAACGTGTGAATGAGTAAGATTGGAAAAAGTGGATGCCCCGGAACGAAGAGAATTCCAGGACGGAGTAGATTTGCATTTAGGTGCCATAGAAGCAGACTAACACAAACAAAAGAGAGAGAGCGAGAAAGAAACAATCAGAAAAGTCCCAAGCAATTCAAATATATAAAAATATATAGAATGTAAAGGCCATATGCATGGGAATGCATGAACATGTGACATGTAATAGAAAAAGCATCATGAGCTTAGCCTAATCGAATCCTACCAGCACACAATTAGTTGCACATATATAACACACATCTAAATGCATGAAAATATAGTTATAATGCACATGAGATGTAATGCATGAAGTTTTTAAGATCAAATCTTCAAAACCCATTCCAAAAAGATTGCAAAAACCTCATCAATTTTAAAAATCCCAAACATTTTCCAAAAACCCCAATTTGTAGGTCAAAAGATATGAAAATGCATGAAAATGAAGGATTTAGACACATACCAAGTAAAGAAACACTTGATCTAGGCTGAAAACACCTTGAAGATGAATTTTGGAGTGAGTGAGAGAGGTTTAAGGAGTTGAAGAGTCTAGAGAGATCGAGATAGATCGAGCAAAGTGAAGACTGGATCGTGCTGGCCCTATTTTGTACAAACTTAGCAATTCTCGACAAATAGGAGGTGTCAAGCTTTAAAAAGCTTCAATAAATGCAACTATTGAGAAGGTGTCCAGAGGTGTCCATAGCAAAAACAAGCTCGATGGATCGAGGTAGTTGTCGAGGAGCTATCGAGGGGATAGAAACTTTCTCAATCGATCCACCTAGCTATTGAGAGGTGTCAAGATTGCAATAAAAAGCAACTGAAGAGCTCGATAGATAAGCTAGGTATTGAGAGGTGTCGAGGAGCTGTCAAGATTGCTTAAAAGCAGTTTTTTCAAAGAAGAGAAAAACACTGGCATGAATGCAATCAAACATGCAACTCATCCAACGACCCAAACATCATTTTAATCTTTCAAAATCATCTCTCATAAAAAAATGATAGGCATTTAGAACCCAAAACACACACACACACACACACTAAAAAAGTCTAATCAATTTTATATTTTAAAAACAAGTTAAGACAATTTAGTGAGCATACATTAACACATGTAAACCTTGTGATGGCCAAATCACATTGTACCTACACATGTATCAAAAGTAGAAAGAATATTGCGTGTTGTGTGTGAAAAACATAGCAAGATTGCATAAGTGTCTACATGTTATGACGATTTGAGATATGAGAAAATCACTTTAACTCACACATAATCGTTACTGTTTGATGGGGACTATCACCTTCGAGATACATCCTATAACTCCCACATCTCCTAGAATACACACTTGTAATAATATATAAACTATTTTGATCTTTTTGCTTTTTATTTTCTTTGCATATTTTTTATTTTAAGCAAATCATGCGTGGGTATATAAGAGAAAGAAAAGAAACACCCAATGATGTTAAGCTTTTAACAATGCACTTTTGCTATGCCAAAGCATACAAATGTCATTTCATGATTGGCGGGCAACAGTGGTGAGATGGTTATTTATTCCTTTCTCTTAGGATTTTCTAGTCCTTCTTGTCAAAAAGAGTGATACAAGTGTTAAGTACAAGAGATTACTTAATCTTACTCATCACACACATAAGCCACAAAGTTCACTTGTTTAGTTGTGCATAGAGATGCTTATCTAGGCTACAAAAGATACAAATTTTAGAAAACTTTGTTTCATTGGCCATCCAAGGTATACAAGTACCAATGTACACAAACACACACTGTTTTTGTAATTTTCAATTTTTCAATTTTTTTTTTTTATATTTTTATGAAAAACAAAATAAACCAAAATTGAAAAGAAAAAAAACAAAAACAAATTAAAAAGAGCAATGCATAAAACTAGACTGACTCAAAACAATAAAGCAAAACACACAGGTAATGCAAACAAAAACAAGAAGGGGAGAGAGAGAAAGTGACAAAATCACTTGGAGCCCTTTTCCTTCCACACTTGGAAGAGCCTTTCCTTTGAGTGAACCCTTGAACTGGCGGTGAGGGGGAAAAGTTGAAACCATTCAAGTTTGAAAGGAACATGAGGGCTTTGAGAAGATCTCCAAGAGAAGCAAAAGAGGATGATGGTTTATTCTGATCTCTCAACGCGATCATGTTATTGCTCTTTTGAGTGGCTAACCACTTGTAGCAATTAGGTCGAGTATGTCCAGCTGCTTCATAGTGATGACAAAAATGCTGCTTTTTTTGTTTTGGCTTTTGAGAGTTTCCCTTCTTAGCCCTAGGGTTTTAGCTTCTTTCTTATCTTGCTTAGGAGGTGCTCCTAAGATAGATTTACCATTGTCTAAGTTCTCACTAGCTAATTCATTTTTAACAACACTATTCTCAGTTTCAATATTATTAGCAGGAGGAAAAAAAATAGTGGTACTAGTAGAAGCAATATTAGGAAAAGAGAAATCATACCCTAAACTGGTTCGATCAGAAGCAAATTTCTGAAGACTGAGCATCTCATCTAGCTTAGTGCTTGAAGTCCTTTCTAGTTGAGCTCTAACTTAGAATAAGTTTGCCTCAAGCTTCTTGGTCTTCTCAGCCAAGAAGTTATTCTCAAACCTCAGTGCTCCAATAGTCTAATTTGCTTCATCAAACTTTGTAGAGATTTCTCTCACTTAAGCTCCACATCACTAAGCTTCTTGGTGGCCAACCTATACATCTTCTCATGCTTTTCTGATACCTTGTATAACTTTGCATAGGCTGTGTGGATGTCATCTTGTTCATCCATCTTCTCAAACTTGGAGCCCACCAATTCCTCTTCTTCATCCACATCTTCAACAATCCCCTTAGTAGGATTGACAGTGGCAGTGAAGGCATTCAGGATTCCGTCATCCTCATTGTCGAAATCATCCTCAGGCTTGGTGTTACTCAATGTAGTAGTAAGTGCCTTGCTTTTCCCAATGGTCTTGAGATATGTGGGGCACTCTTGTTTCATGTGATTGAATCCTTGACACCTAAAGCATTTTGGTCCTGAGGGAATAGTGTACTGACCGCCATCCCTAGCATCCTTCTTCCATTTGTCTTGGCTTTTGAACTAAGAGGAATTAAATTGCTTACGGTCCTTGTCGAAGCCCTTCCCATTTGCATTCTTCATGAATTTCTTGAATTGCCTGGTGATGTAGGACTTCATCTTAGAATCTTTATTGTCTGAAGACTCATCCGTGTCACTGCTCTTGGCCTTAGTGCCATGCTCTTGCTCTTGCTCGATTTCTTGATCCTTCTCAAACCTAACTCATAGGTCTACAGATTTCCAACCAACTCATTCAAAGGAATTTTGTCGATGTCCTTTGATTCCTCAATAGTAGTGATTTTGGCATGGAATCTCTCGGGTAAAGATCTGAGCACCTTTCTCACAATCTTGGGTTTAGGAATGATTTCCCCAAGATTGAAAGTTGAGTTCACTATGTCCTTGAGCTTGGCATAGAACTCATTGAAAGACTCATCCTCCTCCATCTTGATCTCTTTAAAGCTGGTAATGAGCCTCTGAAGTTTTGAATCTTTGACAACCTTGGTTCCCTCATAGGTTTTCTGGAGGATGGTCCATGCTTCCTTTGCAGTTGCAGTGGAGGATATCTTCTTAAACTCCTTATTCGTGACTACACTGAATAGAGCATTCAATGCCCTGCTGTTGAAGTTTGCCACCTTAATCTTAGCATCATCCTAGTCGGCCGGTGCTTCTGTAGGCTTGGTCTAACCTATCTCCATAGCTTGTCACACTTTTTCATCTAGTGACTTCAAGAAAGCTCTTATGCGTACTTTCCAGTATGCATAGTTAGTGCCATCAAACAAAGGAGGTATAATAAGTGACTATCCTCTATCCATGATGAACAGGGGTTAATGGATCATACAGTAAAGATTAACCCTAATCAAAGTGTGCTTGCTCTAATACCACTTGATAGGCCAAAAACATATTGACCCCTTGTGATAAATTAATTGATTAATTAGCCAAATTTATTAATTAATCAAATTAACATGCAAAATACGTGGTAGCATAAACAAATCACCAATTAACTAAAGTACCTTATACCAACTTACAATTGAACCCTTACCCCAATACCCAATTGGACTTGTTCAGTAGTGACAATCTCTCCTTTTAATGTATGGCTCCCAGTACATGACTAACCAATTGTGCGGATCCCAGTACGTGACTTCAATCACCAACTAGAGAAGGTTGTTGGCTACAAAGTTCTTCAAATCATGAAGTTGCTTTGTCACAAAACCCTATGGTGTACAAACACAGCAGCTTCTTCAAGAATTAGGGCAAACTAGGTTTTTGGTCACACTTCTTCACTCTTGTGAAATTTGTCCTTGTGCAATTGTGCATAACCTTTTATAGCCCTTAAAATAATCCTTATATATGTTTAGGGTTGTGAGAAAAGAAAGTCCAAACATACATTCATGGATTGGACGAAAAACAGTCCTGAAAAATTGAACTTCATAAACCTTAACAGATACCCTATTTGTCGAGCTGCTGTCGAGCCATGAGCTGGAATAGCTCTTCAAGGCTCGATAGATGCTAGCTGTCGAGCTTTAATGAACAGTACTTTTCACACTTGAATCTTGGACAAACTTGCATGGCTTTAACACTTGAACATAAAACCTTGTTTCTTGAAGTATTAAACACATCCTAGATCTACCCAATTACAATTAAAGTAAGTTTTGTCAAAGGATTAGCCAATTACATAAAATAGTGACATATGTTTCTAACATGTGAAACACATATGTCCTAACATGCACATATTACAAAGAATAAAATTTTTATTTGGTGTAAAATCAGTATTTTTCATGAACAATATTTTCCAATTAGATACCTACTTGACTCTTTTTTTGTTCTTGATTTAGTTTTGGTTGATTTGATGAGGTTTGATCCTTTAATAATTTCTATAAGTAAACCAATGCTTTCTCAGCCTCCTAATTTTTTAGAAAGTCTGTCAATGTCACATGAAAATTATAAGCACTGTAACATTGCTATTTTTTTTTTCCTTGATGATCAAAAGTGAAGTGCAAATCCAGTGTGTTAAAAAGAGGAAAAATTTAGAACAACTAACTTGGGATTCTACTTTTAGTGGTTTAAAGTGGGTGTGTAGTGTGATCCTCAATTGCCAAGTACTCTTCTAAGCCTTTTGTTATTTCGGCTATTGATTTATTAACATTCTATTGTAGGTGAAGAAATTATGAGATTAAACGCAATGTTCAAAAGTATGGTTGTTAACAACTTTGGACCTACAAGATTTAGAGATGAAGCATGAAGTCATCAAGCAAGGTTGTTGCAACACATAGGAAAAAAAAAACCCCCTTAAATTCTAGCACGTGTCTAATTTAAAAGTTCCAAAATACCACATGTTGCACTATTTGGGGGCTTTCAAATTTATCCATTTACTATGCACACAGTTGAAAAAAAAAAAAAAAAAACCATTAAATTGAAAGAGACTGAGAGACAGTCTGATGCCTTTTCTATTCTAACATATGACAAACAATATTCCAAAGTTATTACATGAAGACCAAAAGAAAATTACAGCTGTATGGTTGTTTGTAATTTTGTTTAGCAAGTCAATGTAGTTAAGTTTTGTTATAAGTGATCTGCATGTTATTATATGGCAGATTTTCTTTTATTTTTCTGGGTCTGAGAAAATAGTGTTATAACTTATAAGTTAATATATTGGAAACAAAATTTAGAGTTATGTACTTCAAATGGAAGTTTTAAGACCTAAGGTAAAATTTTTTGTGAACATGTTCCAAGAGAGAAGCTTGTAACTGCCATATAAGAACAATAGCTGAAGAATTACAAAAAGGTTATTGTTTTGTTCTGGCTTTTTTTTTTTTTTTTTTTTTTTCAATCAAATTTTTATTGCCTCTCACCCTATCTACATAATTACCAGGGTTAGGTACTTTAAACTTTTGTTTTAAAGGTAGACAATTGCAGACAATGTATTTTGTTGTTGTAGCTTTATGGTTGCTGGTGTGTGAATTTTCATTAACAAAACAATGAGTGTGGTTGCTATTAAGTTGACAGGTTTTGCATGTAATTCATTTTGTAGACCATGTTTGGTTGGAGGACACGTCTTATTCTTTGAGTTTCACATTCTAGAATACATCCTAAGGTCTTAATCAAAATTTTTTAATAGTTTACATTAAAAAAACTGCAAAGATGCTCTATTCATGTACTTTTTTTCAATAAAACAGGTACAATATTATTCTAATAATTATTGTTTATTTGTTCCTTAAGCTCATTGGCATATCTAGCTGAATCCCAATGAGCTAGGAAATTGTATTTCCTAACAGCTTGGAAGTCATGAAAGTCTTGGCTGCCAGAGGGACCATGGTATTATTTGAGATAGTTATGGATGTAGTGTCACCACCACTGTAGAGCCAGCCTTCAACCAATAACCAATTTCCTACCACCTTCATATCGCCAAAATTGCAAAGAGAAACTCCATAAGGCAAAGAGAGAGAGAGAGAGAGATCTTAAGACCGCCTCCTACCACACTTTCCCTATCTCTCGACTCTTTCTCTCCCCAACAATCCCAAACGTTACTTATGCCAGTTATAGTCTTATAGAAGGTGAGTTTTTCTCTATTTATTATTATTTCAAACATTTTTTCAATGAATTTATGTTGGTTGGTGGTTGGTAAACTTTGGGTAGTTGTGGATTTGTGTTTGGGTGTTGAGACATTTGTTTGTTGCGGATGATATGACCATTTTGGGGCTTTGGCTGGTGTTTTAGTTCACTAAGAAATTATATACGTTTGTGCATTCTATTCATTTGAACAAAAGTTTTGGAAATCAGTTACATCAATATAGGCTAACTGCATGAATTCAACATTTTTTGTAACAAAAAATTTGTTTATTGCTTTTTTTTTTTTTTCTTTTTAACTATTGGCATTTGCATCTCATAAACAGTTAAAAGAGTGGTCAAACTTTACATATGTTGTAGCCTGTAAATAGCAATGAAGCATAAATTTTAGTTTCTGCCTATTAGAGGAACTTCCATTAATATTTCCCACATACACACCCAAACTTCGAAGCCTTGACTTCACATTTTCATCATTTTTTTGTTTCTCTGTTTCTCATTTCTTTTTTCTTTTTTCGATCTTATAAAACTTTCTTATAAAATTTGGGAAATTTAAAACGTGATAATTTACTATTTGTTAGATTGGAGACAATGAAGGTTTTTATTTTAATTTTGTCATTAGACTTTCAGTTCTATGTATTTTCTAAAATGTCTTTTGAAAGTTCAAATAGTGTGTGTAAAACACCCTTAAAGGTTTAGATCCCCAATTACAAAATAACCAATTCAAGCTTTATGTCAAACAACTAGTGTGCGGAAAATGAACAAAAGCTATAAAACAGAATTAGTAAACAATCTAAGCCAATTTAAAATCACAACCCACAGCAGATAATAAAAGCCAAAGATAAAAGGGAAGGAAGATGCAAACACAAGGACAACACACGATGTGTTATCGAAGAGGAAACCGAAGCCCTCAGTGTAAAACCTCTCTGCCGCCCTCCAAGCGGTAAGTAATCCACTAGAAAATATATTTGGGATACATGGACAGCAATAGACCCTCCAAGCCTAATCTACCTAGTGCACCTAAGCCCTCCAAGCTTCTTGCTCCAACGAGGTTGCGCCGAACCTATTTCTTTTCTAGCTTCCCGGATTCCGCTACTTGACCATAGCATCAACCAATGTAGATTGGTTCCTTCCTAACTACTTCCCAGAACACCAAACAGCCCTCTCACAGTAATGGATATGGTGAGAAAATGTTTTGGTAAAAGACCTCTCAAGGGTTTAACAATGGAGAGGAAGAGAGATTTGGAATTTGAAGAGACTCTTATGTAAAGATTGTTGATGAATCAATCTTGTTTTACTCTAGGGTTTCTCTCTCAAAATTCTCTCTGAAGGCTCTCTTTCTTATGTGGGTATAAGGGGTATTTATACTGGGGTGAGAATGGAATGTGAAGAGTCAGGATTTTCATAAACAGGGGTGGCTCATGGCTTGACTGAGTCGCGAGATCCAGCCGCGCGATAACAAAATGGCCAGTTGTCCTATTTTGTCCTGTAGTGCTCCAGCTAGCATGACACTTAAACTTCTGGCATGCTTGGCACGTGTGCTGCTTCTGGCAGCTTGAAGCTGCGAGTCACCCATGAGATCAAGTCGCGAACCTCTGTTTTCTTGCACACTCTTGAGCATTTCAACACTCTATCTCACTCACTACCCTTACAACAATCCCACCTAAATACAGGGTTACTAAGTGCTGAAATACAAGCAAATTTGGCGTGGAATAAAGCCAACAAGATGGTTGATTAAATTCAACCTTACATCTTTCAATTACCTCCTTTTAGTGGGCAAGAAAACCTGTACAAAATACACTTAATGCTTACCATAAAAATGATTGTTTTTTTCTTAAGCTCATGGTGCAAGTTACAATAGTATAAATGCCCAAATGAATTCTCCAACTGACATTGGCTGAATTTTCTCTTAGATTGTAGATTGATATTGAAATTGATGAAGTCATTTAATTCTCCTTTGTATTACATCACTACCATAAATGATTTACAATTTTGTTTTTATTAAATTTTTTTTATGGTAGTAGGTAGACGCCTTACAATTGGTAAACAGCTTAACATACATATACATTACCCTTATCAATTTTAGTATCTTCTACTTGGGTTTTTACCAAAATTTTCTTTTTTTTTACTCTCTAATCTTCCATGGAAATTCGGCAACACCTTATTAAAAGATAAGAAAAATATGATTATATTCTAATAGATACTTTCCTGTGTTTTTTTTTATTTATTTATTGGATTTTGTTTTACGAGTAAAATTTTGATTTAGAAATTTTGATTAGACATGTTTAAAGGAAAAAGAAATGATAAGAGATATCTAACACTCATTCATGTGATCTAGATTTTAGATGGTAGAACTAATTTTGCATTTGTATGTGATCTTCATTTGGAATCAATTTAACATTAACATTTTGTTCTAAATCTTCTTATATGTCCAGGTATGCAAAAAGATCCTCAATGGCTTGGTTGCTTACAACATTTGGCCCATAAAGATTTTTAATAGAGAAAGCATGAAGTCCATAAACAAAGGGTTAAACTATTTTACTTTTGGTTTATTTTAGGATTTTAAATGTTATTTTGAGCTATGAATCTAAATTTTTATGATGTTATGAAGAAAGGTTTTTGTTTTTCTTCTACTGTAAGTTTAATTTTTTCCCATTATTCAAATTATGTTAATATATGTTTTTATGATGAAGTATTATTTACTTTTGATGATGCTATATAAAAAAAGAAGTGTACTTTTGATGATGCTATAAACAAACAACCAGCACATTTATAAAAATCTTGTGCATTTGCACGGGTTATAAGTTAGTATATATAAAATCGAAGCCTCTAAAAGTCTCAAAATTTTCCACATCACCACTATTTTCTTTTTCTTTTTATTTTAGGTTTTATTTTAAACTAAAAACTTGAGTCTTCTTCGTTAAGCAAAAGCACTTTGCGTTTGCGTAGACCAACACAGTCCCAAAGCAAGCAAAGACTCAGAGACACAGTAAGAGAGAGAATACGAAGCACTGAAAATAACCCATCAACACAAGGAAGGTAGGAAACCCATAAACACCACACCATAGTAAATTATTGCTTGACATACGTGTAGAGTATCTTTTTGGAGAAGATTATTGCTTTATGCAGATTGAAATTTTAAGCCATGTTTGCACGGATTCTTAACCATATCTATCCCTGTTTGGATTGTTCCTCCTATTTTATTATTTTTTTAATTTTCTTCTTCCTTTACAGCAACCTAGCTTTCTCGCACACAAACCTCCCTGCACCAACACAATCATCAAACCTACATTAGTATCTGTAGGAGCGTTTCGAGGTTGATTGTTCCAATCATGATTATAGGCAGTATTTGTACATCCCACTCCTGAAATTTAATACTATTTTAGACCAATATATAATGTGTTTCATAGGTTACAATAGAAAAGACAGAAAAGATGATTTAGGGTAGTTTTCAGGATAAATTGGAGGATTGTGACTTTTCATGTCCCTTTGATGTCCATAGATTTACAAGCCATGTATAGTAAGTTTATAATTTATTATTAATGTCATTGAAAGTGTCAAAGTTTATAACTTTAGTCCAAATTTTGTATTTTGTTATTGTGATTTTTATGTTATTTCGGTCATTATTTTAATTTATGAAAGGATATAAGAATATATTATGCTCTCAATAATAGTTTTTTACCCCTATTGTTGTTGTTGTTGTTGTTTTTTTTTTTTTTTTTTTTTTTTTTTTTTAAGAAGTAGGTTAATTACTTTGTTCATCTGATTTATTTTTTCTTTTCTCTTTATATTTATTTTTTATGTGCAAATTGGTCTCTACTATTGTTGCTATAGTTGGTTGCATACACTTAAATTTATTGAACATGACCCAGTTACTCCAAGTGAGTGCCTAATTTTTCTTTCTATATTGCTGAAGGGATTTAAGTTCTAGACATTTAAGGGTTTTGATGGCATGAGTTGTTTTCAATTTAAATTCCACGGCAAAAGCTTTCCAATTTGGTTGGCAAAGTTCTGCCCCCTTTGCCTTTTTTACTAAAATCATTTTTGTTGAAAAAACAAATACTCAATTCTATGTAACCCACCACCTCATAGAATCTAAAAAATGTTGTATGTGGTTTCTCTTACCCAGGTTTGTGTTGTGGATTCTTATTATTGCCCACAATCTATTCGTTGATCCTTGCTTGTGAGTTCAGAGGTTGGAAGAAAAGGAAAGGGCACTACTTTTGTATTCCATTGCTATTTTCAACTTGGTAAATAGAAGGGATTGAAAGGGAAAAAAAAAAACATAATATGCTTTGAGCCATATTATGAATAGAAGGTGAAACATATTCATTTTGAAACAAGTATTTATTTGAGAAAAGTAAATATATATAAATTTCATTAAATTATCCCATGCATCGCACGGGTTAGTGACTAGTGTGTATGTATATATATATATATATATTTTTTTTTTCTTTTTTTCTTTTTTGTACTTTCAATTCCATCCTTTACAAAAAATACCCATTCCATTCTTTTTTTTAAAGCCTCTAGTTTAAATCTAAAAGATAATCGTTCAAGATATTATGCTATTATACAAACTCATTTAATTTTTGACAAACCAGAGATGATTTCAAATGAAGAAGATGATATTGTTCCAACAATCCAATCCAAAATGGTAACGTCTTTCCAGCTTATAAATGCAAGTCTCACCAAAAACAAAACACTGACGCTCCTCATTAAGTCTAATGGTGTCGTTTATGCTGTATTAGAGTTTAGGCTGTTGATTTCAATTATAACATTGTGAGTGGACCTGGCAAAGGTGGCTCTCAAAAAATAGAGATTTGTGAGTGCTTTTTCAAGACACCTCTCTTTTTGGGTAAGTGATGTGGAGTCGCCACTTATTTTTTTATACCAAAAAAAAAAAAACTAAATACAAATTTACATGATTGAAATGCTTCATTGTTATTGATTGAATAAAAAAGTACAAACTTGATAGATTGAATACTACAAGGCTTTGGATCCTAGTTACAAACTACCAAAGATACATGGCTTTTTGTCCTAGTTACAATCTACCCAAAAAATAAAAAGAAAGATAAAACCTAGGTCGACCTATCCAAAAGAAACTAAATTTGGTGGCTAGGTTACGAAATGGGAAGGTGTTAAGCACCTATTTTGCCCAGACAAAGTCTAGTCTTCTAGACTCTCATGACCAATATACCCTTAATGCATGATATGAATGATACGTTGCATACATGACAAACTTAACCCTAAACTAAATCACATGAGCCTACTTCATGAACGTGTCCTCTTCTTTAAAAAATTCAAATCTATTTTTGTGAATGAAAAATTTGATTTGATTCATAAAAATAGAAATAAAAAACTGATTTGTTTTGGTATGGGTAAAAAATTAGTTTTTGGTGAAGAAAAATTAGATTTGTTTTATTAAGTAAAACAAGGTTTTTTGCTTGTAAAAATCAAATCTATTTTGAAACAAAGTAAAAAATTGGTTTTTGGTTTGTATGTTAAAAAAAAAAAAAAAAAAAAAAAAAAAAAAAACCAAATTTGTTTTATAAGTAAAATATCAAAATTTGTAGAGAAGAAAAAAAAAAAAAAACCAAATCTATTTTTTATGTGAAATAAAATATAAAATAAAATAAAAATTTAGAGGAGGACAACACTCACGAAATAAACCCACACTACTTGCACAAAACAAAACATCACTACTTATGAATCAAACAAACAAAACATCACTACTTATGACTTTCTTTTTTTATTTCAAAATCTGCTATGTTTAAAAAAATTCAGGTTTGCATCTTAGGAAGATACAAATCAGTTTTTATGTTAAAAAAAAATTCAAATTTGCATCTAAGGAAGATACAGATTTGTTTTTGTATTATAAAAATTCAGATCTACATCTAAGGAAGATACATATTTGTTTTTTTGTATTAGAAAAAAATTCAGATCTACATCTAAGGAACATACAGATCAGTTTTTGTCTTAGAAAAAATTCAGATCTGCATCTAAGGAAGATACAGATCAATTTTCGGTTTTGAAAAAAATGTGATAATGTGCAGATTTTTGAAAATCAAAAGGTAAATCATGACAACAAAAGCATTAAGAACATATTTCAACAAAAATATTAACAACACATGGCATGAACGTTAGAAATTGAAACAAAAAGAATATCTACATCATGCATCATCAAAATAAAAAAATTAAAAACAAAACCACCTCTTGCATGGACGTACTCTTCTTATTGAGGGAATATTTTAGGGTTCAAAGAAATTTATTCAATTATCTTTCAAACTGAAAATACCTAGCTTACAAAAAAGAAATTCTTAAGGCCTGAGCCTCCAGAACGTCTTTAACATAACAGAGAAAATAATAGAAAAGGGGAGTCAGAAAGAGGGGAAATTAAAGAGCATAAAAAAGTCCCATGAATTTTGAGATGCAGCCTCTATTTATAAAGGTTGGAAGGCTTGAAAATTTAGCTAAATGATCAAAATACAAATTGGAATGCATCCTTATCTCTAAAAAATTGAAAAGGATGAGTTTTATCTAAATCTAAGTGCACTTGGGCCGTGGCCCGTGTTTGTGCCAATCGGCACTCCAAAAGTGCCGAATGGCCCTTTTGGGTGCCGGTCCCCTGCTCGAATATTGGTCTGTTTTGGACTCCTTTTTTTGATATTTTTTGAGTTGGGACTTGCACTTATACGCATTTTTAATCCATATTCTAAAAATTAAACTCTTTTTCTTATAATTTATGTTTTTTTAGCAATAATTATCTTGTAGATAAATATTCCAAAAATCTTGATTATCCACAATTTTATTGTTATCTGATTATCCTTTTTATTTCTATGCAAGCAAACCTATTTTTAACACTCACTAACAACCAATCACAAAATTATTTAATTAATTTTAATTGTCTAGCCAATTAGAATTAATTTAAATTAATCATGCGTGGTTGATTCTACCTAAACACAATGCATGCTGACTGTGTAAACTTGATCATGCGATATCTTTCAATCCGACGGTTCGATTTGAAAATCGAGCATACTATTGCAATCATTAGAACCTCAAGATCATTTTAATGATATGCAATAAACAAATTAGTGCATGTAATGCAATCACGAATTTTGGGTATATGATTGGTCACTCTAGTCATCTTCTTTGATTAAATTATGGGTGCAAAATCGAGTGTCTACAGAATGCCCCTCATTGATAGATCTTGCAAAGAGAATGTCAATGTAAAATAAAGACTGATTTTAGCAACCATGATTTAATTGAGGTTGATTTTTTAAAGATTACCTAGCCTTCGAACCTAAAATCTTGGAACATAGAGCTAGTGCCTTGTCGCTTGTTGGAACTGAAAACTATGAATACTTGGCTTTCTTGATAACTAATAAATTTGAAATAAGGTGACTTAGAGGTTTCTCTATCCCAGTCTGAATGTAGCAAGTCGATCAAGGGGCTTCTCTACTTAGATCTTGAATGTGGAGAATATCATACCTAGGATATTGATGGAAGGTTGATCAAAGGGTTCTCTAATCTGATATGAATTGTTGAAGTGTCGATCAAAGGGCTTCTCTACTTCGATCTGAACTGTTGAAATGTCGATTAAAGGGCTTCTCTACTTCAATCTGGACTGTTGAAATGTTGATCAAAGGGGTTCTCTACTTTTACCTAATGAAAGGTAACCAACGGGTTTTTCTACCTCAGAACCAGAGCTGTGGACACCAAAGGGCTTCTCTACCTCGATCGTGACGAAAGGTAACCAAGGGGCTGCTCTACCTCAGAATTAGAGTTATGGTGAACAGGGGGCTTCTCTACCTTGATCTTGATGAAAGTTAACCAAGGTGCTTCTCTACCTCGGGACCAAAGCTATGACGACCAAGGGGCTTCTCTACCTCGATCTTGATTAAAGGTAACAAAAGGGCCTCTTTACCTCGAGACTGGAGCTGTTAAAATGTCGATCAAAGGGCTTCTCTACTCTGATCTTGACTGAAGGTAACCAAGGGGCTTCTCTACCTTGGAACCAAAGCTGTGACAAACAAGGGGCTTCTCTACCTTGATCTTGATGAAAGGTAACCAAGGGGCTTCTCTACCTTGAGACTGGAGCTATTGAAATGTCGATAAAAGGGTTTCTCTACTCTGATCTTCACTGAAGGTAACCAAGGGGATTCTCTACCTCGGAACCAAAGTTGTGTCGACCAAGGGGCTTCTCTACCTCTGAACTTGGAAATTTGCCTACAAAAGACCAAAATTTGGGATTAGTCTTTAAATGATGAGTGCTTTGTTATTCCATCATTTTGAGATATGTAATTTTCATTTGTTCCTTCTTGGTTTGAATTTTTTTTTTTTTTTTTTTTTTTTGATAGCATGAAAACTTTGATTGATTTTTATAGCTCTTTGAAAGAGATTTTATCTTTGAAATTTGAAATTTAGAATTTGAAACTTGAAACTTGGAATTTGGAACTTGGAACTTGAAATTGAAAATTTGACATTTGGAATTGAGAGTTTGAAATTGAAATTGAGAGTTGAGATTTGGAATTGAGAATTTGATACTTGAAATTTGGAATTGAAAGTTGAAAGTTGAAATTTGAAATTGAGAGTTGATATTTGGAATTGAGAATTTGATACTTGAAATTTGGAATTGAAAGTTGAAAGTTGAAATTTGAAATTGAGAGTTGAAATTTTTTTTCCTTAAGAAAAATTGTATCTTTGTCCTTGATCATCTCTAAGAATTTTTCTTTCAAAATTAATACAAAAATTTTCTTCATGAAATTGATATCATCTATTTTTGAAATTTTGAAGAAAAATTCACTCATCCTTCATGATTTTTCTTTAATCTAAAAAGAAGAAAAAAGAAAAAAAGAATTTATTTTTTGGGAGTTGACTGAGTCAACTTAGCCAACCTGAGTTGACTCAGCAACTCAGATTGCTTTTGCAAGGAAGGGCCAAATTTTGGCCCCTTATTTCTTTTCTTTCTTTTTTCTTTGCTTTTCTCGCTTCTTTCTTCCTTCTGCCACTATTGTTACTATTCACCTCCTTCTTCCACTTGAATTTTCTCCTTCACTACACCATTTTATCTGTAGAAAAACACTTTCCTAAGCTTCTCAACCTCCCTTCACTCATCTCCCTCAATATTTTTTCAGATCCTTGTGTCCTTGGCCCTTTTTGCTTCAAACCCATTTTGTGAAACCCATTTCCAAACTTCCCTTTTCTTTGCACTATAGTGGCGTCCTCTTCCAATAGGCCTTCTGTCCTTACTTTTCATGGAAAAAAATATCATCCATCACTTGAATGGAATGATGAAAAGGGGCTCCTTCAAGACCCCAAAACCCATGCTCCACATTCCCACATGGACTTCAAGGTGAGTTTTTTTTTTTTTTTTTTTTATGGTGGGAAATTTGTTGTTTTCATGCTTCATTGAAAGTTTGATGTTGAGACATTGTCATTTTGTTGTTGTGTGCTTTTGTTGAAATTTGAGGCATTGTATGATTAATCATATTGTAATCTTAGGTTTGGGGACATTTTGAATTGTTGTATTTTTTTTGACATGGTGTAACTTGAACAATGTTGGTGGTTCATGGAATTTGGCAATGTTGGTAATATGTGATGTTGTTGAATGAATTTTGGCTTAAATTTGGGGGGGGGGGGGGGCATTGAAGTTATGGAAATTTGTTATGTAGACTTGGTTGAACAACTTCATATTTGATGAATGCGGAAATTTTGTTGGAATGTGTAAGTCTTGTTCAATGAGCATGGCAAAATTTTGTGGGTATGAGTATGGGTGGCATTTTTTGTATTGGTCATGGAACTTTGATTACGGTAAGCTTTTGTTGAGCATGAGATTTTGGTTATGGAAATATCTTTGTTGGGTATGTGATTTTGGATCATGGATAAATTTTGTGGTTGTGATTTTGGTTATGGGAAATTTTGTGGTTGTGATTTTGGTTATGGGAAAAATTTTTGGACATATGATTTTGGTCATGAGAATTTTTTGACATGTAATTTTTGTCATGAGGATTTTTGGACATGTGATTTTGGTCATGGGATTTGAAAGATCAATTAGTGTGTAAAACACTAATGAATGTTTAGACCCCCAATTTCAACAATACCAACACAAGCTTATGCACAAACAATATATGTGCGGAATGATGAATATAAGTTATATCCAAATTGGTAAAACACTCTAAACCATAATTAATCACAAATATAGTAGCAATTAAAAGGTAAAGAGTAAGGGAAGAAAGATGCAAACACAAAGATAACACTAGCACCACTGCCCTCTAAGCAGTCAAATGATCCACTAAAGAATAAAGTTAAGATACATAAATAGCAGAAGACCCTCCAAGCCTAATCTACCTAATGCATCTAAACCCTCCAAGCTTCTTGCTCCAATAGGGTTACACCTAACATTGTCTTCTTTAGCTTCCCGAATCCCGCAATAAGCCCATTGCATCAAGCAAATGAATTGGTCATCTCCGAACTGCTTCCCAAACACCAAAATACCTCCTCACTGAAATGGGTATGGTAAGATAAGGATTTGGCAAATGTACCTCTCAAGGATATGTCAATGGAAAGGGTGGGAGTAAAGCAATTTGGAGAATCAAATGACAAAGATTATGGATGAGTTAATATTGTTTTTCTCTAGGGTTTCTCTCTCAAAATTATCTTTGGAAGCTCTCTACACTTTGTGGGTATAAGGTTATTTATAGTGGTGTATGTGAGGAATTTGAAAAGTCAGCTTTCATCCAAATATGGCATTCTGGTGACTCAGTCTCGCAAGTGGAACAAGTTGCGAGTTTGTGTCGCGAGCTAACTGCTTGGCCAGATTGTACATTTTGTCCTGTAGTGCTCCAGCTATCGTGACCCTTCAGTTCCCTACATGCTTCACACGTATGCCACTTTAGCGACCTGCCAGTTGCGAGTCAGTCATGAGATCCAGTCGCGAGGCTCCTTTGTATGCACACATCTTGAGTTTTCTTCACACTCTCTTACACACAATCCTTACATAATTCCCATCTAAATATAGGATATCTAATTGCTAAAATACATGCAAATTTGGCATGGAATAAAGCTAACACATGATTGAATAAATTCAACCTTTCAATCTTCCCCTTTGGCTATTCTGTGACAAAACACTAAAACAGACTCTAGACTTAAAATGAGAGTTAGGAACAGTTACCAAAACTCACTCACACCTAACTCTAGAAACTGTGAAGCTCTTGAACCAAACGGGCAAGATTTCTTGAAAACAATAACACAAGACAATCATTGTAAGCAGAAATCTTGAAATACATATGGAACAAGCACAATGCGATCAAGTAATAAAGACTATAGCAATAAAGCTTGGCTAGACCAAACATGAACAATCACTATAAATAGTGATCACAATGATCATTCACACAAGGAATGAACATCCGGACATGCAAGCAAATAAGCTCAATGCAAAATATCATTTGCATGTCCAGCACACAACCGATACAAAAACACAAAGTTAGATGCATCAAGGATATAAGATCCAACATGGGCACAAGTGTGGAGTACTAAAGAAAATGCATAACATTAACTATAAGTACTAAGCTACAAAAGCAAAGGTACATAAAAAAAATATGGTTTAAATAGCTAAAACATTCAAGCATTCATAACACACCATGTCCAAATATTTTAAAACTAAGTACTAAAGTTATAGAGTACTTAAAAACCAAACCAAGGTACTAAAATAAGTGCTATGAAAACCATAATAGAAACTAAATCCAAACATAAACCATAAAAACTATAAAGACTTATAAAGTTTCTCCCCCTCAAGGTAAGGCTCCCCCTCAAGAGCTACTCCATCTACTCCCCCTTTTTAAACGGAATGGCTAAAGGGCTAAGGCTGGTCAATGAAGCTATCAAATTTGGTCGGAAGCAAGTTGATCTATTCTTGAATAGTAGTCAGCCTGTCAAAGTGCTCATCTTGGACTTCTTGCAAGTCATCAATCCTTTCAAGAATGATCTGAAATGCATCTGGAGACACTTCAGAAAATGATGATGCTCTGCTCCTTTTACCACAACTTTTTGAAGTTGAGGGTTGTCCTTCCGTTTCAGTCTCAATGTCCATAGGCTCTCCTTGTGCTGGATCACCCTACTCTTCATCACCCGGAAGACAAACTTCAATCCTTGCAATTGTAAAATCATTGATAGTCGGAGGAGTAGGCATGAGGCTGATGTCTTGGGGAATTTCCAAACCTTTTGCACGAAAGAGCCTCATGAGTAGACTAGGGAGGATAAGCTTTGCTCTTGAAGTTGTCCTTGTTTCATCAGCAATGATGGAGAATGTATGAGCACTAATGTTAATGTAGGTATTTTCCCGAAGCTCCATGAGAAAAATGGCTCTAGCATTGCTGATAGTGGTCATCTTCTTCACCGGGTAAAGATTGAACGTCATGATGTATATAAGACATCGCAAATCCAGTGGAAAGGCAGTTGTTTTAAGACATCTTCCTTCTTTAACACCACAAATATGGGATTGAACCGTCTCTATGGAGAGCATTCTATCCTTGAAGTGAGTGAAATCATGTTCTAAATCCTCAAAGCCAAGAACATCATCAATGTCCTCCACGTCAAGGGTGAACTCATGGCCTCTAATCCAACAGTCTATTTCATCCTCTCGAAGAATAGCATTGGCATAGAATTCCCGAATCAATGGTTCACAAACCCCGGGGAGATCACCAAGAAGCTTTTCCCAACCTCTATCTTGAAAACAGCCTAGAATAAAGTAGTCCTTCAAATCAACAAGGTCCACGAATTGCTCTTGGATGATTGGAGCCTTCTCAAAGAACTGATTGTATCTCTCAAAGTGTTGGGTAGAGCGAAATCGGGTATTGTCCATTTTCTTCCTCTTGTCAATGCATTGTGCAGTGGTTTTCTTCTTTGGAGTCATCTGTAAAAGCAAAGCAGCAAGTACCACAAAACAGAGCACAAGATATGGTAACACACTAGATTAGTAACCAGTTAGTACCAACATAATGGACACTGAATTATAACCCTAAAAACAGAAATTTAGAGAGGTAATAAAAAAAAATCGACATGTGGAGACATATAGTATCAAAACATGATAGAATCATGACATTAAGCACTCAAACATGTCAAAGAATGTGTGTGTGTGTGCATCAAATGCAAAACATGTGCAAATTAGGGCAAAGAGTAAGAACACATAATCACATGATGTTTCAAAATCAAAGAAACATGATTATCCCTACAACCTTTGTATTCCATAGAATCCAAAGAGACACACAAAAGCATCTAAGAGATGATTTATCATGAGCATGATATGCACAACACAACACAAACATGGTACAATGCATGAAAATGAAGCACAAACATGTAAAGCATGTAGAATAGGCATTATACTAACAAAACCAACAAAACCCATAAAGCAATCTCAACAAAACAACAATAAAACCATATTCAAACATCATATTTTCAAAACTCAACATAAACACAAAATCCAAGAAATCTAGGGCTAGAAACATAAAATATTTTGAGAATAAGAGAAAACCCATACCTTTTCTTGAAGATTGATGAAGGATTGATGAAGAAAATGGAGGTTTAGTAAGTGAAAATGGAGGTTTTGGAAGAGGGAAAGGTGGACAAGACAAGGAGACAGCACGTGATGCAAGGGAAAACTGAAAAGATTTTGAAAACAGTCTTGGATTTAACCCTATTTTTGCAAAACACTTATTTTTCGCGACTGGAATGAGTCGCGAGCAAGTCGCCAAAAACCCGTGATACAAATTTGTCCAAGTGTTTTTCGTGACTGGAAAGTCCACTCTCAAGCAAGTCGCGAAGAAAGTTGCAAATCATTCTAAGTAAACTCGCGACTGGAGCTTCCACTCGCAAACCAGTCGCCAAATTGAGTCGTAAAAATGCAAAAAAAAAAAAAAAAAAAAGAAACCCTAAATTTTGAAATTTTTCTAAGTCCTTTTCACGACTGGGGATTGACTTACCAGAGACTCGCGAGAGCTTCTGAGTAAGCTGGCGACTAGGGTCTCATGACTAGAGTGACCTGCGAGAATGAGTCACCAAAACAAAGTTGCACAGTTTTTGAAATTTTTGACATTTTCAAAACAAAAGCACTTTCCAAAAACAATTAAAATACTCAAAAATCTTTTTGTGTTTGATCAACATATGATTGAGTAAGTGCAACACATTTAATCAAGTACAATCACACAAATGAATAATGCATTCATTGAACATAGACATGTGTGATATGTGGTACCAAAGATGAGATAGGCCTTAATCTAATGTGAAGCTTTAATGATCAATTCAACCAAGACTTACACAATTAGCACTAGAAAGAGTGACCAATCTCAATTATAGAAATATGCATATATGACCCCCCACGAAACTTGATTACATAATTTTGAAACTTTTCATTTGGCTTCATACATTTCATAACATTTGTTCATTTTGGAACAATATATCTCATTCTGAGATCGATGCCTGAAATTTTTAATATTTCAATTTGATGAGTAAGCCTTTGGCTTTTGGGCACCATACATTTTCATAAAAGTCGCTTTCCTTTTTTCCTAGTCGAATACTAGTATGTGCAACGGCTTTTACAGCTCATTATCTCTTTTTATTTTGAGATTTAACATTGGTCGAGCTTTTTAAGCAAAAAAATAAATAAATAAAAGAGTGGGAAGATATATAGGCACAAGTCTATGCAAGTCTCAAGATCAACAAAACCATTGACTAATCATTCATGACAAATTTGAAGATTTATTTACAACAGTCACATAGAAGTCAAGTTTTTTCCCACAATGATATGAATGCATAGATAACAAGCTACACTCGTAAATGCACAAGGCCATTTGTACGAAAGTACAAGGCAAAACATGCGTGTGACAAAACACAATAATGCCAATCAAACTTTTTGAATTTTATACTTTTTACGTGTTTTTGGACATTTGACACAAACGTAAGTAAAGATTGATCAAAATGAAAACATTCAAAGCTCTTAAAAACAAAAACAAAAAATTGTCAAAACATGCTATACATGTGACCAACAAAGTAATGTGTGCTATACACAAGTGAGATCAAATCAAGATAGATAAGTAAAGCACACATCACACATGAGATTCAAGGAATTGTACCAACACCAATGGTCTTACGAAGTGGTTCAAATTGTGGACCATCGAGAGGTTTGGTGAAGATGTCCACCTTTTGGTTGTCCATATGTATGAATTCAAGGCACATGACTTTATCTTCCATCAAATCTCGGATGAAGTGGTAATGTATCTCTATGTGCTTTAACTTTGAATGCTGAACCGGATTCTTAGAGAGGTTTATAGCACTGGTGTTGTCATAGAACACACACATTGTATCTTGAGGAATCCCGTAGTCGTGAAGCGACTTCTTCATCCTGAGAAGTTGTGTGCAGCAACTCCCAGCAGCTATGTACTTTGCTTTCACCGTAGGGAGGGACACCAAATTTTGTTTCTTACTCATCCAAGAGACAAGGTTGTTACCAAGGTAGAAATAACCACTTGAGGTACTCTTCCGTTCATCCACACTCCCAGCTCAATCTGCATCTGAATAACCCGCAAGGCAAGCATTGGAATCCTTTAAGTACCACAAGTCGCAATCCAAAGTGCCATTAACATACCGTATGATTCGCTTCACAGCAGTCAAGTGGGATTCCTTTGGAGCGGCTTGATATCGAGCACAAACTCCCACGCTAAAAGCAATATCCGGTCTACTTGCCGTAAAATAGAGTAAACTCCCAATGATGCTCCTATACAAAGTTAGACTCACTTCTACCCTAGAAGGATCAAGATTAAGCTTTGTGGATGAACTCATGGGAGTGGAGGAATGCTTTTTGGAATCTAATCCAAACTTCTTGACAATATTTCTAGCATATTTTTCTTATGAAATGAATATACCTTCCTTCTTTTGCTTGACTTAAAGGCCTAAGAAAAATGTAAGCTCCCCCATCATACTCATCTCAAATTCTTTCTTCATTTCCTCAAAGAACTCTATAGCTCGAGGATCAGTGGTAGCTCTAAATACAATGTCATCAACATATACTTGAGCCATGAGAAGGTAGTTCTCATTAGTCTTGACAGATAGAGACTGGTCGGCATATCCTCTTTTGAATCCTCTGTCCAAGAGGTAATGTGTAAACCAATCATACCAAGCTGTAGGAGCTTGTTTCAAACCATAAAAAGCCTTCTTCAATCTCAACACATGATCTAGGAAGTGAGGATCTTGGAAACCTTTTGGTTGTTTAACAAACACTTCTTCATACAGGTATCCATTTGAGAAATGCACATTTCACATCCATTTGGTAGAGTTTGAAGTTCATAGTGCATGTAATTGACATAAGAATGCGGATAGACTCAAGCCTTGCTACAGAAGTAAAGGATTCATCAAAATCTACTCCTTCCACTTATGTGTATCCTTGAGCCACCAATCGAGACTTATTTTGTATAATCTTGCCATCTTCATCGGTCTTGTTTTTGAAAATCCATTTGGTGCTGATGACATGAACATTTTTAGGCCTAGGAACAAGTTCCCATACATCATTTCTTACAAATTGATTCAACTCTTCATGCATTGAGTTTACCCAATTCTCATCTTGAAGGGCTTCTTCTACCTTTTTCAGTTCAAATTGGGCAAGGTAGCAATGGTACGTTACATGATTGGTAAGTAGTGTGTTTCCCTTTCTAAGACAAAGACCTTCATCTAGAGACCCAATGATGTTACTTTCTAGATGGTTTTTAACCACTCTTGATGTTGGCTTCTTTAAGGTGGACACTTCATCATTCCGAGAGATAGGTGGATGAACTTCCAGAGGAGTGAGAGGACTTGATGATCTAGACATTGACCTTGTCTCCATTCTAGAGTTCACGGGAGTCGATTCCTTTTCTAGTGTAAGTCCTTCCACTTCAATATCTTGGGCTTCAACCTCAACGATGGATTCTTTGGAGCTTGGTCCTTCTCCATCATCATCAATCTCTACTTTTGTTATGGCATCATCAATCACTACATTGATGGACTCCATTACCGTCTTTGTTCTCTTGTTAAAGACTCTATATGCCCAGCTAGTGGTAGAATAACCAAGGAAGATGCCTACATCACTTTTGGCATCGAATTTTCCAAGTTTCTCCTAATCATTTAGAATGTAACACTTGCTCCCAAAGACTTGGAAGTACTTCACTTTAGGCTTTTTTCCATTCCAAATTTCGTATGTGGCCTTCTTTGTTCCTGCTCAGAAGAATATTCTATTACCAATGTGACAGGAGGTGTTCACAGCTTCTCCCTAAAACTTTTGTGGGATTTGCTTGTTAAGTAGCATAACTCTTGCCATTTCTTGAATCAACTGATTCTTCCTCTCAACCACCCCATTTTGTTGAGGAGTTTTAGGGGCTAAAAATTCCTTTTTGATCCCATTCTTCTCACAAAAAGACTCAAATCTTGCATTCTCAAACTCCTTGCCATGATCACTCCTTATCTTGACAATAGGAACCCCTTTCTCGTTTTGAAGTCTCTTGCACAGAATTTTCATCTTCTCGCATGCTTCTGATTTTTCTCTAAGAAATTCCACCCAAGTGTATCTTGAGAAATCATTAACAATGACCATGATGTACCTTTTTTCCTCCTAGGCTTTCAATTCTTATGGGCCCTATTAGATCAACATGAGGAAGCTCTAAATAGCGTGAGGTAGAAATCACATTCACCTTGTGATGATTTGAATTTGTTTGCTTCCCTATTTGGCATGCACCATAAATGGTCTTCTCCACCTTTCCAAATTTTGGAAGGCCCACAACAGCTTCAAGTTTAGAAACTTTAGCCACTTGTTTAAAGTTTGCATGCCTAAATCTTTGATTCCAAAGTTCCAACATGTCAACATGAGCACTTCTATAGGAAATCATTGATGTAGGTACTACTCTGTAGCAATTGACGGTAGTCCTATTTCCCTCCAATACTTGAATCCCTTCTTCATCAATGATTACAAACCCCTTCTTTGAGAATTGAACAAGGAAGTCCTCAACATATATTTGAGTGATGCTTAAGAGATTCGCCTTAAGCCCTTTGATGTATAAGACATCCTTCAATAGAGGTAGCCCCAGTATCTCAACAGTCCCTTTGCCAAGTACTTGAGCATGGCTTCCATCGCCAAATGTCACATAGTCACTAACCTTCTTTTTGAGTGACTTAAATAATGATTTATCTCCTGTCATATGGTAAGAACAGCCGCTGTTAAGATACCATAAACACGAATTAAATACCTTCAAGGAGTTGTACATAAATAAGCAAGCATGGAACAAGCACTCTTAACCTTTAAACAAAAAATTATCTTCATTTTCTGCTCTCTTGTTAGATTGAATTTTCCTTTTAAGATCATCAACCTTATCACACAATATGCTATTCCTTCTTTTATACTTCTTAATCAAAGAATTTGATTCACATAGACTATTGTGTAGGATATGGTTCTCATTTTCAAAATATTTTAGTATGTGAACAAACATTCTAGCATGTTTCTTTGTTTTTAATAACTCTAGGAGTTCATTGTTAGGACAATATTCAAACATACTCATAGAGTCATTATCACAAACATTTAAACCATAGTTCAACATAGCCTTTTCCATAGCTTCATCCACAGCTAAGGGGTCTAGGATCACACTTAGGTAATGAAATCACAGCAAGTGCACCCGCTCTGATACCAATTGAAAGTTCAATTAGTGTGTAAAACACTAATGAATTTTTAGACCCCCAATTTCAACAATACCAACACAAGCTTATACACAAACAATATATGTGCGGAATGATGAATATAAGCTATATCCAAATTGGCAAAACACTTTAAACCATAATTAATCACAAAATAGCATCAATTAAAAGGTAAAAAGTAAGAGAAGAGAGATGCAAACACAAAGATAATACCAGCATGAGTTATCAAAGAGGAAACTGAAGAACTCGACAAAAAACCTCCCCATGGCCCTCTAAGCCTAATCTACCTAATGCACCTAAGTCCTCCAATCTTCTTGCTCCAACAGGGTTACACCTAACCTTGTCTTCTTTAGCTTCCCAGATCCCACAATAAGCCCTTTGCATCAACCAAATGAATTGGTCATCTCCAAACTACTTCCCAAACACCAAAATACCTCCTCGTTGATATGGATATGGTGAGATAAGGATTTGGCAAATGTACCTCTCAAGGATATGTTAATGGAGAGGGTAAGAGTAGAGGAATTTGAAGAATTAAATGACAAAGATTCTGAATGAATCAATCTTGTTTTTCTCTAGGGTTTCTGTCTCAAAATTCTCTGTGGAAGCTCTCTACATTTCATGGGAATAAGGGTATTTATATTGGTGTATGTGAGGAATGTGAAAAGTCAGTTTTCATCCAAATAGGGCATTCTTGCAATTTAGTCTCACGAGTGGAACAAGTTGCGAGTTTAAGTCGCGAGCTAACAGCTTGGCCAAACCATACATTTTGTCTTGTAGGGCTCCAGCTGTTGTGATCCTTCAATTCCTTGCATGCTTCACACGTGTGCCACTTTAGCGACTTACCAGTCGTGAGTCAGTCTCAAGGCTCCTTTGTATGCACACTTCTTGAGCTTTCTTCACAATCTCTCACACACAACCTGAATGTTCAATATATATATAAAACACTATGAACGTTTAGACCCCCAGTTTCCAAATTATCAATTCAAGCTTATTATCAAACAATTAATGTGCTAAATATGAACATAAGCATATAATAGAATTGATAAAAAATCTAAACCAAATAAAATCACATCCACAGCAAAAATTAAATGGTAAAGATTAAGGGAAGAGAGATGCAAACACAAGGACAACACAACGATGTGTTATTGAATAGGAAACCAAAGCCCTCAGCGTAAAACATCTCCGCCGCCCTCCAAGCGGTAAATAATCCACTAAAGAATGTAGTTGGGATACATGAATAGCAGAAGACCCTCCAAGCCTAATCTACCCAGTGTAACTAAGCCCCCCAAGCTCCTACTCCAACGAGGTTACGCCGAACCAATTTCATTTTTAGCTTACCGGATTCCGCTATAACCCATAGCATAAACCAATATGAAATTGGTCCCTTCCTAACTGCTTCCCAAGCACCAAATGGCCTTCTCATAGATGTGGGTATGGTGAGAAAATGTTTTGGTAATGTACCTTTCAAAGATGTAACAATGGAGAGGGTGAGAGTAGAGGAATTTAAAGAGTCTCTATGTGAAGATTGGGGATGAGTCAATCTTGTTTTTCTCTAGGGTTTCTCTCTCAATATTCTCTCTGGAAGCTCTACTCATTTCACGGGTATAAGGGGTATATATACTAGGGTGAGAGTGGAATGCAAATAGTCAGTTTTTTCAAAACAGAGCTGGCTGGCGGCTTGGCCTCACGACTTGATTGAGCCGCGAGTTCCAGCCGCAAGGTAACTAAATGGCCAGACTGGACTTTTTGTCCGGTAGTGCTACAGTTGGCATGATGATTCAGCTTCTCTACATACTTGGCATGTGTGCAACTTCTGGCAGCTTGCAAGCAACGAGCTACCCGCGAGATCCAGTTGCGAGTCCCTGCTTCTTTGCACAATCTTGAGCATTTTTTCACACTCTCTCATACACTATCCTTACATGATTCCCACCTAAATACAGGGTTACTAATTGCTAAAATACAAGCAAATTTGGCACGAAATAAAGCCAACAAGATGGTTGATAAAATTCAACCTTACACAACCCTTACATAATTCACACTTAAATACAGTGTATCTAATTGCTAAAATACAAGCAAATTTGGCACAGAATAAAGCAAACACATGATTGAATAAATTCAACCTTATAGGATTTTTGGACATGTGATTTTGGTCATGGAATTTTTGTTGGGCATGTAGTGATGAGCCATGGAAAAATTTTTAGTTGGGCATGAGATTTTTTTTTTTTTTGAACATGGGATTTTTATCGGCGTGGAATTTCTTTGACATCTTGATGATGGGCTAAATCTTTTTTTTTGCAGAACCTTAAGAGTCGAGGTAGCCTTGGAATGCTGAAAGGTATATGGGGAATACTGTCTCCTAACATTAGGAACATTATCAATGATGTGGGCTTTGAAACTTTTTTCGAGGCTTTATTGAATTAGGAAACTCATGAGTACAAGGATCTCCAATTGCTTCTTGCTTTGTCATAATGGTTTTGGGATACCACATGTACTTTCCATTTTCCAAGCATTGGCAAAGTGATGTTGACACCTTACGACTTTTCTATCATCATCGGTTTGAGATTGGGTGGTGAAAGAATCAAGGTTAATGATTCCCTTAAAAGAGATTAAGAGACTTTTAGGTGTAGTGCCTTCAAAATTGAAGAGTAAAAATGTCTCTGATATGGCTTTATGAGAATATGGAGAGCTATAAAACTTTGGCCATGGGTACACGTATGTTCATGCTCCTCTTCATTGGGACTTTCTTGTGTCCAGACTTAGGCAGTAGTGTGAGTTTGTGCTATTTGTGGAGTTTAAGAGATATTGACCAGATCAAGAATTATGATTAGGGTGACATGGCCTACATGACCCTCTTGCATTTTATAACTCAACTTTCCAAGCGTATTCTCTCAAGCTTAGGAGGTGCGCCATTTGTTTGGTAGGTATGTTTTGGTTTTTTTGGCTATGTGTGGATTTTGGAAAGTTATTTTGGCTAGGTTGTAATGGTGTGTGTGGATTTTTTCGGGTTTGGATGTATGAATATTTTGGGGTTGATCCTCAAGTTCGGGAGGAAGTTGATGGTATCTATCCTAGATTTCTGCATTGGTTGCCCAAATACCGTCTATTAACGCCTTCCAAGCGCTATTTGGAAGTTTGGCATATGCTAATTGACAATTTAGCTGTTGCTAATGTGAGTTTTTTTTTTTTGGGGTGGAATTTTGTGTTTAAAGGTTTTTGTGATTTGGTTGTGGTTTGGTCTTCTTTTCATTCTGGGTTCTTTGTGATTTTTAGATGTCTTTGAATGCTTGGGTTGGATGTGAGGAGTATGCTGAGTATGAGTGGGCTCTAGAACTAAATAGTCATCAGGTGTTGTTTGGGTGTGGTCATGAGAGGTACTGGTATCTTGGTGATCAAGTGTTGGCTTAGGTTTAACTTGTATATCCTCCTATGACAATTCCAGTTCCTCCTTGTCCCTCCATTTGATTGGTTGACCTTCTAGCTAATGAAAAGATTGCTCGTGCTCAGATTGGTCTTGTTGTTTCAGGGATACCAGGAAATTATTTGGATTTTATTCAAAATCAATTGCGAGCTTGTTTGGCCGGCATCCCTATTGCCTCGATATCTCTCTTTCCTTCTGAAGTCGAGTTGCATTTCATGCTGTATGCTCCTTCCCTATATTTCCTTTTTGTAAAAATGTCTGCATGTTGCACTTTTAGGCTTCATCTTCTGAAGAAGAGGAAGAGGAAGAAGAGAATCCCCCTCCTAGTCATGCTAGCGGTTCTTTTAGTTCTTTCATGGAGACCTATCCTCACTTTCCTACATGGCAATATGAAGTAATGAATCCTGATGGGTCATACAGCTTCATGAATTTAGATAGGCCACGGTACACCTCGAACGTCCCTTGGAATGCTAATAAGTCATACAGCTTTTCCGTTTCTCCCTTGAAATGCAACCCGTTGTAAGAGATAATTTCATGTGGTACCCCATATCTACAAATGATATTTGTTTGAATGAATGAGCAACTTTCTTTGAGTTCAAAACCTTGTATGAGGCAGCTTCCACCTATTTAGTGAAATAGTCTATAGTAACAAGTATGAATACATGGCCATTGCATGTTGTTGGGTGAATCTTCCCAATAATATCTATCCCCCATGTAGAAAATGGCCAAGGTGATGTCATAGTATGTAGTGGCATGGGTGGCATGTGTTTCATATCTCCATGGACTTGGCATTGATGGCACTTCTGGACATGAGTTGCACAATCGACTTCCATAGTAGTCCAATAATATCCTTGCCTCATTATCTTTCATGATAGTATGTGTGCATTCACATGTGGCCCATAGCTTGACTCATGAACCTCTTCAATTATCTGTTGTGCTTTTTTAGCGGTCACACAAAGGAGATGAATTCCATCGTATGATCTTCTATAAAGCCTTTCCCCACAGATAATGTAATTAGTGGACATCCTTCTAATGGTCAATTGGTCATTCTTATCTGCAAATGGTAGGTATGTCCCATCCTTAAGTTATTGTAGGATGTCTAAAACCATTCACCTTCCCCATTCTTTCCCTCATCTTCTTCTATTGTCATGCAATAAGCTAGTTCCTCTTTTTGTTCCACCACTATCGGTCTTGTTTCATCTTCCTTGGGTCCATCAATCATGAATGCCATTGTCGCTAAAGCATCTGCAATCTGATTCTGCATCCTTGGCACATATTGATACTGGATCTTATTGAATTTCGAGGCCCAGTTCTGAAGGCATTCATGATAAGGCTTCAGCCTCTCTTCCTTGATCTTCCAATTATTCTGAATCTGAGAGATTATCAAAGCCGAGTCACCATATACTTTCAAATCTTTTACTCCAAGACCCAGGGCTGCTCGTAACCCCATAATGCAAGCTTCATATTCAGTAGCATTATTAGTGGCAGGAAAGTTAAGCCTACCAAAGAATGGGATGTGTGTCCCTTTCGAAGAAATTAAGAGAACTCCAATGCCACTTCTGTTTTGATTAGTTGCTCCATCAAAACCCATCTTCCATGATTCCACCTCAATCTCCATAATATCCTCTTCTAGAAAGTCTCCTTGGATTTCTTCGGCTTCTTCAAGTGAACAATGGGCTAAGTGAACAGCAATCGCTCTCCCCTTCATAGATTTCTAAGTCACATATTTAATATCAAATTCTAAAAGAAGCAAAACCCATTTAGCTATCTTCCCATCTTGCACAGGCTTTTCCATCAGATATTTCAAAGGATCCATTCTTGCAATCAAAAAGACTTTGAAAGCAAGCATATAATGTTTGAGTTTACGAGTTGCCCATATGAGTGCTACACATGTCTTCTCAAGTGGTAAATATTTTTCTTCATAAGGAAAAATCTTCTTGTTGATGTAGTAGATTGCATTCTCTTTCCTAGACTCGTCTAGGTATTGAGCAAGCAAAGCCCCCATTGTTGTATCTGTAGTTGTGAGATATAACAATAATGGCTTTTCAGGTATTGGTGGGACCAGTATTGGTGGCTTCATCAAATAATTATTGATCTTCTCAAAATCTTCTTGGCATTGTTCATTCCATACCGTGGGAACTTCCTTCTTGAGCAGTCGGAAAATTGGTTCACATGTCATGGTGAGCTGGGCTATGAATCTGCTGATGTACTGTATCCTCCCTAGAAACCCTCAAATCTCCTTTTTAGTCCTTGGAGGCTTCATCTCTACAACGGCCTTGATTTTGTCTAGATCAACTTCAATTCCCCTCTGACTTACCATGAACCTTAACAGCTTTCCGGATATGACTCCGAAAGTGCACTTCTTAGGATTCAATTGCAACTTGTGGAATTGGATTCTTTTGAAGAATTTCCGTAAGGCTGGTATGTGCCCCTCACTATTTTTGGACTTCATTATTATGTCATCTACATAAACTTCTACCTCTTTATGGATCAAATCATCTAATAAAGTAGTGGCTGCATGTTGGTAAGTAGTACCAGCATTTTTAAGGCTAAATGGCATGACCTTGTAGCAATACGTCCCCCATAGAGTAATGAAGAAGGTTTTTTCCATATCTTCTGAAGCCTTCTTTATCTAATTGTACCTTGAAAATCCATCCATAAATGATAGCAAGGCATGTCCTACTGTGTTGTCAACCAGGATGTCAATGTGAGGCAAGTGACAATCATCTTTTGGGGTAGCCTTATTTAGGTCTCAGAAGTCTACACACATTCTAATTTTCCCATCCTTTTTTGGTACCAAAACCATATTAGCTAACTAGTCTGGGTAGTTAATCACCCTCAGGAATCCTGCATTGTACTGTTTCTCGACTTCTTCTTTAATCTTGAGAGTCCACTCTAGCTTCATTCTTCTCAATTTTTACTTGACCAGCTTCATGGTTGGATCTATTGGAATGCAATGCTATACTATATCTGTATCAATCCAGGGCATGTCTTCATAGGACCATGCAAATACCTCTTTGAATTTTGTCAACAGGGCAACTAATGCATCTTTCTCAGATGTGGTTAGGGTATTTCCCACTTGTACCATTTTAGGATCATCATCAGTCCCCAGGTTAATAGGTTGGGTTTCTTCTTTTATGGGTTCTACATGCCCTTGTTTTAATTCCTTATTATTAAGAGTTTCTTTACCAAGTTCAGAAATAAAAACATTCAAAGCCAATAAATAAGCAGAATCAGAAACCATATTATAATGAAAAGAGTTCTCAACAGACTCAACAAAAACAGACTTTATAGGAATACTATCACAAAAAAACTCAATAGGAATAGTAATACTAGCAGAAACAGACTCAGTAGGAATAGAAACTACGTTTTTGGCAAGGGTGACTGGCTCGATGGTCTTGATCTTCCTCAAAAAGTCCTCCATGGGGTGGGCCATGCCCAATTCTTCAACTCAGTTGTGGCTTTAATGATGGCAGGCGTCTCCCAACAAGTTCCTTCTTCCCTCAACATCAGTATCGGGCGGTCTTCATCCATATAATCCATGCCTTCACCATCAATCTCCATATCTGTGGGCTTGTCAGTCTCCAAATGTGGGGGTTTGAAGTGTCTCCCCCCTTTATGATGTGGGCAATTTTTGTTGGGTCATTTAGATTGGTGTCTTGGGGTTTGAAGTGTTTCCCTCTATTTATGGACGTTGGGCCATTTGATTGGGGTTCAAAGTGTCTCCCCCTGTTTGTAGGTATTGGGTTGTTTGATTAGGGTTCGAAGTGTCTCCCCCCATTTATAGGTGCTTGGTAGTTTGATTGGGGTTTAAACTGTCTCCTTCCATTTGTGGATGTTGGATGATTTGGTTAGGGTTCAAAGTGTCTCCCCCCGTTTGTAGTTATTGGGTAATTTATGGTTTCAGTTGCATCTTCGCTCTCTATGTCATACCCTATAGTGGTCGTTGACAGTTCAAATAGTGTATAAAACATCCTTGAACGTTTAGACCCCCAATTACAAAATAACCAATTCAAGCTTTATGACAAACAATAAGTGTGCGGAAAATGAACACAAGCTATAAACAGAATTGGTAAACAATCTAAGCCAATTAAAATACATCCACAGCAAAAAATAAATGGCAAAGATTAAGGGAAGAGAGATGCAAATACAAGGACAACACAACGATGTGTTATCGAAGAGGAAACCGAAGCCCTCGACGAAAAACCTCTCTGTCGCCCACCAAGCGGTAAGTAATCCACTAGAAAATGTAGTTGGGATACATGAACAGCAATGGACCCTCTAAGCCTAATCTATCCAGTGTACCTAAGCCCTCCAAGCTTCTTGCTCCAATGAGGTTGCGTTGAACCTATTTCTTTTCTAGCTTCCCGGATTCCGCTACTTGACCATAGCATCAACCAATGTAAAATTGGTTCCTTCCTAACTTCTTCCCAGAACACCAAACAGCCCTCTCACAGTAATGGATATAGTAAGAAAAAGGTTTTAGTAAAAGACCTCTCAAGGATTTAACAATGGAGAGGAAGAGAGTAGAGGAATTTGAAGAGTCTCTTATGTGAAGATTGTGGATGAATCAATCTTGTTTTACTTTAGAGTTTCTCTCTCAAAATTCTCTCTGGAAGCTCTCTTTCTTTCGTGAGTATAAGGGGTATTTATACTGGGGTGAGAATGGAATATGAAGAGTCAGGTTTTTCAAAACAGGGCTGTCTCACGGCTTGGCCTCGCGGCTCGACTGAGTCGCGAGATCCAGCCGCTAGATAACTGCACAGCCAGTTGTCCTATTTTGTCCTGTAGTGCTCTAGCTAGCATGACGCTTCAACTTTTGGCATGCCTAGCACGTGTGCAGCTTCTGGTGGCTTGCAGCCGCGAGTCACTCGCGAGATCCAGTTGCGAGTCTCTGTTTTTCTTGCACACTCTTAAGTATTTCTTCACATTATCTCACTCACTACCCTTACAAAAATCCCACCTAAATACAGGGTTACTAATTACTGAAATACAAGCAAATTTGGCACGGAATAAAACAAGATGGTTGATTAAATTCAACCTTACAATCTCCCCTTTTGGCTATTCCGTGACAAAACCCTAAAACAGACTCTAGACTTAACATGTGAGTTGGGAATAGTTGAACATAATTCGCTCACACCTAACTCTAGAAACTGTGAAGCTCTTGAATCATATGAACATGAATTTTCTGAAACACAACAATACACCATGATCATTGTATACAGAAAAACATGAAATGCATATGAAACAGGCATGATGTGATCAAGCAAAGATGGAGTTAAGAAACAAACCATGGCTTGATCAAACAAGCAATCACTACAAGGTAGTGACCACAATGCTCATTCACACTTGGAATGAACACTTGGACATACAAGTTAACAAGCTTAATGCAAGTCACTTTCATGCCTAACACTCAACCAATGCATAATACACTAAGTATATGCATCTAGGAACAATCCTACAAAGGCATAAAAGTGACAGTACTTAACAAGAAAATGCATGATATTTAGTTAGAAGTACTGATTTAACAAAGCATAAAAGCTGCATAAAGCATGGTACAGACCATAAAGCCTACATATAATGAAAACAAACCCTAAAAGCTTACAGAAGTAACATGGGTACAAACCACATTATATACTGAAAAACATCATCAATAAATGAAAAGTAAACCATCCATGAGTTATGAGTTAGAACCAAACATAAACCATAACCACAGTGTATCAAACACATAATAACAACAATTATCCAAAACATAATCCTATAAGTTAAAAAGTAAGACCAAATCAAAAGTATGTGTGGTGTAACTCC
This sequence comes from Quercus lobata, assembly GCF_001633185.2. Classification (NCBI taxonomy): domain Eukaryota; kingdom Viridiplantae; phylum Streptophyta; class Magnoliopsida; order Fagales; family Fagaceae; genus Quercus; species Quercus lobata. The sequence goes on from NC_044904.1 coordinate 47,489,361, forward strand.
CCCTATTACTATGCACACTTCCCTTTGAACTTTTTCCCCCTTACTGTATGCTCTCCCCCTTTTTGGCACGAATAGCTAAAGGTTGTCTTCTAACTTTTGTTGAATAGCTTCTAGTTGATTCTCCATGGTCTCGAGTCGCATTTGGACATGGTTGTTGGTGGAGTAGAAAAGTGTCACCATTCCCTCAATGCGCTTCTAAATTTCAAGCAAACTACCCAATCTATCAGTTTGAGGATCAGACTGTACTTGCAGAATGCTAGTTTATTGTAATTCAGGGATGACATGCGAGGTGGGTGTGGTATGTACATGTGTCTCTGACTCAGGAGCAGATGGAGTAGCTGGAGAGATGTGTGCACTCTTTGGTGTTTTAGAGGAATGACTTTTGCTGGCTTGTAGAGTGAACATGGAAATTGGACGCAGACAGGTCATCATTTTTCCATCTGAGGGAGGATTAATACCTTCACGAAGAATGAACTTCATGATGAGGCTGCAAAATGGAATACATCCTCATGCTGCTGATAGAGCCGTGGTCTTCCTTATGGTTTGAAAGATGTGGGCATAGATATCAATAGGGGCTCTTGTAATAAGATCACAGAGGAATTGAGCTCTTCCAAGGTTGATGAAATTCATGTTGGACAGTGGGTAGAGATTGGAGAACATGATCAATTTTAGTGTGGTCAACTTAGGTGCAAACTTGGTAGTGCTTATGAATGTGCCTGTACTAGAGACTTCATGGTCAAGTCCAAGAACTTGTTGGATGTCTTGAGTCTCTGGAGTTTGATCATCATACGGAGTTAGATCCACATTCTTAGGTCTAGTGATGCGGAGAATATCGGCTATGGAGTTCGAGGTGATGATAAATTCCTTTCCTCTTACCTAGCAAATTAGCTCAACTCCAAGGTCACTTGAATCAGAGTAACATTCCTTAACCAGTTCATCCATTGGGTCTTCAAAATTCCCAAATAAGTTTGCCCAATCTCTTGACTCAAAGATCCAAGGGATAAAAGTGGTCCCCAAGGTGTCAAACTCAACCACACGTTCCACTATAGGAGATGCCTTGTCAAAGATATTTAAGTAGATATGTAAGGTAAGCGGAGTTCTAAACCTCTCACAATTGGAGTCTTTAGATGACTGATATGAGAGTCGAGTCCGTTTAGCAACCGGGGTTGATGGATCATCAGTTACAACGTCTTTGCCTTTAGAGGATCAACGAGACATCTGCAAGAGAGCAGGCACACATCAAAGAACCAAAAACAGCACCACAAAGGACAAATATCAACTTGATTAGATTCAGATAAAAATGTGAACCAGAGATATCTCATACAATCATAAACATGAGTCAAGTCAGTGCCGAACAAAACCATAAACAACACTGAAGTATTGAATGAGGCAGGTGCACCAAAATGGTGATTGCTCAAGAGAACACTGAATAACACAGATTTACAAATAACTGTCATTGAGATAATCTATCATGAGCATGATATGCATAGATCAAGCACAGTAGAGAACAAAGGAAGGATAGCTCAAATTAGACCACAATAAGACAAGAACAGGTATAAAACAGCAATATGTAAGAACAGTGGAAACCACAAACATACAAAATAGAGCAAATGACAATGAGGCATAACTTACTGAAAATGGAATGTCTTTAAAAAAAAAAACCTCAAGATAGAAGCACACACACGATATGTCAACATGAAAACACAGTAATATAAGATAAACAATCCAAAGCCTTAGACATACTTAAACACTCAAACTCACAAACGGAGTAAAACACAGAAAACACCAAACCCATATACCAAATGAGTATGTAAACCAACAAAAGCCAAAGCACAGAACAAAGATTAGCACAATGTGACTAACAATATGATAGCAGATGAAATCAGCAACAAAAACAACCAACCATAAACAACCAAACCCAGCAATCTAAGAAAAAAAAAGTTCAAACACAGTATGTCTCAGAATACAGTGACAACTCAAAAGGCAAGAAAATAATACTCAAAACATAAAATATGAAGTGAGGAAGAGAAGACCCAGACCTTTTATTGATGATTTTGAGAAGAAATGAAGCAAAAATGGAGTTTGTAGAAAGTGACACGGAGTGTTTGGGTCAGTTTCAGTCAAAAGAGAAAGTGAATAGTCACAAAAGTTCGAGGGAAAACTGAAAAAGATTTTAAAAACTGCCCTTACTGTGCAAAACACGCGTTTTTCGCGACTGAGGTAAGTCACCAGAAAGTCACCAACATCACCCGCCGAAACACTTCAAGCCAAAAGTTTTTAAAAAATTTGATAAGTATTTTTCACGACTAGAAGTCTCACTCGCAAGGGAGTCGAGAGCTAAGCCGCAAAAATCTCCGTGTACCCCTCATGACTGGACCTTCTATAAGGTTGAATTTAATCAACTATCTTATTGGTTTTATTCCATGCCAAATTTGCTTGTATTTCAGCATTTAGTAATCCTGTATTTAGGTGGGCTTGTTGTAAGGGTAGTGAGTGAGATAGAGTGTTGAAATGCTCGAGAGTGTACAAGAAAACAGAGACTCACGACTTGATCTCGTGGGTGACTCGCGGTTTCAAGCTGCTAAAAGCAGCACACATGCCAAGCATGCCAGAAGTTGAAGCGTCATGCTAGCTAGAGCACTATAGGACAAAATAGGACAACTGGCCGTTCTGTTATTGCGCGACTGGATCTCGCGACTCAGTCAAGCCGCGAGGCTAAGCCGCGAGCCACCCCTGTTTTGAAAAACCTGACTCTTCACATTCCATGCTCACCCCAGTATAAATACCCCTTATACCCTCATAAGAAAGAGAGCTTCTAGAGAGAATTTTGAGAGAGAAACCCTAGAGTAAAACAAGATTGATTCATCTACAATATTTACATAAGAGTCTCTTTAAATTCCTCAACTCTCTTCCTCTCCATTGTTAAACCCTTGAGAGGTCTTTTACCAAAACTTGTTCTCACCATAACCATTACTGTGAGAGGGTTGTTTGGTGTTCTGGGAAGCAGTTAGGAAGGAACCAATCTACATTGGTTGATACTATGGTCAAGTAGCGAAATCCGGGAAGCTAGAAAAGAAATAGGTTCGGCGCAACCTCGTTGGAGCAAGAAGCTTGGAGGGCTTAGGTACACTGGGTAGATTAGGCTTGGAGGGTCTATTGCTGTTCATGTATCCCAACTACATTTTCTAATGGATTACTTACCGCTTGGAGGGCGGCGGAGAGGTTTTACGCCGAGGGCTTCATTTTCCTCTTCGATAACACATCGAGTGTTGTCCTTGTGTTTGCATCTTCCTTCCCTTTTATTTTTGCCTTTTATTATCTACTGTGATTGTGATTTTAATTGGCTTAGATTGTTTACCAATTCTGTTTATAGCTTTTGCTCATTTTCCGCACACTAGTTGTTTGTCATAAAGCTTGAATTGGTTATTTTGTAATTGGGGGTCTAAACGTTTAAGGGTGTTTTATACACTATTTGAACTTTCAATTGGTATCAGAGCAGGTGCACTTGTTGTGGTTTAATTACCTAAGTGCGATGTTGTTATGGAAAAGGCCATGCTGAATTGTAGTTTAAGTGTTTGTGAAAATGACTCTATGAGTATGTTTGAAGGGTTTCCTAACAATGAACTCTTAGAGTTGTTAAAAACAAAGAAACATGCTAGGATATTTGTTCACATGCTGATATATTTTGAAGATAAGAATCACATCTTACACAATAGCATATCTGAATCTAAACCTTTGATTAAGAAGTACAAAAGAAAAAATAGAATGTTGTGTGAGATGATTGATAATCTGAAAATGAAATGTCAATCTAACAGAAGCATGAAAACTGAAGATAAAATTATGTTTGAAGGTCAAGAATGTTTGTCTCATGTGAACTTATTTGTGCATACCTCATTGAAGGTATTTAACTCTTGCTTGTGGTATCTTGACAGCGGGTGTTCTCGTCACATGACAGGGGATAAATCACTGTTTAAGACACTCAAAGAGAAGGTTGGTGACTATGTGACTTTTGGTGATGGAAGTCATGCTCAAGTTCCCGGTAAAGGGACTATCGAGATACCTGGATTACCTCTGTTGAAAGATGTTTTATACATCAAAGGGCTGAAGGTAAATCTTTTGAGCATCACTCAAATATGTGATGAGGATTTCCTTGTCCGATTCTTTAAGAAGGGATGCTTAATCATCAATGAAGAAGGGATTCAAGTCTTAGAGGGAAATCGGACTACAGACAACTGCTATGGAGTAGTTCCTATGTCACCCATTTCGTGTAGGAGTGCTCGCATTGACATGTTGGAACTATGGCATCACAAATTTGGGCATGCGAATTTCAAACAAGTAGCTAAAGTGTCTAAACTTGAAGCAGTTGAAGGACTTCCTAAGTTTGGAAAGGTGAAGAAGTCTATTTGTGGATCATGTCAAATGGGAAAGCAAACAAAGGCAAGTCATCACAAGGTGAATGTGATTGCTACTTCACGGCGTTTAGAGTTACTTCATGTTGATCTAATGGGGCCTACAAGAACTGAAAGTCTAGGAGGAAAGAGGTATATTATGGTCATTATGGATCATTACTCAAGATACACTTGGGTTGAATTTCTTAGAGAAAAAACAAAAGCATGTGAAAGACTGGAAATTCTTTGCAAGAAACTACAAAACGAGAAAGGGGTCCCTATTGCCAAGATAAGAAGTGATCATGGGAAGGAATTTGAGAATGCAAGATTTGAGTCTTTCTATGAAAAGAATGGAATCAAAAAGGAATTTTTAGCCCCCAAAACTCCTCAACAAAATGGAGTGGTAGAGAGAAAGAATTGGGTGATTCAGGAAATGGAAAGAGTCATGTTACTTAACAAGTGAATACCTCAAAAGTTTTGGGGAGAAGCCGTGAACACCTCGTGTCACATTGGCAATAGGATATTCTTCCGAGTAGGAACAAAGAAGACTGCCTATGAGATTTGGAATGGAAAGAAGCCCAGAGTAAAGTATTTCCGAGTGTTTGGAAGCAAGTGTTATATCCTAAATGAACGGGAGAATCTTGGGAAATTTGATGCAAAAAGTGATGAAGGTATTTTCCTTGGGTACTCTACTACTAGCCGGGCGTATAGAGTTTTTAACAAGAGAACTAAGACAGTGATGGAGTCCATCAATGTCAAGATTGACGATGCCTTAACAAAGGTAGAGATGATTGATGATGGAGAAGGGTTATGCACCAAAGAACCCGATGTTGAGGTTGAAGCTCTTGATATAGAAGTTGAAGGATCTACACTGGAAGAAGAGTCAACTTCCATGAACCCAAGAATGGAAACAAGATCGATGTCTAGAACATCAAGTCCTCTCACTCCACCGGAAGTCCATCCTCCCATCTCACGGAGTGATGAAGTCTCCACATCAAAGAAGCCATCATCAAGAGTAATTAAGAACCATCCGGAAAGCAACATTATAGGGTCTCTAGATGAAGGTCTTCGCCTCAAAAAAGGAAACATCCTTTTGGCCAATCATGTAACATATCATTGCTACCTTGCTCAATTTGAGCCAAAAAGGGTAGAAGAAGCTCTTCAAGATGAGAATTGGGTTGAGTCAATGCATGAAGAGCTAAATCAGTTTGTGAGGAATGATGTGTGGGAACTTGGTCCAAGACCTGAAAATGTTCATGTCATAGGCACAAAATGGATATTCAAAAACAAAACTGATGAAGATGGAAAGATAATACGGAATAAATCTCAGTTAGTAGCTCAAGGATACACTAAAGTAGAAGGAGTAGACTTTGATGAATCCTTCGCTCCTGTGGCAAGACTTGAGTCTATTCGAATTCTCATGTCCATTGCATGCACTATGAACTTCAAACTCTATCAAATGGATGTAAAATGTGCATTTCTAAATGGATACCTGAATGAAGAAGTGTTTGTTGAGCAACCAAAAGGTTTTGAGGATCCTCACTTTCCTGATCATGTGTTGAGATTGAAGAAAGCCCTTTATGGCTTAAAACAAGCCCTTTATGGTGGGGGAACTCACATTTATCTTGGGCCTTCAAGTCAAACAACAAAAGGAAGGTATATTCGTCTCACAACAAAAGTATGCTAGAAACATTGTCAAGAAGTTTGGACTAGACTCCAAAAAACATGCCTCCACTCCCATGAGCTCGTCTACTAAACTGAATGTTGATTCTTCCAGAGTGGAAGTGAATCCTACCTTATATAGGAGTATCATTGGGAGTTTACTCTATCTTACAGCTAGTAGACCGGACATTGCATTCAGCGTTGGTGTTTGTGCCAGATATCAAGCTGCTCCAAAGGAGTCACACCTGACTGTGGTTAAGCGAATTACTCGATATATCAATGGAACTTCAGACTATGTTTTGTGGTATTCAAAAGACTCAAATGCTTGTCTTGCCGGGTATTCAGATGCTGACTGGGCTGGTAGTGTGGACGATCAGAAGAGTACTTTAGGAGGCTGTATCTACCTTGGTAACAATCTTGTCTCGTGGATGAGCAAGAAAAAAAATTTCATGTCTCTCTCTACTGCTGAAGCAGAGTACATAGCTGCTGGAAGTTGCTGCACCCAACTGCTTTGGATGAAGAAATTACTCCATGACTATGGAATTCCTCAAGAGACGATGTGTGTCTTTTGTGACAACACCAGTGCCATTAATCTTTCTAAGAACCCTGTCCACAGCATTCAAAATCTAAACACATAGAGATACGTTACCATTTCATTCGAGATTTGGTAGAGGAAAGAGTTTTGTGTCTTGAATTCTTACACACCGACAATCAAAAGGCGGACATCTTCACCAAGCCTCTCGATGGTCCACGGTTTGAATCCCTTCATAAGACCATTGGTTTTGGTACAATTCCTTGAATCTCTTGTGTGATGTGTGCTTCACATATTTACAATGTGTTATATTATTTGTTGGGGCACACGCTACTTTGTTGGCTTTTTGTATAGCATGATTCTGTTGGATGTTAATTGTAGTGTTTGTTTTTGGTGTTTTTACATTGTTGCTTTTGATCAATCTTTTCCTTTTTATGTGTCAAAAATCCAAAAACCACATAAAAAGTAGAAAATCAAAAAGTTTGATCGACATTGTTGAGTTTTGTCTCAAAACTTGTTTTGCCTTGTACCTTTGTGCTAATGGCTTTGTACATTTATGAGCGTAGCTTATTTCTTTGCACTCTTATCACTGTGGAAGAAATCTTGAAATCTATGTGACTGTTGTAAATAGATCTTCAAACTTGTCATGAATGATTAGTGAATGGTTATATTGATCTTGAGACATGCATAGACTTGTGCCTATATATCTTCCCACTCTTTATTTTTTTTACTAAAAAGAGCTCACCAAATGTAAATCTCCAAATGAAAAGAGATATTGAGCTGCAAAAGCCTGTCGCACATACTAGTATTCAACTAGGAAAAAGGGAAAGCGACCAAAAATTAAAGTGAATGATTATTCAAAAATCCAAAGGCTATCTCATCAAGGAGAAATATCAAATATCATTCTTACAATGAGAGGTGATTGTCTCAAAAGGATCAAAAAGATCAAATGTTATGATTGAAAGTGGAGTCAAATGTAAAACTCCAAATTATGTAATCAAGTCTTGTGGGAGGTCATATATGCATACTTCTGTAATTGAGATGGGTCACATTATCTAGTGCTAATTGTGTATGCCTTGATTGAATTGATCATTGAAACTTCACATTAGACAAAAGACTATCTCATTGTTGATACTCACACACAACACACAAGTTTATGTTCAATGAATGCCATATTCATTTGTGTGATTGTACTTCATAAAATGTGTTTTCACATGCTCAATCTTTGTTGATTCAAGCACAAAAATATTTTTGAGTGTTTTAGGTGTTTTTTGAAAGTATTTTGTTCTTCAAAAACTGAAAATTTCAAAAAATAGTGTTGCCCTGTTTTGGCGACTCAGTCGTGGGTAAGTCAAGTTGCATGCCACAATCGCGAGCTCGCGGGTCTATTTTGGCGACTCGTTCGCGAGTGGAAGGTCCAGTCGCGAGGGATACACAGAGATTTTCGCAGCTCAGCTCGCGACTCCCTTGCGAGTGAGACTTCCAGTCGCAAAAAACACTTAGAAATTTTTTCAAAACTTTTGGCTTGAAGTATTTTGGCGGCTGTATCTAGCAACTCACTGGCGACTTACCTCAGTCGTGAAAATCGCATGTTTTGCAAAATGAGCTCATTTTCAACACTATTCTCAAAAAGGGTCTTAATTTGTTTGTGTTGCATTCTGAGGCTGTTCACTTTCTGGTCATACTTTCAATTGTTCAAAATCACTGTGGTAGTCTCCAAAATCCTCCGCCATTTTGTTATCATTCTCTCAATCTTCAAGAAAAGGTATGGGTTTTGTCCTCTACTCTTTATTTTTCACTGATATTACCTTTTCCTCGTGGATTTTGTGTTTTATTTGGTATTTGTATATCTCTTAACTGTGTTTGGTTATTTGAGTGTCTGATGTTTTTATTTTTTTGTGGATTTAATCTGATCCATTCTATATTGTGGCCACATTAGGTCATTGTTGTCCCTCATATTTATTTTCTAGTCATTTCCATCTAGCTCTTAGGATTTTCTTCATTACCCATAATTTGAAACTAATCCACTGCTAATAATGTCTGTTGGATTGTGTTCTTTCTTTTCCTCTATTACATGATACAGACTGGGAATGTCTCCATTCAAGAAAGCAGCTGTGAAAGGAGGTAGTTCCAAAGGAAAGGAGCCTGTCATTGATGTCGATGACTACTCACCTCAAGCAAAAGGGACTCGTTCTTCATCAAGAGTGTTCGATCCCAACAAGTTCAGATCCTATGCTGCCTTTCAGACTCATGAGAATTATTTCTAAAATGCTACACCATTACTGGAAAGACCTGTTGACCAATCGTCACTTCATGACACTGACATTCAAAAATGGTTTGCTCACAAGGATTGGAATTACCTCCTCTCTGATCTGGATGAAACTTATGAGAATTTGGTAAAGGAATTTTATGCCAATGCAATTGTGGAAGGAGAAGAACTCAAGTGCTGGGTCAAAAGAAAAAGTTTTTCAGTCTCTCCTGCATATTTGGCAGAGATCCTTCACATCAATCGGCCAATGCTTAAACACTCACCGGTTTATGATGATCTTTGTCCTGATGAGGAACTCCTTAAGGATGGTCTTGGACAAGACTTGGAATTCTCATCCAATGGAAACTCAGTGAACGTTTCCTCTCTTCCTTCGAAACTGAGAATGCTTACAATTGTGATGTTTCACAATTTGTACCCCTATCCAGCACTGGGTATATGAACCTCGGACGTGCCTTGTTCCTTCATGACCTAATCTCTGATGTAGAGATTGACATTTGTGCTCATGTCTTTCATGTTCTGTGCAAAACAGTTCTACGAACTGAGTCCCGAATATGTGTTCCTTTTTGCTGTCTCATTTCAAGGATCTTGAAGCTCAAAGGAATTTATCCAACAACAGATGAATCTCCTTGCTCAAAACCGAGTCCAATCAACATGCGTACATTTAACGCAAGCATTGGTCATAGTCAGAAGAGAGCCAAACTGGAACCTTCCACATCTCACAGTGGTTCGCATTTCAGCACTCTATCCCTTGACGAAAAACTTGACCACATTGTATCATCTATCCACGAGTTGAGTACCAAGATGTCCTGACTCACATATACTCTACACCATCACAGCACTCGATGGGATATGAAGTTTACCTCACTACAAACTCGATTGGATCAGATTCAAAGAAAGCTAGAAGAGGATATGTAGCTATTCCATGACAAAAAGGGGGAGAGGATGTCATAAGGGGAATGCAATGAAAGGGGGAGTGATAGCTTGATCAGAGGGGGAGAAAATCAAAGGGGGAGTGTTTCTGCAAGTAGTTTCTATACTTTACTTTAAGTTGTTTTTCAGTTTATAATGTGTTTTGTACCCATGTTGCTTTTGTAAGCTTTTAGGGTTTATGTTCTTTATCTGTAGGCTTTATGATCTGTACCATGCTTTTATACAGCCTTTTATACTTTGTTAAATCAGTACTGTTAACTAAATGTCATGCATTTTCTTGTTAAGTACTGTTACTCTTGTGTCCTTGTAGGATTGTTCCTAGAAGCATATACTTAGTGTATTATGCATTGGTTGAATGTTGGGCATGCAAGTGACTTTCATTGAGCTTGTTTGCTTGTTTGTTTAAGTGTTCATTCCAAGTGTGAATGAGCATTGTGGTCACTACCTTGTAGTGATTACTTGGTTGATCAAGCCATGGTTTGTTTCTTAACTCCATCTTTGCTTGATCACATATTATCTGTTTCATATGCATTTCATGCTTTTCTGCATACAATGATCATGGTGTATTGTTGTGTTTCAGGAATTTCATGTTCATATGATTCAAGAGCTTCACAGTTTCTAGAGTTAGGTGTGAGTGAGTTTTGCTCAACTGTTCCCAACTCACATGTTAAGTCTAGAGTCTGTTTTAGGGTTTTGTCACGGAATAGCCAAAGGGGGAGATTGTAAGGTTGAATTTAATCAACCATCTTGTTGGCTTTATTCCGTGCCAAATTTGCTTGTATTTCAGCATTTAGTAACCCTGTATTTAGGTGAGATTGTTGTAAGGGTAGTGAGTGAGATAAAGTATTGAAATGCTCAAGAGTGTGCAAGAAAATAGAGACTCGCGACTTGATTTCGCGGGTGACTCGCGGTTTCAAGCCACCAGAAGCAGCACACGTGCCAAGCATGCCAGAAGTTGAAGCGTCATGCTAGCTAGAGCACTACAGGACAAAATAGGACAACTGGCCGTTCTGTTATCGCGCGGTTGGATCTCGCGACTCAGTCAAGCCGCGAGGCCAAGCCGCGAGCCACCCCTGTTTTGAAAAACCTGACTCTTCACATTCCATTCTCACCCCAATATAAATACCCCTTATACCCTCATAAGAAAGAGAGCTTCTAGAGAGAATTTTGAGAGAGAAACCCTAGAGTAAAACAAGATTGATTCATCTACAATCTTTACATAAGAGTCTCTTCAAATTCCTCAACTCTCTTCCTCTCCATTGTTAAACCCTTGAGAAGTCTTTTACCAAAAACTGTTCTCACCATATCCATTACTGTGAGAGGGTTGTTTGGTGTTCTGGGAAGCAGTTAGGAAGGAACCAATCTACATTGGTTGATACTATGGTCAAGTAGCGGAATCCGGGAAGCTAGAAAAGAAATAGGTTCGGCGCAACCTCGTTGGAGTAAGAAGCTTGGAGGGCTTAGGTACACTGGGTAGATTAGGCTTGGAGGGTCTATTGCTGTTCATGTATCCTAACTACATTTTCTAGTGAATTACTTACCGCTTGGAGGGCGGCGGAGAGGTTTTACGCCGAAAGCTTCGATTTCCCCTTCGATAACACATCGAGTATTGTCCTTGTGTTTGCATCTTCCTTCCCTTTTATCTTTGCCTTTTATTATATGCTGTGATTGTGATTTTAATTTGCTTAGATTGTTTACCAATTCTGTTTATAGTTTTTGTTCATTTTCCACACACTAGTTGTTTGTAATAAAGCTTGAATTGGTTATTTTGTAATTGGGGGTCTAAACGTTCAAGAGTGTTTTATACACTATTTGAGCTTTTACCTTCCACTCGCGAACAAGTCGCCAAAACTGACCCGCGAGCTCACGATTGTGGCATGTGACTTGAATGACCCGCAACTGAGTCGCCAAAACAGGGCAACACTGTTTTTTTGAAATTTTCAGTTTTTGTGAGAACAAAATACTTTTCAAAAACAACTAAAAAACTCAAAAATATTTTTGTGTTTGAATCAACAAAGATTGAGCATGTGAAAACACATTTTATCAAGTACAATCACACAAATGAATATGGCATTCATTGAACATAAACTTGTGTGTTGTGTGTGGATATCAACAATGAGATAGTCCTTAGTCTAAGGTAAAGTTTCAATGATCAATTCAACCAAGGTATACACAATTAGCACTAGATCATGTGACCCATCTCAATTATAGAAGTATGCATATATGACCTCCCATAAGACTTGATTACATAATTTGGAGCTTTACATTTGACTCTACTTTCAATCATAACATTTGATCTTTTTTATCCTTTTGAAACAATTACCTCTCATTATGAGAGTGATATTTGATATTTCATCTTGATGAGATAGCCTTTGGCTTTTTGAATAATCATACACTTTATTTTTGGTCACTTTCCCTTTTTCCTAAGCGAATACTAGTATGTGCGACAGGCTTTTGCAGCTCAATATCTCTCTTCATTTGGAGATTTACATTTGGTGAGCTTTTTTTTAGCAAAAATAAATAAATAAATAAAGAGTGGGAAGATATATAGGCACAAGTCTATGCATGTCTCAAGATCAACATAACCATTCACTAATCATTCATGACAAGTTTGAAGATCTATTTACAAAAGTCACATAGATTTCAAGATTTCTTCCACAGTGATAAGAGTGCAAAGGAACAAGTTACGCTCATAAATGCACAAAGCCATTAGCACAAAGGTACAAGGCAAACCAAGTTTTGAGACAAAACTCAACAATGTCGATCAAACCTTTTGATTTTCTACTTTTTATGTGGTTTTTGGATTTTTGACACATAAGAAGGAAAAGATTGATCAAAATCAACAAAAATGAACGAAAGTATGCAAAAACAGACAAACAAATTTCAACCAACACAATTAATAAGCAAACAACCAAACAAAGTCACAAAGCATAGGAAGTATTGATGCAAGGACATGTTGTAATGCTTATGCATGAGTACCCTTTTTCACCCACATGTCACTTGCATTTGGTGTGATTTCCTTATTGGATTGGGTATGAGAGTTAGGGCATTCAAACCTTCGTGTGAAGCTTTCCAAGCAGTTGGTGAAAGCACCAATCATCTTCATTACGTCTATCATTCCGGGATCACCACTTTGATCTCTTGATGGTTCACCAGCCCAATTTCTCTTGTCATTTCTAGGTCCTCATGACCTTGGAGCAGTTGCATTATTCATTGCTCTCAGCTTTTGAAAATTTGGTCAAGTATACCATTGAAGTCCGCAATGATGACACACATAGTTCGATCTAGGACCTCTTTGTGATCGTGGACGAGACTTGGCTCGGGATTCAGACTTGCCCACAGATTGATTACGGGGGTTGTTCAACATCTGTTGGTTCTCCACGTTCCTCTTCTCCTCTAACTTTGGCTTCTCAGTAGTAGGGCCAACTTCAACTGACTCTTTGGCCTTTACAAACTTCACTTCTTTGGTGATATTGCCAAATGAGCTACTCCCTCCGGTATATCCCAACCTAGATTTGTCTGAAAAATGCTTTTGAGATGAAATAACATCATCTAGCATCTTGGTGGAGACCCTCTCTATCTTAGCATTTGCTTGCACAACCTCTTGCTCAAGAAATCTCACTTTTGTGTAGGCTTCTGACAGCTCACCATTCAGTGTCTCTATCTCACATTTGGCCTCCTCATAGTGAATTAGGAGACTTTTATAGTCCTCCTCTGCCTTCTTCATCTTTCTCACAACTGCCTTGGCCACCCTTGTGTACTCACCTGACTTCTCCAGAAGTGAGTTATAATTCTCTTGAAGATTGACTGTGCTTTCATCTTCTTCAGCATCTGATTCTTCAACAACTCCCAATGATTCTTCATCACTATGCTCTCTAAGTTCACGTACAAGCAAATTTAACTCGTCAAAAGACTCAACATGGGCAATAGTCATAAAAGCAGAATAATTCCCTTCTTTGTCACAGCTTTCCTCAGAATCTGAGTTGGATGAATCCGAGTCATTCAGTGTTGTGGCATACACCTTGCCTTTCGATTTCAAATAATTCGAACATTCTTTCTTAAAGTGTCCATAACCTTTACATTCAAAACAAGTGACGCCTTATGAAGATTGGGATTCTTTTCCATCATTCTTTTTTAATTCCCTTTTCTCCCTTCCTAAACTTTGGAATTTCCCTTTATCACCAAATTTGCCATTATTCTTGAATTTCAAGAATTTTCGGAAATTTTTCACAAGGTAAGCAACATCTTTGTCAACCACATCCTCACCCGATGAGTCATGGACTTCCAACTTTTCATTAATGGTCTTAAGAGTAAGAGATTTGCTCTTCCATTGAATGGATAGCGACATTTCATAAGTCTGAAGAGAACCAATTAGCTCTTGGACTTTGATGTCATCAAGGTCCTTACTCTCTTCAATCGCTGTCACTTTGGCACGAAAACTTTCCGGCAATGACCGAAGGATCTTCCTTACTATTTTAGAATCCTTCGTTTTCTCCCCTAAATTGAACTTGCTGACAACCACCTCATTCAATTTGCTATAGAAAGAGTCAAAGGACTCATCCTCACTCATTTTGAGCTCCTCAAACTGAGTGTTTAGCATCTGCAACTTGGTGTCTTTCACTTTCTTTGTACCTTTGTAGGTGGTCTCCAATATCTCCTATGCTTCTTTGGCAATGGTAATGTGAGAAATCCTGTGAAACTCATCTGGAGACACATCACAGAAAATCGCGTTAAGTGTTTTACTGTTAGCATTAGATGCGGCGAGTGCTGCCTTATCCCATGTGGATTTGGCTTCCTCAGGCCTGGTCCAACCTATATCAACAGCATCCCAAACTGATTTATCAATGGAACATAAAAATGCTCTCATGCGAACCTTCCAAAAAGCATAATTACTACCATCAAAATATGGAGGTGCATTTAGGGATTGAGACCGGCCCATCTCAATATGGGGTTAAGGATCACACTATGGTAATGAAAACAATAAAAGTGTACCCACTCTGATACCAATTGAAAGTTCAAATACTGTATAAAACACCCTTTAACATTTAGACCCCCAATTACAAAATAACCAATTCAAGCTTTATGACAAACAACAAGTGTTCGGAAAATGAACACAAGCTATAAACAGAATTGGTAAACAATCTAAGCTAATTAAAATCACATCCACAACAGAAAATAAAAGGCAAAGATTAAGGGAAAAGAGATGCAAACACAAGGACAACACAACGATATGTTATCGAAGAGGAAACAGAAGCCCTCGACGTAAAACCTCTCCGCCGCCCTCCAAGCAGTAAGTAATCCACTAGAAAATGTAGTTGGGATACATGAACAGCAATAAACCCTCTAAGCCTAATCTACCTAGTGTACCTAAGCCCTCCAAGTTTCTTGCTCCAATGAGGTTGTGCAGAACCTATTTCTTTTCTAACTTCCCAGATTCCGCTACTTAACCATAGCATCAACCAATGTAAAATTGGTTCCTTCCTAACTGCTTCCCAAAACACCAAACAGCCCTCTCACAGTAATGGATATGGTGAGAAAAGGTTTTGGTAAATGACCTCTCAAGGATTTAACAATGGAGAGGAAGAGAGTAGAGGAATTTGAAAAGTCTCTTATGTAAAGATTGTGGATGAATCAATCTTGTTTTACTCTAGGGTTTCTCTCTCAAAACTCTCTTTAGAAGCTCTCTTTCTTTCGTGGGTATAAGGGGTATTTATACTAGGGTGAGAATGGAATGTGAAGAGTCAGGTTTTCAAAACAGGGCTGGCTAGCGGCTTGGCCTCTTGGCTTGACTGAGTCGCGAGATCTAGCCGCGAGATAACTGAATGGCCAGTTGTCCTATTTTGTCCTGTAGTGCTCCAGCTAGCATAACGCTTCAACTTCTGGCATGCCTGGCACATGTGCAGCTTCTAGCGACTTGTAGCCGCGAGTCACCCGCGAGTCACCCGCGAGATCCAATCGCAAGTCTCTGTTTTTCTTGCACACTCTTGAGCATTTCTTCACACTATCTCAGTCACTACCCTTACAAAAATCCCACCTAAATATAGGATTACTAATTGCTGAAATACAAGCAAATTTGGCAACAAGATGATTGATTAAATTCAACCTTACATTCGTCATTTCCATTAACTCTTCCCAGGTCATCATAAAACATTCAGGTAGGTCATAGATTAATTCAAATGGGTCCTCTTTACTTTCTTCTTCTGTCATCAAGCAATTAATCCTCAGTCCTCTCCCAAAATTGTGGTTGGGAAAGGGATTATTAGTGATGCTAAGCCTTATTGGTGATGCAATCACCTTATTGTCTATTAAGTCTTGAATTGCATGACGAAGGCCAAAACACTTGTCAATATCATGGCCAGAGCCTTGGTGGTAGGCACACCTCTTATTCACATCAAATCTTGAAGGTAGTGGGTTTGGAATTGGTCTTGGGTCTATGGGCTTCAGTAAACCTTTTGCTTTTAGCTTCTTAAATACTTGGCTCACAAGCATATACAACTCATGAAATTCCCTCCTAGGCATTGGGAGTGGCCCTCATGATACTTGCACAAGTGCAGTGGGTGCAATTAGTTGGCAATGATCATTTTTATGGATATTAGAAACTTCTTCAGCCTTAGAATTAGATCCAAAACTCTTTTTAAACCTTGGTGGGTCATCATTCTTTATAGTGCCATTATTTATTACATCCTCAATTTGGGTCCTAGTAGCAATCAAAGCTTTAAAATTAGGAAAATACTAAGCAAACAAGTACTTATGGTATACAGGTAATAAATTCGTTACAACCATAGCTAACTGTTCTTCTTCACTTGGCCTATTCATCATCTGTGCTGCCTTGGACCTCCACTTGGTAATGAAGGTAGAGAAAGATTCTTTCGACTCTTGCTTTGTAGTCTCAAGATCTCTCATTTTTATATCCACTTCTATGCTGTATTTGTATTACTTGTGAAACTCACGGAAGATGTCCTCCCAACTCCTTATTCTAGTGTCATCTAGGTTAAGGAACCATCTAAGAGGGGGCTCCAGTCAAAGTGTTTTGGAACATTTGAGCAATTCAGTCGCACTTAGGGGTTGCATGGCCCTCATATACATCTTCAAATGGGACTTTGGGTAACGGGTCCCATCAAACTTTTCCATGTTCACCATCTTGAACTTAGCAGGCAATCTCACATCAGGGAAAAGTGAAAGGGATTAGTAGTCCATGAGGTCTTCCATCTTACGAGCTCTTCTAATCATCTCTTCCATTTTGTTCATTCTTTCATTAATCTTCTTCTAACTCTCCATGGTTGGTGGATTATGGTCAGCCTTATTCTCCTCTTGGTTACTCTTTAGACTCTAAAACTATTACACCATAAGGTTCATGTGTTCCTTCAATCGAATCTGACTAGCTACCATGGTGTTGAGTAGCTCTTGAGTGTTCATGGGTTCTTCAGTGTTTGGATGTTCTCCCTCTTTTGCCATAGTGTTAAGAGCTTCAGACTTCTTGTGGCTTTAACTTTCTTGTAGGTCGAATACGGGATTATGATGTTGTAGCAACGGAGTATCTTCTATGCTTACGGGCTTTAGTACCGTAATGGGAGTGATGGGCTTTGAACTGGATCTACTAGCTTGAGTATTGGCCTTAGGTTCTCTTTGCAGCCTTCCTTCAGATCTTAACCAAATTCTCCCCTAATGACAGGCTTGGTCAAGTTAATCAAAGCTAGGTCCCCATCCACATCAATCAATCAACCAAACAAACACATACAACATGCAATGCAATTTTAACATGGACCAGCCTAAGAGTAAGTTCTAAGTCATTACGTTGTAGGGTGGATTTGTTGTTTTATTGTTTCCTATAGATAGGACGTTACACCTCCCAACTTGTAATGTAATGAACATTGTGTTGGTCCGAATGACATGGTCTTTCCTTTATAGTCAACAAGAAATGATCTAGTGACTTTGGGCTATGAGTTTGTGAGTTCGCCATTGGGTACCCGAATCTAATGAAGACCGGTGATCCATGGTTACTACCACTATATGTTGAGATGGGTGCATGCATATTTGTTGTTTTGATGGCACACACTATGACCATTAGGAAAAGCTCTTAACAAACAAACATGGCAACAGAAACAAAAATAATCATACAAACATCTCAAGACATAAATAAACAAACAAACAACAATATCATGCAAAAGACAAGGGTATATTGTTGGTCACTTAAGTCTAACATGAAGCTTAGCCTTTGACATCCCCAGTGAAATCACCACTATGAGAGAACCCGGTAAAGGAGGCTCTCAAAAAAAGAGATTTGTGGGTGCTTTTTCAAGATACCTCTCTTTTTGGGTAAGTGGTGTGGAGTCGTCACTTATTTTTTTATACCAAAAAAAAAACTAAATACAAATTTACATGATTGAAATGCTTCGTTGTTATTGATTGAATAAAAAAGTACAAACTTGATAGATTGAATATTACAAGGTTTTGGATCCTAGTTACAAACTACCAAAGATACATGACTTTTTGTCCTAGTTACAATCTACCCAAAAAATAAAAAGAAAGATAAAGCCTAGGTCTACCTATCCAAAAGAAACTAAATTCGGAGGCTAAGTTACGGAATGGGAAGGTGTTAGGCACCCATCCCGCCCAAACAAAGTCTGATTTGCTAGACTCTCATGACCAATATACCTTTAGTGCATGATATGAATGATATGTTGCATACATGACAAACTTAACCCTAAACTAAATCACATAAGTCTACTTCATGAATGTGTCCTCTTCTTTAAAAAATTTAGATCTGTTTTTGTGAATAAAAAATTTGATTTGATTCAGAAAAAAAAAATATATATATATATATATATATAAAATATATTTGTTTTGGTATAGGTAAAAAATTAGTTTTTGGTGAAGAAAAATTAGATCTGTTTTATCAAGTAAAACAAGGTTTTTTTACTATAAAAAATATCATATCTATTTTGAAACAAAGTAAAAAATTGGTTTTTGGTTTGTATGTTAAAAAAAAAAAAAATCAGATCTGTTTTATAAGTAAAAAATCAAGATTTGTAGAGAAGAAAAAAAATCAAATTTGTTTTTTATGTGAAATAAAAAAAATAAAAAATAAAAAGATTTTTTAGAGGAGGACAACACTCATGAAATAAACCTACGCTACTTGCACAAAACAAAACAAACAAAACATCACTACTTATGACTTTCTTTTTTTATTTCGAAATCTGCTATGTTTAAAAAAAAAAAAAAATAGGTCTGCATCTAAGGAAGATACAAATCAGTTTTTATGTTAAAAAATTTCAGATCTGCATTTAAGGAAGATACAAATCTGTTTTTGTATTAGAAAAAATTCAGATCTACATCTAAGGAATATACAGATCTATTTTTTTGTATTAGAAAAAAATCAAATCTGCATCTAAGGAAGATACATATCAGTTTTTGGTTTTGGAAAAAACTCAGATTTGCATCTAAGGAAGATACAGATCTGTTTTAGTATTAGAAAAAAATTCAAATCTACATCTAAGGAAGATACAGGTCAGTTTTTATGTTAGAAAAAATTCAGATCTGCATCTAAGGAAGATACAGATCAGTTTATGGTTTTGAAAAAAATGTGATAATGTGTAGATTTTTCAAACTCAAGAGGTAAATCATGACAACAAAAGCATTAGGAACATATTTCAACAGAAATATTAACAACACATGGCATGAACATTATAAATTGAAACTAAAAGAATATCTACATCATGCATCATCAAAAAAAAAAAAAAAAAACACCTCTTACATGGATGTATTCTTCTTATTGAGGGAATATTTTAGGGTTCAAAGAAATTTATTCAATTATCTTTGAAACCTAAAATACCTTGCTTAAAAAAAATAAATTCTTATGGCTAAAGCCTCCAAAACGTCTTTAACGTAAGAGAGAAAATAATAGAAAATGGGAGTCAGAAAGAGGGGAAATCAGAGAGCATCAAAAAGTCCCTTGAATTTTGAGATGCAGCCTTTATTTATAGAGGTAGGGAGGCAAAAAAAATTAGCTAAATAATCAAAATACGAACTGAGACACGTCCTTATCTCTAAAAAATTGAAAAGGATGAGTTTTATCTTAATCTAAGCGCCCTGGGGCTATGGCCCGTGTTTGTGCCAATCGGCACTTGAAAAGTGCCAAATGGGCCTTTTGGGTGCTGGTCCCGTGTTCAAATTTTGGTTTGTTTTGGACTCCTTTTTTTGAGATTTTTTGAGCTGGGACTTGTACTTAGACGCATTTTTAATCCATATTCTAAAAATTAAACTCTTTTTCTAATAATTTAGGTATTTTCAGCAATAATTATCTTGTAGATAAATATTCCAAAAAGTCTTGATTATCGACAATTTTATTGTTATCTGATTATCCTTTTTATTCCTATGCAAGCATGCCTATTTTTGACACTCACTAACAACCAATCACAAAATTATTTAATTACTTTTAACTATTTAGCCAATCAGAATTAATTTAAATTAATCATGCGTGGTTGATTCTACCTAAACACAATGCATGCTGACTATGTAAACTTGATCATGCGATATCTTTCAATCTGACGGTTCGATTTGAAAATCAGTCATATTGTCGCAATCATTAGGACCTCAAGATCATTTTTATGATATGCAATGAACAAATTAATGCATGTAATGCAATCATGAATTTTGGGTATATGATTGGTCACTCTAGTCATCTTCCTTGATTAAATTATGGGTGCAAAATCGAGTGTCTACAAACACGTGCTGAGCTCTATTATCACACGTGTAGGATTCAATTATAATTGTTTTCATATTTCACTCTCTCTCTCTCTCTCTCTTCTTTCTATATATTGTAACTAAGACTCATAATTGTAATTAGGCTTGATAATTGCAATTCTAGAAAGTTCTTTCTCTCTGTATTCTTTTCTTTTCTCTGTGAATAAGTGTGGGTTTTTTACTTGGTATCAGAGCTTGATCCATATCCATGGCTTCTACAAATTCAACTTCGTCTTCTTCATCATCTACTTCAAATTCCTTACCTGCTATGTCTAGTTCATTTTTACCAATGAATAACTCTCTACTTTTGCTCTCAAACATGTCATCCATGATGACTGTGAAGCTTGATTATGGCAATTACATTGTATGGAAGCATCAAATTGAAGTGATTCTGGATACATACTCAATGATTGATGTTCTTGATGACTCAATCTTGGCTCCAGATTGATATCTGAAAGATTTGTCTAGCAATTTTACTACTAAGATCAATCTAGCGTTCACATCCTGGAAGAATCATGAACAAGCTATGTTTACATTTCTGAATTCAACTCTCTCTCCTATAATTCTTACTCTTATAGTTGGGCAGAAATTTGCGAAAGGAGTCTGGAAAGTGTTAGATAAGCATTTTGCATCGGTTTCTTGGTCTATGTTATGAGTTTTCGTAATGAGTTGAATGCAATCAAGAAGGGTATTGATTCTATTGATGGTTATTTCCAGAAGATTAAACAAGTTTGTGACAAATTACCTGCTGTGTTAGTGTTTATGGATGCTGAAGAGCTTCTTCATGCAGCTCTTGATGGTCTTCCTCCTAAATATGATTCCTTTAGCTCTGCTATAAGGACTCAAAGCAATGTTTTGTCAATTGAAGAATTGAATACTTTGCTTAATGCTGAAGAAAGAGTCGTTAAGAAAAGATCCACAACTGTTGATCCCAATTCAATTGCTATGGCTGCAAATTTTCAGTCTCAGGGTTTCTCTCAAGGAAGAGGAGGTAGGAACCATAATCAATGAGGCAGAGGTGGCCGAGGAAACAACAATAATAATGGTGGATTCAACTCTTATTACAGTAGTGGTGGTTATTCCAATACTGGAGGCTAAAGCCTTAATTCCAGTTCTCAGTTTCAGAATTTCAATCAATCTAAGCCATCTAGCAATTAGGGGCAGTCACAATCCAATAGGCCAACCTGTCAAATCTATGGTAAACTTGCATCCATGGTGGCTAATGCTGCTTAGGTTCAAGCCTCAAATTCTTGGCTCACAGACACAAGTTGCTTAGATCATGTCACTCTAAATCTATCTCAATTGTCTCTTCATCAGTAACCAGTGCAAGGAAATGAAACTGTCACAATGGGGAATGGTCAAGAGTTGCCAGTGACTCACATTGGCCATGGTGAGCTTCAAACTTTAACTCATAATTTTAGGCTTAATAATATAATAAGAGTGCTTGATCTTGCATCTAATCTATTGTCTATTCATAAACTTTGTCTCCAAAATAATGCATTTTGTTATTTTGATACCAATAAGTTCTTAATTCGGAATTTGCCCTCAGGGAAGATCCTCTACGAAGGGTTGAGTAAAGATGGGGTTTATCCCATTCCTTCACTTTCTGACCTATTTGCATCACTACATCATTCCAACTGTTCTGCCTTCATGTCTGTCAAACCATAACAACTTCTGCTTTGGCATCACAGACTTGTATTCATCTCTTAAACATGTATTTTCTTCTCTTACTTTGTCTTTGATTGATGAGGTTTGTTCCTCTTGTGAATTCTATATAAGTGCTAAGATGCACAAACATCATTTGAATAAAATTCCTATAGTTTCCACTTCTGTTCTTGATATTGTTCACAATGATGTTTGGGGTCCCTCTCCCATTACATCTTTGCTTGGTTTTAATTACTATGTAATATTTGTTGATGACTACACTCGTTTTACTTAGTTCTTTTTACTTAAACATAAGAGTGAGGTCTTATTTGTCTTCAAACACTTAAAGTCTCTTGTTGAAACTCAACACTCCACTAAGCTCAAAGTTTTAAGAACTAACAATGGATCTAAATATGCTAATTTTGATTTTCAAGCCTATTGTTCTGAGAATGGCATCTTTCACCAAACTTCTTAACCTTATATCCTTGAGCAGAATGGTGTTTTTGAAAGGAAACATAGGCACATAGTTGAAATTGGTTTAGCAGTTCTCTATCAATCCCATCTCCCATACAATTGCTGGTCTTATGCTTTATCTACAGCTGCCTACCTCATAAATAGACTTCCATCTTCTGTTTTAGACTTCCAATCACCATAGGAAAGGCTTTATTCTAAGCCACCACCTCTTCAAGCTCTTAAAACATTTAGGTTTGCCTGTTATGCATATCTCAAGCCTTTTAACAAGAATAAATTGCAGCCCAAATCTAAACCTTGTATTTTCATTGGTTATCCCCTTTTGTCTAAAGGGTATATTTGTTTAGATCCATCCATTAACCATATCTACATTGCTTGTTATGCTATTTTCAATGAATCTCTATTTTCTTTTGTTGTTGATTCTGCTTATACAAATCCTCATCTTCCTTTCTCTTCTGATATTTCTCAATGGTTCTATCCCTCTCAGTCTTTATCTTTTGCTTCTGGTACATCTGCATCCACTTCTATTTTGCCTGATCTTAACTCCACCTCTACTCTACATGACCTTACCTCCTTCATTCTACTATCCTTTCTTTCTTCTTCTTGTCCTATTCCATCTGTTCCCTCTCCAATTGATACTCCCTTGTCTGTTCTTGCTTCCACTCCCTTACCTGTTCCTTCTAATCCTGACTCTTCTTCTCCACTTTCCACTTCCACTTCCACTCCCTTGTCTGTTTCTGCTATACCTGAGTCTTCTTCTCATACTATTCTCTCTACTGATATTGTTCCTACCACTCAAAATGCTCATCCTATGATTACAAGATCTAAGCATGGTATATATATAATAGAACCCCCTTCCTTTGTTGTTGCTTCTAAACATCCTCAATGGGTGGTTGCAATGGATGCTGAGTTTCAGTCTTTACAAAAGCAGAATACTTGGTCCTTAGTTCCTTTTCCTCCTCATAAGAATGTGGTCACTTGTAAGCGGGTTTATAAGCTGAAGAGAAACAATGATGGCTCCATTACAAGATACAAGGCTAGATTAGTGGCTA
This sequence comes from Quercus lobata, assembly GCF_001633185.2. Classification (NCBI taxonomy): domain Eukaryota; kingdom Viridiplantae; phylum Streptophyta; class Magnoliopsida; order Fagales; family Fagaceae; genus Quercus; species Quercus lobata. The sequence goes on from NC_044904.1 coordinate 47,513,052, forward strand.
GAGGGTATCTTCAATAGTTTGACTTGGACTATGAGGAGACTTTCAGTCTAGTTGTTAAGCCTTCGACTGTGAGGCTTCTTCTTGCTTTGGCTGTTAATAATGGCTGGAAATTAAGGCAATTAGATGTTAGTAATGCCTTTTTGCATGGTGTTCTCAAAGAAGAGGTCTATATGGCTCAACCATAAGGATATGTTGATCTAGCTTTTCCTAAACATGTATGCCTTCTGTACAAAGCTCTTTATGGCCTTAAGCAAGCTCCTAGGGCATGGTTTGAGAGATTTACCACTTAACTACTTCATACTGGCTTCTATGATTCTAGTGTAGATGGTAACCTTTTCATTTTGAAACATGGCTCCTATCTGGTGTTTCTGTTGCTATATGTTGATGACATAATAATTACAAGCAATAATCAGCCCTTTATCTCTTCCATTATTCTACTACTTAGTTCTAATTTTGATCTCAAGGATCTTGGTCTTCTGTATTACTTTCTTGGTCTCCAGATTGATTATACATCTTCTGGCCTTTTTGTGCATCAAACCAAATATGCCTTAGACCTGCTTCAGAAGTTTGAAATGATTGATTGTAAGCCTTGTAAAACACCTTGTTCTCCTAAACAACATCTTCTTCCCAATGATAGTCCTCTTTTACTTGATCCAAAGCGTTATAGAAGCTTGGCTAGTGCTTTGCAATACCTTACATTTACTCGGCCTGGCCTTTCTTTTACTGTTCAACAAGCTTGCCAATACATGAGCAGCCCCACTTAGAATCACCTTCAGGCTACTAAGAGAATTCTCAAATACATTCAAGGGACTCTTCGTTATGGCCTTGCTTTCACTCCTGCTCCTTCTTCTTTGTCTACCTATAATGATGCTGATTAGGCTGGGAATCCAGTCGATCATAAATCCATTATAGGGATTATGGTTTTCTTTTGGAATTGTCCAATGACCTGGTCTGCTAAGAAACAGGCAACTGTTTCTTGGTCCTCAACAAAGGTTGAGCATTGTGACTTGGCCTCTACTACCGCTAAGTTATGTTGGATTCGTATGCTTCTTTATGGTCTTGGTATTTTTCTTCCTCAGCCTCCTTTACTGTGGTGTGACAATGTCAGTGCTTTGGCCATTGCCTCGAATCCTATATTTCACACTCGGACCAAACACATTGAAGTTGATTACCATCTTGCTCGTGAGAAGGTGCTCAGTCGTGATCTCTTGGTTAAGTTTATTTCTACTCATGATCAGCTTGCTGATATTTTTACCAAGGGTCTTCCTTCTCCCAAATTTCACTGGCTCTCTTCTAAACTCGTGGAAATTCCCCTTTCATTTGAGGGGGGATGACAGACCAGAGATGATTTCAAATGAAGAAGATGATACTATTCTGACGATCAAATCCAAAACGGTGTCTTCTGTCCAACTTATAAAACGAAAGTTTCACCTAAAGCAAAATGCTATCATTCCTCATTAAGTCTAATGGTGTCGTTTCTGCTGTATTAGAGTTTAGGCTATTGAATTCAATTATAACACGTGCTAAGCTCTGTTATCACACATGTAGGATTCAGTTTTAACTGTTTCCGTATCTCTCTCTCTCTCTCTCTCTCTCTCTTCTTTTTATATATTGTAACTGAGACTCATAACTATAATTAAGCTTGATAATTGCAATTCCAGAAAGTTCTTTCTCTTTGTATTCTTTTCTTTTCTCTGTGAATGTGTGTGGGTTTTTTACAATTTCCATGTTCCATTTTCAGTTAGAATTATGTAATTACTCAAAATAATAAAAATGATAATTAAAAAAAATACTAATCAACATTATTTATATTACCACAACACTAGAGCTAAAAATTTAGCTATTTGGCACTACAAAAAATTATTTTATCTATTTTACCTACACACATGCTACAGTAGTAGATCTATTTTAGTTTTCAACACAATAAAATAAAATAAACATCACAATAAAATAAGATATCTATTACAATAAAATAATAAATCCACGACACACAACCATTACACACAACCATCACAGTCACACACACAACCACAACCACCACCACCACCACCACAAAGAAAAAAAATCAACCAAGCTCACACCCATGAGACCCACTAGGCAACACCTACCACCACGAAACCCACTCGAGCCACCACCACGAACACATCGATCTACCCACAAACCCGCCCACACAGACACCGTATTGAATCCAGCGACCCACTCACGAACCACACTAACCCACCACAGCACATCGACACCAATGAACCTAATCGACACTGACTATCCAACCACACCACAGCCCACCGATGCCGACGAACGCAACGACCTACCGACGCTAATCGGCGGCTTAGGACGGCTGGTGGGTCGATGACGTTGAGGATGAGTTGGGCCATTACCGCCAGTGAAACAGAGGTGAGAAAACACTGTAAACAAAATACCCCCGAAAATTTCATCAACAAAGAAAGAAAATGTGAGATAGCAGAGAGAGGGTGGAGCTCGGAGGTTCGGCCTTTGAGGTAGAGATCTAGAGAGAGAAAATGCGAGATAGAGTGGTTAGCACTGGGCAAGGGCTTGGTCGGTAGCAACGAGCAGAAACAAAGGGGGTGAGGACTGAGTGGAGAGGAGCAATGGGTAGAAATGGAAAAGAGGAGAGAAGAAAAGAAAAGAAAAGAAAAATTAAAATATTCTGATCAATGTAACATAAAATAGTTTTTTTTTTTTTTTTGAGCTACAATGCACAATTGTAGATAGTTGTGCACTGTAACAATGAAATTAAAAGAAATAGTTTTAGCTCCACTACTGTATGGTTATTTTTGTGTTTTGGAAGAATTAAAATAGCTATATAGTTTTTTAGCTCCACAGCTACAAGTGCTCTTATTTGTTGGCTTAAATTCATCTACTGTGAAACATTTTGGAGAGGAGAGAGAGAGAGAGAGAGAGCAGCAATACATAATTTTCAACATATCCCCATTTTTTGTCGGCAGAAGAAGCAAACAAGGAGTTTCCAAATTCATGCAGCGCAGGCCGGTGCCAGGCATCTTGAAAAGAATCCCAGCATTTTTTTCTACAATAATAAAAAAATTATAGATTAGAAAATCTGTCACGTACACAATCTTTTTTTTTTTTTTGGTTAGAATCAAAAAGTATTATTAAGTCAAAATTAAGAACAGAAATTATTATTATTATAATTATCTTGTTGTCACAATTAATTTGTGAAAGATAATCAGATTGGGGCATGCAAGCTTAAGCTTGGCAGCTGACGAAATATTTGAACATCATGATTGAATCAGTACCAAATTTAAGGAGACCTTATTTGTTGTGTCACTCACAGTCACGGGCCACACTCATGCATGGTATTAAATATTATATTAATTTGTACAAACAAGTCTTATATATGGACATATCAAGAAGCCAATTAATAAATATAAATATGAATCTTGTGGAAATTAAATAGAAGGCGATGGCAGGAGAATGCATGCTCTAAATGATCCATTCCCTTGTTCTTGTTGTGACACTATAATCCTGCTGCATGTGTTTGGAAATTCATACTTTTTTCCATTTTTATATTTATTGTAAATAATATTTAAATCTTTAAAATAACTCAATTATTACAACATGAAGATGACATTTGAATCATATTTCTCATTGTGAAGGTCATATGATATAATTGAGTAGGTCTTGGCTAATACTTCTTAATTATATTGTTTGTTAAATAGGTTTTAACTAAGATTTATATATATGCTTATTATAATTTTATTAGTGAGCTTAGGAGTACTAACACATAATTTTACAATATGTTAACTTAAGTGTGATTGATAAAAAGTAACAAGTTCGTGTATTCAATGAGTAATGCTGTAAATACAAACTATTTTATAACATTTTTACAAACTATTTATGACAAGTTTCTTATTCGTTTTCATCTAATATTCTCACTCCACTATTAACATTATTTTTTTCATTTACCAATAACCATGTACCACATTAGCAATTTATAAAAAAGTTTGTATATCTAACATTACTCATAATCAATAATAGACAAAATAATAAATAAAGAAATAATTAATTGCACAGCACTCATAATTACACAAATTAAGAAATTAAGTTAATCTTAAGAGAAATAAATAAAATATTAAAAGAGAGAGAGAGATTGAGAATGGAGGGAAGGACCCACCCGCTTAGAAGTGTGGAGGAGGAGCTCAGGAGGGATTTTGTAGAGATCTTCATCAATGGGTTTTGAAGCAGGAGGAGGAGGTGGTGGAACGGCGTCGTTCTGAACAGTAGTAGTAGCAGCAGTGTGAGTGGTTTTAGTTGACGGTTCCGTCACGTCACAAACCTTCTGGGCAGCTTTGACCTTTTTTGGCTCCTTGAGTTGCGGATGATGATTATTATTATTATTATTATATCGCTTTTCTCTTTCTCTTACACCACCACCAGCCCTTTCCCTCGTCGTCTACAGTACAAATTACCCCGCATTTCCATGCCTCAGACTCAAAATCATCATTATCTATCTCAACAATTCTTTCTTTTTACAAATAATTAATAAACATAAATATATATAATTTTGTAAACAGAATGTTTGAATTATCTGAATTAACATCTAACTCTTTTTTTTTTTTTTTTCTTTATAGTTTATGAAAGAGCATATGCAGTAAATTATTAGTGCAAGTTACAAGTTACAACATTATTACATATTCTTTTTTTATTTTAAAATGTAAATATGTTTCACTGTTTCTGTAAATTATATGAATGAACTTTATGTATTTTTATTTTTTATAAAACAAATAATAATAATAATAAAATCGTCTCTATTTATTTTACTATTTCATAAAAACTAAATAAAATACACCATCTTCAAAGGAAAAAAAAAAAAGATAAAATATTCCACCATATAAAAAATTATTAACAAGCACTTTTCTCGAAATCTATGGAATGAAAGTAATGCAAACAAAAATGTACGTAGTTTTTTTCCTTTCCCTTTGACTTTTGCACACGAAAATGTGTGAAACTTGTACCAATTATACCGAACCCAAAGAACAAATATATATATAAAAAGGATGTTTGAGAAAATAGTAGTTGGGAATTTTGACATTGAAATCTGAAAACGAGCTCTTCCAATTCCAGCCATATTTTCCGAAATGTGTCACATATGTTTGACTCACTTTCTTACTTTGCGTTCAAACTTCAAAAACAGGAAATACTAATAATATATCAACACACACTGACACGCACTCAAATTTTGAACCCAAATAAAGAAACAAATTAAAACATCATAAATAAATATTTAAAAAGAAATGTAAAATAGGTAATTAATGGAAGTGGGCGAAGAAGAAAAGAGAGAGACCTTGCGTGAAGGAGGGACAAAGCGAGATGGTTTGTTGAAATCAACGGCGTACAAGTCGCCACGCACGTAAGGATGATGATCAGTCTCTCCGGAGGAAGAACTACTGTAGCGAATCAAACCGGCCTGTCTTGCACACTCGAAATACTGAGTGATTGGCAGCTCGTTTGCGTTATCCCAGTCCCCAAACGCCGGGATTTGTCCACTCCTCTTACAATATTCCTATAATAACATAAATAATAATAAACAACATATATATATATATATATATATATATTACAACTTAATTAATAAGAGACATACTACAACTACATCAATCACATTCAAAAGAAAAGAAACCCAGAATAAATGTGTAAAAATCAAAATTAAAGAAAGAATAATAAGTAGTAGCAGATCGAAGTACAAGGCTTAATTTTGATGGAACTTACCTCCATTATATGATATACTTACTAACTTGCTTGTTTTGTGGGAGCAGCAGATCGAAGAAGAGGCCAAGGGAGCAGAGCAGAAAGATAAAAAGATCTATATCCTTTTTTCTTTTTACCTTGGGAAGGGATTCCCCAGAAAAACACACAGGATATAACTTTCTAGTACTTACTTCAGAATCTGGGAGAGAAAGTTAAAGATTTTAATTAAGCTGCTTTTATGACAAACAGTGGCATAGTATAGTACTGTAGTACTAGGAGCCGGGAGGAACAAGAAGCACAGATGTCAGAGAGAAAAAAAAAAAAGGTTTTTCCAACTTTCTCAGAAAGGGAAAAGAACAAAAGATGGTTTTACGTCTTGTTAGTGATGATCTATCTACTTTTATTATTATATGCCAATACTGATTCAAAGTACCAAAAAGAAAACAGTCTTTGTTTTTTCACTTCTCTAATTTTTTTCAACTTTTGCAGATTATAAAACAGTGTGTACAAACAAAAGTACTACTTTTTAGTTTTTACCCTAGTCTGTCTGGGGTGGTTGATGATGTTTCCAATCCTAGACCAAGACCTAAGAGTATTGGCATCAATGGATGCAAAATAAAAAAAATTTACTTCTCAAACATCACTTTATAAATTTCATCGTTTTAATTTATAACTCATTCAACATTTCAGATTTTATTTTTATATACAATTTATTAAAATAATATAAATTATCCGATAAGTAATAATAAAATAGAAAGTGAGTGAGACAAAGTGGAAGAGAGAGAAAAATTGAATAAAATATATTATTTTATTTTATTTTACAAACTCATAAATAGTAAGTTGAAAATATAAGAACTTACTATTTGCAAATTGTAAAAAAATTTAGGTATATATCTCTAGATAGAGCTCTTTTTTAGATGGTTAGTGGCTATTTTAGCAACTCAAGGGTTTTACACCCCCAATACTTAGGGGCTGTTTAGTTTTTAAAAAACCATCACTCATCACTCTATAACTCATCACTTATCACTGAAAATACCACAACTTCCTAAGTTGGCATGTTTGGCACTTGTTTCCAATTTTGATAACTCAAAAAATTTTACTTTTTGTGTGATCCACTGATTGACTTGGTGCACCCTTTTTTTTTTCCTTCAACCCCCAATACCCAAACTCACCGAATCCAGTGAAAAAAAAAAAAAAAAAGAACCTAGCTTGAAAGGAAAAAAAATGTCATTATAATTTTGTTTTTATAACTTGAATTGAGTAATGGAAACAAAAATTGAAAACACATCTAAACAAACTACTCAGCTATGAAATCCACCAATTTTAAGTCATGCTTGATGAAAAATGGAAATTGAAAATCCAAATGGCCTTAATGCTCTAATAAAAGAAAGAATGGGGGATTTCCTTGCTTCACGCGGCAGACAGGAAATGGACCCTTGAGTCCTGTGTTCCCACCTACAAGGCTACCTAATTATATATATATATATATATATATATATATATATATATATATATATGTGGGGCATCTGCATCTGCATCTAACTGTGTGCAACTATGACCAAACTGGGGAAAAAAAAGTTTTAAAAAAGCCCTCAAATTTGATAATAATGGCTGCTGCCAATTCCACATTGTTGCCTTTGGTGCTTCCACTCAATTGCACATCGGGAAAAAACATTTGAAAGTTTAAACAAATTTGAAATTTCCATAAAGTCATGAGATACTGTCTTTGGGTCAATGTTAGATCCAAGCTATAAATGTTAAATCCAAGTTATTCCGTATTGGATTAAGGTTGGAAATGAGTAGTCCATTAAAAGTACATATTCTGTCATATATAATTCTATTTTCAACGTCATAACTCAAATTTAAGCTCACCAAACACATTAGATGTTTAAGCAAAACTCAAGTTTATTTATAAGCTCTTGATTAACTTACTACAAATAAAATATTTATATTATCAATAAATTTCTAGTAAAACCATGACTAAAATATTGAACCCTTCATAAATTTATAAATTTTTACTACAAATAAAATTTTTATATTGTCAAAAAATTACAAATAATAATGAAAGTTCAATATGTGTATAAAACACTTTGAATGTTTAGATCATCAATTTACAAATTACCAATTCAAGCTTATTATCAAACAATTAATGTGCAGAATATGAACATAAGCAAATAATAGAATTGATAAACAATCTTAGACCAAATAAAATCACATTCACAGCAGAAATTAAATGGAAAAGATTAAGAGAAGAGAGATGCAAACACAAGGACAACACACGATATGTTATCGAAGAGAAAACCGAAGCTCTCAGTGTAAAACCTCTCCGCCACCCTCCAAGCGGTAAATAATCCACTAAAGAATGTAGTTAGGATACATGAATAGCAGAAGACCTTCCAAGCCTAATCTACGCAGTGTACCTAAGCCCTCCAAGCTCCTACTCCAATAAGGTAACGCTGAACCTATTTCTTCTTTAACTTACCGGATTCCGCTATAAACCATAGCATCAACCAATATGAAATTAGTCCCTTCTTAACTACTTCTCAAAGCACCAAACAGCCTTCTCATAGATATGGGTATGGTGAGAAAAGGTTTTGGTAATGTACTTCTCAAGGATGTAACAATGAAGAGGAAGAGAGTAGAGGAATTTGAAGAGTCTCTATGTGAAGATTGGGGATGAGTCAATCTTGTTTTTCTCTAGGGTTTTTCTCTCAAAATTCTCTCTGGAAGCTCTCCACATTTCGTGGGTATAAGGGGTATAAATACTAGGGTGAGAAAGGAATGCGAAGAGTTAGGTTTTTCAAAACAGAGCTGGCTGGCGACTTGGCCTCGCGACTTGACTGAGCCGCGAGTTCCAGCCGCGAGGTAACTAAATGGCTAGTCTGTACTTTTTGTCCTGTAGTGCTCCAGTTGGCAAACTTCTAGCATGCTTGGCATGTGTGCAACTTCTGACGGTTTGCAAGCCGCAAATCACCCACGAGATTCAGTTGCGAGTCCCTGCTTCTTTGCACAATCTTGAGCATTTCTTCACACTCTCTCACACACTACCCTTACATGATTCCCACCTAAATACAGGGTTACTAATTGCTAAAATACAAGAAAATTTGGCATGGAATAAAGCCAACAAGATGGTTGAAAGTTCTATAAGTGTATAAAACACCTTGAGCGTTTAGAACCCCAATTTACAAATTACCAATTCAAGCTTACTATCAAATAATGAATGCGCAGAAAATGAACGTAAGCTTCATACAGAATTGATAAACAATCTAAACCAATTAAATTCACTTCTATAGCAGAAATTAAATGAAAAAGATTAAGGGAAGAGAGATGCAAACACAAGGACAACACTCGATGTGTTATCGAAGAGGAAATCGAAGCCCTCAGCGTAAAACCTCTCCGCCGCCCTCCAAACGGTAAACAATCCATTAAAGAATGTAGTTGGGATACATGAACAGCAAAAGACCCTCCAAGCTTAATTTACCCAATATACCTAAACCTTCCAAGCTCCTACTTCAACGAGGTTACGCTGAACCTATTTCTTCTTTAACTTGCCGGATTCCGCTACTTGACCATAGCATCTACCAATATGAAATTAGTCACTTCTTAACTGCTTCCCAAACACCAAATGGCCTCCTCACAGATATAGGTATGGTGAGAAAAGGTTTTGGTAATATACCTCTCAAGGACAAAACAATGAAGAGGAAGAGAGTAGAGGAATTTGAAGAGTCTCTATGTGAAGATTGTGGATGAATCAATCTTGTTTTTCTCTAGGGTTTCTCTCTCAAAATTCTCTCTGGAATCTCTCTCAATATCGTGGGTATAAGGGTGTATATATAGTAGGGTGAGAGGGAATGTGAAAAGTCAGTTTTTCCCAAACAGGGTGTTTTGGCAACTTGACCTCATGACTAGGTTGAGTCGCGAGTTTAAGACGCGAGCTAACAGTCTGGCCAGCCTAGGAGTTTTGTCCTGTAGTGCAACATCTAGCACGACTCTTCAGCTTTTGGCATGCTTGACACGTGTGCACCTTTTTGGCGGCTTGCAAGCCGCGAGCCACCCGCGAGATCAGTCGTGAGCCCTTGCTTCTTTGCACAATCTTGAGCATTTCTTCACACTCTCTCACACACTACCCTTTCGTGATTCCCACCTAAATACAGGGTTACTAATTACTAAAATACAAGCAAATTTAGCACGGAATAAAGCCAACAAGATGGTTGATAAAATTCAACCTTACAATCTCCCCCTTTGGCTATTCCATGACAAAACCCTAAAACAAACTCTAGACTTAATATGTGAGTTGGGAACAGTTGAACAAAACGCACTCACACTTAACTCTAGAATCTGATAAGCTCTTGAATCATATGAACAAGTAACTCCTGAAACACAACAACACAATTTGATCATTGTATGCATAAAACTTGTAAGGCATATGAGGCAAGCACAATGCGATCAAGCATAATGGAATGAGAAATAAACCATGGCTTAACCAAACAAGCAATCACTATAAAATAGTGACCACAATGCTCATTCACACTTGGAATGAACATCCGAACATACAAGTTAATAAGCTCAATGCAAATCACTTGCATGCCCAACACTCAACCAATGCACAATACTTAAAGTATATGCACCTAGGAACAAAATCCTACAAGAGCACAAGAGTGAGAATACTTAAAGAAAATGCATAACATTTATCTAGAAGTATTGGCAATAGAACATAAAGGCTGTAAAGCAAAGTACAGACCATAAAAGCCAACAAGTTCATGGAAACAAACCCTAAAAGCTTACAGAAGCAACATGGGTACAAACTATCATAAGCAAGTTCCAAAAAAAAAAACTGAATAACAACTTTAAGTATTAACAAACCAAAGTAACAAAAGTGTTTTCAAACAGATCCATGAGTTTTTGAAACCAAAATAATAACCTAAGAAACACAGCCAGACAAAACCAAGAGTTTATAATAGAATACGATAAGTAAATAACTGATGAACTAGGCTAGTTAAAGTTAGGCAATATGTCCAAAGGTATTTGTGAGTATATATGACAGCTTTCTCCTCTTGAGCACACACAACTCCCCCTTTTCTTATGCACGCCTCCCTTTGTGTTGCTCTCCCCCTTTCAATAGGCTCTCCCCTTTGTTGGCACGAATAGCTAAAGGCTGTCCTCCAACTTTTGCTGAATAGCATCTAGCTGATTTTCCATGGTCGTGAGACGCAATTGAACTTGATTATTGGTGGAGTAGATAAGTCTTTCAATTCTGGCAATGCGCATTTAAAGATTTTCAAACAAAAGACCCAACCTGTCAACTTAAGGACCAGATTGGTCTGGTTGATTGCTAGTCAGCTGTAACTCAGGGGTGATAGGAGAGATAGTCGTGGTATGCACAGGTGTATCTGACCCATGAGCAGATGTTGTAGTAGGAGACATGTGTTCACTCTTTGGTTTCTGAGAGGAGTGACTCTTGCTAGCTTGAAGAGTTACCATGGATATTAGTCAAGGACGGTTGATTATTTTTCCATCTGATGAGGGATTGACACCTTCAAGGAGTATGATCTTCATGATGAGACTACAAAATGGAATACATGCTTGTGTTGCTATTCGAGCCGCGGTCTTCCCAATGGTCTAGAAGATACGAGCACAGATATCAATTGGGGCCCCAGTAATAAGATCACATAGGAATTGAGCTCTTCCAAGATTGATGAAAGCAGTATTGGATAACGGGTAGAGATTGGAGAACATGATCAGCTTCAGTGTGGTCAATTCAAGAGCAAACTTTGCAGTGTTTATAGATGTGCCTTTACTCAAGACTTCATGATCAGGCCCAAGAATTTGCAGAATGTCTTGAACCTTAGGAGTTCGATCATCATAAGGGGTGAGGTCCACATTCTCAGGTCTAGTAATGCGAAGAACCTTGGCTATGTAGTTTGGATTGATGGAAAACTCTTTCCCTCTTACCCAGAATTTTAACTCAACACCAATGTATCTCGCATTTGAGAAGAATTCCTTAACCAACTCTTCCATTGGGTCTTTGAAATTTCTGAACAGATTGGCCCAATCTTTAGCTTCAAAGATTCTAGGGATAAAAGTTGTCCCCAAAGTGTCAAACTGTACCACTCGTTCCACAATGAGAGTAGCATCTTCAAAAATGCTTGAGTGAGTCTGAGAATCAAGAGGAGTTTTGAACCTCTCACAATTTGAGTCTTTAGACGATTGAGACGAGAGACGAGTTCGTTTAGCAACAGGGGATGATGAAACATCAGTTACAATCTCTTTTTCTTTGGACGATCGGTGAGACATCTGTAAAATAACAAACACACAGCAAAGATCCAAGTGCACAGACACAAGACACGAACAACAACTTGATTAGATTCAAGATAGTCAAAAATTGGAGACTCATTGAAATACAAACCGAGATATCACTTAAACATAGTACAAGAACCTTGTCAGCAGTATGTGAGAATGAGCAATACTGAAGCAATGTAAACTAAAACATGTAACAGATGTTTAGCAATGATGAATAAGTAGTCACAGTTCAGTTCACTGTAAACTATGGTCAATCATATAGTCACAAATATCTGTCATTGTGACATTCTACCATGAGAATGATATGCACAGAGCAACACAGTCAAGATACAAGTGAAGCAAGCATCAAATCACTAGAGACAACAAAACCCCTTTAGTTAACCCAATAGAGTAAACCCATGAACGAACATTGCAAAACACACAAACTCAAATAAAATTTCACAAAATGAGGAATGCATGGATAAAAATGTAGAATAGAGTGAGAAAATAGAAACCCATACGTTTTTCCTTGAAGATTTGAAAGAGAAATGAAGCAAAATGCAAGTTCGTTTGAGAGAGACATGGTGAGTTTGAGAATTTTTCAGAAAAGGAAGAAGATGAATGGTCAGAAATGTTCGAGGGAAAAACTGAAAAGGTTTGAAAATTGACCAAGTTTGCCCAAAACACGCGATTTTCGCGACTGAGACAAGTCGCGTTCAAGTCGCCAAGACCAGCACCCAGAACACTAAGAAGAAAACTTTGGAAAATTTTCTAAGTGTTTTTCGCGACTGGATGTTCCACTCGCGAGAGAGTCGCGAACTAAGCCGCGAAAATCTCTATGTACCCCTCGCAACTGGATCTTCCACTCGCGACCAAGTTGCCAACCTGAGCCTCGAAAAGCATGAAAATCCAAATTTTGAAAAATATTCTAAGTCTTTTTCGCAACTGAAGCATTTACCCGCCAATGAGTCACTAGTGAGTCGCGAAATGGACTCACGACTGGGGCATGCGATTGGTTCTACCCGTGATTGAGTCGCCAGAACAAGGCAAAACAATTTTTGACAATTTTTACAAAAACAAAGTACTTTCCAAAAACAACTAAAAAACTCAAAAATCTTTTTGTGATAGATCACCAATGATAGAGCATGTGAAAACACATTTAATCAAGTACAATTACACGAATGAATATGGCATTCATTGAACATAGGCATGTGTGTTATGTGTTAATATCAAAGATAAGATAGTTCATAGTCTAATGTGAAATTTCAATGATCAATTCAATCAAGACATACACAACTAGCACTAGATAATGTGAACCATCTCAATTATAGAAATATGCATATATGACCTCCCATAAAGGCTTGAGTACAATATCTTTGAAGCTTTTCATTTGGCTTCATGTTTGACATAACATTTGATCTATTTGTTTCAACACATCTCATTTTGAGATCGAGACCTGAAATTTTTGATATTTCATTTTGATGAGTAAGCCTTTGGCTTTTTGGGCATCATATACTTTTAATATTTTGGTCGCTTTCCCTTTTTCCTAGTCAAATACTAGTATGTGCACCAGGCTTTTGCAGCTTAATATCTCTTTTCATTTGGAGATTTACATTTGGTGAGGTCTTTTAGCAAAAACAATAAAATAAGGTGTGGGAAGATATATAGACACAAGTTTATGCATGTTTCAAGATCAACAAAACCATTCACTAATCATTCATGTCAAGGTTGAAGATCTATTTACAACAGTCACAAAGATTTCAAAATTTCTCCCTCAATGATATAAGTGCATAGGGAACAAGCTATCCTCGTAGATGCACAAAACCATTTGCACAAAGGTACAAGGTAAAACATATTTTGAGACAGAACTCAACAATGTCGATCAATCTTTTTGGATTTTCTACTTTTTATGTGGTTTTTGGATTTTTTACACACAAGAAAGAAAAGATTGATAAGAGGCAATAATGTAAACACAAACAACAAAAATTAAACAAACACACAATTTTCAAATTTCATAATCAAGAAACAAACCAACAGTCATACAACATAGGAAGAATTAATGCATGGACATGTGGTAATGCTTATGCATAAGTACCCTTCATTACCCACACATCACGTGCGTTTGGGATGATATCCGCATAGGATTGGGTACGAGAGTTAGGACTTTAAACCTTCTAGTAAAGCTTTCCAAGCAATTGGTGAATGCACCAATCATTTTCATCACGTCCATCATTCTGGGATCAACATTTCGATCTCTTGATGACTTAACAGCCCAAGTCCTCTTGTCATTTCTTGGCCTTCTTGACCTTTGGTCACCAGCATTCCTCAATGCTCTCAGCTTATGACAATTGGGTCGGGTGTGCCCTTGAAGTCCATAGTGATGGCACACATGATTCGTTCTAGGACCTCTTTGCGATCGAGGAAGAGATTTTGATCTACCTTCAAGCTTGACCACAGATTGATTACGGGGCTTGTTCAACACTCGTTGGTCAGTTACATTCTTCTTCTTCTCAATATTTTCCTTTTCAACAGTAGAGACAACTATAACTGGCTTTTTGGCCTTCACAAACTTCACTTCTTTGGAGATGTTCACAGCTGAACTACTTTCACCAGTGTATCCTAATCTGGTTTTGTCAAAGAAGGTCTTTTGAGAAGAAAGGACATCATCAAGCTTCTTTGTAGAGACTCGCTCTACCTTGGCATTTGCTTGAATCACCTCAAGCTCAAGGAATTTTACCTTGGTGTAAGCCTTAGTTAGCTCACCATTTAGCGTCTCTATCTCACACTTGGCCTCATTATATCTCACTAGAAGACTTTTATAGTCCTCTTCAGTTTTCTTCATCTTTTTCACAACTGCTTTGGCCACCATAGCATATTCTCCTGACTTCTTAAGTAGAGAATTGTAGTTCTCTTTTAGACCAGTTGTATCTTCATCTTCTTCAACATCTGATTCTTCTACAATTCCTATGAATTCTTCATCACTATGCTCCCCAAGTTCTTCCACAAGCAAATTCAAGTCCTCCGAAGACTCAACATGAGCAATAGTCATGAATGCTGAGAAATTCCCTTCTTCATCACAGCTATCCTCCGAATCAGAGGTGGAGGAATCTGAGTCACTGAAAGTGGTGGCATACACTTTGCCCTTCGATCTCAGATAATTAGGACATTCCTTTTTGAAATGACCATGTCCATTCCACTTAAAACAAGTGACTCCTTGTGTAGATTGGGACTCCTTCCCTTCTCTCTTTTTGAAGTTTTTCTTCTCCTTTTCGGAACTCATAAATTTCCCTTTATCACCAAATTTCTCACTATTTTTGAACTTTAGAAATTTGCGGAAATTCTTTGCAAGGTAGGCAACATCCTTTTCTACTGCATCCTCATCCGATGAACCATGACCTTCCACCTTTTCATTTATTGTCTTAAGAGCCAGTGATTTGCTCTTTCTTTGATTTGGTAACGAAAGATCATACGTCTAGAGAGAACCGATTAGCTCTTGGACTTTGATTTCATCAAGGTCTTTGCTCTTCTCTATTACAGTCAACTTTGCAAGCTCTCCGGCAATGAACGAAGAATTTTTCTTACAACTTTCGAGTCCTCCGTTTCCTCTCCTAGGTTAAACTTGCCAATGACCACTTCATTTAGCTTACTATAGAAAGAGTCAAAGGACTCATCCTCGCTCATCCTGAGCTCCTCAAACCGTGTAGTCAGCATTTGTAGCTTTGTGTCTTTCACTTTCTTTGTACCCTCATAAGTGGTTTCCAAAATTTGCCATGCTTCCTGGGCAACGGTGATATGAGAAATCCGATGGAATTCATCTGGGGACACACCACAAAAAATTGCATTAAGAGCTTTACTATTAACATTTGACGCCGCGAGAGCTGCTTTATCCCAAGTGGATTTAACTGCCTCTGGCTTTGTCCAACCTATTTCAACAGCATCCCAAACAGCCTCATCAATGCTCTCATCCTTACCTTCCAAAAGGGATAGTTGCTACCATCAGAATATGGTGGAGCATTTAAAGATTGAGATCGGTCCATCTCAATATGGGGTCAAGGATCATACTATGGTAATGAAACCAATAAGGGTGTACCCGCTCTGATACCAATTAAAAGTTCTATAAGTGTATAAAACACCTTGAACGTTTAGACCACCAATTTATAAATTACAAATTCAAACTTAATATCAAACAATTAATGTGCAAAAAATGAACGTAAGCTTAATATAGAATTGATAAACAATCTAAACCAATAAAATTCATATCCACAGCAGAAATTAAATGGAAAAGATTAAGGGAAGAGAGATGCAAACACAAGGACAACACTCGATGTGTTATCGAAGAGGAAACCGAAGCCCACGGCGTAAAATCTCTTTGCCGCCCTCCAAGCGGTAAACAATCCACTAAAGAATGTAGTTTGGATACATGAACAGCAGAAGACCCTCCAAACCTAATCTACCCAATGTACCTAAGCCCTTCAAGCTCCTACTCCAACGAGGTTACGCCGAACCTATTTCTTCTTTAGCTTGTCGGATTTCGCTACTTGACCATAGCATCTACCAATATGAAATTGGTCCCTTCTTAACTACTTCCCAAACACCAAATGGCCTCCTCACAGATATGGGTATAGTGAGAAAAAGTTTTGGTAATGTACCTCTCAAGGATTTGACAATGGAGAGGAAGAGAGTAGAGGAATTTGAAGAGTCTCTATGTGAAGATTGTGGATGAATCAATCTTGTTTTTCTCTAGGGTTTCTCTCTCAAAATTCTCTCTGGAAGCTCTCTCAATATCTTGGGTATAAGGGTATATATATAGTAGGGTGAGAAGGAATGTGAAAAGTCATTTTTTCCCAAATAGGGTGTTCTGGCGACTTGACCTCGCGACTGGGTTGAGTCGCGAGTTCAAGCCGCGAGCTAACGGCCTGGTCAGCCTGGGACTTTTGTCCTGTAGTGCAACAATTGGCGCGACTCTTCAGCTTTTGGCATGCTTGACACATGTGCACCTTTTTGGCGGCTTGCAAGCCACGAGCCACCCGCGAGATCTAGTCACGAGCCCCTGCTTCTTTGCACAATCTTGAGCATTTCTTCACACTCTCTCACACACTACCCTTACATGATTCCCACCTAAATACAGGGTTACTAATTGCTAAAGTACAAGCAAATTTGGCACGGAATAAAGCCAACAAGATGGTTGATAAAATTCAACCTTACAATGGTTGATAAAATTTTAACCTTACAATCTCCCCGTTTAGCTATTCCGTGACAAAACCCTAAAACAAACTCTAAACTTAACATGTAAATTGGGAACAGTTGAACAAAACTCACTCACACCTAACTCTGGAGTCTGTGTAGCTCTTGAATCATATGAACAAGAATCTCCTGAAACACAATAACCCAATGTGATCATTGTATGTAGAAAAACTTGTAATGCATCAGCAAGCACAATGCGATCAAGCAAAATGGAATTAAGTAATAAACCATGGCTTGACCATACAAGCAATTACTAAAAAATAGTGACCATAATGCTTATTCACACTTGGAATGAACATCCGGACATACAAGCTAATAACCTCAATGCAAATTACTTGCATGTCCAACACTCAATCAATGCACAATACAGAAAGTATATGCATCTAGGAACAAGATCCTACTAGGGCACAAGAGTGAGAGTACTTAAAGTAAAATCCATAACATTTAGCTAGAAGTACTAGACAACAAAGCATAAAGACTGCATAAGCATGGTACAAACCATAAAAGCCTACAAAACACATAGAAACAAACCCTAAAAGCTTACAAAAGCAACATGGGTACAAATAAAAACATTTTAAATAGCTAATCATAAACATGAACTATGAGCAAAGCAAAAACATAGTTAATATAACATAAATCTCTTTCTCTTTTTCCCCCCCTATCATATCACTCCCCTTATCATGAATCACAAGAGCTGTGATGAACTTGGAACATTTGTACTTGTAACCTAAAACACATGCACAAGACACATTAGACATTAGACCCTCAAGGTATAGCAAGTAATAAAAGGACAAGAATAATGAATTTCTCCCCCTACAAATGTGCACAAGAAATAGTATACTTTCCCCCTTTTTGACACGAATAGACAAAAGGGTCAATGAGAAAAGAGGGCAAGAGATGAAGGTATGAACAGTGATAATGATGCATGAGGGAAAAATGAAAATTTTTTGAAAACGACCTTGAAAATAACCCTCAATATGCAAAACACGCAATTTTCGCGACTGAACCAAGTCGCGTGCAAGTCGGCAAAACAAACCACGAGACACCTAGAAACCAAAAATTTGAAAATTTTTCTAAGTGTTTTTCGCGACTGGAAAGTCTACCCGCAAGAGTGTCGTGAGCTAAGTTGCAAAAATCTCTGTGTACCTCTCGCGACTAGACCTTCCACCCGCAAACAAGTCGCCATACTGAGCCGCGAGAAACATTAAAACCCAAATTTTTGAAAAATATTCTAAGTATTTTTTGCGACTGAGACATTTACAAGCCAGTGAGTTGCGAAAAATCTCTGTGTGGGCTCGTGACTGGGGCATGTGATTGGACCAACCCGCGACAAAGTCGCCAAAACAGGGTAACACTGTTTTTGAAGATTTTGACCATTTTTGCAAAAACAAAATACTTTCCAAAAACAACTAAAACACACAAAAATCTTTTTTTGTTTGATCAACAAGAATTGAGCATGTGAAAACACATTTAATCAAGTACAATCACACAAATGAATATGGCATTCATTAAACATAGACTTGTGTGATGTGTGTGGATATCATCAATGAGATAGTCCTTAGTCTAATGTGAAACTTCAATGATCAATTCAACCAAGACATACACAATTAACACTAGATAATGTGACCCATCTCAATTATAGAAATATGCATATATAACCTCCCACAAAACTTAATAACATAACTTTGAAGTTTTTCATTTGGCTCCATATACATCATATCATTTGATCTTTTTGAATCAATACATCTCATTGTGAGATAGATGCCTGAAATATTTGATATTTCAATTTGATGAGTTAGCATTTGGCTCTTTGGGCATTATATAATTTTCATAAACATCACTTTCCTTTTTTCCTAGTCAAATACTAGTATGTGCGACAGACTTTTGCAGCTCAATATCTCTTTTCATTTGGAAATTTATATTTGGTGAGCTCTTTTAAGCAAAGTCAATAAAATAAATGAGCGGGAAGATATATAGGCACAAGTCTATGCATGTCTCAAGATCAACAAAATCATTCACTAATCAGTCATGACAAGTTTGAAGATCTATTTACAACAATCACATAGATGTCAAGATTTCTTCCACAATGATATAAGTGCACAGGGAACAAGCTACGCTCGTAAATGCATAAGGCCATTAGTACAACGGTATAAGGCAAAATATGGTTTGAGACAAAACTCAATAATGTCGATCAAACTTTTTGATTTTCTACTTTTTATGCATTTTTGGATTTTTTGACACAAAAACTAGAAAAGATTGATCAAAAACAATGTAAAAACATTCAAAGTATAAAGCAAACAAGCACAATTTTCAACACATGCTGGAATGATAATAGAAAGCACTCAACCAATCAAAGTCACAAAGCATAGGAAGTATTAATGCATGGACATGTTGTAATGCTTATGCATGAGTACCCTTCTTCACCCACACGGCACGTGCATTTGGGGTGATATCCCTAGAGGATTGGGTACGAGTGTTTTGGCTTCCAAATCTTTTGTTGAAGCTTGCCAAACAGGTGGTGAATGCATCAATCATCCTTATCACATCCTTCATTCCAGGATCACCATTTTAACCTCTTGATGACTCAATAGCCCAAGTCCTCTTGTCATTTCTTGGTCCTCTTGACCTTTGATCAGTTGCATTCTTCAATGCTCTAAACTTATGACAATTAGGTCGGGTGTGTCCTTGAAGTCCACAGTGATGGCAAACATGGTTCGTTCTAGGACCTCTTTGTGATCTTGGAAGAGATGTCCCTCTGGCTTTAGTCCTGACCACAAATTGGTTCCGAGGCTTATTCAACACCCTTTGATCAGCCACAATCATCTTCTTTTCGACATTTGCCTTCTCCACAGTAGGGGCAACTACAACTGGTTCTTTGGCCTTCGCAAACTTAACTTCTTTGGAGATATTCACAGCTGAACTACTTTCTCCAGTATATCCCAATCTGGTTCTATCGGAGAATGATTTTTTTTGGGAAAGGACTTCATCAAGCTTCTTAGTGGAAACACTCTCTATCTTGGCATTTACTTGAACCACTTCAAGCTCAAGAAATTTGACTTTTGTGTAAGCTTCAGTCAGCTCACCATTCAGTGTCTCTATCTTACACTTGGCCTCCTTATAACACACTAGAAGACTTTTATAGTCCTCCTCTACCTTCTTCATCTTCTTCATAGCTACCATGGCCACCCTTGCATACCCTCCCGACTTCTTAAGGAGTGAGTTGTAGTTCTCTTGAAGACTGGCTGTGTTTTCATCTTCTTCAGCATCTAATTCTTCAACAACTCCCATTGATTCTTCATCACTATGCTCCCCAAGCTCTTGCACAAGCAAATTCAAGTCCTCTGAAGACTCAACATGAGCAATGGTCATGTGTGCAGAGTAGTTTCCCTTTCTAAGACGGAGACCTTCATCTAAAGATCCAATAATGTTACTACCTGGATGGTTTTTGATCACTCTTGATGATGGCTTCTTTGAGGTAGACACTTCATCATTCCAAGAGATGGGAGAATGAACTTCCGGAGGAGTAAGAGGACTTGATGTCCAAGACATTGATCTTGTTTCCATTTTTGAGTTCACAAGAGTTAATTCCTTTTCTGGTGTAGGTTCTTTAACTTCAATATCTTGGGCTTCACCCTCAGTTGTGAGTTCTTTGGAGCTTGACCCTTCTCCATCATCAACCATCTCTACCTTTGTTATAGCATCATCAACTTCCACATTGATGGACTCCATTACTGTCTTTGTTCTCTTGTTGAATACTCTGTATGCCCGGCTATTAGTAGAATACCCAAGGAAGATGCCTTCATCACTTTTCGCATCAACCTTCCCAAGGTTCTCACGATCATTAAGAATGTAACACTTGCTTCCGAATACTCGGAAGTACTTCACTTTTGGCTTCTTTTCGTTCCAAATTTCATATGCGGTCTTCTTTGTTCTAGCTCGAAAATATATTCTATTTCCAATGTGACATGAGGTGTTCACAGCTTCTCCCCAAAACTTTTGAGGAATTTACTTGTTGAGTAGCATAACTCTCACCATTTCTTGAATCACCCGATTCTTCCTCTCAACCAACCCATTTTGTTGAGGAGTTTTGGAAGCTGAAAATTCCTTTTTGATTCCATTCTTCTCACAAAACAACTTAAATCTTGCATTCTTAAACTCCTTGCCATGATCACTCGTTATCTTGACAATAGGGACCCCTTTCTCGTTTTGTAGTCTCTTGCAAAGAATTTTCAATTTCTCACATGCTTCCGATTTTTCTCTAAGAAATTCAACCCAGGTGTATCTTGAGAAATCATCAACAATGACCATAATGTACCTTTTTACTCCTAGACATTCAGTTCTTGTGGGCCCCATTAGATTAACATGTAGAAGCTCTAAGCATCGTGAAGAGGCGATCACATTCACCTTGTGGTGACTTGCCTTTGTTTGCTTCCCCATTTGGCATGCACCACAAAAAGTCTTCTCCACCTTTCCAAATTTTGGAAGTCCCTCAACAGCTTCAAATTTGGAGACTTTAGCCACTTGTTTGAAGTTTGCATGTCCAATTCTTTGATGCCAAAGTTCCAACGTGTCAACACGAGAAATTCTGCAGGAAATTGGTGTCGTAGGAACCACTCTGTAGCAATTGTCGGTAGTCCTCTTTCCTTCCAGGACTTGAATCCCTTCTTCATCAATAATTATGCACCCTTTTTTTGAGAATTGAACAAGGAAATCCTCATCACATATTTGAGTGATGCTTAAAAGATTTTCCTTCAACCCTTTGATGTATAAGACATCCTTCAATAGAGCTAATCTAGGTATCTCAACAGTCCCTTTGCCAAGAACTTGAGCATGACTCCTATCACCAAATGTTACATAGTCACCAATCTTTTCTTTGAATGACTTAAACAGTGATTTATCACCTGTCATATGACAAGAACAGCCGCTATCAAGATACCATAAACATAAATTAAATACCTTCAATGGGTGTGCACAAATAGGCAAGCATGGGACAAGCACTCTTGACCTTCAAACAGAAACTTATCTTCATTTTCCATGCTCTTGCTAGATTGAATTTTCTTTTTCAGATTATCAACCTTATCACACAATCTTCTATTTCTTCTTTTATACTTCTTAACCAACGAATTAGATTCACATAGACTATTGTGTAAGATGTGATTCTCATTTTCAAAAAATTTTAGCATGTGAACAAACATTCTAGCATGTTTCTTTGTTTTTAATAACTCTAGGAGTTCTTTATTAGGGCACCCTTCAAACATACTCATAGAGTCATTATCACAAACATTAAACCACAATTCAGCATAGCCTTTTCCATGGCTTCATCCATAGAAGGGGTCTAGGATCGCACTTAGGTAATTAAACCATAGCAAGTGCACCCGCTCTGATACCAATTGAAAGTTCAATATGTATAAAACACCTTGAATGTTTAGACCCCCAATTTACAAATTACCAATTCAAGCTTATTATCAAACAATTAATGTGCGGAAGATGAACATAAGCATATAACATAATTGATAAACAATCTTAGACCAAATAAAATCACATTCACAGCAGAAATTAAATGGCAAAGATTAAGGGAAGAGAGATGCAAACATAAGGACAACACACGATGTGTTATCAAAGAGGAAACCGAAGCCCTCAGCGTAAAACCTCTCCGCCGCCCTCCAAGTGGTAAATAATCCACTAAAGAATGTAGTTGGGATACATGAATAGCAGAAGACCCTCCAAGCCTAATCTACCCAATGTACCTAAGCCCTCCAAGCTCCTACTCCAACGAGGTTATGCCGAACCTATTTCTTCTTTAGCTTACCAGATTCCGCTATAAACCATAGCATCAACCAATATGAAATTGGTCCATTCTTAACTACTTCTCAAAGCACCAAACAGCCTTCTCACAGATATGGGTATGGTGAGAAAAGGTTTTGGTAATGTACCTCTCAAGGATGTAACAATGGAGAGGAAGAGAGTAGAGGAATTTGAAAAGTCTCTATGTGAAGATTGGGGATGAGTCAATCTTGTTTTTCTCTAGGGTTTCTCTCTCAAAATTCTCTTTGGAAGCTCTCTAAATTTTGTGGGTATAAGGGGTATATATACTAGGGTGAGAAAGGAATGCGAAGAGTCAGGTTTTTTAAAACAGAGCTGGCTGGCGGCTTGGCCTTGCAACTTGACTGAGCCGTGAGTTCCAGCTGTGAGATAACTAAATGGCCAGTCTGTACTTTTTGTCTTGTAGTACTCCAACTGGCATGACGCTTCAACTTCTAGCATGCTTGGCACGTGTGCAACTTCTGGTGGCTTGCAATCCGCGAGATCCAGTTGCGAGTCCCTACTTCTTTACACAATCTTGAGCATTTCTTCACACTCTCTCACACACTACCCTTACATGATTTCCACCTAAATACAGGGTTACTAATTGCTAAAATGCAAGCAAATTTGGCACGGAATAAAGCCAATAAGATGGTTGATAAAATTTCAACCTTACAAATAATTTGATTTCATATGAACCTATTTTCAAACTTATACAAATATATAAAATATAACATTATATATAATTAAATTGAGCCTCATGTTAACTAATACATTATCATATTTGAGCTTGACTCATTTAATAGTCAATCCTAAATTGAGCTTGGCCTTGACTAGTTTGCTAAACAAACAAATATAAACTTCTTTATAAACAATTGGTTCATTTATAGCCCAATTCTAGATCTTATCTTTTTATCTAAATTTAGAAGAGTTTAAATTTGGTAAGGATAGAGTGTAACTCATGTTTTACGCTATTCAAAAAGATATTGTCTCATCAGTCTTTTACTTAAAATTCAATACATCCTATTACACCTAATAACACCACATTAGTATTTTAATTAAAATTTGAAATATGGTGTTTATTGAGATGTTATCTTACGTGATCATATGCATTTATATTTTAGTAATATGGTAATGTGGC
This sequence comes from Quercus lobata, assembly GCF_001633185.2. Taxonomy (NCBI): domain Eukaryota; kingdom Viridiplantae; phylum Streptophyta; class Magnoliopsida; order Fagales; family Fagaceae; genus Quercus; species Quercus lobata. Next base: position 47,537,242 of record NC_044904.1, read on the forward strand.
ATGTCTGTATTGAAAGGTGTAAAATGAAGGGTTTACACCAAGTACTTATAAAATTTAATCTCAATTCAAAAAGTCACTTAGAGCATGCTGTTAGGCATCTTAAAAGACTTCTATTTTCACACACCAAAACTTACTTTTACTACTTTAATATAGAATTTGACAATACACTCTACTTCACATGTTCTAATTTCATATTCTATTTATTTAATTATTTATTCATTTTTCTCTCTTTCTCTCTCTTCCTCTCCATCAGTCTCTCACTCTCACTAATTTAAAGCTCTCTTTTCTCTCTGTTCATCCACACACACACACACACACACACACACACTCTCTCTCTCTCTCTCTCTCTCTCTCTCTCTCTCTCTCTCTCTCTCTCTCTCTCTGTGTGAATGTGAATTAAAAATAAATAAATAAAAAACAGAATGCCATCACCATCAACTCCTCAAACCCACAACCCAAATCACAATCCAAAACAAATCACAATCACTTGGGTTTGAAACCCACCAATACTGAAGAAAAAAGAAAAACAGAACACCGTCACCACCTCAAACCCACAACCCACCACCACCAAAACCAACTCTATCACCCACAATCAAATGCAATCCACCACCACCCATAATCACATGCAATCCACAACTAGGAAAAAAAACTGCCCAAACTTTATCTCTTGCGATATCTCTACCAATTGATCCACAGTGATGGCCAATCACCACGGCCAGGAGAGAGAGAGAAAGAGGGACATGAGAGAGATTGTGAAGGAGAAGAAAGAGGAGAGATAATTGACAATGAAATAGGAGAGAGAGAGAGAGAGAGAGAGAGAGAGAGAGAGAGAGAGAGAGAACAAATAATTAGTAGAGAGAGAGACCGAATTAAAAAATATATTTTATTTTTTAGCATTTGTATCTCTAAGCTTCTATTAGTAGAAGCGTACAGACATAAATGCTTAATTTATTTGGCATTCGAGACACCTGGTATAGGGGTATTTTTGATGATTGGTGTTCCAAGCACACCAAATTCTAATGCTCTTATTGTGTTATTTGAACTTTATTGAATAGTTGGTAATAGTTTGAATAATTATCTTTGTTTGTTGGAAAGCCATGATCAAAATAAATAAAGTAAGTTTAGGAACACAACTTTTGTGCCACAACTCTCATTTATCAACCAAGTTTAGGAACACAACTTTTGTGCCACAACTCTCATTTATCAACCAAGAGTGGTGGGCCCACGTGAAAGTAATTATCCACCACTCACAATCAACCATTTTTCAATTAATTGTAACAAATGGTGTACTTCTAGAAGAGCTAAAATTAATAATTTGAATTCGTTTTCAAAAAATATATTTTATAAGAAAGTATATCATTTTTTTTGTTGTTGAATATAAAGTAGGTCTCTAGTGTGGACTCATGAACCCCTCATCACGTGACAGTAATAAATAATAACATTTTTTATTTTTATTTTTATTTTTTGATAATGAAAAAAAAAAAAAAAACTTCATTAAGAAGAAATAGAAAAGCAACATTGGCCATGAGTCCAATCCATTGTGTGCAAAAGTTAGGAAAAAAAAGGCTAACCCATGTGGTTGCCTCAGATTTAAAAAAATAAATAAATAAATAAAAGAAGATTTGGGCTTTGGTAAGAGCATTTGCATCAGATAATGAAAATAGAAAAATGGCTCAATTTTACATATTGAAGCCATTAAATCATTCACACCGGACAAGTTAAAGATGTATAAATTTGCAAAGTTGCTATAGTAAGAGTATTTACATTGGTAGTGCTAAAAATTTAGCTTTTAGCAACTTAAAAAACTACTTTATCTTTTTGAATATCTCACTTTACATTACACCCTACATCTTATACTCTATTATTTTACCACTTCATTTAAATATTATTTCTTTATTGTTTGTGAGAAATGAGTGAATATCTTATCGAAGGACGAGAGAGAGAGAGAGATGAATAAAAAAATTAAGGTTTATCTATATCAATTTATTATAATGAGTTTCTAAAAAAATTAGATATAGCAACCCGGATAAAGCTTGGTTTTTACTTGTTTGTGAGCTAAAATAACTTCTTTTTTTTGCTAAAATAGAACCTCCTATGAATTTATACTAGCATTATTCATTTTATATTTAGTTTTTTATTCTTTATTTACGTATCCCAAGGAAGAAGGAAGAAAGTGGATAGTGGTTGTTGTATGCAAAGAAAGAGAAACAATTAAAATAAGAAAAAATGATATTTTAATGAAAGAGAGTTTATAATATATAATATGATGAGGACTTTTTTTTTTAAATTGTTATAGAAAATAGAAAAAGTGAGTTCTTATACTAAAATAAACAAGAACTTTTGCATGAACTAATGTGAAGGCCCTAAGGGTGTAAAGTTTGATACAACTCATGAACGCAGCACCTTTTAATGTTTTTGCCAAGTCGAGTCAACTCATTTAATCCATTTATGCACCCTTTTTTTTTCAACTAAAATTTGATTTTTTTTTTTATAGAATTGAGTAGCTAAAATAATTTTAATGGTGAGAGCCTACTTAATATAGTTTGAGGCCTAAGGAGATAAATTTAAATAGAGCATTTTATTATTAAATATCAATTAAATAAATTTATTTAATACAAATCAAATCCAGCTTAATTTGATGAATTTGATACATAGCTTGCTAAATTGATACTAATAGATCAAAGTTTAATTCCATATAGAGAATCAAATATTAAATTCAAGAATAAAATTTATTTTATTTTTTTTGAAAAAAGTGGGATTACTTTATCTTGGATATAAGGTAGTGTTACTAAAAAAGTAAAGTTGTAATCTATTGTGTAGGATATTAGTTATGCATCACAAGAACAAGCCCAAAGTGCTAAACAATAAAAAGGTTGGAGAATATGGATAATGCATGAACTTTGAGACTATTTTTCACATACAACAGGAAAGATGATTTGAGAGAGGAGCTCTTTTGTTGTTGCTTTTGTTTTGAAACTAGGGTTTTATGGGTAAAATGAGATTAAGGATAATAGATATGAAGAATGGTTTTTATTATTTTATAGAAAGCTTCAAGTGTTCTTAATGACTAGTTATGGATAATAGGTGAGGCCATGGACTTTTGTGGTGTTAATCTAGTGGTAAGCTTCTTTGCTTGGGTAAAAGGATGGTTTTCTTTTTGCATAAATGAGGAGTTAAAAACCTTGACCAAACACGATTCGTTGATTTTCCCTAGCCAATTTGGCTCCTTAAAGCATTAGCATTGATGGAACTAAAAAATTTAGCTTTTAGCACCTCAAAAAACCATTTTATCTATTTTAACTTACTATTTCACAACTCACCTTAAATCAATACTTTTATTTTTCACAACACAATTAAATACTATTCATTTATTTATTATTCTCTCTCTCTCTCTCTTCTTCTTAGTCTCTCTATTTTCTCCCTCCCATAGCCACTAACCAAACCCACGACTCTGTCTTCTTCTGTCTCTCTATCTTCTTCCTCTCTTCAACCCATAACCATCAAACCCATGACCCAAAATCAAGCCACAGTCACCATCACGACACCACCATAACCACCATAATGGCCACCTCAAGCTCAACCAAAAAACTAGCGAACACTGAAAACCAACAAAAAAAAAAAAAAAAAAAAAAACAAAACAAAAAAACCAGCAAAAACTCAAAACCACCAATAGATCGAAAACCCATAAACCCATAGATCAAACTACCTACAAACCACTGGATCGACCACCCACTGCCAATCTGCCATCCACTGGATCTAACCACCCACTGCCAAAACCACCGAAGAGAGAAGAAAAGAGAGAGGAGAGATTCGAGTGAAGGTGAAGATGAAGATGAGAGGATCTACCAAAGAAGAGAGAGAGAGAGAGAGAGAGAGAGAGAGAGAGAGAGAGAAGTTTGAAGAAAGAGAAAAGGGAGAGAGAAAATGTATAATAATGAAAGAAAGGAACTCACCGAATAAAAAACTTTTTTTTTATAACTTTGTTGCTACAATAGATGGTCTTTGGCAGTTTACTGTAGCAATTTTGTTAAAATTTTTAGCAATAGCACATTTGATGTAGCTTAGTTTTTGTTTCTTGTGGTTTTAAAAATAACAATTTGGCTTTTTAGCACCATAAATGCTAATACTCTTGGAAAGTTACTCCAAGTGGTAGCATGTCAAAGTCAGCCATGTTGATGTGGGTGTGTGTTCCAAACACTTTTATTATTATTTATTTTCTAGCCATTGAGAATTTATGAGTAAAATAGCCGTTGGACAATTATAAGAAAAATAGTCGTTGGGCAATAATGGATAAAATAGCCGTTGGCTTTTATGGGTTATTAGTTACCAATAACTATAAGTTATTATTGTCATAAATAGCCTATATAATACCTATCATCACACCCTTCCCAATAAGTCTTTTCTATTACTCTATATTTTCTATATACACAATTATAATATATTTCTCTCACATATTTTTCTACAATTTATATTTTTTCTAAGGAAAGACAACAGAGGGTTGTTCTTGAATTTTCATGAGTAGAAGTGCGTCCATCACGAAGGTTGACGCTATAGTCTAATCTTAGGGAGTTGTTTGGCCAAGAGAACCAATTGCACTAAGTTTTACTTCGAGTGGCACAAATCAACATTTAAAGATAACACTTTCGCAGCATGATTTTATAGCATTGTGAGATCGTTCTAAACTCCTTTTTATTTTATATTCTTGCTAATTATTTGAGTTATTAATTTTGTATCAAAACTTGTTTATTCACTAAAATATTTCCAACAATCTTAAAGGTTGAGGTTTATGTTTCAAAATGGATAAACAAGTTATTGATGGTGAAATTTTATGTTGTGATATGATATTATGTTTATAAAGAGAAAATGCTAGTAGTTATATTCTTAGATATAATTACTTATATCTTTTGTGGAGTTTATTTTGCTATATGGTTTATTTGAACAATTTGGTGGACTAATATTTTAAAGAAAAAAAATAATGATGTCCATCCAAACATGATTTTGATTCATTGATACGTGAATAATATTATGTAACATTGTCTTGAAATGTGAATACTAATTTAATTATTGCATTTGCAATTTGTGTGATAAATTATATGATACTATTTTTTATTATATTTTGTGAAATTGTTTTATGTCTATTGAAATCTGAGGAACATGAGATTGAAGAAAAACGTATGTGTTTTGAGAAATGTTTTTGGAATTCATAAAAATAAATGTTAGCAATAATTTTTATGAGAAATGAGATAAAAATTTATTTTTTTGTACAATTTTGAAAGAGAAAAAATGGTGTAGACTTATGGTGAAGGCATTCCTATTGTTAAGTGGGAAAAATGGTGCCATACAAACTTGGCACTCCTATTCTATGATGAAGATACAATGATCCGTATTTTAATTAAATATTACCTTCCTTGCCAAATTATTCAAGTAATCATTTATGGTCATGTGAAAAAGAAATTGTGAATGATTAAACATTTGTATTATACAATTGTGGTATAATGATGTCAAATTTTACAAAATATTGAGTGTCTTATTCTTGTGAAATTATGGATGTTCTTAAGAGTGGTTTCTAATAGCTAGAGGCTATTGGCTCTATGTACAAATGCTATTATTATTACATCTCTTGACACAAATATATGAAATGAAAAATTATGGAAAATAATTAAAAACTTCTTTATATAAAAAAATTAAAAAAAAAAATGATTAAACTAGTGGCTAGTGGATAAGATTTAGTGGGAATAAATATTCTTTTTATCCACCACGTGCAAGAGTGATATTGAAAAAATATATATACATATTTATATTGGCTATATGTGTTGTTTTGAGATGGTAGATAGGTTTTTGTGAATTTTAAATAAAAAGACCTTGCAATTACATAACAAGAGGAACCCAACTCTTTAGTTTGGTACATAGTTGTGGGGACCGGCCCAGAATAACAAGTTGGCTGGGCCTTGGGCCCATCCGAGGACCATTCTGTTTGAGGAGACGTCGCGACCCATAATTCCTGCCCAAGCCAACTGGGACGAATAAAACACGTCCGAGGAGTAACTCCTCCTCAGACATTCCAAAGTCCGGGTCAATGATGCATCACAGTTACTGTAGCCCTCACTCCAAACACGTAAAAAGAAAGAAGACTCAAAATATCCCAACAAAGGCTGTCACCACTACATTAAATGCACCACAACTACTCTCCTGGCCGCGTTAATGAAGAGAAGACCCCTGAACAGTGTTACCTTGGTCACTGCAACTCACAAAGAACTGGTAAGGGCATCTGATGGGACAGGTGCTCAAGTGGGGGTTTGGATGATCAATAAGTGTAGGGCCCAGATGATAAAAGAGGGCCTATATAATATGTAAGAGTCCCTCAGAAGGGGGGGATGAAAAAGAGAGGGGAGAGAAGAGAGAAAAGCAAGGATTCATTGTATGAATGCATAGTCATGAATAAAACTTCCACTCTCACATCCATTTTCTTGATTCACGTTCCTACATCTGCTAAAAACATGCAACGGACCGTCTAAGCCAACTGGAACCAAGTTCTTCAGCCCATACTTTACAAGATACATTGTGTGGGACCTTTTGGGCCAGGGCCTGACCGTCCAGGACCGAGTTAACAAAAATCGTGTCCTTACAATAGTAATTTGGATGATTTAACATACCCAATGACTAGAGTTGGTAAGAGATTTTATGTAATCTTTGTGGATGATCATTCTATATTTACTTAGATTTGTTTATTAAGAACCAAATATGAAGTTTTGAAAATTTTTATAAAATATAAAAATGAAGTTGAGAATGGCGTAAGCCTAACTTGGTATACCTCAAATTCTATGGGTGGTTGGCTAAGATGTTACCCAAATCTAAAAGGAGAATACCTCAAAATGTGGGGGGTACTTGCCTAAGGTCATGCTACATGAATCTAAAAGGAGGAAACTTGATTCTGAAATATGTGATTGTGTGTTTATTGCATATGTTTGCTATAGTTCATGATATATAATTATTTTCATCAATAGTGATGTATTTAGAATCTAATACTGTTGTTGAATCTTAAAAATACTTTCTTTAAGTATAAGTTTCCTTTGAAAAATAAGGAAAATATGTTTCATTAACCTATTGATACTTCTAATGATCTTGTTGTGATGTGTAAGAATTGAGAAGAAGTAAGCGAACTAGGGAGAAAAAGAGTTATAGTAACAATTTTCTTACCTGTATTGTTGAAGATGAACATGTAAGTTATTATGATGCAATTAAATTTGTTGATGTACCATTATGGTTGGAAGATTTTAACAAATTATTAGATTATATCTAATAATACTTGGAATGGATTGAGATTACACCTAAGGTTAAGCCTATTGGTTACAAGTGGCTGTTTAAAAGAAAATTATGACTGAATGAGATCATGGACAAGTATAAGGCATGCTCGGTAGCCAAAGGCTATAAGCAAAAGTATGATGTTGATTATTTGATACTTATTCTTCGATTATTAGAATTGTATCTATAAGAATGTTGTTTGTCATTGTATCTATTTACAAACCTATCATACATCATATGGATGTTAAAATTGTTTTTCTAATAGGTGAATTAAGTATATATAGAGCAACCCAAGGGTTGTGTTGTCCTTGGACAATAACATAAAGTTTGTAAATGTGTTAAATCCTTGTATGGATCAAAACAAGCACCTATACAATGACATGAAAATTTTGATATATGATGCTTACACATGGATTTATGATTAATGGTCATGGATAAATGCATATATAAGAAGTTAAATAATAATGAAGGTGTCATTATTTATTTATATGTTGATAACTTACTTATATTTGGAACTAGTCATAATGTTATGCATGATACTAAATGTTTTCATGCCTCTAAATTTGATATGAAAATTTTGGTTGAGGAAAATTTTATTTTAGGCATCAAGATACTTAGGGATAATGATTGTAGTGTACTATCACAATCTCATTATATGGAGGAAAAAAAAATTGTACACTTTGATATGTGACCTATGCCTATTATGTATGACTTAAAGGTGCACTTGGTCAAAAATTGTGGTGATAATATTTCACAAGATAAATAAGCACAAATTATTGGTTGTTTAATATTTTTGAATTTTTGACGAACTGTAGTCACCTTGATATTACATATAATGTTGGTAGATTGAGTAGATACACTCATAGTCCTAGTGTTGAGCATTGGGATACAATATCTATATTATTGATATATTTAAAGGGGACTTCTTATTTTTGTTTGTCATATTGTGGTTATCTTGTTGTTTTAGAAGGATATTGTGATGGTAACTGGATCTTTGATACAGATTATGTGAAGCCCACTAATGGATATGTGTTCACATTAACTGGAGGGGCTGTCTCTTGGAAGTCATCCAAGAAGACTTGCATAGTGAGATCTAATATGGAAACATAGTTAGTAGCCATGGAGAAGGCTGGGTCCGAAGCTATATGGCTTAAGAGTTTATTAATTCATATGCCTCCATTTATTAACTCTGTTGTCTCTGTTTGCTTTCCTTGTGATTGTCAGGCTGCCATAACATGTGTTAAGAGCAAAGTTTAAAGTTGACATATGCAATTGAGGTTGAGGCAGCTTATTGATAATGATGTTATGTTATTAGAATTTGTGAAGTTTGAAAGAAACTTGGCCAATCATTTAAGCAAACCACTAGCAAGAAGGCTGGTGAGTGAGACATCTAGGGAGATTGGACTAATACCTAAGTTATGAAACTGTGGCTAATGCCCAATCTCTATGATGGGTGATTGCACGCAAGAGGTTAATTGGGTAGAGATCATTAATGGTCCATGTAGGCACTGTCATTTGTTATATGTTTTCTGTTATCTTGGTATGGAGATTAGTGATGAGTCCATCTTATGGTGTGAGATAGTGCTAAGTTGTAGAATTTGGTGAGGATGAGCTTAGGCTCTTAATGGATCCATATCCCTACCTATTGGGATGGGGTGTATCTGTACGCACTTCTGATGGATGCCATCGACTAAGTTGCAAAATTTGGTGAGGATGAGCTTAGGCTCTTAATGGTTTCATATCCCTACCTATTGCGATGGGGTGTATCTGCACGCACTCTTGATGGATGCCATCGACTAAGTTGCAGATTGTTGGAGGTTGAGATTTAAGCTCTTAATGGATCCATACTCCCTATTTGTTGGGATAGGGTGTCCTACACGCACTCTTGATGGATGCCACCTATGTGTAAGTGGAAGTTGTGCCGCTTCCTATGAGACTTTTTGGGTAGGTCTCTAGAGTTCTCATGAAACCCAGTAGTGCATGGCTTGGATAAGCCGCCAATTTGCTTAAGAATAACCTTGGTAACTAAAGTTATGTGGGTGATGAGTTTGGATTACTAATAGCTTGGTTAAAAGAGTTTTAACTCCACCATTGTTTTTTAGTTCCTACTTATTTATCCTAAGTATGGTTAAAACCTTTTGGTACCATATTGATGCATGCTTTCTTTAGTTACTTGCCTTTCCTATTTTGTGTTTGTAACATGTGGGGGATTGTGGATGTGGGTGTGTGTTCCAAACACTTTTATTATTATTTATTTTCTAGTTGTTGGGAATTTATGAGTAAAATAACCATTGGACAATTATGAAAAAAATAGTCGTTGGGCAATAATGGATAATATAGTCGTTGGCTTTTATGAGTTATTAGTTACTAACTAGTCACTAACTTGTGCGATGCACGGGAAATAAATTAAATATAATATATGATTTAATCTTAATAAATAACTATATATAGCTAAAACATATACTGATAGTTATAAAATGAAGGGAAAAAAATGTCTTGTACAATTATTATTATTATTATTATTATTTACAATGCATTAAAATAAAAACTTATGTAACATAAAAAAAATGTCATTATAAATTAACAGAATTACCCGTGCAATGCAGGAGGAAGCTATTGAGTATGAGGTATGATTTAATCTTGGTTTAATTTACTACAATCATCATATCAGTATAGTTTAACAGGAAAACTTAGTTTGTATAAATGCATAGTATACTTAGAAACATGAGGTACCATTAATAAAATACAAATTGTAGCGATTTTGCTAGATGATATCTAAATAAAATTGAACATATATAATAAATTAGAACATAAAATCGTGGGTTCCAGTTAGCTCAAATGGTAAAATTGAATACTATCCAACAACATTATAACTCTTTTGGGAATGAACTTTAAATGAGCACAAAGTTTAGCAAATTTATTTATTTTTCTATGATATATATTGAAGGGGCAGAATTTAGCATGATGGGCTTTCACCACATTGGGCCTGACGGGTCCAAGCCCATGGATCGGCAACAGTTGAGCCCAGGGCCTAGAGTGATTCTGGGTTCTTGTTGCGCACGTAGAGTCTCCAAGGAAATCAGAAACCTAGCGCAAAGAGCATTCTAGAAGATACGCGCGTCAACGGAAAATCCACTCTACAAGGAAATGTCTTGTCCATCACGTTTGGGATTACTCGAGAGGAATTCCTATAAGGAAAAGACTTCTACATCAAGGAGGAGAGGTCAACCTCCTACTATAAAAGCCCCAATACCCTCACAAATCAAGGTACGTATGATTTACCCTCTCTAGCACTCTAGAGTTGAGAACAATTCTAACTTGACCATCGGAGGGTATTTGGCCGACAACACACCAGTGCCCTCGGTGAGATTACTTCTTTCTTCTTGCAGGTTGTTAGTTTGAGTGAGCGTGGATCGTGTAGCTCACTGGTGATTTTACGGCATCATCAGTTGGCGCCGTCTGTGGGGATCGCGAAGAGTTTAAGCCAGACTATCGCCTCCCGGACATAAGAGTCGCATGGTACTCACTCGCTCGATAACTACCACCAACAACGTTCAAGAAGATGAGCCGCCAAGATCTACTGCATTAGAAAGACAGGTCCAGACTCTCATGGCAGTAGTAGAACGACTCACAAAGCAGAACCATGATCTGGAGTAGCTACACCAAAGGGATGCAAGACCTAACCTTCAGAAGGAAAACCAGGAAGGTAACAGTGCCAAACGAAGGGACCAGGAGAGGCCAGAGGGTAGCAATGCCCCAAGCCGACCAAAGCGGCAAAACACAAGCCTTCCATCTCTCATGGATTTTACCCTTCCGCCTATTATCGCAGAGATGCAGGCGATGAAGGAGCAGATGGAGGTCATGATGAATGCCCTCAAGGGACGAGTATCCTCTGATCTCGACGACCTAGTGAACAGAACCGACTCACATTCACCACGTCCGTCAACTCATTCCCCTTGCCACCGAAGTTCCGGATGCCCTAGATCGAAAGCTACGACGGGGTCAAGGACCCCCTCGATCATCTAGAGACCTTTAAGACCCTGATGCACCTTCAGGGGGTACTAGATGAGATCATGTGTAGGGTATTCTCGACCACGCTGAAAGGCCCTGCGAGGATTTGGTTCAGTAGATTGACACCAAACTCCATCAATACTTTCAAGGAGTTGAGTGCCCAGTTCACCTCGCACTTCATAAGCGAACATCGGTACAAAAGGTCCACCGCGTGCTTAATGAGCATCAAGCAGCGAGAAGACGAGACGCTGCGGGCCTATATAACTCGTTTCAACAAAGAAGCCCTTTCGATTGACGAAGCTGACGATAAGATACTCGTAGCTGCATTTACTAGCGGGCTACGGAAGGGTAAGTTCTTGTTTTCTTTATACAAGAATGACCCGAAGACCATGATGGACGTTCTCTATAGAGCTACCAAATACATGAATGCAGAAGATGCATTGCTAGCCCGTGAGGAAAAGCCTAAGAAGAGGGAGAGGTAGGAGGACACGTGACAAGATAGGGGGCGAAAGGTTGCTCGAATCGGGGATCAACGAGATGAAAAGCGCCCTAGACCCCCCACTGGAAGGTTCACCAACTTCACCCTATTAACCACCCTGATCGATCAAGTATTGATGCAAATCAAAGATGAAGAAGCATTGACGTTCCTTGGTAAATTAAAGGGAGATCCCAACAAAAGACCAAGAGACAAGTATTGTCGCTTTCACTGAGACCACGGGCACGACACAGCCAACTGCTACGACCTGAAGCAGCAGATTAAGGCCCTTATCAGGCAAGAGAAGCTACAGAGATTCGTCAGCAGGGAAAGAACCGATACGCCGGAGGAACAGGCCCCACGATGGGAGAACGAGCGCCCTAGACCACCTATAGGGGACATAAGAATGATCGTGGGGGGCACAACCGCAACCGGATCTTCCAAGAAAGCCTGCAAGACCTACCTCAGGATGGTCCATAGCGTCCAACTCACAGGATCCGTACCGAAGATGCCGCGAATAGATAACCCCATCATAAGATTTTCAGAGGATAATGCTCGAAGATTTCACCATCCTCATGACGACGCACTTGTGGTTAGCTTGCAAATAGGGGATTATAACATGCATCGGGTCCTCGTCGACAATGGCAGCTCAGCAAACATCCTTACTATCCAGTATTCCAACAAATGAGGATCGACAGGGAACGGTTGACCCCAACGAATGCCCCACTCGTGGGATTTGGGGGTACGAAGGTGTTCCCTTTGAGCGCAATAACACTAGCTATGACGGCGGTGACTATCCTCAGCAGATCACTAAGGAGGTAATGTTTCTCGTAGTCGACTACTCGTCCGCCTATAATGCCATCCTCAGGCGACCCATTCTCAATTCCTGGAAGGCGGTAACTTCAACATACCACCTGATGATCAAATTCCTGACGGAATATGGGGTGGGAGAACTGTGAGGAAATCAAATAGCAGCGCGAGAATGTTATATTGCCATGTTAGAAATGGAGGATCAGCAGCAAATGATGTGTATCAGAAAGCAGCGAGCATTAGCAGAGCCAGTTGAAGAGCTAGAAGAAGTAAGACTTGACAACACGCGGCCTGAATGGACGACTAAAATTGGCACGCTAGCCAGTTGGCCTGTACGCCAGACGATCACGACTTTCCTAAGAAATAACCAAGACGTCTTCACCTGGAGTAATGAAGACATGCCAGGAATCGACCCCTCGGTCATGGTCCACAAGTTGAATGTGTCGCCCTTATTCCCTCCAATCCGGCAAAAGAAACGAGTCTTCGCCTAGAAGCGGGACAAGGCCATAGCCGAGGAGGTTCGAAAGTTACTGGAGGCAGGTTTCATCCGGGAAGTATACTATCCCGACTGGTTGGCAAACGTCATTATGGTTAAAAAGGCCAACAGAAACCGGAGGATGTGCGTAGACTTCATTGACCTCAACAAGGCTTGCCCCAAAGACAGCTACCCGCTCCCACGGATAGATACCCTAGTGGATTCAACTGCAAGACACCAGCTCCTAAGCTTTATGGACGCTTTCTCTGGCTTCAACCAGATCAAGATGGATGAATTTGATCAAGAGAAGACCTTCTTCGTCACAAGCCAGGGATTATTCTGCTACAAGGTGATGCCTTTTGGACTCAAAAATGCTGGGGCAACATACCAAAGGCTAATGAACAAGATGTTTGCACATCAGATCGACAGGAACGTTCAGGTTTATGTTGACAACATGTTGGTAAAAAGCCTGCACGAAGTTGATTACTTAGACAACCTCAAGGAAACATTTGATACGCTCCGATCGTTCAACATGAAGCTGAATCCAAACAAGTGCGCATTCGGAGTAATGGCTGGAAAATTCTTGGGTTTCATGGTATCCCAAAGAGGAATAGAGGTCAATCTGGAGAAGGTGCAAGCCATAATGGAGTTGGAACCACCAAGGACGGTTAAGGAGGTCCAAAGTTTAAATGGAAAGATCACAGCTCTAAACAGGTTCGTCTCGAGGGCGACGGACAGGTGTTTACCATTCTTCCGAACTTTAAGGAAATCATTTGAGTGGACGGATGAATGCCAAACATCCTTTAATGACTTGAAGGCGTATCTCTCGTCTCCACCGCTGCTCATTCCGTCCATGCCAGGCGAAGAACTCTACCTATATTTGGTCGTTTCACAAGCCGCAGTAAGCGCAGCTTTGGTGAGAGAGGAGGACGGATCCCAGAAACCCGTCTACTTTACAAGCAGAGCACTCCGAGGAGCAGAAGAGAGGTACCCTCAGATGGAGAAGTTGGCTTTCGCGTTGGTAATCGCCACGCGAAAACTTAAGCCATACTTCCAGGTGCATACAATCGTTGTCTTAACGGACAAGCTGCTGAGAAAAGCCATAAGTAGCCCAGAAGCAGCAGGAAGAATGGCTTTGTGGGCAATAAAGCTGAGCGAGTTTAACATCCAATACTGCCCGTGGACAGCCATAAAAGGGCAGGCAGTAGTTGACTTCATCGCCGAGTTCACTCTCGGGGAAGGCCAGGTGGTGGAAGAGAAAGAACAATGGAGTATCTATATAGATAGATCCTCAAACAGACGAACCGGAGGAGCCGGAGTAGTGATCCAAACTCCGTAGGGGGACAAGATACAATGTATGATCTGACTGGATTTCCCCACAACCAACAACGAGGCAGAGTATGAAGCCTTGTAGCAAGGCTAGACCTTGCAAAGGCCGCGAGAGCAGAAAACATAGTTGTCCACTGCGGTTCACAAGTGGTGACGATTGAGTGCAAGAACGATAGAATGAAGAGGTATTTAGAAGAAGTGAAATACCGAATTAGCGACCTCAAAATTGAATTCATTCAGATCCCAAGAGAAGAGAATGAATGGGCTGACCACCTAGCAAAAGTTGCGTCAGCCGAATTCATGCTGGTTCCTGAACAGGTATTATCCTTCGTTCAAATTTCCTCACTTATCGATGACGGAACAAATGTGCAGGTGGTAAACTCTGAATATAACTGGACCACGCCATTGATCTCCTACCTAAAGGCTGGGGTGTTGCCAGACGAGAAGGGCACCGCAAGAAAGCTGAAGGTCCAGGCATCACGGTTTATGCTGATAAAGGACGTCTTATATAAAAGAGGTTTCTCTCGACCGTACCTGAGGTGTTTGTGCTAAGAGGAAGCAGATTACGTGATGAGAGAAGTACACGAGGGTATCTGCGGAAACCACTCGGGCGCACGATCACTTGTACACAAGTTGATCCGAGCAGGATACTACTGGCTTACAATGATGAAGGATGCGCAAGCCTATGTCCAGTCCTGCGACAAATGCCAGAGGTTCAACAATCTCATCAGGCAGCCGTCCGAAGAACTGACACCTATGACAGCACCCTGGCTATTCGCACAATGGGGACTTGATATCATAGGCCCATTCTCGACGGCGATCCGATAGTTGAAATTCTTGGTTGTCGGCATAGACTACTTCACTAAGTGGGTCGAGGCGGAAGCCTTAACCACCATCACGGAGAAAAACATCCGAAGTTTTGTCTGGAGAAATATTATATGCAGGTACGGGATACTCAGGGTACTGGTCTCTAACAACGGTAAGCAATTCGACAATAGCGCGTTCAGAGACTTCTGCTTGGAGCTAGGGATCAAGAATCACTACTTGTCACCCGCACACCCATAGGCGAACGGGCAAGTCGAAGTCACGAACCGATCCTTACTCAAGATAATCAAGACCCATCTCAAGGGGGCAAAGGGTATCTGGTCGAACGAACTACCTAGCGTCCTATGGGCATACCGGACCACAGTGAGAACACCCACTGGAGAAACACCATTTCCACTTGCATATGGAACCGAAGCTGTCATTCCTGTAGAAGTGGGGCTCACGAGTTACCGGGTGGAGAGCTACGACGAAGATAAGAACAAAGAGGCTATACACCTCTAGCTCGACCTAGTGGACGAAGTCAGAGTGGCAGCAGAGCAAAGGTTGTCACGTTATCAGAATCTCATGACGAAACACTACAACAACAAAGTGAGGCATAGGGACCTCCAGGTCGGGGATCTTGTACTACGGAAAGTAATGGGTACTGCTAGAGATCCTTCATAAGGAAAACTCGGCCCCAACTGGGAAGGACCCTATAGGATCGCATCATGGCAAAGGAAGGACACCTACCACCTCGAGACAATGGACGGACAAAAGTTGCAGCACCCTTGGAACACAGAGCATCTACGGAAATACTACCAGTAGAGAGAATATGAAAAACCAGCGATTTCCCAGTTTATTTTATTTTTTAAGCTACAATTTACTAGTTTTTCTTTGACTTTGCTACAATCTTTTTATGCCTTTTTAAGCCCAAGGGGGCAGGTACTTTTTCTACAAACGCATTTTCTTTAAAGAAGAATATTCAGACACAGCTTTGATTTTCCACATGGATTTTTATTATGAATGGATAGGCTACACAAAGTAGACAGGCATGTAACAAAGTCCACAAAGTGGACGGATCACCCAAAGGGTGAAATAACTTACAAAGTCCACAAAGTGGACGGATCACCCAAAGGGTGAAATAATTGACGAAGTCCACAAAATGGACGGATCACCCAAAGGGTGAAATAAATTACAAAGTCCACAAAGTGGACGGATCACCCAAAGGGTGAAATAATTGACGAAGTCTACAAAGTGGACGGACCACCCAAAGGGTGAAATAACTTACAAAGTCCACAAAGTGGACGGATCACCCAAAGGGTGAAATAACTTACAAAGTCCATAAAATGGACGGATAACCCAAAGGATGAAATAACTTACAAAGTCCACAAAGTGGACGGATCAACCCCAAGGGTGAAAATAATTTACGAAGTCCACAAAGTGGACGGATCACCCAAAGGGTGAAATAACTTACAAAATCCACAAAATGGACGGATCACCCAAGGGGTGAAATAACTTACAAAGTCCACGAATTGGACGGATCACCAAAAGGGTGAAATAACTTACAAAGTCCACAAAGTGGACGGATCACCCAAAGGGTGAAATAATTTACGAAGTCCACAAAGTGGATGGATCACCCAAATGGTGAAATAATTTGCAAAGTCCACAAAGTGGACGGATCACCCCAAGGGTGAAAATAATTTACGAACTCCACAAAGTGGAAGGATCACCCCAAGGGTGAAGACTATTTAAAAAGTCCACAAAATGGACGGATCACCCAAAGGGTGAAAATAATTCACGAACTCCACAAAGTGGACGGATCATTAATAGGCTAAAAATATTCCATAAAATAGACGGATAAAAGAAAGTCCATATATACACGGGTAAATAGATGGATACCAGACCGTCAATGCCGTTATACATGGACAGATGTTTACTCAAGATTCTCCTTTCTAAACAAGGACGGATGTTTATGCATCATTCAAAAAATAATAAAGATTGATGTAAAGCAGGCATAAAATTTTAAGATAATAATGACGGATAAAACCCAAAGAGAGTAATTGTTTAATACACAAAAGGAAGGACGAATCATCCTCGAATACAAAAGTTAACAATAAAATAATCAATCTACATTTTTTGGTTCGGAATCTGGGACATTTTTTGCCGGAACAGATTCTCCATCACCCTAAACTGCGTCAGCACCAAAAAGGTCGTCTGTGTTCTCTGAAGCGATGGGCAACGCAGACGTTTGATCTTGGTCATTGACAGTTATCATCGACACATCTAACTTAGGGTAGGCTCTTTGAACTTGACAGAGTGCGTCATCAAAACCTAGAAGGAACGAACTCCCCAGCTTGCCTAATAAGGCGTCAGAGTCACGGTATTCACGGACTGCTACCTCCTTAGCCTGACGAAGCGTTTCCTTCAAGTCTTGGATTTCCTTTTCTTTGTTCTCCAGGGCCTTCCCCGCCTCATCCGTCTTCTGCTCAAGTTCTTTCCTTGCCTGCTCTGAGAGATCAAACTTCTTTTCCATAGTGGACTTCCACTTGTGAAGTTGACCAAGCTCATCCTCCGTCTGCTCAGCCTTTGCTCGCAAACGTTCTAGAGCCGCCTTTCGGTTAAGACACCGATCCATTAAGCCCTTCATCATGACCAAGGACTGGAACAAACAAGTTAAAAAAAAAGTGTTAGACCAAAAAACTAAGTAGACGAACTTGAAGCGATGGAGGAAGATTACCTGAGCAATAGCAAAAAGACCCGTCTCCCCCATTGCCTCCGTCGAGTGATTGCCCAGATCCTCATAGTCCTCCGACGAGATAATAGATGTAAGCTTCTCCAAGGAAAACTTGGAGTCGTCACGGAGGAGAGGAGGAGGTTTCTCCTGGTTAGTGGACGGAGCCTTCATTAGGCCCTTGCCGGACCCGTGCTTTGTTGAGGTGACGGTCTTCATACCCTCAGCCATCAACCCTACGACGGGTTCCAACGAGACTTTTGGCTGTTTATGAGGACGGTCAGATTTGGAAGACAGTTTCCTCTTTATCGACGGAGCCTTCCCTTTAGGAACCACCTCGCCGGACTCCTTTTTCTTGACAGCCTGAGATTTTATCAGCGCCTTCCTTTTAGCGTCATCCATCTCTGTAAAACAGGACGAATGAAGTTATATACATATAGTTGGAGCCATTAATAAGAAAAGTTGACAGACGTACGTCTGTGAATTCTTTCGTCGTATCTGACGGCTTCAGTTGTTGGTTCCGGACCGTCACAATACCTATGGATTGTTTTCAGATTTACCAATTTTGCCCAAGTCCTTTCCTCCGGCTTGGTCTTTTGAAAAATCTTCTCGAGAAAGCTAAACTCCTTAACACTAACTTGTGGGCGTCGTCTACCTGCATAAACAATGGACGGTTAGAAGAAGGATTATAATTGACGGTTATGATGGTTATGAAAAGAATTACAAATTAGGACGGGTGCATACGAGATGAATGTAACACTCCCCAAGTTGTGTCGACGGGCATAAACTCCGTCTCCCCTGGACGGCTCATCCATCTATCACCCTCTAGGAAAAAGTAATGACTCTTCCAGTCTCTATTTGAGTCAGGAGTTTCAAAGATGACCTTCAACAAAGGACTCCTACTGGCAAAACTATACATTCCTCTTGACCCGTCTATTTCGTCTGGACGGTAGCAATGAAGGAATTCACGCACCGTCAGTCTCCTAGCACCGTCAGTCATAGCACCATAGAGAATCTCCATTGCTATGAAGACCCTTCAGGCGTTTGGAGATATCTGGGTGACGGACAGTCCCAAATAATTTAAAAGTTCTCTATAAAGGGTACTTAATGGAAACCGTAGTCCTGCCTTCAGTATTTGCTCGTACACTCCGACACCTTCTACCCCGTAGTAGTAACATTTTTCCGATACATAGGGTAGATGGATTGGAATATAGTCTGGAATTTGGAAGTTAGCCCTAAATGTGCTGAAGTGTTTCTCCTTAATGACAGATGTGAATTTATGAACCGTCCACTCTGGTAGCATGATGAACCCTCTAAGTCCATCAGCACCGATGACGGATCCCAGTGCTTGATCCTCGCCGTCATCAGAAGCATCTTCTGGCTCAACCATCTCCGTATCCTTATTTGTTGAGGACGAGGAAGAGGCTGACGAACTCCTCTCTTCGCCGGGACTGTCTGGGTCTCTATGACCGGACGAGTATACTTCCTCGTATTCCATCCCGTCATGAACCACTGACTGATTACTTGACGTACTAGACATTGCCTACAATTGGCGGTAAAACCTAAGACTGACGGATCTAAGAGTATTGACAGGTGTGTAGGTCTAGCTAAATGTAATTGCAAAATACAAGACTTGTAAATGAGAATAGAAATACTCATCGTTTTCTGAAGTAACTGAAGGTCGACAGTTGTATAGTCGATGGGTATGTATGTACGACGGATTGCTCTGACAAAGTTGACGGTGGCGCTCTGACAATGTGTTTTGGCTGTAAAATGTAGAAATGAGGATGGAGAAGTGTTATATATATACCTGAAGTGCACAGAAGACGAAGCGATGCTTCAATCCGATAGAAAAGCCAATCGAAAAGCGACACGTGGCATGCTCATAAATGCTTGACAACCTGTCATCAAATAATCGCAATCCGTCTCCTCCTAGAGAACCGTCAACTTCATTGATCTTAAGCCGCCATCCTAAATTTTCTTTGACCGTCAACTCCAAATAATATCAAACCGTCACCCTAAGGGTCCGTCCATATAAGTCATGACGGTCCCATAGAGTGAAGGGGGCAGCTGAAGGGGCAGAATTTAGCATGATGGGCTTTCACCACATTGGGCCTGACAGGTCCAAGCCCATGGGCCGGCAACAGTTGAGCCCAGGGCCTAGAGTGATTCTGGGTTCTTGTTGCGCACGTAGAGTCTCCAAGGAAATCAGAAACCTAGCGCAAAGAGCGTTCTAGAAGATACACGCGTCAACGGAAAATCCACTCTACAAGGAAATGTCTTGTCCATCATGTTTGGGATTACTCGAGAGGAATTCCTATAAGGAAAAGACTTCTACATCAAGGGGGAGAGGTCAACCTCCTACTATAAAAACCCCAATACCCTCACAAATCAAGGTACGCATGATTTACCCTATCTAGCACTCTAGAGTTGAGAACAATTCTAACTTGACCGTCGAAGGGTATTTGGCTGACACCACACCAGTGCCCTTGGCGAGATCACTTCTTTCTTCTTGCAGGTTGTTAGTTTGAGCGAGCGTGGATCGTGTAGCTCATTGGTGATTTTACGGCATCATCATATATGAATATTTTGCAAACATAACTTTGATAGATTTTTGTAAAAGATTTAAATAATTCTTCGTTTCTTCTTCTTTGATTGCACATTAAGATTCTAATTTTAAAAATCCCTAACCTCTAAATGAAATATGCAAAAGACAAAAATTTAAATAAACATTAGGATTCCAATTATCTTGCATGCAGACCTACTCCCTTCTCTTGAACAGTGTACCTCATAACTATTCAAGAGACTATTTATTGATGATTATTACATAAAAGAAAAAGGAAAAAGAACAATACTAATAAACTAAAACGCAAAATACTATTCTATCCAATAGATATAAGACCATTTTTTCTAAGTATTTGATATTTGAAAATTATTTTTGTTACAAAGTCTCTATTGGGACTTATTTAGTTATATAACTTCTTTTTGGTACTCGATTTTAAAAGTTGAGTTCCAATGTGGAACTCAATTTTGCCAAAGTCTATGAAATTCAGTAGAACGTAGAACTCGAGTTTCAGAAAATTGAGTTCCACATTTGTCACATATCATTGAATTGCATAGAACTTGACTTTGGTGAAATTAATTTCTAATTTGAACTTGATTTTGAGAAAATCAAGTTCCAAAAGATGCTACATAACAAAATAAGTTGCAATAGAAACTTTTTAACAAAACAATTTGCATAAACCAAATATTTAACAAAGAAAACACCGACATTGCAATGTTAAAAGAAAATTTTGTAACAAATTGAAAGACAAATATAGTTTTTCTAAAATTATTGTGATTTTTTTGTAACTTTTCAAATCTGCGAATCAGTTTCAAAAAATCACCTAGTTCATAAAAGAATGATACGGAGTATCTAAAATCAAATAAACTTCAATTTAAATGTCTTAAAAACTAAGTTTATCAAAATGTATGACTATAAAACAACACAAATCAACCAACAATAACTTCGAATTTCAATACTTCGCAGGAAACAGTTAAACCCATTAAGCCAAGAGTTTAAATAATATTTTTGACATTCGAAATTCAGGGTCTTCCTCTTTCAAACATTTTGTGGCTTGAATGTGTACTTACTCGGATGTGGTCATAGAATAAGTCCCACCCTTTCTATGTAATAGTGGTTAATCTATGAATGAAACTTTGGTAGACTTTTCTCTTGAAAAAAAAATGGAAAAATAAAAAGTAAAATAAAGAAAGGCTACATGTTATCCATGTTGTGCATGGGACCTGTTTACCTGGCATTCAATGAGAGTGCCAGATTGAACCAAATAAAAAAAAAAAAAAAGGAAAGAAAAGATATAATAGAAAAAGAAAATGAATTCACAAAAAAAATAATACAGGTATCAAAATAGAAGTTAAAAACTTATATTGTAGCATTCCTATTCCTCCCCCAACTTCTTAAGCCAAAGTTTAATGAACCAAACATTCAATAAAGCCAAAATTTGAAAAACCCAACTTATAGGAAGAAGCGGAGGAGAAAGAAGGGGTAGTAAAGCCAGTGAAGAAGACTTGTTTGTTGAAGAGGCTGTGTTTGTTTTCTAAATCTTTGCGGTGTTCAAACTTCAAAGGCTTTCATGTAGGGTTTACACGTTTTTGGGTCTTTGGGTTTTAAAGAGAAATTCCTATATAGTTGAAACTTGGGGCTGGAATGAATGAATGAAGGAGAGAAAGGCGAAGGGTGTGGCTTAGAGTCTAAGATTAAAAAAAAAAAATGTGAAAGTTCAAATAGTGTATAAAACACCCTTGAACGTTTAGACCCCCAATTACAAAATAACCAATTCAAGCTTTATGACAAACAACTAGTGTGCGGAAAATGAACAAAAACTATAAACAGAATTGGTAAACAATCTAAGCCAATTAAAATCACAACCCACAACAGATAATAAAAGGCAAAGATAAAAGGGAAGGAAGATGCAAACACGAGGACAACACTCGATGTGTTATCGAAGAGGAAACCGAAGCCCTCGGCGTAAAACCTCTGCGCCGCTCTCCAAACAGTAAGTAATCCACTAGAAAATGTAGTTGGGATACATGAACAGCAATAGGCCCTCCAAGCCTAATCTACCCAGTGTACCTAAGCCTTCCAAGCTTCTTGCTCCAACGAGGTTGCGCCGAACCTATTTCTTTTCTAGCTTCTCGGATTCCGCTACTTGACCATAGCATCAACCAATGTGGATTGGTTCCTTCCTAACTGCTTCCCAGAATACCAAACAGCTCTCTCACAGTAATGGATATGGTGTGAAAAGGTTTTGGTAAAAGACCTCTTAAGGGTTTAACAATGGAGAGGAAGAGAGTTGAGGAATTTGAAGAGTCTCTTATGTAAAGTTCGTGGGTATAAGGGGTATTTATACTGGGGTGAGAATGGAATGTGAAGAGTCAGGTTTTTCAAAACAGGGGTGGCTCACGGCTTGGCCTCGCGGCTTGACTGAGTCGCGAGATCCAACCGCGAGACAACAGAATGGCCAGTTGTCCTATTTTGTCCTGTAATGCTCCAGCTAGCATGACGCTTGAACTTCTGGCATGCTTGGCATGTGTGCTACTTCTGGCAGCTTGAAGCCGCGAGTCACCCGCGAGATCCAGTCTCGAGTCTCTGTTTTCTTGTACACTCTTAAGCATTTCAACACTCTATCTCACTCACTACCCTTACAACAATCCCACCTAAATATAGGGTTAGTAAATGCTGAAATACAAGCAAATTTGGCATGGAATAAGGCCAACAAGATGGTTGATTAAATTCAACCTTACAAAATGGATTAGTCTGCGATCGCTTGCTGTATTGGCGTTGAGATTGTCAGCAATTTTTTTTCAAAGAGCTCTTCTATTTTTTAGGTAAAATTTAATATTTTGCATCAATTATAATTTTAATATTTGGTAAACCCATTGAATGTTCAAAATAGTGTGTAAAACACTATGAATGTTTAGACCCCCAAATTAGAAATTACAAATTCAAGCTTATTATCAAATAATGTATGTGCGGAATATGAACATAAGCTTAACATAGAATTAATAAATAATCTAAACCAAATAAAATCACATCTACAGCAAAAATTAAATGGCAAAGATTAAGGGAAGAGAGATGCAAACACAAAGACAACACAGTGATGTGTTATCGAAGAAGAAACCGAAGTTCTCGGCGTAAAACCTCTCCGCCGCCCTCCAAGTGGTCAATAATCCACTAAGGAATGAAGTTGGGATATATGAACAGTAGAAGACCCTCCAATCCTAATCTACCTAGTGTACCTAAGCCCTCCAAGCTTCTTGCTCCAACGAGGTTACGTCGAACCTTTGTCTTCTTTAGTTTACCGGATTCCGCTATAACCCATAACATCAACCAATATCAATTGGTTCCTTCCTAATTGCTTCCCAAGCACCAAATAACCTTCTCATAGATACAGGTATGGTGAGAAAAGGTTTTGGCTAATATACCTCTCAAGGATGTAACAATGGAGATGGTGGGAGTTGAGGAATTTGAAGAGTCACTATGTAAAGATTGTAAATGAGTCAATCTTGTTTTTCTCTAGGGTTTCTCTCTCAAAATTCTCTCTAGAAGCTCTTTATATTTCGTGGGTATAAGGGTTATTTATATTGGAGTGAGAAAGGAATACGAAGAGTTAGTTTTTCCATAACAGAATGGATTGGTGACTTGGCCTCGCGATTTGACTGAGTTGCGAGTCCAAGCCGCGAGCTAACTGAATGGCCAGTCTGGACTTTTTGTCCTGTAGTGCTACAGTTGGCATGACAGTTCAGCTTCTCTACATGCTTCACTCGTGTGCATCATCTGACGGCTTGCCAGTCGCGAGCCACCCGCGAGATCCAGTCGCGAGTCTCTGCTTCAATGCATATTCTTGAGCATTTCTTCACACTCTTTCGCACATTACCCTTATATGATTCCCACCTAAATACAGGGTTTCTAAGTGCTGAATTACAAGTAAATTGGCACGGAGTAAAGCCAAAAAATGGTTGATTAAATTCAACCTTACACCCATAATACTCATCATACCTCTAGGTTTTTTGTGTTGGAAAATATAGTAATCCCAAATTATAATTGATGCAAATTATTAAATTTTACTAAAAAAAATAGTAACTTTTTAACGTGGGTTTCTTAAAAAAAAAAAAAAAAATAATGTGGGTTTTAAAAAAAAAAAATTGGCCAATTAAAAAAAAAAAGGGTTCTGAATAAGTGGGTTAGTGGCGAAATTATAATTGATGCAAATTATTAAATTTTACCCAAAAAAATAGTAACTTTTTAATGTGGGTTTCTAATATATATATATATATATATATATATATAATGTGGGTTTAAAAAAAAAAAGAAATATTTTCGGCCAATTAAAAAAATAAAGAAAGAGAAGAATTTAAACATGAAGTTTATTTCTGAATAAGTGAGTTAGTGGGAGTTAAATATTTATTTTTATTTTGTTGTTTTTTAGTTCTGTCTCTACTTAAACTTAGGAAAACAGAGGTATTTTAGACAAAAAAAATCCGATCCAAATAGGAGAAGCCCCTTAAATAGTAGTATAGATGTACCAAGGGGAAAACAACTATATGATACAGTATAACAACTTGTTTCTTGGTTGTGGTTAGTTATTTAAAATCCCAAAAAGATGCAATTGTTCAATATCTTATTCTGCAAAACGAAAAGACACAATTTTTTGGTTTTTAAATATAGGCGTGTGACATAAATTTATGTAGTCATGTGGCACAACGAGACGTGGTTAACAAAAAATTAAACGTTTCAACTATTAGTTATTATGTAGATAACTATAGGTTATTATTGTCATGAATAGCCTATACAATACCTATCATTACACCCTTCCCTATAAGTCTTTTCTATTACTCTATATTTTCCGTAGACACAATTCTAATATATTTCTCTCCCACATATTTTTCTACAATTTATATTTTTTCTAAGGAAAAGCAATAGACAATTGTTCTTGAAACTTCATGAGTGGAAGTGCGTCCATCACGAAGGTTGATGCTATAAACTAATCCTAGAGGGTTGTTTGGCCAAGAAAACTAGTCGCACTGAGTTTTACTCTGGGTGGCACAAATCAACCTTTAAATATAACGCTTTTGTAGCGTGATTCTATACTCCTTTTTATGAGATATTATGAGATCGTTCTAAACTCCTTTTTATTTTATGTTCTTGTTAATTATTTGAGATATTAATTTTGTATCAAAACATGTTTATTCACTAAAATATTTCCAACAAGCCAAGGGTCAAGTGGTTCTAAGGAAAAATTCCCGCTCGGTTCCCAACGAAATCCTCAACTGTTGGATTCGCATCACACTGTAGAACATGGAGGACAGAGAGCCGTAAGAATTTAATGAAGAGGTGTCTCGAATGCCACAGCACCAGAAGTGTGCTTTGGGCAGTTAAAATGACGTCTTCATAGGTAGAGATGGGATGGAATGAGCATAAAACAAGTATAGTGACATCGAGATCCTCCTTTCTTCTCGAGGAGCCAGAAAGAAGAATCTCGAGGGGGCTATTGTAGGGGCATTGGGCCCAGGAGTTCATTATCTATTAATATATTGGGCTTGTGGCCCAAGCTGAGGACAAGGGCTTGTCTGAAGAGAAGGAATCTTTGTCAGAAGAGACTGTGTTGGTGAATAAAGAAGTCAATTTTGGTCATAATGTCTCAACAAGATGGTCCAAGGATAAATGCCTCCTTGGCTAGCCAAAGTTGGGATTCGAAGAGGTAATCTATCGACCAAGGTAACGTTCCAAGAAGTTCTGTTGGTGCGGATAAGCATTGCAGAGGCATCAGATAGGGAGGAGTCCTAAAATATCTAAAAAGAAAGCTGCTGCCTCTACATTAAATGCACTGCAGCTAAATCTTTAGCCGCATTAATGTGGAGGTGATACCTGAACAGTAGATTTCAGCCTTACAGCTACTATGTGGAGACTTATGGGAGGTGCTAATGAGACAAGTATCAACACCAACTATTTGGCATGCATGTGGAGTAAAAAGATGAAAGGGGAAGAAAGTATAAAAGAAGGAGAGAGCACTAAAAGAAGGGATCGAGAAACAAAGAGAAAATTACTGTAACATCAAGAATTGACTTTGTAATCAAATCTGAAAGAAATATATAAAAGCAAATCTCCTCGGACTTTGTCGAGGATGATTATCTTCATCATAAACCTGTCTATTTTCATTCCCTTGTCATTTGAATCTACTTTGGTGTTGGTATGATTCATTAAAACCTAGTTTTCCAACCCACTCTCTATAAATTCATTATTCTGGGCTTTTTGGGCCTAAGTCTATCCACCTTATTGGGCTAAGAACTCAAATCTAGTCCTTACAAATGGATTATGTAAATGCTTCAGCCACGTACAATAGAAGCTATAGTTATCTTTTTGGATGAAAATTTTGGGCATGTGACCCTCTTCATAAGCCCTAGGTACTATTAGTACTTTAATTGATATTGTTATGAAATAGAAATTTGAATATAATTTATTTGTTTACCGTTATTATAATTTATGTCCTTATAATATATAAAACTAAGTTAATCATATTGAATTATATTTTTTAAGAGTAGTTCTTGTGACACAACTATTGGCACAACTCTGTGCACAACTCGCCACGTGGACGAGTTGTGCACAGAGTTGTGCCAATAGTTGTGTCACCAGAATTTTCCATTTTTTAAACTAATTGAAATGGGTTGTGTTTTTATCAACATAATACCACCTATATATTACAAGTGTTGAAATTAGCCATGCTTATTCAACCCAGCATGACTTATTTTATTAAGCATGTAATTTGTGGGTCACATTGTGCTGTTTCAACTCAATAAATGGGTTGCGATAGGATTAGGAGATTTTAACATGATTATTAAATAAGTTGTGTTCGGGTTGCCTATGTAGTCACACACAAAGACTCAACACAAATAGAACTTGCCACACTTAAATTTTAGATACTCTCTCTCTCTCTCTCTCTCTCTCTCTCATGCTTGAGATGGCATGAGTTGATGAATAAGATCACACGATGTGGCCTCGGAGTAAAGCTACTTGAAAACATGGATTTCTCATAATAGCTTTCTTCATATTTAGTGTTTGTTTAACAAAGATTAATTTTTTCAATTTATTTTACTATTCAGCTCATTTTTTCTACTATTTATGGATCTCACTGCACTTTTTAATACTATTCATGGATCATATTGTACTATTTCAACTAACTTTTTACTTTTTACTTTTTATACAGTACTTTAAAAAAAAAAAAAAAAATTTCAGCTTTAGCAAGGTGGATATTCCAATTCCAATTCCACAATATCCAATAGTCATGATGCGAACATTCATTACAAAATATTTACATCTAAAATAACAGCCAGAACAATACAGTTCAAAAGTAATTAGGATTAGATTTAGAGATTAATAATTTTTTTTTCTTCAATTTCCTCTACCCAAACATAGTTAAGGAGGACGCTGATGCCTTGCTCGCCTCGTGGAGTGATATGTGTTCTCTCTCAAAATTTATTTGTCGCTGGGGTCTCTCTCACTCGCAGAGCCAAGTTTGACTTTGACTTAATTTGGGGTATGTGCCAATGACCACGAAGGACAGACAGTACGAGTTCATATTTTTATCACAATACAACACCCCACTACTAGAGTGGGAACCACATATAAGAATCAACCAAAGCCTAACTTTGACTAACTTTTCGTTTTGGATTAGAAAGTCAGCACACAGCTCAGCTGACGAAGCCTCATCGTTTTGCGAAACGACAATGCAGGGGAGGTGGAAACCATGATTTTGATGCTTGGACGGTTCAATGAACTAGAAAAGTTCCAGCGGTTTCTAATTTATGTGAAAAATTATTACTAATTCTAATTTAAATCTGCTATTG
The DNA here is from genome assembly GCF_001633185.2 of Quercus lobata. NCBI lineage: Eukaryota > Viridiplantae > Streptophyta > Magnoliopsida > Fagales > Fagaceae > Quercus > Quercus lobata. Next base: position 47,565,583 of record NC_044904.1, read on the forward strand.
AAATTATTTTTTTACCCATTAATATTATCTAATAATATTCTGTTACTTAAAATTTATTGTTAAAATATTGTAATAATATTTCTTAATTACAATTTCTTATTTTTTATATTATTTTTCCTTTCACACCATCTGGACATGTTGTTTTTTTTTTTTTTTTTCCTCTTGGTTTTTTCTCCACCACCCACGTATCCCATTCCTTTCCTCTATCTACCTTCTTTTTCTTTTTCTTCTAGTTCATTGTGGATCATTTCTTCAGCTCTCTCTCTCTCTCTCTCTCTCTCTCTCTCTCTTTCTCTAGCTCTCTTTTTTTTTTTTTTACTTTTTCTTTTTCTACTTCTATTTTCTTTCCTCTTTTAGCTCGCACACGCGCGCGTGCACACACACACAGCCGACATGGCCTTCTTCTATCTTTATTTATTTATTTTATCTTGTTCTAATTCACTTTGTTGTTACAATGGAGCTTAGATAGGCTTTCATGCTCTTGATCTGTTGTTTTTGTTTTGATTTTAGATTTTTTGTTCTAATTAAATTTGTATTTTTCCCTGTTCTTGATCTGTTATTGTGTTTTGATCTGTTATTGTGTTTGTGTTTTGATTGTGTTACCGTTTGAGAGAGAGACAGATGAACAAGGAAGAGAGGAGGAAAGAGAAAGAATAATTTTTTATTCAACCGGGTATTTTTTTAAGAGAAAATAATGGTTTGGAGTTGCTACAGTATTTTCTAAATTAAGAGAATTACTGTAGCAACTCAAAAAAAAAAATTTTTTTGGAGAATTTGTGTGTTTAGAGAAGCTATTGGAGCGTGAACAGTAGCTGTTGGTGGTCCAAAAATAGCTTTACAGTGACTGTTGGAGATACTCTAAGGTTGGATTGAGGTTGAACCATAATGACATCATAAATCATTTAATAACAAAATAAAAATAAATATTACCAAAAAAAACTATATAAATGAGTAATCTTGATTTAAAAATATAGAGAAATTAAATAATAATGTGCAAATTATATTGACATATTTTATTATTATTTTTAATATAATACTTTCATGTAAATAAGTCCTTCAAGATAATATATAAAAAATATCTAAAGTTCACAACTCATGAGATATAGGGGGTGTTCGGTTTGTGTTTTCAAAAAACAAATTTCAGTTTTTAAACAATATTACACTTATTTTTATATACTTTTTCATCTACACGTATTTTCACAAACTTTTTTAAATAACAATTTTCAATTTTTAAACTCATGTACCAAACATCTCAGTAAGCAGTGAGCACACCACTAATCACTAGCCCTGCAGGCCAAGTCTTAGACTTGGCTTCTTAAGTTTAAGAATAATTTAAACAAATAATGAGAAAAGACTTGGCTTTTTAAATTTGAAAATAATTGAAACAAATAAAGAAAAAGCCAACTCATTCCCACTATCACATTTCCCAAGCAATCTGAATCTGATAATTGATAATTTCTTCTAGTCTTTAAATAGATTTTGTTCTTCCCAACATATGTTTCTCAGTCTTCATCTCATTCTTCTCACTTTTCAGTCTCTTCGTATTCTCCTTAGTCTCCATCTCCTTCTCACTTTTTAGTCTCTACTACACTTCGTCTTCCCCATTTTTTCAAACACAAAGTAAAGCAACAAATTATTTCTCTCACAGCTTCAGCCTTCACTTACTCTACCTCTTTCTCTCCCTTTCTCACTCTTTCTTCTCTGAGGAGTAGATCTAGCAAACAGGTAGTTGCTCTCCATGAAGACCAAATCTACTTTTTTTTTTTTTTTTTTCATTTTCATTGTGAAATTTTCTGGAAAGAAGAAATCAAAAAACCTGCTTCCGGTTTAGAAAACCGCACAGTTTGACCATGGTTTGAGAGGTTTGCAGCAAAAATACAATTTTTGATTTTATAAATTTAAAAAACTGGAATGATGACCGGCTTTCGGTTATTCTACAACCATATGATCCAGTTCGGATTTCAAAACCATGGTAAAAATTAGTGGCCAAAAATTAAATAAAATAGAGACTTTCCAATTTATGGCACTGCTCTTGAGATCAAGACACTAATCAGATTATTAACAATACAATTTCTTTGCACTTACGGATTTATGTTTGGCCTCTCGAGCCATAGTTGTCTCTTTGATGTTAACGTGAACATTATTAATTGTGCAATTTGTATTTATTTATGTATTATTAAGATATATAGAAATCTTTTTTTTTTTTTTTAAGAGAAAGTTTCAATCTATAGCATTCGCTTCTGATGATAGCTTTTTATCATTAGACCAAAATATCAATCAGTTTTTTGTGTAGGCAAGGATTGAACCCCAGATCTCTTATTCAACCATCAGAGACTTTACCAGTTGAGCTAACTGGAATCCACTATAGGAATCATTGTTTGGTATTTTATATTAACACCCATAAGTCATATGATGTGAACATATTTATTCAATTTTATAACCAATGTGTACTAAAAAAACATATATATATATATATATATATATGAATCTGTTTCAGACCTTAATTTTTTTATTTGAAAATTTTAATTCACTTCAAAAAAAAAAAAACAACTATCTTTTAAAACACTTTTATTTTCCAATCAAAAAATAACTTGCATGTTTTTTTTAGAAAAATATTTTCAATCTTTGACATTTGCTTTTAATGATTGATTGCTATTTATTATCAAACTAAAATACTAATTGGTTTTGGTGTAAGTGAGGATCAAACTCAAATTTTTTATTCGACAACAAAAGATTTTATGAATTGAACTAATGGGAACCCACATTTTGCACAAGTTATGATGCAGTGCATCTCATCTTATTCTAATAAAATTAAAACCACTATCCGATTTTGATCCCACGCACACGTGCCATTTGTCAAAGTGCCAAGTGAGCCACAAAAGCACCACGTGCGTTTGCATGTGCATGTTCTAGATTCTATAAGAATATAAGAATAATTAAGGGATTAATTTGAGGACTCAAGAACTTAAGATGTAGTAATTTACAAAATGACAGTAACTACTGACTTTTTTTTTTTTTTTTTTTTGGTTGATAAGATAGCACTTTTATTAAGAAGAAGAGAAACCCATTACATCTTGAGCCAACAAGGACTCAATTATAGACGGTTTTCCTTTATCCAGGCTACATAATTATCAATACCCTCAGCATAATGAGCCAAGATATGAGCAGGCTTATTTCCCTGTCACTTTACATGTGAAACTTGTACCATTCGAAACACTTGTAATTGCTGTTGAATTCCCAAAATAACATTAGCAACAGTTATTGGTGGAGTTGTATTGCCTAAAACCGCACCTGAGATTATTTTTGAGTCGCTTTCAAACATTGTATCACAGATACCCACTTCCCATGCGAAACGAACTCCTTCTTCCAAAGCCATGGCTTTCGTTTCTAGAGGTCCCAAGGGCACACTTAGATTTTTATTCAAGGCTGCTTCAACTATTCCAGCTGAATCCGTAAAGACCACTCCCACTCTTGATGCATTAAGCTAGGCAAAGACAGCACCATCAACGTTGATCTTGTAATACGGCCCCAGTGGAGGTGTCTAGGTGAGGTTCTCGGGCACAAGCTGTCTCGTTGGAGTAAAATTTGCTAACTGAAACGCTTCAAGAAAAGATCTGGCCTTGTGCAGTAATGATGAAGCCTGTTGCCTAGGCTGTCCCTGTCTAACTGCATTTAGGTTGAAACATATGCTTCATGTCATGGTAGCTATCAAGCTTAGCAGCTCATTGTCCACATGTTGAACGAACTTCAAGTGCTAGAAAAGGTCTACAAAGTCATGGTAGTAAGCCCCATGGGTATCCACTGAAATACTAGACAGTCGCCATGGTTCTTGTGCCTTTTCACGGTGCCAGAATGCATGTGCACTAGTTTCAGCCTCCAAACTGCAAGCTTCACAAACAGTGTTGTCAATGACCCTCCAATGGCAAAGGTTAACCTTTGCGAGCAAAATATTTTTGCAAACCCACCACGTGAAAGCTTTGATCTTGTTTGGAACATAGGGATTTGTGAGAGACCACTAAAATTGGGGTGTTGCTCAAAAAAGAGATTTGGGTAGTTTTTAGGGCACCTCCCTTTTTGGGTAAGGGGTATGGAGTCACTACTTATTTCTTTTTTATACCCAAAAAAAAAAAAAACTAAAAAAAACTTTATATGATTGAATTGTACTATTCTCATTGATTGAATAAGAAAATACATGTTTGAAAAATTGAAAATTACATGGCTTTGGGTCCTAGTTACAATCTACCAAAAATACATGGCTTTTTGACCTAGTTACATTCTATCCAAAAAAAGAAAAAGAAAAGAAAAAAAAAAAACAAAGACAAGGCTTAGATCTACCTATTCAAAAGAACTAGATTTGGAGGCTAGGTTATGGAATGAAAATGTGTTAGGGACCCATTCCGCCTAGACAGAGTCTGGTCTTCTAGACTCTTGTGACCTATGTACCTTTTTTATGCATGCTATAGATGATATGTTGAACATGCGAACAAAACTAAATTGCACAAATTTATTTATGAATGAATCATCTTCTTTGTTTTAAAAAAGTCAAATCTGTTTTGATGATTAAAAAAATTGATTTTGACTTGTATAAAAATAAAAATCAAATCTGTTTTTAAGAACTAAGAAAAATGGTTTTTGGAGATAAAATTCAGATATGTGTTTATTACATAAAACAAAGTCTTTTGATTTGAAAAAGTATCAGATCTGTTTTTAAGAACTAGGAAAAATGGTTTTTGATTTATAAAAGATTAGATTTGTTTTAAGAACTGAAAAAAAAAAAAAAAAAAAAAAAAGTTTTTTTTTTTTTTTTTTTTTTTTTTTTTTTTTTTTTATGACAGAAAACCAGATTTGTTTTTATATGTTTAAAAAATGTGAAAAATTTTTTTTTTTTTTTTTTTTTTTTTTTTTTTTTTGAGAAGAGAATTTCATTCATAAGATAAATTTATGCAACATGGACTAAACATAACCAACAACAAACACAACAATGCATGATCTTTTTCGTTATTTCAAAATATGTCATGTTAAAAAAAATTAGATCTATATCTAAGGAAAATACAAATCAGTTTTTGATTTAAGAAAATTTCAGATCTACATCTAAGAAAGATGTAGATCTATTTTTGATTAAGAAAAATTCAGATCTACATCTAAGAAAGATGTAGATCTATTTTTGATTAAGAAAAATTCAGATCTACATCCAAGAAAGATGTAGATCCGGTTTTTATTAAGAAAAAATCAAATCTACATCTAAGAAAGATGTAGATCCGTTTTTTGATAAAGAAAAACTCAGATCTACATCTAAGAGAGATGCAGATTTGTTTTTATTTTAAGAAGAATTCAGATCTACATTTAAGAAAGATGTAGATCTGTTTTTATTTTAAGAAAAATTCAAATCTACTTCTAAGAAAGAAGCAGATCTGTTTTTAATTAATAAAAATAATTGGTTATATGCAAATTATTGAAATTAAGAAAAAAATCATAGCAATTATATATACTAGCGTTTAACCCGCACAATGCGCAGGATCATTTTATAAATTAGAAAACCATCATCGTGCCATCCTACATATACTGTAATTATGGTAGTGAGTACTTCATAAGAGCGCAATGTATATGAAACTACAATGGACTGTAAGCACTTTAAAGTAGTTATAGGCCTATAGCTTGGCGTCTTACTGCTCTAACTCTAATATCCTTTAGTCCTAATATCAAAAATTTATGTTAATATTTAAAAAAAAAACAAAAAACAAAAAGAAAAGAAAGATATAATGCTTGTAGGCAAATGAGATGTTGTTTCCAAACACTTCAAGGGTTTTAGCTAATTGCTCATACTCATACTCTTTCATCTCCATCTCTACTCCTACTTTTTCCACCACTCCTACACCTTTAAAAAAAAAAAACTACAATAACCCAATGGTGTCGTTTAATGCAATCTCTTTTAACTCAATAAGAAACTTTGAAAGTGTACTCTCCTACATATATTGCACTATCCTACATGTATATGAATGTTTCATAATATATATTCATATTACAAAACCATTATTGCAAGTGCATTATTCTTCTTCATTTGCTTCTTCAATGAATAATTCCTTTTATTCCTTTTATTCTCATACAATCATTTGAAGCAAAGCTCACATGTTAAAAACATATCATGACTATGCCAATGCAATTGAAACAAATCAATTCAGAATCTCAGATTGATAGATTGGTAAGAAAAAAATAAATTATATTGAAAAGATTGCAATATGAGCTATCTAATGATCTATATTGATGGTTTTGTGCCAACTGGCTAGGCAAATGATAGCACCTATTGCTAAATAGCCTAAAATTATCAAGTGATTGTAGAAATATTACTTGGTAAGCTCAAATATATATATATATATATATATAAAAATTAAAAAATTAAAAATAAAAAACCCAGCTACCCTGATGGGTTAGTTTTGAACTTAACTTTCATCCAACGAAATTTTGATTCCTGGAACACATCATGTTTTTACTGCAAAAGAGACCAGTAAAGCCTTTAAGCATCCTATTAGCAAATGCCTCAATGAAATATGAAGCAATTCGCTGAATTACAGTGTCTTTAGGAGAGGCAAGATAGGAAATATGTTCAAGCTTGGTATTAACACTATGAAGACATCTGGCAGTTACATGGCTAGCACATTCTCCAAGAAGTACTATCAATTGCAAACCTCCTTCCTCAGATCATGGCGATCTAAGCTAGGTATATGGTGATCCTAATCCAGGAGAGGATTCATGGAATGAAGTTAAAGAAGATCTGCGTTCTTGTTTTGCCTTTGCCATCAATAACTGAGAGCAAACTCAATGCACTGGGAATGGAGACTTGTATAACAGCTAGAATGGGATTAGATGTGAAGGAGAATAAATTTTAATTGCTGAAATAATAACACTACACCACTTGATGATAGAGAAAGTTGAGGGAAGGAAGAAAGAACTATATCTTGAATCTTTCCCTCCCTTTTTGTTGTTAGGTTTGTTAAAAAATTACAAACTTAAGCCAAGCAAGGTAAAAATTGTTTGGTTTTTCAATATATTTTCAAGTCACAGGTTCGATTCTCAAAGGGAAAAGAAGCAGTTGAAGAACACTTCAAATATATCACTCTTAAAACATAATTTTTTCTTCTTCGATAAATTCCTTTGGAAGTAAATGTAGGGCTCTTTGGTTGCTAATTACTCACAAAATCAAAAAATAGTTTCAAAACAATAGAACTTTTCCTTCCTATATCTCAACAGCATAAGCCAAATGACAGTAAATTAGAATCATAAACTCAAAGAAACTTTTAAGAAACAGAAAAACCAATTTGTGTCCCTAAATTTTAAGCTGCAGATGTTTTGAAAATTAAAGAAAAAGCTCAACAAAAGTAATCCAAAACCATTTTTCAAGTTACCAAAAAAATAAAAATAAAAGGCCAATCAAAATTAGTTTTCCTAGAAAAATATATTGCTTTCTTGATTCCATAAAACCAAAAAAATAAAACATAAAAACTTTTAAAACCTCAGTTCTATTCTGTTCCAACATTTTCCTAGTAACCAAATACAACTGAATGAAACCATGTCAAATTTTTTTTAAGAAAACTTAAATGCAAGGAGTTCAAAAGAAAAGATGTAGAATATTACTTGTCCAATGCCTCCAAAAAGCTCCCTTAGTTCTTTAGTTGTCACATCTGGGGCCTCAGCAGAAGCACCACCATAACCCCCCTCGACAACCAATACCATGCCCACCATCATATCCACTTGGTGGGCCAGATAATGATAAGGTGCAACCACAAATGGAGTCAGCCTACTCAAATTAAAAGACTACATGATCACAATCATTTTCAAATAGAAGAGAAAAGATAGAAACAAACTGAAAAGTATCAAATACACGGAACTACATAACTAATTAACTTATTCCATGAACAGTGTAAAGCCAAAAACCCAACTCTTCCATGCTTTTATATTTTATATCATAAGAAAGCACATGATACCTTGCTGCGATTTTGAACCCAACAAAGTAGGCTATAAGTGTCTGTAACACGATAGTATTTATAATATAAATGTCACTTTTTCTTTTCCAGGTACTTAAATGCTACATTCCATTTCAATCACTCATATTATGCCAAACACATAAAGAAACATAAAAATTTGTGTCCTGTGACTTCTTTTGCTATTTTTTTATGATAAAATGATAAACTTACCATAATAGAGACTTAAAAAACACCATGTACGATCTAATGCTCTACATCATGAATATATCCTATTTACTTTATAAAAAACAAATCAGATGCCTTGTTTTGGTATTAATTTTGGTTGGTCGTGAAAATAATTTAGAAGCTTTTTATCAAATAGATGGTGCGCATCTATGGAAAGTGAAACTATTTTTGCCTTTAGGAAAGTTATCTAAACCTGGGTGGGGTCGGAGGAGAAAAATAAAGAAGAAAAACAGAGGATGATGCAGCAGTAAGTATAGAAGGGAGAATGTGTGTTTTCAAAAAAATGCTCTAAATTGCAATAAAGCTTAGACAACAATTTTATCAAAAGCAAAAATGTATAAACGAAGAAGATAGTTAAATACCCAAAAAAAAAAAAAAAATGTTTATGGTGTTGCTCCCAATCTTGAGGCATTGCCAGGGGTTGCATTCAATCTAGCCTTGGTTGTTCAAGCTTTCAATCCCAATGCAATTTAAGCCATGTCAATTTGGGTTGCATCATTTCCTGCTGGAGTAGTGTGTTGGAAATATATAAAGTGCAAATTGAAGTATAATTCTTTACATGCATTGACATAGGTTTTAAATGTAACAATGGAAATAAATTGAAACACAAATCAAATTAAAAAAATACCTTAGTGAAACAATATTGAGTCACTGAATATCTTTGATGCATCGTTGAGAAGTCCAGGGCTTGTCATCATTGAATGCATTTGGTGATAGTCGGATAGGAAATATTAAAAATTTCTGAAGAGGGTCAGATGTGATAAATTGGAGAGAGGAAGATTGGTGTATGGACGGTGGCAGACAAAAACAATTTGGCTAGAAGCAGGATATTGTATTTAAATAGGAATATAATCAGAACTTTACCAGTAACGATTCTGGTAGTCTGACTGGCGGAATTTCTCTGTTTTATTGTGTATGAAGAGTCACAATTTCTTTGTTTTTGCCCTCTCCAAACATAATCATATATAACCCCAAATTTCAAAAAATCAAATCAAAACCTAATGTTACCCAAATACCTAAATAAAAATCAATCCAACCGAATTTCTCAAAACTAATTCATATTTCATACCCATACCCATATCTAAGAAAGAATGAAAAAATGAAAAACTTATTGGTGGTAGTTCTTTCAATGTTTGTCTCCTTCTCATCTCTATATCGCAAGGTTTTTTTTTCCTCCTTCTCTATCTCTGGATCGCAAGCATCAGTGTTAAGAAAATTGAAAAGGAAGCGAAAAGAAAGTGTCCGAATAGGGGAAACGGAAGGTTCACTTACGGTGATGGCAGAAGATCTGGTTTGGGTGGCACCCTTCTCTCTATCTCTGTCTCTCTATTTCTTTGTCTCTCTTTTCTCACGATCTCTCTCTCCTTTCTCCGTGAAGCGATCTTTTTTTTTTTTTTGGCAGTTAGTTTCCTTTTATACGCTCCAAACAGTATTTTAATGTAGTCAAACATTATAATTTATCACTTTTAAATAGTGTTATAACGTTACCAAACAATGTAATGTATCGCTTTTTTAAGTTATACATGTCTGAATTTTAGGTTGGCACTTTTCTTATTTGTCATTACCTCCTTAATTCTAGGAACTCACTTTCTCTCAGCTTCTGCTATTATATATATACTAGTATTATGCCCGTGCGATACACGACTTAATAAAAAAATTATATATAAATTAAAAAATATGTTTTTTATACTATAATATAATTTAATAACAAAAAAAATAGTAATTTTTAAAAATTATGGCAAGTTTTAAATTTTTAGAAGCTCTTTCTAGTAAAATTTTAATTTGTTTTTATATATATATGGCACTTAAAAATCTTTCTATTATACTTGCTAACACGTGGAGTAGTAGAAGTGCTAACCATAAATAAATTTCTAGCATATATAACCAAAAAAAAAATTCCATAAATTACAAAAATAAAGTATCTTGATTGCAATGTAAATGTAAATTTTTGTCATAAGTGAGGAAATAATTAGCATAATCAATTAAGAACACCAAATCAAAAAATAATATCAATAATTAAGATGAATTGGTATCTAAATTTTTTTAATAAAAAATCATAGAATTTAAGTAATAATTGAACTATGTTAATAGAAAAAATAGAAACACAATAAAATTAAATTAAAAAGATAGCTCTTCTCACATAAATCTCCTAATTTCATATTGTAGATGAGTTCCATCCCAAATAGATTTGGTGATAAAATTTCTTGTATATAATATTCCATAAATTACAAAAAAATAAAAATAAGTATCTAGACCTTCTAGGGTACTACACTCAAAATAATTTCAAAAATAGATAAATAAAGGTACATAAAGAGGAAAAAAAAAAATATATATATATATATATATATATATATCATATTGCAATATAAATGTAAAAGTTTACATATGAATTACCCGCGTCTAGCCATTTTGATATTGCCCTTAGTGAGGAAATAATCTGCACAATCAATTAAAAACACCAAATTAAAAAAAAAAATATCAATAATTAAAATTAATTGCATTATCTAAAATACTTTATAAAAAATAATAGAATTTAAACAATAATTGAACTGCATCAATAGAAAAATAGAAACAAAATGAATAAAAAATAAAAAGAAGATAGCTATTATGAATAGAGATGAATAAATTAGAGTAAACAAATACATATAGAAGAAGAGATGAATAGAGAAAAAAAAATTGTATGGTTCTATGAGTTTTTATATATATATATATATATATATATATGTCCACTCCACATAAAAGAAGTTGATATGAAAAAAAAATCTAATGTCAGTTTAATTTGTGAAGGTGTGAAGTTAAAATCTAAATCTTAGAAGTCTGAAAAAAAAAAAAAAAAAAAATCAATATGTACCATAACAAAAGTTAAGAAAATCCCAAGAACCATATTCGAGCACAACAAATTAAATTATAAACAAACATTATCGTAGCTTTTAGATTGAGGAAGATAGAAATTTACCTTGTAAATAAGGAAAAAACTGAAGAGAGGGATAGACTGCAGCATGTCGTGTATATAAAATGAAAGTGTGAAATTGATATCATTCCCTTGTAGCAATGGAATTGATTTACGTATCATGATATCAAAATCCAATAACTGATCTACTTTAAATAGTGCTATATTCACATGTACTTGTAAGAGAAGTAGAGTTCCAGTTAAACTTTATTATATAAAATCCCATTAGGAAGATGATATTTGATTATATTTAATTATATTTTTCATTTTTAATTGTGTTTATCTAAATATTTATAAAAAAAAAAGAAAAAAAAAAAGAAAAAAGAAGAATAACAAATTCAAAAATCGTAGAAATCAAAAAATGGGAAAAAAAGAAGAATAATTTTTTTTTTTAAAAGAAGACAAACCGTTGAAATCAAAAATTAGGGAAAAAAAAGAAGAATTTTTTTTTTTTTAATGGATGAGAAGAAGTTAAGTTGATATTAAATTATTAAGTTTTTGTGTCTATCAAACTTTATCCAAAGAAGTGATTTCAAATTAAAATTTTTTATCAACTTAGAAATCATAGGAAAAAAAAAGATAAGAACAAAATTTTGGAGTGGCTCAAGTAGAATAAAGAATTCAATCCTATCTAATTGTGTTATGAGTAATGATTATCACATATTAATTAGTATACAACTAAATTTTGGATATTGATTTATCATATTTATCCAAAAAATTTGTATATATCTATTCTTAAAATCTAAAAATTTATTAAAAAGGAAAAAAAGAAGAATTTTTTTTTTTTTTTTTTAATGGATGAGAAGAAGTTAAGTTGATATTAAATTATTAAGTTTTTGTGTCTATCAAACTTTATCCAAAGAAGTGATTTCAAATTAAAATTTTTTATCAACTTAGAAATCATAGGAAAAAAAAAGATAAGAACAAAATTTTGGAGTGGCTCAAGTAGAATAAAGAATTCAATCCTATCTAATTGTGTTATGAGTAATGATTATCACATATTAATTAGTATACAACTAAATTTTGGATATTGATTTATCATATTTATCCAAAAAATTTGTATATATCTGTAAGGACGCGATTCGTGACGGACCGTAACAGTGTCGGGTTCGCACGTGAAAAGGCCCCTAACAATATCATTTGTAGAGCGTGAGTTTGAAAGGCTAGGCCCTGGTTGACAGGCGGTGGGTTTTCGCGGTGTTCGTGCGAGCTTAAGTTTCCCTACACCCCTGGAGTCTTTCTCCTGGAAGTGGGCTGGGAGGCTCTGGTTTCTGGCCATTTTTCCCAACCCCCCCTTTAGGTTACTTCTTTTTCCTTTTATATTCGCCTGCGTTCATTGTCCTTCGTCCACGTATAGGGTCAATCTTTCCAAAATTGATACTTGTCCCATCAGCCTATCCCCCAAAGTCGTTGAGGATGGTTATAAAAGCCAAAGAATGCGGCTCTGTCAGGTTCAGAGCATTAAATGGCAATAACAGCAGCTTTCCCTGGATATTTTAGATCTTTTGTCCTGGTTTCGGTCCTATACCGTTTCTGCCCTCCTTTCAGGGGGGGAACTTTGGGTCTGCCGAGGACTGAGCCGTCCTCGGCGATGTCCATAGGCTATTTGGTCGAGTTTGGGCCATAGCCCTCCTCGGCTTGGGCCTTCGGATTTTCCCCAGGTAGATGGGCCCGGCCCGTAAATCGTTTGGGCCCCACAATAGCCCCTCAAAACCCGGCTGTCCAACCTCTTGGTTGGAAAGGGGGGTTTTGGTGATGCCAAACCTCTCCTGTGGCCCAATCTATTCGGCCTATTAAACATGCTGGCGGTTCCTCATATGCCCAAGAGATTCACCGGTCTACGAGATAGTTTTTAATTTCGCGCTTGAGGCGTTCTTATCGCTTGGGGTATCCAAAACGCGCTTTGAATAATCACTATTTACGAGACTACTTTAATTCGACGGTTTATTTTGATGGGATGGAGAAGCGGAACCGGCGTGTTTGGGTTTGCTGATTCCTTTGGAGATCTGAACCTATTAAATGCCCCCCGCTCCGCCCTCTGTATAAGTAGGACAGGAGGAGGTGATTGTTTTTACCAAAAATCCCTTTTCATCCTCCTGCGACTCTGGAATACTTAGCCTCTCTTAAGATTCGGTTTACTCGCTGGTTTATACACTTAATCGTAAAATACTTTACCATAACAACAAGGAATGCAAAAGCCCCACCCCTCCCAAAAACGCCACGTTTCGATAAAGCTTATCATGGCTCGATCGGGACAAGGATGACGAAGACTCAAAATCAACCTCATCATTCTTTCAGTCAAAATCCGAAGCAGGGACTCGTCACGTCAAACTTTCGACGTGACTGAGTCGAGAACACCCAAGATCGTTACCATCCGGCTCCTCACGAGCGTACCTAATATGGCACCGGCGTGTTAGGAGTCAGGGCGGAGGCAGGGGCTAAGTGCTTCTGCTTCTCCCTCTTTTACTCCTTGGTGCCCTCCCCCTCCCTCTTCTTATTGTCTTCCCAGCACCAGTTCCGCCCTGGTGCTGTTTCTTTTCTATCTTTTGTTCCTCTCTTTGTCTCTTCATCTCTCTCTCTTCTTCTCCTCCTTCTTTACTCATGTCCTCCATTTTCTTTATTCATCCCCTTCATCTTCGTCATTGATTTCTTCCTTACTATTTCCTTCTTCTTCATTCATTTTCTTTTTTAAAGTGAGTCCCTCTCTCAGTATGAGCAGCAATAAGGCGGAGATTGGAGAAACTTTGAAGACGAGTTTAAAAGACGCTTAACAGTTTACTTTTCTGTACTACAGACGTAATGGTTGCTTAGGCAGTTCACATTTTGTATAGGCTCGTTTGAGCCCCTTTTTGTATGTTGTAGCAATTTTTCATATTAATAAAGATTGTTATCTACCTTATTTCGCATATTATGTCTTTACGTTTTCATAAATTTGCAAGCACTGCTCGGCACAATGATATAGCATCTAAATCAATGACGACTGAAACCAAAAGACTTGATAAAAAAAAAAAGACGTCGCCATAACTTTAATAGAAATGCTTGGCCTAACAGGCCGATCAATGAAGAGTAATACTTACCCAATGTCAGCCGAGGTGAAAAACGAAGGCTTGATGTCATGTAAGGAATAACTATTTGAAGATATAGCACCCACCAAATGAGCGGCCTTCTTATATGACTAAGCGCTGGGGCGTTCCACTCCCTTCCTTACACCTTTATTGGCCTTAACATTTTATGGCGTTTAAGCCGTGGATGAAGCGACCTGGCATTTTTACCAAGTAACCTTTCTTATGGGATTCAAACCTTTTCTTATCCAGGTATTTGGTTTTCCCATAGGCTTGAGTCCGAGGACCATACAAGGCCTTGGTTCTGTCCAATAACTTGTAATTTTTATAATTTTTCGTGCTTGGCTTCCCCATAGGCTTGAGTCCGAGGACCATACAAGGCCTTGGTTCTGCCCAAAAACTTGTAATTTTTATAATTTTTCGTGCTTGGCTTCCCCATAGGCTTGAGTCCGAGGACCATACAAGGCCTTGGTTCTGCCCAAAAACTTGTAATTTTTATAATTTTTCGTGCTTGGCTTCCCCATAGGCTTGAGTCCGAGGACCATACAAGGCCTTGGTTCTGTCCCTGGGCCCATATGCCGAACGGGCCTGGGCCGCGAATTTACTGGGCCCACAAATTAAGAGGTGTTTCCATAACTTTTGATCACGCGGTACCTTTTGGCGTCCCAGTGTTCGAGGTGCACCTTCTCGAGACTCCTTTAACCTCAGGGTTGCAGACGACGTTGGAAGTCGAGCCAGAGACGTTTTGTCTGTAGCGTTCCTTGGGACGCTGCGCGAATTAAATGCCACCACCTTATCTTTTAACATAAATAGGAGAGAAAGTTGCTCTATCCACACACAAATCCTTCAGATTCCTCCCTTAGTTCATCATGCTTGAGGCAGGGCTTGGGAAAAAGGAGCTCCCTCCGCCACAAAGGCGTCATGTCCCTCCGAGACTCAGAGTAGGGAGGTACGGGCTAAGGAGGTGCAAGTTCAAGGGAGCATTCCATTTCGTCATAGGGGAGAGGGTCTTTTTCCCTCTTTTAGTCAAAATCCGAAGCAGGTTCTGGTCATGCCAGTTTTTCGGTATGTCCAGAGAAGGAATTTCCACCATCAGCACTGTCTGCCTTGTAGCAGGCAAATTCCTGCGGGGGCTTCCCAACTTCCGGCTCCCTGCGCCTTTTCTGTAGATGGTGTTAGCCTGAGGTCAGGTTCTTTGGCTGCCTGAGTTATGGGCATGCAGAAGTGTCGAGGAATAGTTTCCTTAGACAACGACTTGGCGCAGTAGCCAACCTCTCGTCTGAGCTGTCCCCACGGCTTTCTCTCCACTCGCCTGTATTTCCCTTTACTTATGTAGTCAGCTTTAGTGTAAGCTTGTTTCAGCCTTTCATTGTACACTGTACTGTTCCTTTGTCTTAATAGAACATGAGTCCATTTCTCTATACATATCTTTCTTCTCCGTAACAACTACTGTATGCATGAATATTAAATGCAAGCTTGCTCTTAAGGATATTCCGAGCAGAAAAAATGCTTTAATACAGGTTCTTACTAATTCAAACTCACAAATATTATCAAGTATAACAATGATAACTCTCAATAAATTAAATTCTTGGGACTAACCGGGATAAGCGCTGAGTACTACGCGACGCATGCTAGACCAATGTCCGAGAACGATAATCTCTAAATAATTCGTCTGAAAGGGTAGCTAAGTAGCGAGGGACTTTGATTGTGTTTTTGGGTAATGAATTGCGTCGTACCGGATCAACCCCTTTGACACTAGGGACTTGAGGGCAGATTGTGGAATCTATGCATTCAAGGTACTAACCCATTTGTGAACTAGGAGTCCTCTTCGGATGGATTTTGAGGTTTACGTGCCATAGTTGGTTCCACATCCAGGTAGTTGGTTTTCCCATAGGCTTGAGTCCGAGGACTATGCAATGCCTTGGTTCTGTCCAAAACCTAGTTTTCATTACATCCAGGTAGTTGGTTTCCCCTGAGGCTTGGGTCCGAGGACCATGCAATGCCTTAGTTCTGTCCAAAACCTAGTTTTCCGCATCCAGGTAGTTGGTTTCCCCTGAGGCTTGGGTCCGAGGACCATGCAATGCCTTGGTTCTGTCCAAAACCTAGTTTTCCACATCCAGGTAGTTGGTTTCCCCTGAGGCTTGGGTCCGAGGACCATGCAATGCCTTGGTTCTGTCCGAAACCTAGTTTTCCACATCCAGGTAGTTGGTTTCCCCTGAGGCTTGGGTCCGAGGACCATGCAATGCCTTGGTTCTGTCCGAAACCTAGTTTTCCACATCCAGGTAGTTGGTTTCCCCTGAGGCTTGGGTCCGAGGACCATGCAATGCCTTGGTTCTGTCCAAAACCTAGTTTTCCACATCCAGGTAGTTGGTTTCCCCTGAGGCTTGGGTCCGAGGACCATGCAATGCCTTGGTTCTGTCCGAAACCTAGTTTTCCACATCCAGGTAGTTGGTTTCCCCTGAGGCTTGGGTCCGAGGACCATGCAATGCCTTGGTTCTGTCCAAAACCTAGTTTTCCACATCCAGGTAGTTGGTTTCCCCTGAGGCTTGGGTCCGAGGACCATGCAATGCCTTGGTTCTGTCCAAACCTAGTTTTCCACATCCAGGTAGTTGGTTTCCCCTGAGGCTTGGGTCCGAGGACCATGCAATGCCTTGGTTCTGTCCAAAACCTAGTTTTCCACATCCAGGTAGTTGGTTTCCCCTGAGGCTTGGGTCCGAGGACCATGCAATGCCTTGGTTCTGTCCAAAACCTAGTTTTCTTTTTGTGTGGGATCTTGGCTTTAGGGGAGTTAGCTCCTCAGCCAAGCCCCTAGAGTTTATCCATACGGTTAACGCTACCAAGTGCCTAGTTTGCTCTTTACAGGGGACCTTGGCTTTAAGGGAGTTAGCTCCTCAACCCAGCCCCTAGTCAAGAAACGGAGTCCCTAACAGAACTTTATACTAGAACTCTATAACCAACGGTTAGATATAACGAAGAAACTCTATCGACCCACTTCCTATACCAACACACAAGCCTTCCCACAGACGGCGCCAATTGTAAGGACGCGATTCGTGACGGACCGTAACAGTGTCGGGTTCGCACGTGAAAAGGCCCCTAACAATATCATTTGTAGAGCGTGGGTTTGAAAGGCTAGGCCCTGGTTGACAGGCGGTGGGTTTTCGCGGTGTTCGTGCGAGCTTAAGTTTCCCTACACCCCTGGAGTCTTTCTCCTGGAGGTGGGCTGGGAGGCTCTGGTTTCTGGCCATTTTTCCCAACCCCCCTTTTAGGTTACTTCTTTTTCCTTTTATATTCGCCTGCGTTCATTGTCCTTCGTCCACGTATAGGGTCAATCTTTCCAAAATTGATACTTGTCCCATCAGCCTATCCCCCAAAGTCGTTGGGGATGGTTGTAAAAGCCAAAGAATGCGGCTCTGTCAGGTTCAGAGCATTAAATGGCAATAACAGCAGCTTTCCCTGGATATTTTAGATCTTTTGTCCTGGTTTCGGTCCTATACCGTTTCTGCCCTCCTTTCAGGGGGGGAACTTTGGGTCTGCCGAGGACTGAGCCGTCCTCGGCGATGTCCATAGGCTATTTGGTCGAGTTTGGGCCATAGCCCTCCTCGGCTTGGGCCTTCGGATTTTCCCCAGGTAGATGGGCCCGGCCCGTAAATCGTTTGGGCCCCACAATATCTATTCTTAAAATCTAAAAATTTATTAAAATTTCTGCAATTTGGTGAAGCCACATGGCGCAATTACAGCGTCTAAGCCCAACTTTTATTATATATAATATGATATAATATGATATGATATGATATATATATAATTAGGATCATGTTTTAACAAAACAATTGGTTAACAATTCATGTATAGGTAATAAAAAAAAAAAAAAACATGCATCATCATAAAGAAAGACATAAAGAAAAGGAATAGGGTGATTGAAAACAACCTCTTGCATGGAGCACTTCTTGTTCTTGAAACCTAAAAACCCTAAATATTAAAGAGGGGATCAGCAAATATGAGCAATTTGAGAGCCTAAAAGAGTGTGCCTCTCAGAGCGTAAAAAAGTCTCTCCCTGGGGGGTGAAAAGTGTGCTGAATTTTGAGAGGTATCCTCTGTTTATAGAGGTTGGAATGCTGAAAAAAAAATAACCAAAAAACGTATGGGGGAAAATCCTAAAAAAAAAGGAGATTTGAATAAGAGCAAGCTGATTTTTCAGATCAGAACCAGTTTCGTATTTTGATCATATCACTTTACTCAAAATTCGGATTAAGCTGAAAGTTTAACAGCTGAAGGTAAATTTGATTATCTATAACTTTGCCAGAAATAGCCTAGTCCGAATTTGGAGTACTACTAGGCCAAAAGTACCTTGGAACGTGAATCTGAAATCTGTTACTTGATTAGCACGTTTTTGAAGTGTTTTCCAACTCTAAAATTGTACTTGGACGAATTTCAAAGTTATTTTCATGATAAACCTCATTCCAAAGTGATAATTATGACTTTTAAAATAACTAGTTACTAACCCGTGCGATGCATGGAAAAACTATTGTGTATAAAGATATAAACTATTCTTTTCTCTTCCCCTTTGATTGTACATTAGAATTCTAGTCTTATAGTTTCCTTTCTTTGATATGAAACATTAAATTACGTAATGAAAAATAGAAATCAAACTTAAGTTTAAAATAAAATGAAGAATTAAATCTTTAACATCCTCAATTATCCATAAAATGTATGAAACACGAATTTAAAGAACTACTTAATCAATATTTCAAATAAATTGAAAAAATAAAACTTTAAAAAGCGTTTTTTGTATCTTTTTCCTTTGTTGCTTTGTAATAGTTACTGAATATGTCCTTTTGTTTTCCTTGAGTATGGATGTTGGTGTGAGTTGCACATTGCTACTACATTCATTTGAAGTATCACTGATGTAAGCTTGACAATAAAACAGGTTGATAAATGTATTACAACATAAACAAAAAAATATGTACTTCTAATATTTTATCAAACTAAATTGCTTTGTCAGTATTTTCAAAAGATTCAAAAACTTTCTTGACAGTGTAGAATTCCCATCCATACTTAAGATTACAGTCATTTAGTTGTATTTGGAAAACAAATTCTATTCCATTCAAATTTTCTATTCGCACAGGAAGGACGATTTCTTCGAGCACCTAACAAAAGTAATATTTTTCAAACTGTACACTCAAGTAAAACTTGGACAAAGATGTTCTACTAAAGAAAATTTTGTACATAGCAATAAACAGGAGTTCTACTGATCCATGTTTCCTATGGATGTCTCATAATGAGGTATGCACAAACTTTTTTGTTGATTGGAAGTAAACTTAATGATGAATGCTGACTATTTTGAAGGATAAAATGTTATACATAATGGTCGGAAGCAAAACTGATTTAGTGATTGTGAAAATTTCGCAGATATTTGACAGATTCACCAATAAATTATAAATCATTCCTTGGAAGTTGACTATATCAGCAGCAGTCCTTTGTTGCAACAATATTTAAAGAGAAGGCCAATAATATTTGATTGAAAAGTTCCATCTTTTTTCAATAGTTTTGACAGAGATTCATAGACCCAATAGTGAAACCCTTTTTGGACAACCTTCAAGAAGGTTTCGTGATGGCCAACTATCATATATTTTATACATAAGTAGGCTAGACAAATTAAAAAAAAAAAATTAAAAAATTAGAGGAAAGTAGCAAACCTTGGTGGTGGCGTTGATAAAAGGAAAAGATTGAGGGGGTTGACTATAGCATGCGATTGAGAGAGAATGAGTAACGATCAATCTGACAATCTGTATGAATTTCAAGCAATCTAGCCATAGGAATCCAATTTTCAGCCAACATTCAAGAAACATTAATAGAAGAAACCATTATGTTCAAAACTCTAATCATTAAAAATCAAACCTACTTATTAATATCCCTTAAACTTTCAAATTGATAACCTTAAAGACCATTATGATTCAGTTAATCTCCTTTCTACTCTATAAACCTATCTCACCGTCAATACCAATCTCAATTTCTAACATATGAATCATAAAAAATTCAAACCCATAGCTCAGTTTCCACTAAAAATATTCAAATTGATTAAAACTTTTCTTTCATGAGACAATTGATGATAACCAAAACAACAATAAATGAAATTTTCCGGAAGTTAGAAGCACCAATAACAAACAGGCAAAAAACTTTCAAAGTTTCAATTTCAAACTCTTATTCAAAAGAATTATAAGAATTGCAGTAGCAACATAATTGCTTTGACTCTAATTATCTCACTGCAATAGATTCTTCCACAATCTGAGAAGCTTTAATCTATATTTTATGCAAAGAAGTGACACTTTACACAAACTGTTGGGGACCAGCAGTTTTAGTTAACTGCCAATGCCATGTCAAACTAAAGTAGAATAGTCAATAATTGCAGAAATTTTGGTTCTAGAAAGCAATAAATTTTCTACAATTTTATTTGATAAGTGAGTTGAACATGTGGAGCTAAAGTCAAAATGAAGATCTATCCAGTTTTTTAGTCTCTAATAACTTATGATCTTTGAAAGAATTTATTTTTATTTTTTGGAGGAGGGGTTCATTCTACATGGTATTCATGTTAAACAAAACATCAATTAATAAGAAAAATAATTTTAAGAATTGTTTACAGGAAAATAAAAATTTATGCAAACAGCCTAAACATTTAGAAAATATAAAGATCAAATGTTACAGCCCAACTTACTTGTCACCAATAAATTTTGCCTGAGTGAAGTAGCCAAGAGAGAGCACCTCCATAAGATTATGTTGCTTATCAAGACCTTGTTGCCCAGCGAAATGCATAAGCCTGTGGTTGTTTAGAGTATTTCCCCTGTGTGCATTTAAGACAATGTTAATGGAATCTCCAATAGATTAAGGTCGCTTCATAGCTTCCTCACCTATATAAAGTTATCTATATATTTAAAACTATTTTTATGTTTATGTGAGTCCTGAAAGGTTATATTCCAATCCATGGCCCCTAAAAACCTGAAAATTTGCAAAGCAGTCATAATTATTTATTGCATACAATGACCAACCAAATCAAACTTAATGCAAACAAATCAATGATATGTATATAAGTGATTCAGAGAATTTTTGGAAAACCTCTGACATCTGAGCTTCTATCCTCTCAGTTTGAGATTCAAACTTGTTCCTGTAATAATCTTTCTTATTGATGCTTTCTTTTGGGGCAGAAGGATTAAGTTGAAATGGATGCCATCTAATCTGCAAATGTAGTTAATAAAAGATAAGAGTGGGAACACAAACATGTGTGCACACGCACGCGCAAACACACACACACACACACACACACACACACACACACACACACACAGAGCAAACCTCAAAGTCATAGTGATCCTAAGATGCAGCAATAGCTTTGTCAAGATTTTTTTTGCCCACAAAGCACCATGGACACACAGTGTCTAAACTGATATCTATTTTTATAATCTTTTTTTGAGCGTTGTTTCGAATTGACTTGGACGTAGACATGATGCCTTTGTATCTGCAAGTTTTCTGAAATATATTGATTCAATTTTGAATGTAGTGAAGTATAGTGGTTTTTCTTCTTCACATGTTATAACACAATATAACATTTTCTACCAAAGAATTATTAACTTAACAAATTACAAACATATGTACTCTTGAATCGGAACCCTTGGATCAAAATGAAGCCAGGTGCATAACCCATGACTACTTGAAAAGCTGTATTATTCAAAATTAATAAAATTTTCTGCAATGACATTTGTGGCTTCATTAGAATAATCATTATTGATCTCCATCACATGAAATAGTATCTACACAGAGATAGAGCAGAATCATTGCTACTCAAGTAAGTAATGCCTCCCTCATGTCACCTAAGCTGTCAATAGCAAAACCTATCTGTCTCAGCCTGATTGCATCCATCAAGTAATACAAACCAAATTGATGTAAAATAATTACTCTTTTTTTATCTTTTATGTGCTACACACAGTACAAGCTTCAAACGTAAGATGAAGAATCAGATATGTTGTTTACTATTGAGAAGGAAGACTTCCCATTGGTTGATGAGAAAGATCAACTCAGAGAGCAACAAATCAGAGGGTATACATGATGTGAAAATTGATCTTGTGCATCTACTATTGATTAACCTTCAATGATGCTTGAAGTGACAAAGCTTAATCATGTGATAAGCAAGAACTGTTCCAAACCCAAAGACTCATTTAAACTACAATTCAATTAAATCTAGAATACAAAACAGAAACAGGAATACCCCTAATATCAGCATAAATTTCAAAATCAAAATTGAATTCAAACATTGGTAGCCATACATGAACCCAGATAAGAATTCACAAAATTAAATCCAAAAAAACCGAATTGAAAATCCCTACCTGCAAAACAGTAAGAATCCAGATAACAAACTGACTGTCCTCATCTTGTAGTTGTATTACCAAATAACCCAGATAACAAAATGCCAAATCCCTACCTGCAAAACATTAAGAATTCAATTTTCAACCAACATTCAAGAAACATTAATAAAAGAGAAATAGTGTAGTACAGAAAGTTTGAAACAATGCAGTGTAGTGTAGATTTTTATGAAACTCATGGAATCAATTAGCTGACTAACCACCAAGGCTTGTTGAACCACTAAGCTCTCCTTAGCAATGGGTTTGAAATTATGAGCATGATACCCAAGAGTCTTCACATATATATATTAAAATGACAGTTTTATTTATGACCCCAATTAAACTCTTTAAGATACATGATGCACAAATTATTCTGGATAGTGACAATAATAAGTACTCTCTAATATAATTATTTACATAAAAAGAATTGGTTCCAAAAAATATTCACCACAATTTATTAAACAATAAAATTTCAATATAATCTTTGGAAAATCTCTCTCCCATTGTCATCTCCATTGTTGTACATTGTCATAATATCTATAGCTACATGGGGTTTGTGATTTGCACTGAGTCATAATAAAAAGGCTGACCTTATAAATGGTGCATATCATTTTTGAGAGAGAGAGAGAGAGAGAGAGAGAGAGAGAGAGAGAGATTACTCCACAAAAAGCAAATTCTATAAATTATATCCAATTTTATATTTGACTTGGGAAAAGTTATGGATCCCAATATAACTATGTGCTACACTATAGGGATAGCATTCTCCCTACCTAATGAAGCAGTCTTAGACACACAACAGGCTAGGGTAGCATAGCATCCTCAACATATAAAATTTAGATTGTGTTGCAAAACACAATTTGAAAAATGTAATGAATGTCTAACCTCAATGTACTCCACACCAATTTCAATAAGATTATAAGGAATGTTGTGTGATGAAAGTAAGCTGATAACTCCACCAAACCAACGTATTCCACACCAATTTCGCTCAGTTTCCACTAAACAAATTCAAACCCATAGCTCAGTTTATACCAAAAAAAAAAAAAATTCAAATTGATTATCACCATTTTAATATCTATTTAAAATATTGAAGATGTGACTCACTTCAAAAATCTATTATTGTAAAAAGTCAAATATTTATTTGATAAGCAAGAACTTTTACTAGAACACATTACTAAACTCAGTTACAGAGTTCCAAACCTAAAGACTTATATAAGTTTGTGCACAAGCTCAATTACAGATACAAAGAGAAACAGAGTTAAAACTACAATTCAATCAACTCTAGAATACAAAACAGACTTATCAGCATAAATTTCAAAATCACAAAATTATCCAACACATAACTGGGGTAAAAAATCTCATAAAGGTTGGGATTTCTTCTGTAATTTTCTTGCTCAAGATATGGATTCATATAGTAGCAAGTACTTGCAGTAGAAAGAACATTAAGGAAACATTTATTAGAAAAAAAAAATTAACAGCAAAGCTATAGTTCATTCCACAATTGACAAATTATCTACCAAAACCTATAAAGTAATCCACAATTGACAAATTAATTAACAAAGCAAAACTCACAATTCACCAATGTATCTAAAAAGACCCTTCACAATTGATTGAGCTTCCATTTACTTGTTCTTCACTGTTTTTCTCTCCTCAACACCTAAATAGGAGCTTAATTAAAATTTTGAGAATATAATCCAACATGCAAAACCAAGAAATATCCCTAAAAATCACAAACTTGGTCATCCATAAAAAATAAAAACAAATCTAGGTATCCATAAACTTGGTCATCAAAAACACGAAATTTAAACTATAATCAACTATTAATCTATCCAAACCTACTGTATCTGAAATTTCAACTAAAAATTTTCTCAAATTTGAATCACATACACAGACCAAAATTCAACAAAATCAATCAGAAAAATCAACTGGTACATACAATTCAAAAGAAACCAATATTGAAAAAACCCATTCTCGCCTTCTTTTTGTTTGTAATTAAAACCAATAACCCAAATGACTAAATTAAAGACCATCAATCCAATAACCCATATACCTAAATCAAAGACACTCAACCCAAAATAACAAAACTTGAATCATATTTAACACCAATTTTTCTTGTATAAAAATACCTGAAATGTAGTGGTTTCGACAGTATATGGGTGGAGGCTAGGCTAAAGGTGGGGTGATGGTTTGACATGGTGGCAGCCCTCAGATCTCTTTCTCTCTCTGCCATGAAGGAAAAAGAACTGAATGGTTTTTGGTTTTAAGAAAGAAAGAGAGAACGGTTGAACTTATTGAAGGAGAAGGAAAAACAGAATTGGAAGGGAATAGAGAGCATTTGAAATTTGAATGCATGAGGTTTGAAAGAAAGGAGTCGGGTTAAGCTAGGTTTTGTTTTATTGCTGTTGTTGTTGTTGTTGTTGTTTTTTTTTTTTTTTTTTTTTTTTTTTTTTTTTGGGGGGGAAAAGAGATTTTAATTTTATTATTTATTTTTTAAATATTGTACTGATGTGGAAAATTATGGGAGTTTTAAAAGTTTTGGTTTTATATATATATATATATATAGATTATTTTGAATATAATTATCCCAAAAACCTAATTATCCACAGCATTTAAATATTATCAGCTTATTTGTTTTAATCCCATGCAACAATTCTCTCTTTAAGAAAAATACTCCACCAATCACATAAATTCATTTAATTAATTTTAATTATCAACCGATCAAAATTAATTTCAATTAATGACACGTAATCGGCTTCACCCCATACAATGCATGTTGATCGTGCAAACTTGATCATGCAATCTTTCGATCTGATGGTCTGATTTGGAAACCAGACACACCATTATGACTATTAGAACCTCAAGATCATTTTTATGATATACAATGAATGAGTTAATGCATTTAATGATCATGATTTTTGGGGTATATGGGTGGTCACTCTA
Source organism: Quercus lobata (assembly GCF_001633185.2). Lineage (NCBI taxonomy): Eukaryota > Viridiplantae > Streptophyta > Magnoliopsida > Fagales > Fagaceae > Quercus > Quercus lobata. Next base: position 47,591,123 of record NC_044904.1, read on the forward strand.
GTCATTCTCCTTGATTAAATCATGGGTGCATAATTGAGTGTCTACAGAATGCCCCTCATTGACAGAGTTTGGACAGTGAATGTCAATGTAAAACAAAGACACTGATTTTAGTAGCCATGATTTAATTGAGGTTGAAATTTCAAAGATTTTCTAGCCCTCGAACCTAAAATCTTGGAACATAGAACTAGTGCCTTTCCTTTTGACAAAAAATGAAAATACTTGACCTAGCTGATAGTTGATGACTTTGGAAATGATTCTTGACAATTGATGTGACCAAGAGGCTTTTCAATCCTAATCTTGATATTGGAGTTGTTTGTGACCAAAGGGCTTCTCAACCTCGATCTTGACGAAAGGTAACCAAAGGGCTTCTCAACCTTGGAACTTGAAGAAAGGCGATCAAAGGGCTTCTTAACCTTGAAACCGGAGTTGGAACATCGATCAAAGGGCTTCTCAACCTCAATCTTGATGAAAGGCAACCAAAGGGCTTCTTAACCTTGGAACTTGAAGAAAGGCAATCAAAGGGCTTCTTAACCTTGAAACCAAAGCTGGAATATCGATCAAAGGGCTTCTCTACTTTGGTCTGAAATTGTTGAGATACCGATCAAAGGGCTTCTCTACTTTAATCTGGAATTGCTAGGATGTCGATCAAAGGGCTTCTCTACTTTAATCTGGAATTGTTGGAATGTCGATCAAAGGGCTTCTCTACTTTGATCTGAAATTGCTGAAATGTTGATCAGAGGGCCTCTCTACTTTGATCTTGAATTGCTAGAATGTCAATCAAAGGGCTTCTCTACTTTGATCTGCACTGTTGCCTGCAAAAAGTCAAAATTTGGAATTAGACTTTAACTGATGAGTGTTTTGTTGTTCCTTTGCTTTTGAGATGTGTGATCTTCATTTATCCCTTCTCGATTTGAAATTTATCAAGAAAGGTTTGATTGATAAAAGATTTTAGTTTTGAGAAACATTTGATTTTTGAAACTTGAAAGTTTTGAAATTGACATTTAAAAATTTGAGACTTTGAAACTTTGAGATTTTGAATTGAAATTTGGAACTTAAAATCTGAAATTTTGAGATTTAGGCTTCTGAAAATTAAGACTTGAAATTTTGATCATGAAATCTGGGGTTTGAATTTCTCTCTTGAAATGTTGAAAACTGAATTCTGAATCTTTGAAACTTGAGATCTTGAAAGATTTGAAACTTGAAATTTTGAAAAATTGAAACTTGGGATTTTGAAAATTTGTGACTTAAAATTTTAAGCATGAAATTTGAGGTTTGAAATTTGTGCAATTTGAAATTTTGAAACTGGAGATTTGAAAACTCGCAACTCGAAATCTGGAGATTTTGAAATTTGAGACTTGAGATTTGAAACTAGAAATTCAGAGACTTGAGACTTAGAAAATTTGCAACTTGAAATTTTGAAACTTGAAACTTGAAACTTGAAATTTGGAATTTGAAATTTTAAAAATTCGCAACTTGAAATTTTAAGGAATTTGCAATTTGGAAATTTGGAATTGAAAATTTGGGATTTGGGATTTGAAAATTTTGGAATTCGAAAATTTGGGTTGAGAATTTGAAAATTGAAAATTTGGAATTGAAAGTTTGGACTTGAAAATTTTGGGGTTTGAAAACTTGGAGTTTGAAAATTTGGAAGTGGAAATTTGGGATGCGAAAATTTGGACATGGAGTTGAGAATTTGAGATTTGGAATTGAAAATTTGATGTTGAGACATTGTCATTGTGTTGTTATGTGATCTTGTTGGAATTTGGGGTGCTGTATGATTGATCATGTTGTAATGTTGGATTGTGAGCATTTTTGAAATGTTGTATCTTTTGGTCATGGTGTAATCTGGACAATGTTGGTGGCTTATGGAATTTTGGCAATGTTGGTAATTTGTGATGTTGTTGGATGAGTTTTGGCTTGGATTTTGGGATCATTGAAGTCATGAAATTTTGGCAATGTTGGTAATTTGTGATGTTTGTTGGATGAACTTTGGCTTGAATTTGGGAGCATTGAAATTGTGAAGTTTTGGCAATGTTGGTAATTTGAGATGTTTGTTGGATGAACTTTGGCTTGAATTTTGGGGGGATTGAAGTCATGAAAATTTTTTTGTGTAGGCTTGGTTGAACAAAAATCATGATGAATGTGGAAGATTTGTTGGCATGTATAATTTATGGCAAAATTTTGTGGGTATGAGTATGGAAAAATTTGCGGGTACGGAAATTTTTTTGTGGATATGGTATTTTAGCTACAAAAATATTTTTGTTGGGTATGTGATGTTGGATCATGAAAAAATTTTGTGGTTATGATTTTGGATATTTAGGAATTTTCGTGGTTGTACATCGACATGGTCATGTGGGAATTTTTTCGATGGCATGGTTAGGGAAAATTTTGGTACTTGTGTAAGGACATGTCAAAAAGTTTGGTTATGGTAAAATTTGGTCATGGGACTTTTTTTGAACATGTGATTTTGGTCATGGGAATTTTTTTTAGACATGTGGTTTTGGGCATGTGATTTTGGTTATGGGAATTTTTTGGGCATGGAAAAATTTTTTGTCATGGGAAATTTTTGATCATATGGAAACTTTAAATGAGACAAGTTTAGAATTCACCTGATGAGGTCTTGTAGCACCAGTTTAAACTTATCTTGATTGGCTTTGATGGAGTTTACACTTATGAGACAAAGTCGAATGCCCCTAGTATGGAAATGAATGCTTAGTTTGATGGTTTTTAGACCCCTTAAAAACACAACTGGATTAACCTAGGTAATTAGCCAAGTTGTTACTTAGTCCAATTTAACAAAACTAGGTTATCAAAATCAAAACATTCATATCATGCAAAGCAGTGGAAAGATAAATAACACAAAGATATGATCACCCAGAAAACCAAACCGGTAAAAACCTGGGGAAGATTTGAGCTAGCTATCCTCAAGGTAAACTTGAATCCACTATCTTGAAATAATCGAAGTTCATACAATAAGACTTACAAGCCCCCACGCTCAACTTCTTATTGCTACCCACCAGTAGAACTTACGGACACGACCACGTGCAAGCTCCGAATCCATGGACTCCTTCTTTCTTGGATTTACCACCAGATACAAGCACACCCGCTTGTGTTTTCTTTAAACTTCAATGGCAGCAACTGAGTTGATCATCATGGTGTAGATAAAATCTCCTCCTTGAAAAGCCTAAGTTTGTGTAAAGGAAAGCTCATCTAGATCTCACAAGAGATATACACAAACAGTAATATGAGCAACAATACAACTCTCAAGCAACCAAGACTTTAGAGAGGTTTGGGTACAAAACCCTAAAACCAAAAGAGGCACAAGAGGCACTCTAATCTCTCTCTCTTTAGTCTTTAAAAAATGTGGCTTAGGATTTCCTTTATATAGTGGGAGAAGTAGATCTGAAACCCTAATCCTTAATGGGCTTAAGCTGTTGTTTGGGCCAACTTAAAATTCTGCAGATACGATTTTCGATTGATCGAGCTTGTTCTTCGACCGATCGAACAAGGTAGAATATGAAGTCTTCTTCCTGCAGCTTGTATGTTCTTGAATCTTGACTTGAATCACCTTGAGCATTGTCTAATAAAACCTATAGACTCTAAGATCTATATCTAGACAAGTTTGTGTTCACGATTTGCCAATTGTTCTAAACATTTAGAACCTAACATGATTTTTTTTTTACGAAAAGATGATGATGGTGGTCCCCTTTTTTGGAAGTGAATGATTCATGGCCGAATGCCCCTAGTTTGCAGATTGATGTATGACTTTTTGAAAACCTTGATATTTAAGGAAAAGATGATTTTCTTTTTTTCAAAATGGATGGGGCATGGCCGAATGCCCCTAGTTTGGAAATAGATTCATGATTTTTGGAAATCTTGATTTTTCATGAAAAGATGATGATGATGATTTTTCTTTTGAAAATGAATGAGGCATGGTCAAATGCCCCTAATTCAACAATCAATGTGAATTTTGAAAAATTTTATTATGTAGGGACCTCAATAAAGCAAAATTTGAGTAAAACAATATCAAAATCACAAAACTGGGCAAAACAAGGACTGTTTGGAGGATGGGCCAATGGGCTCTGTAGGAGTGTCAATTGGCACATCTAAACTGAAGATTGATGGTGATTGTTGAGTAGATGTAAGATCCATGTCCACCTCCTTCAAAAGATTCTTTCCATGAGCTTGTTAGTAATCAGTTATTATAAAAATGTTTTGGGCTAATGCCCCTAGTTTAGACATGCTTGCACAGAAAATTGATGATATGCTTGTTGGGATATTTAAACCCCGGTTGATAAAATTAATAAGTTTTAGACCCAAGTTGTTAATTAGATTTATTATGAATAAACCTTGTTAAAACAAACAAACAAACATCAATATCATGTACAATGGAAAATTAAAATAAGACAAAATATGATGACCCAGGAAAACCAATGAAACAAACTAGTTTCACAGTAAAAAAACCTGGGGGGAAACCTTCCCGAAAAGCAATCCACTATAATAAAGAGAAGTTTCAGATCTAGTACAAAACCTTTGTCCCTAGACTCTACAATCTCTGTAGATGAACTTACAATAGAAACCTTCTACCACTTCAGAACCTCTGAACTCTTCAATATATGAACGCCACCTTTTTGCATGGATCCCAATATGTGACTAACCAATGATGCACTACTCCTAGTACGTGACTAACACACCAACTTGAAGAAGATTGTTGGTTGCAAAGTTCTTCATTTTATTAACAATGAAGATTAAGAAGCACTTGGTTACAAAACCCTAAGGCGCAAAGATGTAGTAGCTTCTTTCAGAGAGAATAAGGTATCGGTCACTTTTTACATGTGTTCTCCTTGTATTCTCTTATGTGATGACCTTTAAAATAAGCCTTATATATGTCTAGGGTTGTGAGAAAAGAAACCCTACACAAATACATAAGCATGGGCTGAAAATTAGATCTGAAAAACTAATTTTCGTAGTTCTCGATAGATACAGTTGTTGAGCAACTGTCGAGACCTCGATAGATAGAATCTGTCGAGAGCTATTGAGACTCATTAAACCTCGATATATACTATTTGTCGAGAGCTATTGGGAATTTGTCCAGTTTTAATGAACAACCCTTCTTCACTTGTTTCTTGGACGGACTGGCATGACTTTAATACTTGAACTTGAAACCTTGTTCCTTGAAGTATTAAACACATCCTAGATTTACCCAAATACAAGTAAAGTGCATTTTGTCAAAGGATTAGATAGTAACATATGTTCCTAATATGATTTACATATGTCCTAACAATCTCCCCCTTTGGCAATTCGTGACAAAACCACAACAAACAAATGAACATATGCGAGAAGTCATAAATCACTCAACTCATACTCACTTGTTGAATACAATAAAATTTACCCTAACACAAACTCTTGAAAAACTTTGCAAGAAGAGAGTTCATGGCAAGGAAGACTTTGACAACTTGTATTTCTGAAACACTTTAAACAAAACTCATCACGGCATCTTAGTGTGAAACAGAAATAAAAGATTGCGTACAATAAGAAACGTGTGTATAAAGATAGAAAACAAACAACACATGTAGAGGTAGGTGAAGAAAACATACATCATATATATATATATATATATCAAAGATAAGCACAATGTATATAAACATGGTCACAAGATCGGTGTACAAGAAGAAGAAGCTAAAAGAAGCTCCCCCTAACAAGATGAAACACATCTCCCCCTTACAGAGGCATGTATTTCTCCCCCTAACATGTACAATCTTAAAAAGAAACCACATGTTCTCCACAATTTCTCTCCCTTTTTGTCATGATTGACAAAAGGTACAAGAAGCTAGAAAGCTTTACCTGAGAAATATAAAGATGATCAAGGATGATCAAAGGGGCACAAGGAATCCATATAAATGCATGAATGTAATGAAAAAAGATGCTATGGATGACAAGATAAAAGAAAGATGCAAAACATGTGAAAATAATGCATGCAAGAGTATCTCGACAGATTGAGAAGCAGTCGAGCAACTATCGAGCAAAAGCCAACCTCGATGGATTGAGAATATGTCAAGGATTTATCGAGTAGACAGAAAGTTTCTCGATGGATCGAGAATCCATCGAGAAGCTATCGAGAAGAACTCCAGAAACCTCGATGGATCAAGATTGCGTTAACTTCTATCGAGACAGGAAGGAAAAGGGTCTTGATAGATAGCTAGCCGTTGAGAGGTGTCTAGAAGCTGTCAAGAAGCTCAAAAATAGTTTTTCAAGAAGAGAAAAACACAGATATGAATTCAATCAAGCATGCTACTCAACCAAAGATTCAAACAACATTTTAAACTCTCAAAAACATCTCTCAACAAGAAAAAATGTTCAGCATAAAGATCCAAAACACACACACACACACACACACACTAAACAAGTTTAACCAATTTTATATTTTAAAAACAAGTCAAGACAGTTTAGTGAGTATACATTAACACATGTAAACCTTGTGATGGCCAAATCACATTGTACCTATACATGTATCAAGAGTAGCAAAGAATATGTGTGTTGTGTGTGAAAAACTATGCAAGATTGCATAAGTGTCTACATGTTATGACGATTTGAGATATGAGAAAATCACTTTAACTCACACACAATTATAACTGTTTGATGGGGACTATCATCTTCGAGGTACATCCGATAACTCCTACATCTCCTAGAAAACACGCTTGCTATCATATATAAAGCATTTTTACTTTTTTTTTCTTTGCATATTTTCTTTTAAGAAAATCAAACATGGGCATATAAGAGAGAGAAAAGAAATACCCAATGATGTTAAGCTTTTGACATTGCACTTTTACTATGCCGAAACATACAGATGTCATTTCATGATTGGCGGGTAATAGTGGTGAGATGGTTATTTATGCTTTTCTCTTAAGATTTTTTAGTCATTTCCGTCAAAAAGAGCGATACGAGTGTTAAGTACAAGAGATTAATTAATCTTACTCATCATAAACAAGAGCCACAAAGCTCACTTGTTTAGTTGTATATAGAGATGCTCATCTAAGCTACAACTGATACAAAGTTTAGAAAATTTTGTTTCAATGGCCATCCAAGGTACACAAATACCAATGTACATAAAACAAACACTGTTTTTGTATTTTTTTGATTTTCAATTTTTATTTTGAATAACAAACAAAATAAAGACTAAACAACCAAACAAAAATAAACAAATAGCATGAAAGAATGAAAGAAAGATGCAGATGCATGAAAGTATGATTCCAAAAATAGAAAAGAAATCAAGAAAAGAGAGTCCTACTTTAGATAGAAAGAATTAAAGTAGAGGACAAACAGAAAAGACAATTAAGTCTTAGACTCCTTTCTCACCCACACAACGCGAGTCTTTGGCCGTGAAGATGAAAAGACACGTGTCCTAGTATGTCTACTAAAGGACATAAAAGAATTAGAATTCTCCTGAAATTGAGTTAAAATGCTCAAAGCTTTTAATAACTCTCCAAACAAAGGTATAGATCATTGAGAGGAAACCTGTGACCGTTTAGACACTTGCTTTTGAGGATACAACTTAAAGCAATTATGACGAATGTGTCCAGAAACACCACAATGGTGACAAACATATGGTCTAACAAAGGATTTAGAATTAGACAAGTGAGTTTTGGACTTCATACCTTTATCACCTTTCTTAGATTAGGGCACAAAGACAGTCCTTGATCCAAAAGCCGTGGAAGAGGAGGGGTCGGAGGAAACAACATATCCTAAGCTAGTTTTATTAGAACTAGGCTTTTGAGCACTCAATACCTCATCAAGCTTTGCACTAGACATCCTCTCTATTTGAGTTCTAGCTTGACTAAGCTCTACCTCGAGATTCTTGACCTTTTCTTCTAATGAGGCATTCTCCACAACAAGAGTCTTAACAAACCTTGTAGTCTCATCTGATTTGACTAATAGATCAGCTTTTTCAGTTATAGCCTCATTAAGCTCTCTTCTACAATAATGAGAAATCTTTTCAGATTTTATGAATTCAGTGCATAGCTTATCATAGGCTTCTTGAAGGGTCATCTTCTTGGGTACTTCATCATCAGAAGAATCCTTACAGTCACTAGCACTCTCCACAATCACCTTATTGGTTGTGGCAGCAAAAGCCATAAAATGACCACATTCATCCACATACTCATTAGAAGAGTCATTCTCAGTATTACTCTAGGTAGCAACCAACCCTTTATCTTTTGAATTCTTGGTCTTTTCCTTCATAAGATAGTTTGGGCACTTTATCCTCATATGACCAAAACCTTTACACTCATGACATTGGATAAGGGGTTTCTCATTCTTCCCCTTCCTAGAGGATTTAGATTTCCTAGGAGGTTTGTCCATATCCTTTTTCCTAAATTGAGGAAACTTGATAATCTCATCAGTTATGAAGGTTAGATCATTATCTTCATCTTCATCTTCAGAGTCATCAATCTCTTCCTGTATACCCTTAAGAGCCAAGTTTCTACTTTTTCCACCTTTTCCCATTAAACTTAATCCCATCTCATAGGTTTGAAGGTTCCATACAAGCTCTTTCAAAGGAATTTAATCAATGTCTTTCACTTCTTCAATGGTAGTGATCTTGGAATGGAATCTTTTAGGTAAGGATCTAAGGATTTTCCTAATAATTTTGGATTTTGCTATAGATTCTCCATGGTTGAAGGCAGAATTCACAATTTCCTTGAGTTTAGTATAGAACTCATCAAAGGTCTAATCCTCCTCCATCCTTATTTCTTCAAAACTACTAGTGAGTCTTTGAAACTTCACAGTCTTTATTGCCTTGGTACCTTCATAGGTGATCTCAAAAGTGGTCCATGCTTCCTTGGCAACTTCCGTGAATGATATTTTCTTGAATTCCTCATTGGTCAACCCACAAAACAAAGCATTCAAGGCCCTACTATTGAAATTTGCCGCATTCATTCTAGCTTCATTCCAATCCACTAGCGCTTCCTTTGGCTTAATCCAGCCAACTTCAACAGCTTGCCATACTTTTTCACCTAGAGCCTACAAAAAAAACTTTTATACGAACTTTCCAGTATGCATAATTAGTGCCATCAAATAAAGGAGTAATAAAAAGAGATTGTCCATGATCCATGACAATAGGGGTCAAGGATCACACTCAGGAAATTAATTCAATCAGAATGTACCCACTCTAAAACCACTTGTTGGGAAATTTAGACCCTGGTTGATAAAATTAACAAGTTTTAGACCCAAGTTGTTAATTAGATTTATTATGAATAAACCTTGTTAAAACAAACAAACATCAATATCATGCACAGCGGAAAATTAAAATAAGACAAGATATGATGACTTAGGAAAACCAATGAAACAAACTAGTTTCACAGTAAAAAAAACCTGGGGGGAATCCTTCCCGAAAAGCAATCCACTTTTTCTCCTTGTATTCTCTTGTGTGACAGACTTTAAAATAAGTATTATATATATCTAAGGTTGTGAGAAAAGAAACCCTACAAAAATACATAAGCATGGGCCGAAAATCAGATCTGAAAAACTGATTTTTGTAATTTTCGATAGATACAGCTGTCAATTAGTTGTTGAGACCTTGATAGATAGAATCTGTCGAGAGCTATCGAGACTCATTGAACCTCAATAGATACTGTTTGTCGAGAGCTATCAGGAATCTGTCTAGCTTTAATGAACAACCCTTCTTCACTTGTTTTTTGGATAGACTTGCATGGCTTTAACACTTGAACTTGAAACCTTGTTCCTTGAAGTATTAAATACATCCTAGATCTAACCAAATACAAGTAATGTGTGTTTTGTCAAAAGATTAGCCAATTCTACAATGACATATGTTCCTAACATGATTCACATATGTCCTAAAGATATTAGCCAGTGGAGCTTGCTAATCTTGAGTAGTTTCCTTCTTAATCCAAGAGAAAATATCATTTAAGCTAAATGTGTGCTTTCAATCAGCAAGACTTCAAGGAGGGCTTTATTCAAAGGTTGTAATGTAGGCTAGGTTCAGGTTATCGAAAGGAAGGATATAAAAGGCTCAAAAACCCTTATGATGTTTCCCCAAGCATGCAATACTTTAAATTTAAGCATTGAAAGATTTTTCCACAACTTCCATCATTGACTCTTCTGCTAAAATCCTTGTCATGTTCATCATCTTCTCATTGGTCTTCATTGATTCCTTTCATTTGGTTTTGATTTGATTTTTCTTTTTGGTTTGACGACTTCCTCTTTTTGGTCTTCTTTGCATCTTATCCATTGGTCAAATCACTCACTCTCATTTTTGTTCTTTTAAATTTTTGAAAGATTTTTTTTTTGAATATTTTTTTTTTTTGGTTTTTGCCCTAACTTTTGCTTAGACCGCCTTTTTGGGTTTTCAACCTAGCAGGCTCTCTTTTTTTCTTTTTGGAATTTTATTGGGTTTCACTCAACTGTATTTTTTTTTGGTTCTTTCAATTTGACAGACTTCCATCTTTCCTGGATGAATTTGTATTTCTCCTTGATACCCTTTTATCTTTTCTAATGCACTTTCATTTTTCTTGACTTGACTAAACACACTTTTTTTTTTTTGATGAAATGTGTCTTATTTTTTTTTTCTTTTCCTCATCTTCCTTAATTTGATTAGATTTTGCTCTTGATGAGTCTTCATTTTTTCTTATTCTTCTCAACTTGAATGATCTTTCATGGAATCTCATATCTCTCATGTCTTTTGTTGAATTAGTATTCTCTCACAACTTGATGAAAATTCTTGCATTTACTTCTCTCTCTCTCTCTCTCTCTCTCTCTCTCTCTCTCTCTCTTTTGTTTTTGGTTGAAGTCTTTTCATCTTGATGGCCTTTCTTTTTTCTCAATTGATGTTTTCTCAAAATCTTCTCTCTCCTTGATGGATTTCCTTTCTACCTAGCTTTGATGAACTCTCTTTTCTGAACTTGATGAATCTTCCCTTTTTGAACCTGTCATACTGTCATCATTGAGGACCTTACTAAGTGGTGTTGGATCCATAAGGTCAACACTTCCTCATCTTTGAGATTTAAGCATGCATAGTTAATTTTCCCCACCCAAGGTTTAAGTTTTTAGTGGGTTCATTAAAAAACAGGCTAACTATTTAGAGGCTCAAGTTGGCTAGCAACGGATAATTGTTGTAATAGGTGTCAGGGAATAATGTGAGTTATTGAAGGCAGCCTCCTATCCCTAGTGATGCTTTCTTGTAAGCACAGTGACTTAAACTCTTTTAATAAATTATTCTTGGAATAGATTTATAAATGCTCCAATAATGTGAAATTTTTTGTAGAGATTGGGATTGAGTGTATATGGTTGAGAAATTTGGATGATTTGATGAATTTCTTTGATTGCCTTTTAGGACCTTTTCTTATCATATTTTGAATGTTTAGCAAAAGTCCTTACATGGATTGAATGACGTTAAATCCCTCTTTGGAACAAATTGATTGGTAGAGCAATTAGTCATCATGATTTGGAAGAAACTTTGTCAAATGGATCTTCTTGTGTTCTCTTGAAAAGAAGGCTTTTGAAAAGAAAAAAAAAAAAAATGGAGTCTTTGAAGGAACAAGAAAAGGGTTATTAGAAAAAGATTACTAAGAGGGCCCAATGCCCATAGTGCAATTTTATTTTTTATTTTATTTTATTTATTTTTTAAAATGAATTGAAATGACTTGAGGGCCCAATGCCCCTGGTTGAATTTTTTTTTTTTAATTTTAAATTTTTTTTCGAAAACTCTTTTTTTCTATCTTTTTTTTTTTTTTTTTGGAAATCTTTTCTGACTCTTTTTTTTTTTTTTTGATTTTTGATTTACATATGAATAACATGACAAACCAAATGCATCACACACAACATGGATTTTATTAAGTAAAAGACTAACTAGAAAGCAAATCCTAAGTAAACAATAGAACCGAAGAGTAAATCTAAAAAAACTTGTAAAATAAAATTCAAACAAAGTCAGGATTACTGGTTGATGAAGGTGGAGTAATGACTTGTTGATCAATCAGATCTTGAATGGCATGCCTTAAGTTATAACATCTATCAGTTGTATGGTCTTTCCTTTAATGATATCTACAATGAACATTAGGATAGTATCTTCTAGGCATGGGATGTGGTATTGGCTTGGGATCCAATGGCTTTAGTAATTCCTTAACTTGTAATTTCTCCAAGGCTTCACTCAAAGTCATGTGTAGTTCTAAAAAATTTCTTCGATGCCTACAATTTCCAGTTGATGGTTTGACTGCACCGTTACTGATGTGGCTAGGCACTACCTCCTTGGGGATTGAGTTTATTGACATGTTCTTGTTGATTGGAGAGGATAGTTGGAAAGTCAACTTGTTGAAATCCTTGGTTCTTTTCTTTATAAATTGGAAGTGTGGAATCTCTTTGGGTTCTGGTGAATTATCCTTGCACAAGGTAGAGAGCATATAGATAGATTGGCTAAGTTGACTTGTAATGCAGAGTTGGCTATCCACGAGATTTGGGCTAGCTCTTCATTTATCCTCTTGACCTTCCAGGATGGAGTTGAGAATATCTTCAATTTTTTCTTGGCTCATTAGGGTTGAACCTTCCTTGGGCTTGATGGGCCTGAACTTATGATCCAAAAGGTTGAAATCTTGGTGGACTTTGGCTTTGGGTTGTCTGTCTCCAAATGTGGGGGTTTGAAGTGTCTCCCCCATTGTAATGTGGGCAATTTTTGTCGGGTCATTAGAATCGGTATCTTGGGGTTTAAAGTGTCTCCCCCCATTTGTGGATGTTGGGTTACTTGGTTGGGGTTTGAAGTATCTCCCCTCATTTGTGGATGTTGGGTTACTTGACTGGGGTTTGAAGTGTCTCCCCCCATTTGTAGATGTTGGTTCACTTAACTGGGGTTTGAAATGTCTCCCCCTATTTGTAGATGTTGGGCCACTTGACTGGGGTTTGAAGTGTCTCCCCCCATTTATAGGTATTGGGTTGCTTGGTTGGGGTTTGAAGTGTCTCCCCACATATGTTGGTGCTTGGTGATTTGATTGGGGTTTGAAATGTCTCCCCCTGCCTCGTCCAACTTTTTGCATTATGAAAAGTTTCAATAGGTTGTCCAGTGCTTTTAAACTCCCAAGGATAGTAGAAATATCTCATCAAATCAGTAAAATGTTTTACATTCTTCTTATCAATGTTTGTTTTTTTCTCAAAAGACGAAAAAAGTAATTACGGGCAAGCTTTTGAAAGGAAATACATTTGTTTTGTTCAGACTTGGAAAATTGTGTAATTCATCAAGAATAAAAAATGGAAGCTGATTTTCAAGTAAAAACAGTCTTGTTGTATATGTTTCCTCAGCAATGGCTTACTTAATATGAAATCCTTTTCATCTCCTCTCGCATTGCAGCATCCATCTTCTTCACTTGCATAGCTTTCATCTTCTCCACACGCAGGGGTCCTATTAAAGAGCCCATCACTCGCAGCAGACCTCAAGAAGTGCTCAATGATAAAGATTGAATCCAATACAACCATTTTCACAAAATCTTTGCTACTAGTATCATAGATCTCTTCATAACAGCGACGGATCTTTAATTCGTTTGTTTCAATGAAGCCTGCAATATCCTTGTGGCATGTCCTAGTTCGACAACAGAATTCCCTGAGATATCTTAGTTTCAACATTTCCATGGCATGTAGTTCACATTCCCTATGGTGAAGAGGGCCTATTGAAATCAGCTTTGGATTGTAGGCAATTATTTACCTCACGAAGCTTCTTGGGGACCCGGTAGATGCAGCACTCAGGCCACTGGACTGGCTCTATGACTAGTGGTATGTCAATGGCTAACTCTTTACAACCCATTTCTTTTTCTAGTGTATACAGCCAAAGAAATAAATTCTTTTCTAAATGATTCAGTAGATTGGCCGTTTTTCCAATAATGATCAAGTTTACTTTTCCTAGTGTCAGGCAAATAACAATCATAAGCCTTCCTTTCAAAAATTTTGTTGGGTTCTGCACTTTAGGAACAAGGGTAATGCGTGTCTCATTAAAGTTAGCGGGAGCAATGCCATGGTTAAGGAAATCCAAAATAGTTTGTGTTACACAATTACCAACTAAAGACCAATAATGCTAATAAAAGAGAGGAGGCATACCATCAAGACCTAGTGCTTTTTTCAGGTGCATTTGTTTTAACTCTCTGGAAGCTTCATCATCTCGAAACTCTTGCGTTAGCAATACATTCATCATCTTTGAGACTTTTTTTTAAGCTACCATGTGCCATATGTATCACACAAATAGCAACATGTGCCATTCGTATTACACAAACAGCACCACGTGCCATTCGTATCACACAAACAGCACCATGTGTATCACTCTTGCATTAGCGATACATTCATCAACTCTTGCGTTAGTGATACATTTATCATCCTGCTACCTTGTGCCATTCGTATCACACAAACCTCTTATGGTGTTCCTCTAATGCTGATTAGAAGCTTTGGTATGAAAGAAACTAGTGTTCCGATCTCCTTTAACTAGCCATAAATTCCTGGAGCGTTGGTTCCACACTGTATTCTCAGCATCCAATCAATTGTTTAAGCTATCCCTAACCTCTCTTATTTCTTTTTCAATGTCTCTAGTAGTCCCCTAAAATTCCAGCCACTACAATCGTTTTTGTAGCTTAGCGATCTTGTGCCCAACATGCCCAAACTCCAATTTGTTCCATACTATGAGCCTTTCTCGATAGCTATTAATGCAATTGCTGAACATAGATCCTCCTTCTCTATATAAGCCTTCATGCCAAGATTCAAAAACCACCTCATAACATCGTGGATCTTGTAACTACATTGCCTCAAAATTGAAAATTTTTTTGTTTGTCCTTTTTTGAAGTGCAATTCGGAGAGATAATAGTGAGTGGTCCGAAGTGGACATCTCCACGTGATGCACAGCTACTGCCTGATTTTTTTTCTCCATGAACTTGTTGCCAAAGCTCGGTCTAGTCTAACCTTTATTCAGCTGTAGACACTGCATTTTGTACCCTTTACGACTCAGGCCCCTGTTCCCCAATGATGGTAAAATTCTAAAACTCAAGGTTGGTTTAGGGCCCGATTATACTTAAATTGACTCAAGGAAGGTTTTTATGGAAAATATAACTCTTTTATGAGTTGAATAAAACTATTTTTGAAAAACAAAGGCCACAAAAACCCTAGGGCATGCGTACACATGCTTCAGACCTGCATACGCATGCTTCAGACCTATATACGCATGCTAGGGTTCTAGAAACTATGAAAGGCAAGTTTTTAGCATTAAAGTTGAGATTTGGAATGAATCCCACATTGTTTGGGAGCCGTTCCAAACCCCTATTTTCTCAATATAAAAAGTCATACATGGTACATTTTCAAAACACACAGAAAGTCCTAAGGGAAAGTATAAGATTCACTAGAAATAGTGAATCAAAGAGGGAGTTTTTCACAAAACATCTTCAATTCAATTTTCTTCTGATTGAGACTTTTCTAGTCTTGGTCTTCGAGTTTTGAAGTTTACTAATCGTTTTTGGTCAAAATTAAGCCAAAGAGCTTTTGTTTTTGAGGTATAAGTTCTAAACTTCCTTTTTCTTTTCTATCCCTTTTCTTGTTTTAATCTTTTTTTTTTCTTTGTTTTTCTTGTTTATTTATGATATAATATGTCTACTTAGCTTAGGTTTTCTTTGTTTTATTGTTTAAAGACCGTGGGTTTGTTAGATTTATCGTTTTAAGTTTCTACTCTGTTTTTGTTCTTACTGTTTTTGGGTTAGGGTTTTAGGTGCGTATGCGTATGCATACAGCTAGGTTGCATACACAGACCTTATGTATGCATGTAAACACCGTATTTTGTACCCCTTACAACTTGAGCCCCCATTCCCCAATGATTCTGAAATTCTAAGACCCAAGGTTGGTTTAGGGCCCAATCAAATGTTAAATTGACTTGAGAAGTGTTAAAATGAAAAATATAACTTTTAATGAAAAAATAAATCTATTTTTGAAAAAGTAAACCCAAGGAAGCCCTCGGCTTGTGCACGTAGGAATCAGCTTGCGCGTGTGGCCATGATGCATGTTCACGCGAGCCCAAGCTTGCGCGCGCATGTAGTGTTCTAGAAACTATAAAAGGCAAGTTTTCTGCATTAAAGACTGAGGTTTGGAACGAATCCCACACCATCTAGGAGCTGTTCCAAAGCCCCATTTTCACAATATAAATAGTCATACATGGTACCTTTTCAAAACACACAAAAATCTTAAGGGAAAACACTAAGATTCACTTTCTAGTGAATCAAAGAGGGAGTTTTTTTACAAAACATCCACAAGTCAATTTTCTTTTGATTGGGGTCTTTTTTGGCCTTGATCTTCGAGTTTAAGATTACTAATCACTTTTTATTGATTGTGAATAGATTTGACTGAGGGGACAGTAAAAAATCAAGCTCGAAGAGCTTTTGTTTTGAGGTATTGAGTTCTAAACTTTTTTTCTCTCTTTCTTGCTTAATCTTGTTGTTAATCTTGTTCTTTGCCTATTTCTATGTTTTAAACAACTTAGTTTTTAGGCAGCCTTTTGTATTTCTAAGCATGTTAGGTTATTAGACTTATTGGTTTTAGTAATTTTTCTATTTTCTGTGCTTGCTACATTTTCTGGGCTAGGGTTTCTGAGTAAGCCTGCGCACGTATGCATCCTGTATTCGTGTGCATACCGTTGCCCAAAAACCCTAAAATAGATTCCTGCTCTGTTTTCTTTGCTTTTTCACATGTTATACCATCGTTTTGATTTTTTTTTCTTTTTTATTATATAGATATAAGTCTCTGCTCTATGTTTATTGTTTGTTTGTCCTTCACATGATTAAAGTAGGGTTTATCTTTGGTTGCTTTGTTTTGATGCCATGAACACGCACTCACATGTTCATGCATTGATGCCATAGGTGTTGAAATGTAGCAAGGTAAGTAAGGTAAGTTATACATTCATATGTACATGCATTTTGTTTGTAATCTTGTTTAGGATTGATAAACATGATATGGCGGTTTGAATAAGCATGTTTGTGTTCCTAATATTTTCTAATGATCCCTTAATGATACCATGATTATTTGCTGCCTATTTTTTGCATTGACTTAATGTTTATATATGCCTTGGATATGATATGATGACATGATGCTAGATGAATGCTAGGTTGATATGAGGTGCCATGCTGAATGAATGCTAGGTTGATTTGAAATGCCTTGATAGATGTATGTTAGGGTATGTTATAATATGCCATGATAGATGAATGATTAGGTTTTGGGATGATTGATGCCATGATTGTATGCTTAGATGTATGCTAGTGTGTGTGAGAGTATAGACACAATATTGAATATGCCTTTAATAGGGTTAAGACATAAGACACAATGAGAGGAAGCCAACCCTAGGGTTGGGCGGTTTTGGGTGCCTAACACCTTTCCAAAACTGTACCTAAACTTCGAACCCATATCTCTAGTAGTAAGATCAAAAAGGTCCTTCCTCAAGAGGACGCTATATATATGGTTCCTAGGCCATTGCAAAAACTAGGTGGCGACTCCCTGTTATGTCCACAATGCATACGCATACTTAAGCCCAAAAACCCTAATTCAACATTTTCAGCTTATGTTTCTTTATTTCTTTTGTCTAATATGTCTTTGTTCTAGATTAATTTCACTTGTTTATTTCTCTATTTCTTTATTTACTCTTTGATTTTCCTTCACATGTTAGATTAGGGTTTCCTTTCAATTAAATCTTTGATATGCTATGAACATGCATATGATATGATCATGCATTGGTGTGTAGGTGTTGTGATGCAGTAAGGTAAGTGAGGTAAGTCATGCATTCACATGAACATGCATTTGGTTGTGGATATGATGAATATGGCATACATTGGATGTGTAACCTAGGTTTGTCTTGGATATGATAACATGATTGCTTGATCACCACATGCTTATGTTTCTACCTTTGTGATGTATGCTTTTTTGTTTACTACCTTGGATGAAATATGAGATGAAATGTCTTGATAGGAATATGCTAGGGTTTGTGATGTGATAATATACATGATAGATGTATGCTAGGCTTGATGTGAGTTGCCATGATAGATGTATGTTAGGGTTTTTGGGAAGACTGATGCTATGTTGATTGTTAGATGAAAGTCAGTATATGTGTGAGTTTAAGAGGAAATATTGAACATGCCTTTAATGAGCTTAAGATGTATGACACAATGAGTGAAATCTGACCCATGGGTTTGGTGGGGTTAGGTGCCTAACACGTTTCCATCCCTATACCTAAACTCCGAACCCATACTTTGGTAGTAAGATTAGTCAGTCCACGTAAGGGTGCTGTATATATGGTTCCTAGACCTAAACTAGGTGGGGACTTCATTCCTTTTCTCCGCCCCGGTCCATTTGGCTGAGACATACTCCCTTCCAAATGCGTTGCGCCTACAATAGTGACTCTGTTCGGGATAGAGAGTTTGATTCCAATGTGTCCTATTTCTTAATCTTAATAAAGGCTTGTTCAGTACTTGTTTGCACACACTTCACTTGGATTTTTTTGTCCCTTTTTCCTTGGTTAGTGATGAGTGGAAAGATGAGTACGATTATTCGAGCCAAAGTCTTTTGAAGTTCATCCCACTAACTCACAATCTGTGCCATTGCCTATGGTGGGCTTTGAGTACGTTAATGGTTTGCCACCAATCCACAAAAGTCCACTTAGGCCCTCACTTGGAATCATGGCCCACCTAGTTGTGAGTGAGCTACTGATTTGTCCTTTTAGCTCTAGGGAGCTTACCCACACTTAGAGAGATCCTAGATCCTATCCATGAAAGGGTGCCCTTTTTATATCTCTTGTTTATTCAACCATATATCTTGTGTTCACCTAATTTTAAAGGACAAATAAAAGATGTAAAAATTTGAGGATGACCCAAAAGTTATGGCATACCCTTAAGATATTGGGATAAAAGAAAAAAAGTTCTCGCATATAAGAGGCTAATCCAAAATCCAAAGGCATATCTTAACTTGAAAGGTTCATAAGACCATAGCCTAATTGCTATCATAAGAAATATGATATGAACTTAGCCTAATTGCTATAAAAGGCCTCTTGAAAAAGAACCTTGGGCCTAGGCTAACAAATATGCTATGAAGTTAGCATCCAACATCCTACAAAGCCAATATGAAATTCCCTAATCTTGGGTCTCCTTGCTGCATGCTTAGGCCCAAAATGATAAGAAATTCATGGACTTTGAAAGGAAGGCTGCAATATATTCTAACTAGAGGGCTACTTAAAAAATAAAATAAAAATGATGATAATGAATGGAAAGAAGAAGAGCCCAAAGGTGATGGATACATTGTAAGCCCACATTTGGGACAAAGGGTTGAAAATCTGTAAGCACATTCTAATGAAAGCTTAAGAGAGTAAGATGAAACCTTTTTTGTAAAAATGGACTGAAGCCAAATGAAACAAGGGGAAAGGTTCATGAGAGGAAAGGGAGTGATTTTGTAATTGGGCCTTCATTAAAATGGACTTAAATATTTTCTAAGAACATCTAATAAAAGAACTTTTTAATTGGGACATGGGCTTAATAAAATGGGACTTCTTTTTAGGCACCATTGCACCACCAAGATCAAGAAAGCATGTCCAATTTGGTCCCCAAAAAAAAAAAAAACGGAAGGCATTTGGTCAAAATTGAGAATACATATCAAGAAGAAGTATTGCAAGAAGGGACATTGCAAGGGAAAGTATCTCAAGAAGTGATGGCTGCTCCAATCAAAGACGCAACAGCACAAAAGATATTCAAGGCAATAGAAGAACAAAGCAATGTTCTCGAGAAGATGGGGGGTTGTCTCACCAAGCTAGAGGAGAGCAAGCTCAAGAAAACCATACATGTGGATATACATGATGAAGAGGAAGGGGAAGATTAGGATGAAAGGGATAAGGCAAAATATGAAAGAAACAAGCAATTTGAGAAGCTCACTGTGGATACCGTAGCCATGAAGGAAAAGATGGACTAGATGAAACTAGCCTTTCACAAGGCTTGAGGAATGGATGACTATCTCTACAATATGGGTGGCATAAGTTCCAAGACTCGCATTGCATTTCCTCCAAAGTTCAAGATTTCTGAAGTGGAAAAGTTTAATGGCGTTGGAGACCCAAAGCAACAGGTTAGGAGATATCTAAGTATTGCTAAAATAAAAGGATTGGATGAGAAGCAAACTTTGCACACTTTCCCTCTCTCATTTACAGGAGGTGCATCGAGGTGGTACTATAGCTTGGACCTAACTGAGACCAAGGTGTGGAATGAACTAGTAGAGTTGTTTGTGGACCAATTCATCTTCAATACTATGACTGATGTGACTTTAAGGGATTTGGAGACTACCAAGCAAGGAGTAGGGGAGACATTTTCTGAATACATTACAAGGTGGAAAGGGAAGGCATCTAGGATGGTTAATAAGCCAAATGAGAAAGACCAAATTAACATGATCATCAAGAATTTGCTTCTGGCATATAATAGTAGGTGAGAAAGGTGAGAGCAAACCTCCAATCAAGAAGACATATGGGGGAGGAGTGACCACTTCTAAAGCACCTAACCCCGTGAATGTGAGTGCCATTATACCTCAACAAACTTTAGCCTACCTAAACTTCACAAAAAAACCCACCGAGAATTTTCTGACCAAGGAATGACCCTTGCTCAAGCATATGAGAACTTAACTTCCAAAGGATTCGTCAAACCCTTAGATCCCACACCTATGCCTAATCTTGTACCTCCTACTTGGAACCTCAATGAATATTGCCACTTCCATCAGAAACCTGGCCATAAAACTGACAACTGCTTCTACCTCTAGCATGAAATACAAGACCTCATAGACAATG
This sequence comes from Quercus lobata, assembly GCF_001633185.2. NCBI lineage: Eukaryota > Viridiplantae > Streptophyta > Magnoliopsida > Fagales > Fagaceae > Quercus > Quercus lobata. The sequence goes on from NC_044904.1 coordinate 47,611,941, forward strand.
GAACCCTCCCAAATTCAAACATCATCAACAAGCCCAACATTAGGAAGAACCCTTTGCCTAATTATCATCGAGCTCCTCCTCCATATCAGAATTGGGTGTAAATAGAAGAAGTTGATTGGAGTTCAAAGTTGATAGAAACTATAGAGGTTAACGTGGTAGAAGTTCAAGGAATATGGGATGAAGAATATGAGATTTTGAAGAGTGTGGTGGCTATATGGGGGATACTCCCAATAGGAATGATCAAGTTAAAGAAAAGATTCCTCGAGGACAATGTAGCAAACATTTCTAGGAGTGGGAAACACTACAAGCCAACCTTTTTAGAGAAGGATCACCCTGGTGGGAACATAGGAGAAGGGTCCAAGCCCACAGAAGTCAAAGGTAAAGAAGAGAAAAAGGAAGAGGATTGGGTCTTGATCCAATTGAAGAAGACTCAAGCTCATGTGTTCATGTGGGGCTTGCTAATGGCTTCTCACAAGCATCGTAGTGCTTTCTTGGATGCTTTGAATGGGAAAAAATGCCCATTAAAACTACTCCACAAGAAGTACTATTTCCTATGGGAGTTGAGGCTCCATCTCATCCTTCCCTTACCTTTTCTGATAAAGAACTCCCTCCTGTAGGGGCCACTCACACTAGACCTTTGCAAATCACTATCGAGTGCATGAGTGCCAAGGTTCCAATGGTACTTATTGATAATGGATCCGAATTAAATGTGTGCCTTTTTAGGACCGCTCTCACCATTGGGCTAGATGTGGAGACAATCATCCCCTCTCCTTTGACTATTAGGGTGTATGACAATACTTCGAGGAAAGTTATGGGAACTTTCAAAACTCATTGTAAGATTGGTCTGTTGGAAACAATTGTGAAATTTTACGTGATGGACATCACTCCTAACTACAACCTTCTCTTAGGAAGGGCATGGCTTCATCCCATTGGGGCTATCCCTTCTACTCTACCCCAAAAGATGAAGATCCCATGGAAATGAGGAATTGTTGTAGTGCTTGGTGATGGTGAGATCCTAGCTCCCGTCTATGAACTTGAGGAGGGAGGAAGTGGGCTTCAAAAGAGTGGCTTTAAGTTTGTGAACATGGCTAACTATGGATTGAAGGATGAAAGGTATACTACGGATTTGCTCCCACATTGTAGCCATGAGGTGATTGCGATGATGAAAAACGTAGGGCACATGCCTAGTATTGGAAAGGAAGGAAGATGGGTGGCTGAATTCCTCGACTTCAAGACTCAACTGGCCAAAGAAGGTTTAGGATTCTTTGAAGGTTGCAATAGAATAAAAAAAAAAACCTCAGTACCCTAAATGGGAACTTTGTGAAGGAAGGAGGGGACTTCCCTTTCTGTGGCTTTCTCGAGCTTTAGGTGGACAAGGACGAAAAAGTGAATCCTGGTTAGGAGATATTCTTCAATGAGAAGCTCACTTTCAAGGAGAAACCTACTATGGTGATCAAGGAATTTCAAGAAGAGGTCAACTAGGTGGACTACATGGATGTTGAAGCAATGGGAGCTAAAAGAGGAGGTGGATATGGTCGCCATCACCATCGAGGAGCTAAGTGATCCTTCTGCCTTCATCATGCTTACTGTTGGGAAACTTAATAATTGGACTTGGGTTAGGTTTTCTAAGAATATGGGAAATGAATTTTTAATGCAAGTTTAGATGTACTTTTCAACATTTTCAATAAGATGAATTTTGATTTGGCTTACTTTGATGTGTCCCATAATATTGGAATTCTGCACTTAAATGATTCTAATGAATTTGAAAATGAAACTAATAAGCAATTGGAAATGAAATTTGAACCTATGGAACTAACTTTTGAAACTCTTAATTTGGGCAATGATGAGAATCCACGCTTAATTAAAATTGGCTTAACCCTAAATGAAAAAGAAAGAGAAGATTTCAAAGAGCTTCTTACAGGATTCCAAGAAGTATTCATATGGTCTTATGAAGATATGCCTAGCATTGATCCTAAGATAGCCCAACACCACATTGATACTCATGCTCACATGGTACTCGTCAAATGGAAGTTGAGGTATATGAGAACCGAATGGCTTTTCAAGATCAAAGAAGTCATAAAACAGTTGAAGGTAGGATTTAGCAAACCTGTGCATGAAGTTGATTGGATAACCAATGTTGTGCTTGTACCCAAGAAGGATGGTAAGGTAAGGATGTGTGTGGACTTTAGAGACCTAAACAAGGCCTACCCTAAGGATGATTTCCCCCTCCCTTATATAGATGTCTTAGTGGATAATACCACCGGCAGTGTTTTGATGTCTTTCATGGATGGATTTTCGGGATATAACCAAATCAAATGGCTTCTAAGGACATGAATAAGACTATCTTCACCACAGAATGGGGAATCTATTGTAACACTGTGATGCCATTTGAGCTCAAAAATATAGGTGTAACTTACTAAAGAATGGCCACAACTTTGTTACATGACATGATGCATAATGAGGTAGAGGTATATGTTGATGACATGATCGTGAAGTCCAAAGATAGAGAAGGCCACATAACTAATTTGAGGAAATTCTTCGAGAGGATCAAGGAGTATAGATTGAGATTGAATCTACAAAAATGTACTTTTGGAGTAATTGTAGGAACATTGTTAGGCATTTTTGGTGAGTGATAGAGGGATAGAAGTTGACCCATCAAAGATCAAAGCCATATTGGATATTCCTCCACTCAAGGTGAAAAGGATATAAGAGGATTTTTAGGACGATTATAGTAAATCAGCCAATTCATTGCCAAACTCACCTCTAAGCTTTTAAGGAAGAATGAACCCCATGCATGGAATGATGAGTGTTAGAAGGCCTTTGAGCTCTTTAAAGAATATCTTCTCTATCCACCTATATTGGTACCCTCGAAGTATGGAAAGCCGTTACTAATCTACCTCTCTATCATAGAAGATGCAATTAGGAGTATGCTTGTACAAGAGGATGGTGATAAGAATGAGAGAGCCGTACACTACTTGAGCAAGAGGTTTCATGATTATAAGACTAGATACACACTCATAATTGAGGCACATCATCCTACCTTTCCAAGTATGGATAGTAGCAAGAATGGACCCTTTGAAGTATCTGTTTGAGAAGCTCGCCTTAAGTGGAAGGTTGTCCAGATGGTTGATCCTATTGACAGAATTTGATTTGAAGTATGTGGCAAGAAAAAGTATCAAAGGTAGCGTGGTGTTAGATTTTTGTGCCGAGAACCCCATTGAAGGAGAGGACGGTTCCAGATGAGGATATTTTGGACATCTAATTAGGGGCAAGGAAGATGTATTTCGATGGAGCTGTGAACCAATATGGAAATGGGATAAGAGTACTCTTGATCACCCTCGATGGATCCCATGTGCCTTTGGATGTTAAGTTGAACTTCAAGGCAACCAACAAAATGGCAAAATATGAGGCTTGTATTGTTAGAATGGAGGCTCTTCAAGAGTTAGGGGTAAAGGAGGCAGAAGTCTTTGGAGATTCAACTTTAGTCATAGCCTAAGCACAAAAACTGTGGAGGGTAAAAGAGTAACACTTGAAACCTTATCAACAATATTTATAGGATTTGACTGAAACCTTTGACAATATTGAATATACTATCATCCCAAGGGCTCAAAGTTAGTTTATGGATGCCTTGGCTACCTTAGCCTCTGTAGACACCGCATTTTGTACCCTTTACAACTCGGGCCCCCCTTTCCCAATGATGCTCGAACTCTTAGGCCCAAGGCTAGTTTAGAGCCCAATAATATATCAAATTGACTTGAGGAGTGTTAAAATGGAAAATATCACATTTTAAATGCACAAAAATCTATTTTTGGAAATAAATGACCAAAGTGGCCCTCGGCCCATGTATGTGGACCACGGCATAAGTACGTGAGCCAAAGCATGCATACCCAGGCACATTCCTACGTATGCAACTAGGGTTTTAGAAGCATGGAAAATGCAAGTTTTTTGCAATAATGACTAAGATTTGGAATCAATCCCACATCATTTGGGAGTTGTTCCAAACCTCATTTTTTCCACTATAAAAAGCCTTACATGGTACATTTTCAAAAAATACAGAAATCTTATGGGAAAAACCTAAGATTCACTAGAAAATAGTGAATCGAAAGGGAGTTTTTCACAAAACACTATCGAGTCATTTTTAGTTGACTAGGTCCTTTTTTGGCCCTAATCCTTTGAGTTTAAGATTACTAATCACATGTTTATTGACTATGATAGATTTGATTGAAGGGAACGATCAAAAATCAAGCCTAGGAGGTTTTTGCTTTAAGGTATTCATTCTTGCTTCCTTTTTCTTTTTTGTCTTTCTTTTTAGTTTTAATCCTGTTTCTTTGTGTAGTTTAGGTTTATGCATGTTTTCTTAGGTTAGTTTTATAGTTCTTTTTATGTTATGAGCATGTTTGGTTGTTAGAATTAGGTTTTTTGTTCATGCTCTGTTTTCTGCTTCTTGCTTCTAGGTTAGGGTTCTTGAACAAGTCCTACGCATGCATGTCATGAGCATTTGTATGCAGGTTAAATCTTGCATGCGTAGGCCTCTGGCTGTGTACGTAGGTACTTGGCTAGAAACCCTGATCCATATTTCTCATGTTGTTTGATTTGTTTGTTTCACATGTTTTACCTCTGTTTAAGCCTTCTTCATGTGTTTATACATACCTAAGCCTCTGATTTGCATGCTTGTCTTTAACATGCTTAGATTAGGGTTTTTATGTTTGATGCCATGAACATGCATTCATGTGCCCATTCATGATGCCATAGGTGCTGTGTTGCTGAAAGGTAAGTAAAGGTAAGCCATGCATAGGTATGAACATGCATTTGATGGTGTATTGTTGAATGCCTTGCTTTGTGTCTTTCAATACCAACTACATGCTTTACATGATCTTGTGATTGATGATATGCTTGCTGCCATGTTTGGGGCTGTTGCCTTGTTTAGATGTATAATGGGTTTTCACATGTTAGATAATTGTTAGGGTTTCTTATGTGTGTCTGGCTTTCTTTTGCTTTGTGGATAGATATGTTATTTTGGGATAAAGGATAACATGTTGTATGTTAGATGCATATTAGTGTGTGTGTGAGTTTAGAATGCAAGTGTTGAAGTTGCTTTTTTAATAATGTTAAGATTAAGACACAATGATGGGAGACCAACCTTAGGGTTGGGCGATCTTAGGTGCCTAACACCTTCCCAAGAACGTACCTAAACTCTGAACTCATACTCTGGTAGTAAGATGAAAGGGTTTTCCTTGAAAGTATGCTATATATATGGTTCCTAGACCATTGCAAAAACTAGGTGGCGACTCTCCCCTTGTGTCTACAATGGCGACTCTGTTGGGGATAATAAGTTTAATTCCTATGTGTCCTATGTCTTAACCTTAATAAAAATTATTTCAATACTTGTTTTGCACACACATCACTTGTTCTCTTTTGTCCCTTAACCTTGGTTGGTGGTGAGTGGGAAGAGGGAAGGCTCCATTTGGGCCCAAATTTTCCTAAGTTCATCCCACCAACTCACAATCGGTGCCATCACCTATAATGGGCTTTAAGTACGTTAAAGGTTTGCTACCAATCCACTATGGGGTTCACTTAGGCCCTCAGTTGGAATCATAACCCACATAGTTGTGAGTGATCTACTTAGCTATCCCTTTAGCCTTAAGGAGCCTACACTAGAGAGACCTTAGACCCGATCACAAAGGATACCCTTTATATATCTTTTGTTTGTTCAACCATATATCATGTGTTCTCCTAATTCTAAAGGACAAATAAAAGGTGTAAAAAATGGAAAGGATGGTCCTAAAGTTATCGTATGTCCTATGAGGTCATGGGATAAAAAGAAAAGAAGTTCTCACATATAAGAGGCTTGTCCCTAAAATCCAAAGGCATATCTTAACTTGAAAGGTTCATAAGACCATAGCCTAATTTCTATCATAAGCTCAAATCAAAAGGCCTTTTGAAAAAGAGGACCTTGGGACTAAGGTAACAAGTATGCTATAGACTTAGCATCCAACATCCTTCAAAGCCCAAAGTGAAACTCCTATATTCTAGCTAAAGGGCTATTTCAAAAAATAAAAAATAAAAAATAAATAAATGAAATGAAATGATAAGTAAAATGAAAAGCCCAAAGGTGATGAATACATTGTAAGCCCATTTGAGACAAAGGGTTGAAAATTTCTAAGTGTAGCCTAATGAAAGCCATAAGAGTAAGATGAGAGCTTTATTGTAAATGGACCAAAGCCCAATGAAACAAGGGGAAAAAATCCATGAGAAGGAAGGAAGCGACATTGTAATGGGCCTTCATTAAAATGAACTTAAGAATTTTCTAATGGCATCTAAAGTTAAAAGGAACCTTTAATTGGGACATGAACTTATTGAAAATGGGGCTTCTTTTCAGGCATCAATGCACCATTAAAGTCAAGAAACCTATCGTGGTGATCAAAGAGATACAAGAAAAGGTCGATTGGGTGAACTACATGGATTCTGAAGTAATGAAGACGAGTGGGGACGTGTTCGCCATCACCAATGAAGAGCCAAGTGATCCTTCCACATTCATCATGCCTATTGTAGGGCTCATTAATAATTGGACTTAGGTTGGATTTTCTGAAAACATGGAGAAAAAGTTTTGTAATGCAAGTTCCAATGTACTTTTCAATATTTTCAATAAGATGAATTCTGATTTGGCTTACTTCGATGTGTCCCATAACATTGAAATTCTGCACTTAAATGATTCAAATGAATTTGAAAATGAAATTAATAAATAATTGGAAAAGAAAATCGAACCTATGGAACCAATTCTTGAAACTATTAATTTGGGCAATGATGAGAATCCATGCTTGATTAAAATTGGCTCAACTCTAAATGAAAAAGAAAGAAAATATCTTCAAGCACTCCTCATGGAATTTCAAGAGGTGTTTGCATAGTCCTATAAAGATATGCTTGGAATTGACCTCGGGATAGCTCAAAATCACATTGATACTCAAGATCACATGGTACCCGTTAAGCAAAAGCTGAGAAAAATGAGAACTGAATGGCTCTTAAAAATCAAAGAGGAAGTCACTAAGCAATTAAAGGTAGGATTCATCAAACCCATACACCAAGTCGAATGGATAGCCAATGTCGTGCCCGTACCTAAGAAATATGGGAAGGTGAGGATGTGTGTGGATTTTAGGGACTTGAATAAGGCATGCCCTATGGATGACTTTCCTTTCCCTCACATTGATGTCTTAGTGGATAACACAGTGGGAAGTGCCTTGATGTCTTTCATGGATGGTTTCATGGGATACAACCAAATCAAGATGGCTCCCAAAGATATGACCAAAATCACTTTCACTACCGAATGGAGAATCTATTGTTACACAGTGATGCCATTTGGCCTCAAGAATGCTAGGGCGACCTACCAAAGGATGGCTATGACCTTGCTACATGATATGATGCATAATGAGTTAGAGGTGTATGTCGATGATATGATAGTGAAATCCAAGGATAGAGGAAGCCACACCATAAACTTGAGGAGGTTCTTCGAGAGGATTAAAGAGTATAGGCTTAGATTGAACCTACAAAAGTGTACCTTCGGAGTAATCGCCGAAAAAATGCTAGGCTTCTTAATGAGTGATAGAGGGATAGAAGTTGACCTCTCCAAGATCAAAGTCATATTGGAGATGTCACCACCCAAAAGTGAGAAAGAGATAAGGGGTTTCTTGGGTCGATTACAATACATTAGTTGATTCATTGCCAAGCTCTCCTTTACTTGCGAGCCCATCTTCAAACTCCTAAGGAAGAATGAACCACATACATGGAATGATGAGTGCCAAAAAGTCTTTAAACTTATCAAGGAGCATCTCCTTCACCCACCTATCTTATTGCCTCGACAACATGGAAAACCTTTACTCCTATACCTTTCCATCATAGGAGATCCAGTTGGAAGTATGCTTGCATAAGAAGACAATGACAAGAATGAGAGGGCCATATACTATTTGAGCAAGAGGTTCCATGATTATGAGACTAGGTACACTCCTATAGAAAAGTCATGCTTCACACTTGTTTGGGTTGTACAGAAATTCAGACATATCATCTTTCCCTGTCAAATATGGGTGGTAGCAAGAATGGACCCATTGGAGTATCTCTTTAAGAAACCCGCTTTGAGTGGAAGATTTTCAAGATGGTTGATCTTATTCACAAAATTTGATTTGAAGTATGTGGCTAGGAAAACTATCAAATGAAGTGTCGTGTTAGATTTCCGTGCCAAGAATTCTATAGAGGGAGAAGATGGTAAAGAAGACTTTCCAGATGAGGACATTTTGGACATTGAGTTAGAGGTGTGGAAGATGTACTTTGACAAAGCTGTAAACTAATATGGGAATGGGATAGGAGTACTCTTAATTACTCCCGAGGGATCTCACATACCTTTAGCAATCAAGTTGAACTTTGGAGCAACTAATAACATGGCTGAATATAAGGCTTGTATTGCCAGAATGGAAGTTCTTCGAGAATTAGGGGTAAAAGATGCCAAAGTCTTTGGAGATTCAACTTTGGTTATAGCCCAAGCACAAAAGTTGTGGAAGTTGAAGGAAGAACACTTGAAGCCCTATCAACAATACTTGCAGGACTTGACTAAGACCTTTGACAAAATTGAGTTCACAATCATCCCTAGAGCTCAAAATCAGTTTGTGGATGCCTTAGGTACCTTAGCCTCCATGGTTGAGATACCCGAGGGAGCATGGACACGGCCCTTGGAGATTAAGCAAAGTCATGAAGAAGTGCACAAAAGGAAGACTGAAGCTTTAGTAATGACCATAGAGGAAGAGGAAGATCTGTGGTACTATGACATCGTGAAGTTCTTGGAACTAAGGGCACATCTAGATGGTGCTGACAAGAGAGAATGTCATTCCATTAGGATGATGGCAACACAATACATCCTATGTTGAGGAAAACTCTATAGAAGATCCCATGATGGCATACACCTTCGTTGCTTGAAGAAGGAAGAAGCTGAGAAAGTAGAGGAAGAAGTTCATCAAGGGATTTGTGGCCCTCATATGAATGGAAGAATGTTAGCCAAGAAAATCCTAAGGATAAAGTACTTCAGGAATACAATAGTGACCGATTGTGGACTATGTGAAGAATTTCCATGATTGTCAGACGCACGCCAATTTGAACCATTTATCGCCTATTAAGTTGTATAGCATGACTTCTCCATGCCCATTCTCGGTTTGGGAGCATAGATGTAATTGGAAGGATAGCTCCTAAGGCTTTAAATGGGCATGAATACATTATTGTGGCAATTGACTATTTTACCAAGTAGGTGGAGGCAGTCTCCTACTCCGTGTTGAAGGCTAAGCATGTGGCTCAGTTATTAGAGAACAACATCATATGCTGGTTTGGGGTGCCCCAAGAGATCATTTTTAATAATGGTTCCCACTTTGAGGGAGAGGTTCGAATGATCATGGAGTTGTACAACATTGAGCATCATAAGTCTCCACCGTATTGACCACAAGCTAATGGTATTGTAGAAGCAGCTAATAAGAAAAGAATATCCTATCCAAGATGGTAGTGACATAAAAAGATTGGGCTGAGAAGCTTTCGTTTGCCTTATGGGGTTATAGAACTTCTATCCATGCATCGACTAGGGCAACACCTTGGTTTATGGCAGTGAGGCGGTGCTTCCTATTAAGGTAGAGATACAATCTTTGAGGGTATTGGAAGAAACAGAGATCCAAGAAGAGGATAGGGCTAAGGCGAGATATGAACAATTGGCTTTGATAGATGAGAAAAGGGATAAGGTAAAATATCATACAAAAGGTACCAGAAGTGGATTGCTAGGGCATTCAACAAGAAAATGAAACCGAGAAACCTTAAAGAAGGGGACTTGGTCCTAAAGGTGCTTAGAGATGAGACTTTTGATCCAAGAGGAAAGATGAAGCCAAGGTGGTTTGGGCCTTTTATCATTAAGAAAATCATGTTTAGAGGTGCTACAAGAATCACAGATTTGGATGGGGAAGAAATGCTTTGCCCAACTAACATGGATAGATTCTGGAAGTACCACATTTAAAAAGAAAAAAGAAAAAAGCCTGCTAAGTTGAAAACCTAAAAGGGTGGCCTAGGCAAAAATTAAGGCAAAAGAACCCTGCTAGATTGAAAACCCAAAAGGGCGGTCTAGGCAAAAGTTAAGGGAAAAGACCATGGGCATGACGAAAATTCCCGAAAGGACATCATGGGCAAAAATTACATGGCAAAGGAAAAAGAAAAGAAAAAGAAAAAAATAAATGAGATGACAATAAGCAAAGATAAATAAATAGTGATTCTCTCATTGCTCAAATTAAAAGATGATAAGATTGTTTTCATAGGGGATTTGGAACATTCCAATCCTTTATTAAATTCAAAAACAAAAACATGAGAATCATAAAAGTGCAGAAAAGTAAAACATAGGGCATATCAAGGTGGTCACTCAATCCTCCTTGCTTTCTTGTTAGTCTTCATGTAAGCTTTCTCATCCCTCAAAATCCACTTCATGTCATCCTCCAACCATTGCTTGTACCCCGCAGTGGGATATAGATGTATTAAGGTAGAACAATGCCTTTTGTCACCCTACTGCATGACCAAGCCTCACTAATCCTGCCCAAGATCCTATTGGTAAACATCGCAGTGTGGAAGGTGCCTTCATCATAAGGAGCTCCTTGATGCTCCCCAAATTTCCTTAAGATACGACAAGTGGAGTAGTAAGAGCAGCAACTATAAACCATGCTTGAGATGTGCCACCACTCCATGACCCACTAAATTTCGGTCTCCTTGAGGTGACCCATAAGCTCCATGTACACCTTGAAACTCAGGTCATTCTAATGAAGTCAGCGGTCCCTAAAATGCCTAGGAAGGTAGGTACTGAGAGGTATGGTGGAAGGTTAAAGCAACTGAAGCCTCTCTTGTAGCCATATTTGAAAAGAGAGGGAGAGAGAGGAGGGAGCAAGAACAAAAAAAAAGAAGAAAAAAAAAAAGCATGAGTGAAAAAAATAAATGGTGAATGAAAGAAGATATAAGGTGCCTCGATGGGTTGAAAACCAAAAGGCAACCCATGTAAAAATTAGAGGCATCTCGCTAGGTTGAGAACCTAGGCAAAAGTTAGGGATTATTCCTAAAGGAAAAGAGGACTTCCCACAAAGAAGATTGCTTCCTTCTTATGAAAGGCATCTGAACCATTAAGGATTTCCACCAAGATCAAGGCCACCGGGTTACCTCTCTTTAGCTCATAAGCTACCATGCACATCCGAAGGTCCACACAATATGAATTTTGGACCAAGAAATACCTTGCAAGAGCACACAAGAAAAAGGCATGAAGAAAGTAAGAACGAGGCCTCTCACCCATCGAAAGGGCTAAACTGAAAAAGTAGTCAAAAACCAACCTAAGGTTGAGCTTGCCAAAGACACACCACCTATTTTCCGTGGTGGAAGGGATGCCCAACATGACTTGTAGTAAGGAAGGGAGACCCCGCCTATGGTAGGGAAGATGAGATCATCAATCTCTGGTTCATCCATGATGGCATCAAACTCTTCAATAGTGGGACATAGTTCTATTTCATTGAAGCGGAAAACATACCGAGAAGGAACCTAATAATTGGTAGTAGCACGAAGAAGAGGTTCATCTACCCTAATTTGATGGTATGGGAAGACACAAGAAAGACCATAAGTGGCAATGGAATCCTTGAAATTGGGACCAAGCCTTCTAATCCAAGCCGAGACATTAAGTAGAGAGTTTTCTACAACTAGAAGACCTCATAAAAGGGATTTTTGGGTTGAAAAATATGTTGGTAAGGGTTTTAGACTTAAACGGATACTTTTATATTTAAGTAAGTCGATTAGGGTTTTTTTGATTCGCAGCCCATGTACGCAAGGTCAACCCTACATATGCAAAGTCAAAGCTATGTATACAAGCCCATCCCCATATACGCATGACATGGCAGAAGCCCATTCTCTCCTGTTTTGAGCATAGTTTTCACTTCAAGGCATTCCTAGGGTTCCTACAATCTTAAGGATCATCCAAGACATATTCCAAGCATCCAATAAGCAAGGTCGTATGGAAACATGCAATTAATCATATATCCTGTTAATTTAGTGCTAAGTCCCAATTAGAAGCATAAATGTAAAAAGATGTTCTTAAATACAATCCTTTGCCTCACACTAAATCCAAATGTTTGCTAAGGGGAATAAAAGAAAAAAAAAACATAAAAGAAAAAAAGAAAAAAAAACTCTGTTGTATGCCTATATATGTCTCGACTGCAGGTAATCAATGGTGTCGCCTCTTCCTTGGTTGGTAGCTAGGAGTCGCCTCTAAATCCTCCTTATCACCTCCATCATCATCATCATCATCACCACCGCCTGGGTGGGCCACTCCTTCAGGATCGTACAAGTGCCTTGAATAGTTGGTCACCTTTAGCTTAAGATTCCCAGCCAGCCATACCAACTCCTTATGCTCTTGGAAGGTGGGCTGCAATTCAAAGAAAGAAGGGTTAGTGACTGAAATAGAAAGAGAGGAATGCCAAAAAGAGAAAGAACAAAGGGAATGAAGAACTTACCGCCCGTGTATTGGGAGGAAAAGGATAGCCCATGACATTAGGATTACGGGGAACTGTACGCTCCCAAGTAAAGCCGTCAGGGCCATAAACATAAACCGTCCAAGGGAGATGTGGAGGGTCATTGGGCTTACCATAAGTAAGTCCCTCTTGTTACAATTGTCCACATTAGAAGTCATGAAAAATAAGGTAAAGGAAAGGAAAAGAAGAAGAAGAAATTGAGCATATACCTGAACAGTAAGGGAAGGCATGAGGTGGGTGATGTTGAACTCCTTATAGTCTAACCCCTCAAGTAGCCGAACGGCATAAGGAACGCCATTCCCCCATAAGTTGTATTCAGCATTAGTCATAGAGTGTGGGGCAAGCATGAAGGGTCCATTGGAATTCGCTGCAGGCTCCAAGTCTCGAGAAGCAGGAAGGTGCTGGTCGACCCATGGTGTCTAGTTAACCTATGATGACACATGGTTAGAAGAAGGGTATCCTAAGGGAAATGCATGAAGAATCTTGAACAACTAGAACTCTTGAACTTACCTTATCTGAAGTTAATCTAGCAAGGTAAGCCCTCACTCGAGGGAACTCCTTTAGAACTAGATCAGTGCCCAAGGTTATAAGGCCATGCCTAACCACCCATCACTACAAAAGGAAGCACAAGCTACAAGTTAGATGCAAGATGACAGTTTGCAAGACTACAAGCTACAAGGGAAAACGCATGGAATAGGAAGAGAACTAACCTCAAGGAGCATCCAAGGCCCCATAAGTTGCCGAAAGGTGCCCTGGTTGAGAGTGTCGAGGGTGGAGTAAAGATAGGCAAGACATGCCTGCCCCCAATTAGCCCTCTGTGCCTCTCTAAAGTCCAAAAAGAGGGTCAACCATCTCAATGACACCATTTTTCCACCATTGGCAAAGAGGTAAGCCCACAAAAAGTGAAAAAGTAAAGCCCTAGCCATATGGACACGCTGCTCCATAGTCCTCTATGGGAGAAGTATGTAATGCGATACCAAGTCAAAGTAACAGATGGTCTTAGTGGAGTACTTCCTCCCCAATATGTCAAGATCTAACTGGATGCCCGACACGCCATCCAAACTGATAATGGCCCCTTTAAAGCTAAGGTTGGTCATGCGGTAAAAGTCGTAGGGAGTCACCGTCATCTCTCGCTTAGAAATGTGAAAGGTGTGGGTAGTATCCCACCACCTCTCAATGAGGCATTGCACCAAGGTAACACTCACAGACTTCTCTAAAAGAAGACCAATGATAGGCTCGAGGCCCACCTCCTGGATGTAGGCCATGGTTTTGGGGACAAGAAGGTTGTACCATTCTACCACCTTATTAGTGCTCCCCCTACCAGCATAAAGGGATGACCAAAAAAAAAAAAAAAGAAAGGAAAAAAAGAAAAGATGTCATTAGATTCCTAATTTAAGCAGAATTTAGGAAAAATGATGTTTTTGATGCAAGAATGAAGATAAAAGAAGGATACAGTGATATTTAGGTGCAAAAATGACAAAAAAGGTGTGTTAGGAATGCATATAGGAGTGAAACAAATGAAAAGGAAGTGAAAATAGTCAGAGTAGGGCTTCTGCCAAGCGTCTCACGTATGCAGGTTAAAGCCCATGTACGCAGACAGGACCCCGCGTACGCAAGCCCATTCCTACATACATAGGACCTTAAGAACATACCTGTATAGGCAAGAATAGAGCTGCATATGCATGAATCCAAGCTGTGTACATAGGCCCGAGCCCACGCATGCAGAAACATCGACAAAAGTAGTTTTTTGACATTTTCAAGCATACATCATCAAAAAGCAATCCTATACATGTTCCTACCCCTCCTAAGATGCCAGGTTTTCATCTTAATGCATCCCATAACAAAACCCAAGCATTTACATGGCCAAAAACACATTAAAATAGAAGATCAGAGAGAAACTTGAAAAAATGAGAAAAAGTTTGAAAACTTACAGATTCAGCCATGGGGATGTGATTCTTTGGTTGGTATGTCAATGGTGGAGACCCCATCAACCTCGTTGCCCCACTCCAGCAAGTGAGATGGAAGGCATTAGAAAAGACGACGTAGGAGGACTTCTTGGCCTTGGGTTCCATTGAGGAAGATGAAGAAGGAAAATGAGAGAAAAAGAGAGTTTGAGAGAATGAAAGAGTTAGAAAGCGAGAGAAAGAAAGAAGAGATGGAGGTTTTTGTAGAGAAGAAAAGAAGAGTTATGGGGAATATGAAGAGATGAGGGAGATGAAGAGAATGAAGAAGAAAACGAAACAGTTGGTAATCATTGGAGAAAAATGAAAAGGCGGGAACACAGTTGATGGATAAACTATGTGCAGTTTAGGCCTTACCACTAAACTACGTGCAATTTAGTGATGAACACTAAAAAAAAAAAAATTCTTCTTTTAAAAAAGGAGGAGCATCTCAAGATTGCCCCAATTATGCATAAAATCATCAAAGGATGATAGGCCAAAAACGAATTGACTCCTTGTGATGAATTAACCAATTAATTTAGTCAAGTGAATTAATTAAGTTAATTAACATGCAAACACGTGGTAGTACAAACAAATCACCATTAAACTAAGTATGTAGTGGAAAGTAAATTAACACAGTGATTTGTTTATGAATGAGAAAAACCTACACGATAAAAACCCTATCGGGTGATTTTCAGGTCACCACTCCTGAAATTCCACTATTATCACAACAAGTGGTTATAAGTAAAGGAATCCCAATACCTTATACTAACCTACAGTTGAACCCTTACCCCAATACCCAATTGGACTTGTTCTATAGTGACAATTTCTCCTTTCCATGCACGACTCCTAAGTATGTGACTAACCAATTGCACGGATCCCAGTACGCGACTTCAATCACCAAATAGAGAAGGTTGTTGGCTACAAAGTTCTTCAGTTCATCCCAGTGATGAAGATCAAGAAGATGTTTAGTCACAAAACTCTACGGTACACAAACACAGCAACTTCTTCAAGAATGATGAACTAGGGCAAATTCTATCTCCGGTCACAATTTGCTTGAACAAATTTTGCTCAACACTTGTGCAATTTGTGAACACTTTGACTGCCCTTAAAATAATCCTTTTATATGTCTAGGGTTGTGAGAAAAAAAATCCCAAACACATAAAACCGGATTGTATTCAAAACAGAACTGGAATTCTGTTTTTCATAAAGCTCGACAGATACTTGTCTGTCGAGATGCTGTCGAGCAGCTGTTGAGCCACGGGGCTGGAACAGCTTTTTAAGCTCGATAGATAGCTAGCTGTCGAGCTTTAATGATAGGCACTTCTTTAGCTTATTTCTTGGACAGACTTGCATGTCTTCAACACTTGATCATGAAACACAGTTTCTTGGAGTATTAAACACATTCTAGATCTACCCAAATACAAGTAAAGTACGTTTTGTTAAAGGATTATCCAATTACATAAAATAGTGACATATGTTCCTAACAAGTGAATCACATATGTCCTAACAAAGGACTCCCTAGTGAGTGGTAAAGGAAGTATAAGACTCTTCCCCCAATGAAGCGTGTAAGTCCCAAAACCATTTCGGTTGGACCAAAACACAACAAGCTATCCTCAGTAAGGAAGCAGAAGATTCTTCCCCAATGGATCAAGCATATCAAGAACACTATCCCTATGGAGGAAGCAGAGGATTCTTCCTCAATGGATCAAGCACACCAAGCATCATCCCTAGTAAGGAAGCATAATATTCTTCCCTAATGAATATTGTCCCCATGGAGAAGGCAGAAGATTCTTCTCTGATGGACCCAAGCACCCTTAAACAATCCTTAGTAAGGAAGTAGAAGATTCTTCACCAAAGTATCCACGGTAAATCAAGTACACCTAAAGTATCCCCTGTGAGGAAGCAGTAGATTCTTCCCTAAGTGAGTCCAATGCACCAAAAAAAAAAAAAAAAAAAAATCCCCAGCAAGGAAGCAGAAGATTCTTCCTCAAAGTCCTTAGCAAACCATGAAGGAAGCAGAAGATTCTTCCCCAATGGATCACACATCTACACTACTCCTTAGCGAGTCCATTCCTACTACTTCTCAGTGAGTTTCTCATCCCCAATCAAGTCATGAGAGGCAGAAGACAAGAGGAACAAGTCACCCAGAGAAGTTTGAGGAAAGAGCCCTGGATGGACACCATAGAGACTATATCCTTTTGTTGTTTGTTGAGTTAGCTCATAAGAGCACCCTTGTTTATTTTCTTTTTTCTTTTTTAGTGACTCTAGGATAGTGAGTCACTCGCCATTTGCTTGCAAGTGGCAAAACAGATTTTGGGATAGTGGACCCGTTGTTGCTCATTTCCTGAGCAACAAATGTGGGACTTCGGACATACGAATCCCACACAACTCTTTGGAGTTGAATCTCGCCTTATGTATGCGTAATGTGTGTTGTGTGCATGGGTTGGGCCCGAGCCATATGTCGAAATAAAATATTTTGTCTATTCTTTTGATTTCGTTAGTGAAGCTCACGAATCAAAAAAAGGGCATCTATAGATACCCCATTTTGTACCCCTTATGACTCGGGCTTCCCTTCCCCAATGATGCTCAAACTCTAAGATACAAGGCCAATTGAGAGCCCAATCTGATATCAAATTGACATGAGAAGTGTTAAAATGGAAAATATCACTTTTTAAATGCACAAAAATCTACTTTTGAAAATAAATGACTAAAGTGGCCCTTGGCCCACATACATGGGCTGTGGTCTGCGTACGTGGGCTAAAGTATGCGTACGCAGGAACATTCCTGCGTTCATAGGTAGGGTCTCAGAAGCATGGAAAAGGCAAGTTTTTTGTAATAATGGCTAAGGTTTGGAATGAATCCCACATCGTCTGAGAGCCAATCCAAAACCCATTTTTTCCACAATAAAAAGCCTTACATGGTACATTTTTAAAACACACAAAAATCCCATGGGAAAAAACCTAAGATTCACTAGAAAGTAGTGAATCAAAAGGGAGTTTTTCACAAAACACCCTTAAGTTATTTTTATTTGATTGGGACCTTTTCTAGCCCCAATCCTTTGAGTTTAAGATTACTAATCACGTGTTTATTGACTGTGATAGATTTGACTAAAGGGAACGGTCAAAAATCAAGCCTAGGAGCTTTTTGCTTTAAGGTATTCATTCCTGCTTCCTTTTTCATTTCTGTCTTTCTTTTTAGTTTTAATCCTATTCCTTTCTGCAATTTCGGTTTATGCATATTTTTCTTAGGTTAGTTTTATAGTTCCTTTTTTATATTTTGAGCATGTTTGGTTATTAGAATTAGGTTTTTTGTTCATGCTATGTTTTCTACTTTGTGCTTCTAGGTTAGGGCTCCTGAACAAGTCCCACGCACGTATGTCATGAGCATAAATACATAGATTAAATCTTGCATATACATGCCCATAAACCCTAATGCAAATTTCTCATGTTGTTTGGTTTGTTTGTTTCACATGTTTTACCTTTGTTTAAGCCTTCTTCACATGTTTATACATACCTGAGCCTCTAATTTGCATGCTTGTTTTTAACATGCTTAGACTAGGGTTCTTACATTTGATGACATGAACATGCATTCATATGCCCAGTCATGATGCCATCGATGCTGTGTTGCTGAAAGGTAAGTGAAGGTAAGCCATGCATAGGTATGAACATGCATTTGATGGTGTATTGTTGAATGCCTTGCTTTGTGTCTTTCAATAAAAATTACATGCTTTACATGATCTTGTGATTGATGATATGCTTGCTGCCATGTTTGGGGCTGCTGCCTTGTTTAGATGTATGATAGGGTTTTCACATGTTAGATGAATGTTAGGGTTTTCACATGTTAGATGAATGTTAGGGTTTCTTATAGATAGATATGTTATTTTGGGATAAAAGATGCCATGTTGTATGTTAGATGCATGTTAGTGTGTGTGTGAGTTTAGAATGCAAGTGTTGAAGTTGTTTTTTTAATAAGGTTAAGATTAAGACACAATGATGGGATGCCAACCTTAGGGTTCGGTGATCTTGGGTGCCTAACACCTTCCCAAGAATGTACCTAAACTTTGAAATCATACTCTGGTAGTAAGATCAAAGGTTCTTCCTCGAAAAAGACGCTATATATATGGTTCCTAGACCATTGCAAAAACTAGGTGGCAACTCCCCCCTTGTGTCCACAGCCCTTATGGTTGAAATACTCGAAGGAGTATGGACACGACCCTTAGAGATTGAACAGAGTTATGAGTTGGTACACTAGGGGAGGACAGAGTTTTCAGTTATAGCTATAGAAGAAGAAGGTGTTCCTTGGTATTATGACATCATGAAGTTCTTGGAATTGGGAGTGTACACTGACAATGTCGATAAGAGAGAGCGTCGTTTGATTAGGATGATGGTGATGCAATACATCCTATGTGGAGGTCAACTTTATAGGATATCCTATGATGGTATACACCTTCATTTTCTAAAGGAAGAAGAAGCCAAAAGATTCATGGAGGAAGTTCATCAAGGGAGTTGTGGTCCCTACATGAATGGGAGGATGTTAGCAAAGAAGACCCTAAGAATGGGGTACTATTGGAATGCGATAGAGACTGATTGTGTGGATTTTGTGAAAAGTTGCCACAACTGCCAGACACATGCAAATTTGAACCATGTACCTCCTAGTGAGTTATGAAGCATGACTTGTCTATGGCGTTTCTCAGTCTGGGGCATAGATGTGACTAGAAGAATAGCCCATAAGGCTTAAAATGGACCCAAGTAAATTCTAGTGGAAATTGACTACTTTACCGAGTGGGTAGAAAACCCCTTGTGCTCCATGTTAATAGCCAAGCATGTGGATTGATTCATAGAAAACAACTTCATTTGTCAATTTAGAGTACCACAAGAGATCATATCTGATAATGGTTTCCACTTTGAGGGAGATTTTTGAAGGATCATGGAGTTGTACAACATTGAGCATCTTAAGTCTTCACTATACCGATCGCAGACTATTGGGGCCGTAGAGGCAGCCAACAAAAACATCAACAATATCCTAGCCATGATGGTACTAACATACAAGGATTGGGCCGAAAGGTTTCCATTTGCCTTATGGGGTTACATAATTTCTATCTGTGCATCAATTAGGGCAAACCCCTACTCTTTGGTTTACAAAAGTGAAGCAGTACTTCCTATTGAGGTGGAGATAGAATCTTTGATGGTACTAGTGGAGACCAAGGTCTTAGAAGAAGAATGGATGAAAGAAAGATACGAGCAGTTGGCTTTGATAGATAAGAAAAAAGCTAGATCACAATACCATGCAGAAGGTTACCAAAAGAGGATTGTTAGAGCATTTAACAAGAAGGTGGAACCTAGAAACCTTAAGGAAGGAGATCTAGTCTTAAAGGTACTTAGAGATGAGACTTTCGACCCAAGAGGAAAGATGAAGGCAAGATGGTTTGGGCCGTTTATTATCAAGAAGATCATATCAGGAGGTGCTACAATCAACCTGGATAGACTCCGAAAGTATAATATTTGAAAAAGAAAAAAAGCTTGCTAGGTTGAAAACCCAAGATGGTAGCCTTGGAAAAAATTAAGGTAAAAGAATCCCATTAGGTTGAAAACCCAAAATGACAATCTAGGCACAGGGTAGGGGAAAAGACCATGGGTACGGCGAAAATTCCCACAAGGACGTTATGGGCGAAAATTACACAACACAGAAAAAAAAAAATAATAACGACAATAAGCAAAGATAATAAAATGGTTAATTCTCTTATTGCTCAAATTAAAAGATGATAAATTCTTACATAGGGGATTTGGAACATTCCAATCCTTTATTGAATTCAAAAAGAAAAGACGTGAGAATCATAAAGTGCAGAAAAGTAAAATTTGAGGCATATCAAGGTAGTCAGTCAATCTTCTTCCTTTTGTTGGACTTCTAGTAATCTTTCTCTTCCATACGAACCGGCCTCATATCAGTAGTTAACCAAGTCTTGTAACCTGAGGTAGGATGGAGAAACCGAGGTAAACAAATATCCTTAGCCACCGCCCTCTTCAACCAAGTCTCACGGATCCTGCTCAAGACCCTCTCAGTAAAGACTGAGATGTGAAAGATTCCATCATCATTAGGAACTCCTTGACTGTCACCAAATTGCCTCGCAATGTGGCCTGGGGAGTAGCAAGAGCAATGGCAAAGCCTAATCAAAGGAACACAGTAGTCTTTGAAGACACAATTGACCATTCCTGTAATGCGCCTCCATTCCACCACCCATTGGACACCCAAGGGGGAAAGACGCTTTAAGAACTCAGTGAATTCAGTAGGGTCCATCTCTTTGTTTGTAAGCTTGCAGTCACGATAATACTTTTGTTGATATTGACTAGAAGGGACAAAAGAGGGCTAAAATAATCGAAGCCTTTCATATAGCCATATCTGAAATAAAGAGAGAAAAGAGAGAGAGAGAAAAAGAAAGCGTGAGTTTTGAGTGGAAAAATAAGAGATAAAAGAAAGAGAGAAAAATAATGAACAAAGACGATATAAGGAGCCTTGATGGGTTGAAAACCAAAAGGCCCATGCAAAAATTGGAGAAATCCTGCTAGGTTGAGAATCTAGGAAAATGTTAGGGATCATACTTGAAAGAGGAGATGGCTCCCTATAAAGAAAGTTGCTACCACTCTATGAACAACATCTAAACCATTGAGAGCCTCAACCAGGATCTTGCCTACGGGACTTCCCCTCTCTAGATTAATAACCACCGAAAGCATCCTTTGATCTACACGAAGTGTCTTATGCACCAAGAAGTACCTTGCAAGAAGGCATAAACAGAAGGCATTGAGATAGTGAGAGCATTGTGCCCCAGATAAGGGAACATTCTACTTAGAAAAGTACGTGAAAACCATATGGATGTTTAGCTTGCTAAGCATACACCACCTTTGAGCCATAGCAAGAGTGTAAGGTTGAATTTAATCAACCATTTTGTTAGCTTTATTCCATGCCAATTTGCTTGTAATTCAGCTCTTAGAAACCCTGTATTTAGGTGGGAATCATGTAAGGGTAGTGTGTGAGAGAGTGTGAAGAAATGCTTAAGAATGTGCACTGAAGAAGGGACTTGCAACTGGATTTCGCGGGTGGCTCGCAACTGGCAAGCCACCAAATGATGCACACGAGTGAAGCATGCAGAGAAGCTGAACCGTCATGCCAGCTGTAGCACTATAGGACAAAAATTCCAGATTGGCCATTCAGTTAGCTCGTGGCTGGACTCACAACTCAGTCAAGTCGCAAGGCCAAGTCACCAGTCCACTTTGTTTTGGAAAAAGTGACTCTTCGCATTCCTTTCTCACTCCAATATAAATACTCCTTATGCCCACGAAATATTAAGAGCTTCCAAAGAGAATTTTGAGAGAAAAACCCTAGAGAAAAACAAGATTGACTTATCCACAATCTTTACATAGTGACTCTTCAAATTCCTCAACTCTTACCCTCTCCATTGTTACATCCTTGAGAGGCTCATTAGCCAAATCCTATTCTCACCATACCCATATCCGTGAGAAGGCTTTTTGGTGCTTGGGAAGCAGTTAGGAAGGGACCAATTGATATTGGTTGATGCTATGGGCTATAGCGGAATCCGGTAAGCTAGATAAGACAAAGGTTCGGCGTAACTCGTTGGAGTAGGAGCTTGGAGGGCTTAGGTACACTGGGTAGATTAGGCTCGGAGGGTCTTCTGCTATTCATGTATCCCAACTTGATTCTCTAGTGGATTATTGACCGCTTGGAAGGCGGCGGAGAGGTATTATGTCGAGGACTTCAGTTTCCTCTTCGATAATACATTGCTGTGTTGTTCTTGTGTTTGCATCTCTCTTCCCTTAATCTTTGCCATTTAATTTCTGCTGTAGATATGATTTTATTTGGTTTAGATTATATTATCAATTCTGTTTTAGCTTATTTACATTTTCCGCACGTACATTGTTTGTTGATAAGCTTGAATTGGTAATTTGTAATTTGGGGGTCTAAACGTTCAAGGGTATTTTACACACATTTTGAACATTCAAAGAGGAATCCCAAAGAGCTACTGAGCCATGCTAGAGAAATCCTTATCAGTAGTGGAAAGAATGAGAGTACTAACATCGGGTTCACCCATGATTGCACTGAATTCTTCAAGAGTAAGGCATATTTCAATACCATTAAATTAGAAAACATGTCGAGTTAGGATAAAAAATTTAGCAATAGTACGAAGAAGAGGTTCATCCACTTTGATTTGATGGTAAGGAATGATGTAAGAGTGACCAAGAGGGATAAGAGCATCCTTGAAACTTGGGGCAAGCTTCTTAATCCATGTTGAAACCACTAAAGGAGTGAATTTTGCCATTGGGAAGCCTTGAGAGGTGTTTTCTGAGCTTAGAACATGTTTTGTAAGGGTTTAGAAGCCTTCAACAGCTATTTTATACTTAAAAGAGGCGGCTGGGGTTTTTTGGCCCACCGCATGTGTACACAGGGTCAAGGTTGCGTACCCATGGTTAACACCTACGTACACAAGCCCGTGTACATGCACGCAAGGAGAAAGGCAGAATTGAATTCCTTTTCCTATTTTGAGTGTGATTCCTCCATCAAGACTCCTCCCTATGATTCCCACAACCAAATGGACTACTCAAGCATAGATTTCAAGCATCAAGGACCAAGGAAAATAAAATTGCATGAAAATAATTACAATTATCCCAATGAGATGTAAATTAAGTACATGTCCAAAATAAAAGAAGAAATGTAAAAGATGTTCTTAAAACACAATCCAATGTCTCAAATAAAATTCAGAATATAGAAATACATGCTAAATAAAAAAGAAAAAGAAATAAAAGTGGAAATATCCTGTGTGTCTGTGTCTGTTTGTCTACTAGATTATCACCGGTGGCGCCTCTTTGTCCATTGATAGCTAGGAGTGGTCTCAAAGCTGCCAGCACCACCATCATCATCATCGACACCATCACCCAGGTAGGCAAACCTGCCAGGACTGTATATCCACTTGGAATACTTGGTCACCTTCAGTTTAAGGTTCCCAATAAGCCAAACGAGCTCCTCATGCTCGTATACAGTGGGTTGAATTTGAAAAGAAGATAATGTTAGAACAAGTGTTGAGAAATACAAGAAATGAAAAGACAAGACAGGGATTAAGGAGAACTCACTGCTCATGTACCCTTAGGGAAAGGGTAGCCCATGACGTTTGTGTTTCGTCCCACTGCACGCTCCTGAGCAAAGCCGTCAGAACCGTAAGCATAGACCAACTAGGGTAGATGGGGAGGGTTGACGGGACCACCAGCTGTAGGGTTAGCCTGATATAAGCTCCATATTTGGATATTATTATGTGTAGAAGTACAAAAAAGGAAGAATGAAGGGAAATGGAGAAGAAAAGATAAATACCTCCTGAATGAGAGTAGGCTTGAAATGATCCTTACTAAACTCATCATACTCCATCTCATCCGTGAGATGCTCCGCGTAGGGAATGTCAGCTCTCCACAAATGGTACTTAGCATTTGTCATGGAGAGTGGGGCAAGCATTAATTCTGGAGGATACAACGGAACCCATGGTACGTCCTCACCCACCAACTAGCAGCATACCCTCTCCGCCAAGTAAAGAACCTGTAAAGTTGTGATTTACGAATTTGTATTTTGTTGGTTTTTATTCCATGCCAAATTTGATTGTAATTATTTTCAATCTTGTGTATCTTGTATTTATTGTGGGATTTGATTGTAAGGGTTGTGTGCTAGAGAGAGAGAGTGTGAAGACTCAAGCAAGTGAAGACAGAAGACTTCTCGCGGGAGTCTCGCGACTAAGCTTCCCGCAAAGTGAAGCATGTGCCTTATACATGACTGGAATGCGAAGAGTCTGTACAGATGGAGACAGCTGTGTCTCGTGAGTATCTCGTAGGTAAGGCCTTCCCATATTACCCACAAATGTGAAGGAGAGCTTCTGAGAGAAAATCCTAGCTAAAACACTTGAGAGTTAGAAATTGTTTTACCAACAATTCTCTACACATTTGTTTGTGGAATTTCTTTATCTCCTACCTCTCCATTTCTATACCATTGAGAGGTTGATAGCCCAAACACTTACCACACCTTTTGAGAGTGTCCAGTGAGGTTTTGGTATTGTTGGGAAACATTGGAAGAAGCCAAGGATGGTAGATGCAACATGGAGCTTGTTGCGGGATCTGGAAAGCTAGAGAAGACACGGTTCCGAGAAGCCTTGTTGGAGTAGGAGCTTGGAGGGCTTAGGTACATCGGGTAGATTAGGCTTGGAGGATCTCTTGTTAACCCATGTATCCCAACTGATTGTTTAGTGGATCGATTACCACTTGTAGGGCGACGGAGAGGTTTTTCATCGAGTTCTTCGGTTTCCTCTTCGATAACACATCGGCGTATTATTTGTGTTTACATCTCTCTTCCCTACTCTTGTTCATTTCATTTTACTGCTATGTTGCTTTAAATATGGATTAGAGTAGCTCTCTGGCTTGTATGCTTGTGTTTACACTATTCCGCACTTAGTATTAAGTTAGTGTAAAATCAACCAAGTTGTAACTTTAAAATTGGGGGTTTAAACAAGCTCTTGTGTCTTCAACACATTTTCGAGCTTTCAGAACCCTCAGACCAATACCCTCAAAAGGATGGGTGATTTTGGAAGTGATGATTGCAAAGACCTCAGACCAGCACCCTCAAAAGGATGGGTCCATAACAGCAAGGGCACCTGCCTATGGACTCCAAATGACTTGTGATAGCACATAGGGTTAGATGAAGAATCCTAAGGGCATGCAAGAGAAAGTAACAGGTAAAAGAAAATGTTTAAACTCCCCTCTTTAGGAGAAAGTCTGTCAAAATATATCCTAACCAAGGAGAAGCTCCTCAGATCCACCTCCACTCCACAAGCAATAAGACCGTACTTCAAAGCCTAGCGTTGAAAAGAAATTACATTTTACAAGATGATAGTATGCAAGATAACACTTTGCAGTTTGCAAAAAATAATGGGTATAGTTTGCAAGGTACAGAGTTGATACAGTTTGCAAGAGTGTGAAGCATAGTTTTTAAGCTTATATGACATATGAATGAGCACAATTACAAGAATGGGAAACACATACATTGTTAGATGCTAGAAAGGATGAGAGAACTAACCTCAAGAAGCTTCTTTGGCCCTACCAGCTGATGTATAGTCCTTCTGCTAAGTGTGTCTAAAGATAAGTACAGGTAAGCAAGATATGCTTGGCCCAAGTTGGTCTCCCAAGCCTATTCAAAATCACGAAAGAGGGACAGCCACCTCAGAGACACTGTCTGACCCCCAATCATGAAGAGATAGGCCCCCAAATATATAGCAAGAAGGCTCTAGCCATCCAAGCACAATCATCATGAGTCACTTATGGGAGATGTAAGGTTGAATTTATTCAACCATCTAATTGGCTTTATTCTGTGCTAAATTTGCTTGTAATTCAGCATTTAGTAACCCTGTATTTAGGTGGGTTTGTTGTAAGGGTAGTGAGTGAGATAGAGTGAAGTTTGCTCAAGAGTGTGCAAGAAAGCAGAGACTCGCGGCTGCAAGCCGCCAAACACAACACACGTGCCAAGCATGCCGGAAGGTGAACAGTCATGCTAGCTGGAGCACTATAGGACAAAACAGGACAACTGGCCATACGGTTATCTCGCGACTGGATCTTGCGACTTAGTCAAGCCGCGAGGTCAAGCCGCGAGCCACCCCTGTTTTGTAAAACCTGACGTTTCACATTCCTCTCCCACTCCAGTATAAATACCTCTTTTACCCACAAATGTAAGAGAGCTTCCAGAGAGAATTTTGAGAGAGAAACCCTAAAGAAAAACAAGATTGATTCACCAACAATCTATACATTAGAGTCTCTTCAAATTCCTCAACTCTCTTCCTCTCCATTGTCAAATCCTTGAGAGGCATCTTACCAAACCTGGTTCTAAACTTGTGCTGGTGAGTTGTTTCTAAATGTTCCCATTGTGGATGTGTAGTTTACTGTGCTGAATGTGCATGTTCTATTGTGTGAATCTATTGGGAGCATCTATGAGTTTCACTATGCTGATTATGAGTCATGTCATTTTCATTCCATTGTATGTCTCATTGACATATATTTGTCTTTAGGATGTCTTCTATCTCTGCTGATTATCCCCTGCATTCTCCCTGTTGTTCTTATGTTTCCTCTTTTAGGCTTGTTTATCCATATGGTTAATCTGAGTAGCATAATGTTTATGTGTTCAAGTTCATCTGTGTGGCTGCAAATTTCTTTGTTAATTACATGGTACTGACTAGTTCTACACATGTATTGTTATATGCTGTTGTGGCCTCTTCTGATTGTTCACAAATGGCTCCCTCACCTCCGAAGAAGAAAACTCCAGCAAAGAAGGCTGACAAACGACTGAAAATGGATTCTAATCTATTTAGGTCAGTTCAACACTTTGAGAGATACAAGGATTTCTTCTTGAAAGCAGGAATTATTCAAGAAAGATTTGTAGATTTGGAGGATTTAAGAAACTCCTTTATCCCTAGCTGTTTTGAAGGGAGAGGATGGGAAAAGCTTCTGAGTGATCTCCCTGTAATGTGTGAACCCCTGATTAGAGAGTTTTATTCAAATGCTGTGATAAGGGAGAATGATTTAAGTTGCTGGGTTAGAGGTAAAGAATTTATTTTGGATACACATGTCATTGATGATGTGCTAGGGCTTGAAGGATTAGAAGATCAGGAATTTATCAATTACAAAGATAGGATTATATCTATTGAAACAGTTCAACAAAGGATAGGTGGACAGAGAGAAGGGAAATGTCTGAATACCACAGCTTTTCCAGTGGACATGAGGTGTCTAACAATAATCATGATATTTAACCTCTATCCCATAAAGAAGTTGACTACAATCAACTATGCAGGAGCAATTTTTATGATGGATCTCAAAGAAAAGAGTTTCATTGACATAAGTTCCCACATATATGACACCATTGTGGATGAGACAAGAGCAACCTCTAGGCCAAAATTGATCTTTCCTAGTTTGCTAATTAGGATCTTTAGAAAGAAGGGTGTTCCAATCCCTCAAGACATCAGTCCCATGTCCACACCCTCTGTAATTAACAAGCTTACCTGCAAAAGGATAAGTGTTAGGCTTCCAGGAGAAGAAAATGAAGGTGATGAAGGAGAGGGTGTCCCAATGGAGACTGAGGCAGAGGCAGCAGGGCATGCATCAACCTCAACACCAAGAAGGAGTGGCAAAAGGACTAGAGCATCAAATTCTTCAGATACACCTCCAGATGCTTTCCAAATCATTCTGGAAAGACTTGATGGGATCAGAGGAGTCCAGACTGAGCACTCTGAGAGGATGAGAGCCATGCAGGACCAGATTGATATTTTGTCTGCAAAACTTGACAACTTCAACACCCAGCATGGACAGTGACCCTTTGGCCATTCCGGTCAAAAAGGGGGAGATGTTTCTTTCTATTTTTGATGACATTGTTGATGAGAAGCAGAAAAGCAGCTCTTAAGGGGGAGTAATGTGTTGAGGGAGAGTTGTCAAAATCAGAGACTTTGTTTATATATGCTTATGTTTTGGGTATTTAATGTTTATATGGGTTTAATACACTGTGGTTTTGGTGTATTCTTGTTTCTAACTCATAAATCATACTCTTGGTTTAATCTTCTATATATTTTGATGAGGTTATTCAGTTTAATATTGTGATTTGTACCCATGTGCTTATGTAAGCTTTTAGGATTAATGTTTTTATGCATATTATGTAACTTTATGGTTTGTACCTTGCTTAATGCAGCCTTTTATGCTATGTTGAAATTAGTACTTATATCTAAATGTCTTGCATTTTGATTTATGTACCGTCACTCTTGTGCCCTTGTAGGATTGTTCCTAGATGCATATACCTTGTGTATTATGCATTGGTTAAGTGTTGAACATACAAGTATCTTGCCTTGTGCTTGTTAACTTGTATGTCCTTGTATTCATTCCAAGTGTGAATGAGCACTGTGATCACTACCTTGTGGTGTTCACTTGGTTGATCAAGCCATGGTTTGTTTCTTAACTCCATCTTTGCTTGATCACATATTGCCTGTTCCATATGCATTTCACGATTTTCTGCTTAACAATGATCATGGTGTATTGTTGTGTTTCAGGAGTCTTATGTTCATATGATTTAAGTGCTTCACAGCTTCTAGAGTTAGGTGTGAGTGAGTTTTGTTCAACTGTTCCTAACTCACATGTTAAGTCTAGAGTCTGTTTTAGGGTTTTGTCACAGAATAGCCAAAGGGGGAGATTGTAAGGTTGAATTTATTCAACCATCTAATTGGCTTTATTCCGTGCCAAATTTGCTTGTAATTCAGCATTTAGTAACCCTGTATTTAGGTGGGTTTGTTGTAAGGGTAGTGAGTGAGATAGAGTGAAGTTTGCTCAAGAGTGTGCAAGAAAACAGAGACTCGCGGCTTGGCCTCGTGGGTGACTCGCGGCTGCAAGTCGCCAAACGCAGCACACGTGCCAAGCATGCTGGAAGGTGAACAGTCATGCTAGCTGGAGCACTACAGGATAAAACAGGACAACTGGCCATACGGTTATCTCGCGACTGGATCTCGCGACTTAGTCAAGCCGCAAGGTCAAGCCACGAGCCACCCCTATTTTGTAAAACCTGACGTTTCACATTCCTCTCCCACTCCAGTATAAATACCTCTTTTACCCACAAATGTAAGAGAGCTTCCAGAGAGAATTTTAAGAGAGAAACCCTAAAGAAAAACAAGATTGATTCACCAACAATCTATACATTAGAGTCTCTTCAAATTCCTCAACTCTTTTCCTCTCCATTGTCAAATCCTTGAGAGGCATCTTACCAAACCTGGTTCTCACCATTTTCATTACTGTGAGAGAGCTGTTTGGATTTCTGGGAAGCAGTTAGGAAGGAACCAATCTTCATTGGTTGATGCTACGGTCTAGTAGTGGAATCCGGGAAGCTAGAAAAGAAAAAGGTTCGGCGCAACCTCGTTGGAGCAAGAAGCTTGGAGGGCTTAGGTGCACTGGGTAGATTAGTCTTGGAGGGTCTATTGCTGTCCATGTATCCCAACTATATTTTCTAGTGAATTGTTTACCGCTTGGAGGGCGGCGGAGAGGTTTTACGCCGAGGGCTTCTGTTTCCTCTTCGATAACACATCGCGTGTTGTCTTTGTGTTTGCATCTTCCTTCCTTTCTATCTTTGCCTTTTTATTATCTGCTATGGGTTGTGATTTTAATTTGGCTTAGATAGTTTTACCAATTCCATATTATAGCTTATGTTAAGTTTCCGCACACTAGTTGTTTGACATAATGCT
Organism: Quercus lobata; assembly: GCF_001633185.2. Classification (NCBI taxonomy): domain Eukaryota; kingdom Viridiplantae; phylum Streptophyta; class Magnoliopsida; order Fagales; family Fagaceae; genus Quercus; species Quercus lobata. The sequence continues at coordinate 47,641,745 of NC_044904.1, forward strand.
TGAATTGGTTAAGTTGTAATTTGGGGGTCTAAACGTTCAAGGGTGTTTACACACATATTTGAACTTTCAGGAGAGGCCTGTAATCCATCTCAATGTCATAGTAACAGATCGTATCCGTCGAGTACCTCCTCCCGAGCAACTCAATGCCCGGCTGTATGTCCGACGTACCCCTTAGGTTGATGACCGGCCCATTGCAACTAAGGCCGGTCATTTGGTGAAAGTCATGGGGAGTCACCATCATCTTTCGATTAGCTATATGGAAGGTGTAGGTAGTATATCACCACCTCTCAACCAAGCATTGCACCAAAATGGCACTGGCAGAGGTCTCTAATAGTAAATGGATGATAGGCTCAAAGCCCGCAGCACATATGTGGCCCCTTGTTTCCTCGGTTAAGACTTGGTACCATGTAGCAACACAGTTGGTGCTGCCCTTACCTGAGAAGGCAAGCAAGGCCCACGAAAGATGAAAATAGAGCATTAAAATGGCAGTCGGATGGGAAAATAATTATAAAAGGAGTTAAAATAGTTAAAATAAGGTTTCTAAGTGTTAGCGTGGACACGCGGGCTCGCATCTACATACGCAAGGACACCACACGCGTACGCAAGTTGGATAATGTGTCCGTGTAAACTAAAGAAGACGCGTATGCATGAAGAGATCCTGCATATGCATGAGTCATGTATACGTGCGCATGGATACAAGCTGCGTATGCAAGCCGATACCCGCATACACATGAGCACAAGCAGAGAAATGTTCTACGACATTTTCAGACATATTTCCATCAAAACTCATCCCACAGAAAACCCAAGCATTTACATATCCAAAAACAGATTAAAATTAAAGATCAAAACAAACCTAAAAAATGAGAAAATTTTGAAAAACCTACCAATCTGGTACTTGCACTCTCCAAGAGATGATCATGTGGCCTATAGGTCAATGAAGGGGACTCTTTCAAACTCATAGCCCCGTTCCAATGAGTGAGGTTGAACATATCACCGAAAATCACGTAGGAGCTTTTCTTGGACTTGGGTGTCATGGAAATGAGAGAGTTTGGGGAGAAAGAGAGTTTTGGATGAGAGAATTCGAGAGGAAAAGATTAGTTTGTGAGGAAATGAGAGAGAGGCAGAGAGTATTTGTAGAGGGAAAAAGATGGAAGTTGGAGAGTTAAAGAGAATGTGAAGAGATAAGGAAAATGAATAGAAATAAGAAGAAAAAAAAAAGAGAAAAGGTTAGTAACTGTTGGATGAAAAAAAGATTTTGAAGAGGAGGGAAGGTCTAAAGGCTAAACTACGCATTGTTTGGGCCATCCCACTAAACTACAAGTAGTTTAGTAAAAAAAAGAAAAGCAAATTTCCAAATATCCCTAGAGGTTCCCAGAAGGTAGGAGGTGTAAAAGAAAATTCAAGAACACATCCAAATATGACAGAAATACCCTTTGTTGGGTGAAGGACATGAAGACTCTCAAAACATTCCCCAGTGGATTAAAAGCATCAAGAACATTCCTTGACGGAATAGAAATCCCTAAAGAAACTCCCCCATGAGTTAAGATCATCAACCAAATCCCTAGTAAAGTATAGTATCATGGAAGGACTCCCCCGCGGGTTTAAGGCACAAGGACAACCCCCTCGAGAGTTGTGAAGAAAATTTCCTCATGGAGTTTATAAAACCCCCTTATGAGTAGAATCAGCACAAGTTCACTAGTGAGTCATGAAAGAGAAGAAGATAACTTTCCCAGTGGGCTACACGCCATTAAAGACTTCCTTGTAGGTCGTAATCACCACTGAAACTTCCTAGCGAGTTGTATTTTCCCTAGTAGACTACACACCATCAAAGACTTCCACATAGGTCAAGATTACCAAGAAGGCTCCCCCGTGGGTCACCAATACACTCCTCAACAAGTCATTTTCCCAAGTGGATCTTTCACCAAAAACTTCCTCATAATTCAAAACATTGATGCCACTTGTGCACATAACCTTTAGGAATTGAATATGCAAGCACAGACCCTATGCAAGCCAGAATTTGTACTCATATCCCGAGGGAGTTGAATATGCAGGCACAATAGAAGAGGTAGAGATAGAGATAAAGACCAAGGTCACCCCGAGGCAAGAGCCTCACCAAAAAAGGTAGAGATAGAGATAGAAGGCAAGAGGCACAACCCACCCGGAGAAGTTTGAGGCAAGAGCCCTAGACTGACACCACATATATATATATATATATATTCTTTTAAGCTTGTAAGAGCACCTTGTTTGTTTCGTTGATGGTTGCGGCCGTTGGCCATGTTTGTTTTTCTTTTTTTATGACTCTGGGATAGTGAGTCACACCATTTTTTCTTGCAATTAGAGAAATAGGTTCTAGGATAGTGAACTTGTCGTTGCTTGATTCCCAAGCAACAAAGGTGGAAATTTGGACATATGAATCCCACGCTACTCTACAGAGTTGCACCCCGCCCCATTTATACAAGTTATGTGTCGTGTGCATAGGTAGGACCCAAGCCGTACGTCAAAACAAAATTTTTTGTCTCTTATTCTTTTGATTTCGTAGTAGAGCTCACGAATCAAAAGAGGGGCATCTATAGATACCGCATTTTGTACCCCTTACGACTCGGGTCCCCGTTCCCCAATGATGGTAAAATTCTAAAGCCCAAGGTTGGTTTAGGGCCCGATCTGACTTAAATTGAATTGAGGAAGGTTTTTACAGAAAATATAACTCATTTATGAGCTAAATAAAACTATTTTTGAAAAATATAGGCGACGGAAAACTTAGGGCATGTGTACACATACACGCGTATGCGTACGTATGCTCTAGACCTATGTACACATGTTTCATGCATGTGTACACATACACGGGCATGTGTATGCATGCTAAGGTTCCAAAAACTATGAAAGACAAGTTTTCTGCAATAAAGCTGAGGTTTGGAACGAACCCCACATCGTTTGGGAGCCGTTCCAAACCCCCATTTTCTCAATATAAAAAGCGATACATAGTATCTTTTCAAAACATACAGAAAATCCTAAGGGAAAACCTAAGATTCACTAGAAATAGTGAATCAAAGAGGGAATTTTTCACAAAACATCCTCAAGTCAATTTTCTTCTAATTGAGGCCTTTTCTAGTTTTGATCTTCGAGTTTTGATGTTTTCTAATTGATTTTGTTTGATTGTGAACATATTTGACTGAGGGGAATGGTCATAATCAAGCCAAAGAGCTTTTGTTTTTTAGGTATAAGTTCTAAACTTCCTTTTTCTTTTCTTTCCCTTTTCTTTTTTTAATCTCTCTATTTTCTTTGTTTTTCTTGTTTATTTAAGTTATAATATGCCTTCTTAGCTTAGGTTTTCTTTGTTTTATCATTTAAAGCTTGTTAGGTTGTTATATTTATTGTTTTAAGTTTCTGCTTTGTTTTTGTTCTTACTATTTCTAGGTTAAGGTTCTTGGTGCATATGCGCATACATGCTTCCTGTCTGCGTACGCATACTCGAAGGATACGTATGCATACAGCTGGACTGCGTATGCAGACCCTATGTATGTGTACGTGTACTCAAGCCCAAAAACCCTAATTCGACCTTTTATACTTCTATTTCTTTATTTCTTTTGTCTAATATGTCTCTGTTCTAGCTTATTTTCACATGTTTATTTCTCTATTTCCCTTTTTACTCTTTGATTGTCCTTCACATGTTAGATTAGGGTTTCCTTTCAATTAAATCTTTGATATGACATGAACATGCATATGATATGATCATGCATTGATGCATAGGTGCTTTGATGCACTAAGGTATTTAAGGTAAGTCATGCATTCACATGAACATGCATTTGGTTGTGGATATGATGAATATGGTATACATTGGATGTGTAACCTAGGTTTGTCTTGGATATGATAACATTATTGCTTGATCTCCACACGCTTATGTTTCTACCTTTGTGATGTATGCTTGTTTGTTTGCTGCTTTGGATGAAATATGAGATGAAATGTCTTGATAGGAATATGCTAGGGTTTGTGATGTGATGATATGCATGATAGATGTATGCTAGGCTTGATGTGAGTTGCCATGATAGATGTATGTTAGGGTTTTTGGGATGATTGATGTCATGTTGATTGTTAGATGAATGTTAGTGTGTGTGTGTGTGTGAGTTTTAGATGCAATATTGAACATGCTTTTAATGAGATTAAGACGTAAGACACAATGAATGGAAGCTAACCCATTAGTTGGGTGGGGTTGGGTGCCTCATACCTTCCCATCCCCATACCTAAACTCCAAACCCATACTCTAGTAGTAAGTTTAGTCCTTCCACGTAAGGGCACTATATATATGGTTCCTAGACTTAAACTAGGCAGCGACTCCGTTCCTTTTCTCCACTTCGGTCCATTCAGCCAATACGTACTCCCCTCCAAATGTGTTGCGCCCACACCAACCTTCCCTTGGTTAAGTCCTAGACCAAGTGAAAGGTGCCCAAACAAAGCCCAAGTTGTGGAATCCACATTGGTGCGTGACAGCTCTAAATCTATTCATTTGTCTCACCAGTCTCACATTCCCCCCAAATTTCTCCGTAGCACTAGTAATCTCATAGAAGTCCGCTAAACATAGCTAAAGGCAAGTTGTTAGATCGGCCAAGAGATTCTTAGATTGTCCAGGTTTCCTCCTTTTTATTAGTTTCGGGGTACCCTTCAAAACCAGTTGGTCTCCATATGTCTCCATTTCTTTCACAGTCCATATAAACATCTATACGCCAACGTGAACATGTTCTGAGGTTAACCTTCGATGTTGGCTTCCACAACAGTGCCAGTCTACCACTAGCTCCTATAGATAATGCATTTTGTAACCCTTACAACTCGAGGACCCCTTCCTCAATGATGCTGGTATTCTAAAGCCCAAGGTTGGTTTAAGGCTCGATTAGATTGAAATTGACTAGAGGAAAATGTTTTTGGAAAAATATAACTTTTTTTTAACTAAATAAATCTATTTTTGGAAAATTAAGGCTAAGAAACCCTAGGGTATGGTATGCATACACGTGTATGTGCACACATGTCTAATGCATGCATATGCATACATGGGCTTGCGCATGCATGTTAGGGTTTCAGAAACTATGAAAGACAAGTTTTTCAGCATTAAGGTGAGGTTTGGAATGAATCCCACATCGTCTGGGAGCCATTCCAAACCCCCATTTTCTCAATATGAAAAGTCATACATGGCACCTTTTCAAAACACATAGAAAATACTAAGGGAAAGCATAAGATTCAATAGAAATAGTGAATCAAAGAAGAAGTTTTTCACAAAATATCCTCAAGTCAATATTTTTCTGATTGAAACCATTTCTGGCCTTGATCTTGGAGTTTTAAGATTACTAATCACTTCCTTGTTTGGTTGTGAATAGATTTGACTAAGAGGAATGGTCAAAATCAAGCTAAAGAGCTTTGTGTTTTGAGGTATAAAGCTTTTTTTTTTTTTTCTCTTTTCTCCTTTTCCTTATTTTAATTCATGTTTTCCTAGTTTCTTTTGTTTGTTTATGTTATAGCATGTTTGTTTAGTTTAGGTTTATATAGTTTTTCTGTTCTTAAGCATGTTAGGTTGTTAGATTTAATAGTTCCAGTTCTGTTGTTCGTGTGTTTTTGGATTATTGTTAAGGGTGAGTATGCATACGCATGTCTTTTGTATGCACACTCATGCTCGAAGTATGCGTATGCATACAACTAAGCTGCGTACACATGCTCTATGTATGCACACGCATACTCGTGCCTAAAAAACCCTAATTCAATTCTGTTTTCTTTTCTTTTGTTTTCTTACATATGTTTAGCCTCTATTTAATTCCTTTTGTTGTGCCTTTAAGTCTCTGTTCCTCTACTTGTTTGTTTGGTTGTTTTTCACATGCTAGATTAGGGTTCCTTTAATGTTTCTCTTTGCTTTGCCATGAGCATGCATTAATATGTCCATGCATTGATGCATAGGTGCTGTTGTGTAGTAAGGTAAGGCATGCATTCATATGAACATGCAGTTGTTTAGAGATTTTATTTTAATCTTGCCTTGATGAACATGAATGTATTGGATATGATAACAGGTTTATTTGGTCTTAATATGCCTATGTTTATGTCTTGGATATGATATATGTTTGCTTGCTTGCTTACTACCATGTCTATGCTCTACCTTGGCCATGATATGATGCCCATATCTGATGAGATGTTTGATAAGAGCATGCTAGGTTTTGAGATGTGATGAGATTACATGATAGATATATGTTAGGGTTTTGGGATGAAAATGTCATGTTGTATGCTAGTGTGTGCGTGGGTCTAGAATGACAATGTTGAATATGCCTTTAATGAGATTAAGATGTAAGACACAATGAGTGGAAGCCAACCCACTGGCTAGGCGGTCTTGGGTGCCTAACACCTTCCCAAGCCGTACCTAAACTCCAAACCCATACTCTAGTAGTAAGATTAGTCCTTCCGTGAAAGGGCGCTATATTTATGGTTCCTAAACCTAATCTAGGTGACAACTCCATTTTTTTGCACCACGATCCACTCGGCCGAGGCGTACTCCCCCCCCCCCCTTGGTTGCTCCCATAGCTCCATCACTAGAGATAGAAATGCCTTGAGTATAACCCAAATCTTGTTTCATTCCATTTACAATATCACTGTGAAGTTTTGTCTCCATTAAGAAGATGAAACTGGGATCTTTTGCCCTCAAAACCTTTTTGAGAGCTTGAACTATCATTGGTTTCCAAGCCCCCAATAGTTCCAACTTAAAGTATTCATTGGACCCGGTGGTGCTACTAAGCAGCTACCGTTGATCCAAAATTTTTTGCCATAAGTTTTCCCAACATCATACTCTCCACTTCGAATTTCAAACTACAGGTAGGCAACTTAAGCATTTTGTAAACGTTTAAGATCTTTTTGAAAAACTTTGTCAACATAGCATACACTAACATCACCCATACATTTACAAACTATAACGGGGATTTCATTTGATCCCACTTCTTCCCATTTTGATCCTCCTTAATACATCGTTTATCTTGATGGCCAATTAGGCGGTAAATTATTTTAAGCTTTAAACGTTGTGATCACTACAAAAAAACTTGTCCTACACCAGTGGTTTTTTCCCAGCGCTTTTCAAAACTGCCAATGTAAAAGACCTATAGTAGCGCTTTTAGAAACCACTGGTATAGGTTAACCTATTACAATAGTTTAAAGCTAGTACTTTTTAAAATGCTGCTATAGGTTTCCTATAGCAACAATTTTCGAAACTGCTGGTATAGGTTGACCTATTATGGTGTTTTAAAACTGCCGCTATAGGTTTGAATTTTCAAGTTTTTATTTTATTTTATTTATTTATTTTAAACAGCCTATTCTATCGGTTTTAAAACATCGCTATAGACTTCTTCAATTGGAAGTTTTAAAATCATTGCTTTAGAGTTCTTCATTTGTAAAACCTATTCCGATGGTTTTAAAACCGCCGCTATAGGTTTCAAATTAAAATAATTATTTCCAATTAATTATTATATATTTTTAATAATTATTATTACACTAATATTTTTATATTTTTTTGTATTTTAAATGACCTATTATGGTGGTTTTAAAACCGCCACCATAGGTTTGCTCATATTGATGACCTATTACAACGCTTTTAAAAGCGCTGTAATAGGGTTTAAAAAAATTGTTCAATTGGTCTAGTAGTTATAGAGAATATATTGTTTCTCAAATTTATTTTTTATTGTAAAATGTGTTCTCAATTGTAGCTCTTAAAGTTTTGGATTATTCATGTCTTTGAACACTTCATTAATTCGATTGAAATTTTTTTACTCGCAATGGTAGACAATTTGGTAATTTATATTGAAAATGAAAATTTTAAGGATTTCACTATGAAAGATGAATTTAATTCTATGAAATATTTAATTTTAAGGATTTCACTATGAAAGATACTAATTTCTCTATGAGTATGTGTGTAGATGTATGTGTTTATGTATTTGTATGGAAGTTTGTATAGACTAATAAATTAGTAACACAAATCACCCCCCCCCCCAAACAAAAATTGTGTGAGGATATTTTAATACACAAAATGATGAAACTCAAATAAAGAATCCTGTTATTAGTAGTATAGATAATTAAGTAATTTAAAAAATCTTAAATATCTATTAAATTACAATTTTAAAATTTTATCACATTGTATAAAAACAGAAAAAAAAAAAAAAATTATTACGTGAACAAATTGGATATTCTCCCTAGGAAAATTTTGAGCATTCAAAATTTTCTTTTCAAACAAACACTCAAAAAAAAAAAAAAAAAAAAAAAAAAAAAAAAAAAACCTCAATTGAAAAATTAGTCCTAAATAAAACCCAACACTAAGAACAGTTCTAGACCTAAATGTCTCATACAAACACAAAATTTCATAAAATAAAAACATGATTACAAAAAATTACAACATTTTCTTAGCATCCAAATAGGAATTTCTTCTATTTGTATTCAATTATGGGCAAAAATGGCCCACTACCACTATTTGGCAAATTATTTAGCAATATACCACTGTTTGTGAAATATTTAGCAATGTACCATTGTTTTAAAACTCGAGTTTTACATGTAACTCGAGTTCCCAAAAATCGAGTTACTTAAAAATGTGACAAAGTGGCACCTGCTGATCCGGCATTTCTTAATTAAAAAGTCCACTTAGAACTCGATTTCTTGAAGAACGAGTTACTTGTAATATATAACTCATGTTCTTTAAACTTGAGTTATTTAAAAATTTGAACAAAATGCATTGCTACAACCAAAGTGGTCAGAGAACAAATAATGACAACAATAAGAAAGAATTTTGTTTTGGCAAGATAACAAGACGAAGCTAAGCACAATCAAATGATGGAAATTTTTTACCATTGGAATATTTGGAGATGAAGAACAGGCTCCAGCAATAGAAGGTGTAGCAATATCCAAAAGATTCAATCACTTGCAACTAAAGTCCTTTGGACACAAAAAGAAAACAGAACAGAAAGTGATTTCCCAAGTGAAAAATGAAAAAAGAAAAGATGGTTACCAGATGATTACCACGGAGTTCACATGTTGCACAAATGCAAGGCACAAGGAAGACACAAACAAAACAAAAAGGTAGGTGTGGGTCTCTCTATTTTCTCTCTTTTGTCAGGGACAGGTGGGAGTTTATCTTCTACTTGTTCCTTTTATTTTATTCTCAAAATATATAGACTTCTATGAGACAAGTCAGGTAAATATCACAAGGAAGTCGAGTTTCGTGAACTTGAGTTTTAGGTGGAATTTTTAATTAAAAAAATGTTAAATTAGCGTGTGCCACTGTGTTACATTTTTTAGTAACTCGAGTTTTGGAAACTTGAGTTACATGTAAAACTTGAGTTTCTTGAACTCGAGTTTCAAAATAGTAGTATATTACTAAATATTTTGCCAAATAGTGGTAGTGGGCCATTTTCACCTTCAAATATGGGTTTGGTTTGACACTTTGACTATTAAAAAAAAAAAAAAAAATCTAGGTTTGGATACAATTGTACATGTGGTATGTGGTCAGATCTAATGAATACAGCCCAATAACAAACAAGTCTCTTCTCAACCTTTGACCCATGAATTCCACAATATACAAGCCCACCATGCCTCCATCTCACCCATGCTCACCCTTCTCAAGAATTACACTATGCAAAACCATCAGACTTGAATCAAGTTCATGCCCATATGATCAAAACTGCCTAAATCCACTACCACTGGCTGCTGTCGAAGTCCTCAGATTCTATGTGCTTTCCAATCAGTGTATATAATACGTACTGTAAGGATGCAAGTTAGTCCACGACCCAAGAATGACCTAGACAATGGCCTAATAAGCCCACTACAATAGATTTGTTAAAGAATGGGTTGGATATTGATCACTTAACAATCTAAATTTAACCATAATGAGATAAGACACCAATGAAATGACTAAGACCACAAATTATGAAGAAAAAAGGATCCTTGGTCATGCTCGAGGAATTTCTGTTTTATATATGTGTATTTGTTTCTCCTTTGAACAAATATGTCAACTCTTGGTTACAAAGTTCTCTCCCTCTCTTTTCTTTTGGGATCCACCTCATAAGGATCTTCATTTTTCTTTTGTATTTACACATAGATTATCTTAGTCCTACACTTGGACGGCTGAGATTTCATTCCCAGGACTTCTGTCTCATTTGGAACATACTAGTAAGCATCTACCCTACAATCTGAGCTGTCCCTTCATCCTCCTCATAACAGGTGCCAAGTCAGCTTTCTTCCCTCTATGATATTTTAACTTCATGCGCCTCCCATGGTTGATGCTTGTCCCCAAGGTTAGCTGGTGCTCACCCCCGTGGTTAACCAATGCTCGTCCCCGAGGTTTGAGGTGTATCCTCAGAAATAATCTTGGCTATCCATTTAAATGGGATTAGGGATCCTCGTCCTCACAATAGCCCCCTAAAACCTCATTTTTCACTCCTAACCAAGAAAGATGAGGTTTTGGCCAACAAAGTCATTGGCAAGGGTACATTCGTAAATAGGTCCCCCTATGAACACGTCTTTTTCAATTGACTACGACCCGCTCCTGACGCTTCAAAATCCCCAACTTCGCAATAAATGCAACTAACGGCCCGTTGTTTCCTACATTCTACAATGAGATCATTATCAAACAACTCACAATTCACCATTAGAAGGGGCGAGAAGATTACCGCTCCTTCTTTTTCTAGCCTATATATAGAGAGATGTGAAACCCTTCTCTCCATTTTGTCTCCCTAGAAGTAGAAAAGAACTTAAATACGCTCCTTTCACTTGATAACCTCGCCCAAGGAGGTTTTCTTCCCTGAACTCATAAGTGTGCATTTTTGTTAGCCAGAGTTCTTCTCTTACTCTTTCACCCTAGTTGATTTTTTTTTTCTTTTTGCCAAATGGGTAGATTTTTTAGTTTGGTTGACACTCCTGAAAACCGAAAGGAGTTTAAGAGATATTATAGGATTCCTAGCAATGTGTCCATACAACATTGCAACCTAGGTGAATGGCATGTGAGGAAGCCTATTGGTGCTGTCATAATTCCCATGATTGCCTTCGTTGAAGGAGGTATGAGGATTCCTATAGGTAGAGTCACTAGGGACTTTTTAAATCGTTTTAGGTTATGTCCTACCCAATGTGTTTCGAATATGTTTAGAATATTAGGTAGTGTAGATGTTCTAAATGAGAAGTTAGGCATACAACTTACCCATCACGATGTGAATTGGGTATATAGTTGTCAGAAAGGTGCCGATGGGGGAGGTTATTATTTAAAAACTAGGGTTCCTACTATTAGGCTTATCTCCTGTCTCCCCAAGATGAACAAAGGCATGGACGAGGACATTCTTATTGTTTCGGGGGAGTGGCACGACGGACTCCATTGCCTTACCAAGGATGGAACTCCAGCTGTGATGGCTTAGGGACACCTAATTAAGATTAGTGTTTAGCTTAGGAAACTATAAATAGCCTTCCTATCATTTTACCTTTATGTATGTTCATTTGTCTTTTACTTCCTTGGATCTAGGCTTGTTTGACTTGCAAACTAATGTTATCTCTTAATTTTTATTTTTTAGAGAAAAAAGCGATTGTCGAGAGATGGAGTTTGGTGAAATTCGAATTATTGAACAGAATTTTGAGGTTTGATATCTTCCTTCATCCAAACAGTCAGCTCCGTGCAATTCACGTAATCCTAGACGTCACCCTCATATCCAATCGTTTCCAAACATCCAAGCACGTGATCAAGGCCCGAGACTCCCGCCTCGCTCTAGTTGATGTGGCCATTGAAGGCTTTATAGGCAAACCTCCTCTAGAGGGAACGCAAGTAGTCAAGCTTCCAACTTTCAAGGATCCTGAACCCATTGAACTTCCTGCTCCTGAGAATCCTTAACCTGTCATAGAGGAGATCACATCCTTAGATGAAGAGGAGACAGAATCAGAGGACATCGCTTTGGAGGAAGACACTGAAAATCTTACCCGAGACGAGGATTTTGAAATCTTCTACCACACACACACATTCGAGGAGGAAGGACTCAAGCCCCCAACTAACCACTACCCTAGTTAGCGAAGACCAAGAGGATACCAAAATACTTGAAGGGATGGTGATAGAGAAAAGGCTACCAGATCTGGTCTCTCTGCTGGAGTCCCATGTTGGGACGTCAGCCCCCGAGGTTCCCATAATTCCCAAACCTCCAACTCATATTCCTTTTGCCCCCACCCAAACTGAACCAACTAATAAAAAGCAAAAAAGGGACAAAAAAGGAGGTAAAGGAGTTTTTGAAGAAGGAGAATTTCAAGAGGAAACCCCTCTTAAGCCCACCAAAATTATCAAAGTGACTGGCGCCCAACAAAGGAAGGGAGTAGAAAGCTCAAGCATAGCCTCTGAGTGAAGGTTTAGGGTTCCAAATTGGATCCCTGTCTTTGCGCTGGATGACTCACCTCTTTAGGAGGATGCTTCCATTCGTGACTTTGACAGCAGAAGAGCAGGCTACGTGGCCAATGCCGTGGAGCAAGTCCTTCTCCCCAGAGATATGGATGAGCTTCAGAATTTGAAGAAGCATGAGCTCTCCCATTAATATTTATGTTAACTGTTCACACACAGGCTACCCAAGTGGCGCATGTAGCAGAGGAGTGGGTCGACCAAGCCTTACGAGACTTGAAGAAGAAGGAGTCCAAGTGCTTCGCTACGCAAAAATCTAGAGCCACGACTGATAAAAAATTGAAGAAGACTCTCCTTAAGCTAGCTGAGTGAGATAAGGCTAGAAAAAGTGTTGAGGCTTCCATTGAAAGCTCAGAAAGGCAAGCTCGGGAGCAGCTTGTACAATTAAGGGAGGCTGAGATCCAACTTTCCATTACTCAAACAACCATCACCGAGCTAAAGAAGGAACTCAGCCAAAAAGACAAGGAGATGGAAAAGGTCGAACAGACTGTGTACGACCAAGGGCAGAAGGAGACTAAGGCTCACCTCAAGTCTCACTTACCGTGGTATGTCATAGCTTCTACCTCCAAACATGGATTGAAGCTTTGAATGCTGCTGGAGTGGACTCCAATTCCAAGCTAAGGAATCCGAAGAAAGCTTTCTACCTTTTAGCAATTAGAGCTCGTCTAGCCAGCCAACCTCCTGTCAACACCTTTGCCTTATGGCCAGTGAGCTCTACAAAGAATCCTCAGCTCAAGTCCAGCATTGCTGCTCCTGCCCAAGCTAAATCCTCTAAGCAACAGCCCAAAACCACTGCTCCTACTAAAGTTAAATCCACTGAGCAACATCCCATCACCATTGCTCTTGCCACAGCCAAATCCACTTAGTAGCAGCCCATCACCACTTTCACTCCTGCCAAGCCTAAGAAGACTGAGCTAGCTATCTCTAAGCCCAGCACAACTGCTGACCAAGGCACTGAAGTGGCAACCAAGGCACCTCCACCAACAGGGGATTCCTCCATAAGTGCTCCACCAACCACAATAGCTCCTTCTGCCCCCACTCCAACTTCTGAAGTACAATCCACCACAAGGACAGAGATGCAGAAGACTTCTCAAGCTTAAGGACTATAGTAGTGGACCTTTGTTATGCTTTTGTTGTTGTTGTTTTAATTTTTTTTTTTTTTTTTATTTTTTTATGAAGTAGAAGGCATTTTTTCCTTACTTTTCTTCTCCATGATATATATCTTTTTGAACTTAGACTAATGCAGAACTTTTGCCAAAGCTTGATCATTTTAATTTTGTACCCTACATTTTTATAGTTTAATTTTTGCCTACCATACTCATATATAAGGTAGCATTTACATTGAGGTTTTAATTTCCCGAGGTAGGTTACACAAGAAATAGAACATAACCAAGGTTATATTGAATACCACAAACATAATTGAAGTTTTAATTTACTTAAGGCATGGGACTCAAGGAATTTAACTTAGTTAAGGCTTTGTTTTAATACATAAAAACAAACCAAGTATTACCTTACTCGAGGCAGGTAGCCCATAGAGTTAAACCCAGCCAAAGTCTTGCTTAACATAAAAATTATCTTAGTGTTAATTTATCCAAGGCAGATAACCCAAAGAGTTGAATCTAACCAAGTTCTATTTAACATAGAAAAAGATCTTAGTGTTAATTTACCCAAGGTAGATAACCCAAGGAGTTGAATCTAACCAAGGTTATGTTTAACACTTAAATGAATAATGGAGAGCATTAATTTACCCAAGGTATGTGGTTTGAGGAACCAAGCATGACTGAGGTTCTGTTTAACACTTAAATGAATAATGGAGAGTGAAAGCTCGGATTTGAGTTAAAAACACAAGAGCTTGTTTAGACCCCCAATTAAAAAATTATGGCTAGTTTTCTTTTACTCTAACTTATCTAAGTTCGAAACAAGAGTAAATGAAGCACAATTAACCGATAACTACTCTATTGCATAAACATGAAAAACCAACAATAAAAGTAAAGCACAAGAGTAAGGGAAGAGAGATGCAAACACAAGATAACACACCGATGTGTTATCGAAGAGGAAATTGAAGAACTCGGCGAAAAACCTCTCCGCCGCCTTCCAAGCGGTAAATTGATTAACTAGACAATAAGTTGGGATACACGAATAGCAAGAGACCCTCCAATCCTAATCTACCCAATGCACCTAAGCCGTCCAAGCTCCTACTCCAACAAGGCTTCTCAGAACCGTGTATTGTCTAGCTTTCCAGATCCCACAATACGCCCGATTGCATCCGCCAAGCCTCACCGGCTTCTTTTGTCAAATCCCCAAAACTTCCCCAGCTCCAAAACACTCTCTACACTTTGAAAATGTGTGGGATGTGTTTGGGTACAAATCTCCTATCAAGGTATGGCAATGGGAGAGGGAATGAGAAGAGGTTAGAATGATTTCTTACTGAGGATGAGTAGCTCTCTCTTTAAAAGATGGGTGTGTGTGTTGTAGAAAACCTATCTAAGGTTTTTCTCTCTGAATAGCCTCTTTTACTTTTGTGAGTAATGAGAGTATATATAGTATAGGTGAAGGGTAAGAAAGTCACACTTAAAGCAATTACAACACTTTTGTCATGGAATAAAGCCAATATAAAATATAGTTGTAAATCACAACTTTATAGTGAGCATTAATTTACCTAAGGTATGTGGTCCGAGGAACCAAGCATGATCGAGGTTCTGTTTAACACTTAAACGAATAATGGAAAATGTTAATTTACCCAAGATATGTGGTCCAAGGAACCAAGCATGGCCGAAGTTCTGTTTAACACTTAAACGAATAATGAAGAGCATTAATTTACTCAAGGTATATGGTATGAGAAACCAAGCATAACCGAGGTTCTTTTTAACACTTAAACAAATAACTAAGATATAATATACAACAATTGAAAGAGAAAATGGCATAACTACCTTTCATTAATAATAATACATTCGCAGGTTATTTACATTCCATGGACGTGGTACAACAATTTCATCTAGGTCTTCCAAAAGGTAGCACCTACCCAGCCACCGAGGTGATGCGATATGGCCCCTCCTAATTGGGCCCCAACTTTCCCCATGATGGATTCTTCGCAATACCTACCACTTTTCTTAGCACTAAGTCTCCTGGGGCTAATGGCCTTACCTTCACACTAGTATCATACCCCTGCTTAAGTTTCTACTGGTAATACACTAGTTGAACCATGGTTGTTTCCCTTCATTCATCAATAAAGTTTAAACTTTTCTCCAATAGCTAATCATTACCATTTGGGGTGAACAAGCTTGTCGTTGATGTTGGGAACCCAGATTCTTAAGGGATCACAGCTTCAGATCCATAGGCCATTAAAAAGGGTGTTTCCCTTGTTGACCGACTAGGGGTAGTCCGATATGTCCAAAGGATGTGAGGTAGCTCTTCTACCCATCTTCCCTTTACCTTATCTAACCTTTTCTTTAGCCCACTTACAATGAATTTATTGACTACTTTAGCTTGCCCATTTCCTTGTGGATAGGCTGAAGTTGAACATTTGTTTCTAATGCCTAGTTCACAGCAATATCTCCTAAAGGCTTTACTGTCAAACTAGAGTCCATTGTTCGAGATAAGGTTGTGAGGAATTCCAAATCGAGTGACAATGTTCTTCCAAACGAACTTCTTTGCATATGCATCTCTGGTATTGGACAATGGCTCGGCCTCCACCCACTTCATGAAGTAATCAGTTCTGACCAGGAGCCATCTTCGGTTTCCTACATCCCTGGGAAATGGTCCCACAATGTCCAAGCTCCATTAAGCAAATAACCATGGACTAGACAATGAACTGAGTACCCCTCTTGGTTGATGAATGTTCGGAGCAAATTTTTGGCACTGATCACATTTTTTAACATACTCTTGTACTTCTTTCTGCATACTTCGCCACCAATACCCTTGAGTAAGAGCTCTATGTGACAACGACATACCTCCTGTATGACTTCCACATATCCCCTCATGCAACTCTTCTAAAAGTGGCTCCACTGCTTCAGGATGAACACAGAGTAAGTATGGTCCAGAGAAGGAGCGCTTATACAACTTTTGCTCCTCGGACAACAAAAATCAAGGAGCTTTCCTCTGTATCTTCTTTGCCTCTCCTTTCCCGCTAGGCAAAATGCCTTTCTTGAGAAATAGAACAAAAGGGTCCATCCAACTAGGCCCAACCCTAATCTGGTGAACTTGAACTTTCTCCTTCCTCTCCTCAGCGGGCTTATGCAAATCCTCAACAAGTATGACCCGAGGTAGTTCTTTTCCAGAAGAAGTTGCTAGAGTTGCCAAGGAATCATCATGAGTATTATTGCTTCTTGGGATTTGCTGTATGGTGAAAAGCTCAAAGCCTAACTGTAAACGCCGAGCTTGACAAATACCCTTGCATTCTCAAATCCCTAGCTTCTAGCTCTCCCCTTACTTGGCCTACAATCAGCCTTGAATTCGAGAACAATTCAACAACCTTTCCTCCCATCTTTTGAACCATACCAATCTCTATTAGTAAAGCCTCATACTTGGCCTCATTGTTCGTGGCCGAGAAGCCCAATCTTAAAGACTTCTCAATGGTTATATTTTTTGGGGATACTATAACCAAACCCACCCCATATTCTCTCTGATTTGCCACACCATCAATATATAACTTCCAAGGTAAAGGCCCTTGTTGAGAAATTGCCTAAACTTGCTTTCCTCCTAAACTATGTTCTTCGACCTCTTCCACTACTAGAGATTCAGTAAACTCAACCACCAAATTTACAAGAACTTGCCCTTTAATAGAGGTCCGAGACATGTATTTTATGTCAAACTCCCCAAGAGGGGCATTTGGCAACTCTTCCTATATAATTAGCCTTTCAGAGCAATGACTGCAGAGGGAGTTGAGTTAATGCCACCACCGTATGAGTTTGAAAGTAATGAGGGAGCCTTCTTATAGTATGAACCACACCAAAATGGCTTTCTCCAAGGGTAAATAATGAATTTCCGCTTCATGTAAGGACTTCTTCTTCCTCGGGCCTGGACATAATGGGTGGTCGAGAAAGGTAATCCTTCAATTGTTGAAAAGCCAGGGCACATTATTCATTCCACTCATACCCCTTCCACTTGTGCAAGAGTTGGAAGAATGGTTTACATCTGTCTATGAATCAAAAGATAAATCTGTTCAAGGCTGTAGTCATTCCTATTAACTTCTGGACCTTTTTAGGATTCCGAGGAGGTTGTAAGTCATTGATTGCTTTAATCTGATCAGGATTAGCTTCAATCCCATGGTAGGTAACCATGTAACCTAAAACTTTACTTGAGCTAATTCCAAAGGAACACTTAAAAGCATTAAGGCGCAATTTATGCTTTCTCAGCACCTCAAAAACATATCCGAGGTTATTCACGTGCTTAGTCTCTGCTTTTTTTTTTTCACTACCATGTCATCAATATAAACTTCAACATTCTTATCAAGTTGGTGTTCAAACATTCTTGTCATCATCCTCTAGTAAGTAAACCCAGCATTCTTCAATCCAAATGGCATCACTTTGTAATGATAGTTCCTAGTGGGCATTACAAAAGCAGTCTTCTCTTGGTCAGCCAGAGCTAATGGTATCTAGTGGTACCCTAAAAGGCATCTAAAAAGCTCATCTAAGGATGACCAACCATCATATCTACCAATTGGTCTATCCGAGGTATCGAGAAGGGGTCCTTGGGCAAGCTTTGTTTAGATCTGTGAAATCCATACACACTCACCTTTTCCCATTCTTCTTCTTCTTCACCACCACTATGTTGGCCAACCATTCTGGGTAAGAAACCTCTTTTATTGACCTTGCACGCTTAAGTTTCACCACCTTTTCTTTAACAACCTTGGAATGCTTTTTAGAAGAGTGCCACGGTGGTTGTTTCTTGGGGGTGACGGTTGGATTAACATTTAGATGATGACAAATAAAATTTGTATCCACCCCGGGAGCTTCATAAGCACTCCAAGCAAACACATCAACTTTCTTTCTAAAAAAGGAAATAAACTCTTCCTTCTCCTAAGGAGGCAACTGAACTCCAACCTAAAAATACTTATCATCATCATTATCAATGGTAACCTTCTCCAGCTCTTCACATCTCACCCCTTCAACTACAGCATCTAAGTACATCTCCATTTCCTTTGATTGCTACAAGGCCCTTTCTGTGGTGGCCGAGGATTCACCCTTAGATTGATGTCTAATTGCCATAACAAGGCATTGCCTGGCCATATCTTGACTTCCCACCAGCTCCTCGACTTGGTCCCCTGAGGGATATTTTACCTTTAAGTGCAAAGTTGAAGAAACAACCCGCATGGCATGAAGCCAAGGCCTTGCCATGATAGCAGTATAGGGGGAATATGCATTCACCACAATAAAATCTACTTCCACCACCTCTGACCTTGCTTGGATAGGCAATCTGATTTGGCCCCTTAGGATAACTGTTTTCCCATCAAACCCTACCAGAAGGGAGTTATAGCTAACCAAATCCTTGAGCTTCAACTTAAGTCCCTCATACAGGTCAGGGTACATGATTTTGGCCCCGCTACACTGGTCCACCAAGATTTTCTTCACATCATACTCCCCTATCCGGAGGGTAACCACCAAGGCATCATCATGCAGTTGAAAAGTTTCAACTTTATCCTCATCAGAGAAGCTTAAAGCTGGTTGGACTTCTACTCTTCCACGCTTAGAATTAGGGGTTAAATCCTTAACATATGGCCTTACTATTGACATAACTCTTGATGGATATGAACCTGTCCTACTTGGAGCAGTAAGAATGACATTAATTGTTCCTAAGGGTGGTCTTGAGGAAGCATCCCTCGGGTGTACTGATCCTACCTAATTCCCTTGCCTAGTGGGCTGATATAGGAATTGATTCAATTTCCCAACTTTGACTAATTGCTCAAGGTAGTCACATAGAGTCCTACAATCTTTTGTAGTATGTCCTTGGTCTTTGTGGTACTGACAATGAAGAATTTGGTTTCGCTTCATGGGATCTCCTCCCATCTTATTTGGCCACTTAAAGTATGGCTCATTCTTTATCTTCCCTAGAATTTGTTGTAGAAGCTTCCTGAACACAATGTTAACCATTTGGGCAGTAGTAGGCCCAGCATGCCTAGTAAAATATCTTCTAGGCCGATTGCTGTTGTACCTTTTCGACCTAAAATCTCTTCGGTTTTAGGGAATTGCTTTTGCTTTCCCCTTTCCTTGCTGCTGATCCTTCTCTACTCATTTGTACTCATCAATTCAGTTCATTAACTGCCACATACTTTGGGCAAGCTTCCTAATCAAGGACTTCCTCAAATCATGCTCAGTGGGCAAGCCGACCCTAAACGTCCTTATAGCTACATCTTTAAAATCTCCATCTATCTCGTTAAATATCTCCCAATATCTATCTGAGTAAGTCCTCAGAGTCTCATTTTCTCCTATAGTCATAGATAGCAAAGAGTCCGGGGGACGATGAATTTTACTAAAAGTGACAAACTGGGCTCCAAAGGCCCTAGTAAGCTCCTGAAAGGAGTTGATTGATCCCTCCTCCAAACTATCGAACCACCTCATTTCAACTAGTCCTAAGCTAGAAGGGAACACCTTGCACAACAAGGCCTCATTCCTCGAGTGTACAACCATTCTTTGGTTAAAATGATTGACATACTCCATCGAGTCTATTCTACCATTATACATGGTAAACATGGGCTGTGTGAATCATCGAGGAAGGTTTGCGCTATCAATCCTCCGAGTGAACGGAGACTTTGAGATTTGGTGCAAAGCCCTGCTAATATCATCATTTCCCAAGCCTTTATAGGTTGGGCTTTTGCTCTTTGCCTATGATGATGCTCTTCTTTATAAGAGAAGGACTCACTAGGGGAGTCCTTGATCGAGGTCTGTAACTATCATCATCATCAGGCGAAGATTCTGTGCTTGATAGTGACCCTCTCCTTTGTTTCTGACATAGCTTCCTATGTAAATTATCTATCTCCCACTGCATGTTCTTGGTATCCTCCCCATGAGACATATGAATCCCACTCCTAGAATGACTCCTACTGGTATGAGTTGTGTGAACACTAACCTCACGATCTCTTCTTTGTTCAAGATTTAGAAAATGATCTTGACGTTGCAATCCCACTGACTCCTCTGAACCCACCATGACTAAACTGACTCAAGTATCCTTAATATCCCCATAGATGGTGCCAATTGTAAAGATGCAAGTTAGTCCACAACCCAAGAATGACCCAGATAGTGGCCTAATAAGCCCACTACAATAGATTTGTTAGAGAATGGGTTGGATATCGATCACTTAACAAGATAAATTTAACCATAATGAGATAAGATGCCAATGAAATGACTAAGATCACAAATTATGAAGAAAAAGGATCCTCGGTCATGCCCGAGGAATGTCTATTTTATATATGTGTATTTCTTTCTCCCTTGAACAAATATGTCAGGTCTTGTTTACAAAGTTCTCTCCCTCTCTTTTTTTTCTGGGATCCACCACATAAGGATCTTCAATTTTTCTTTTATATTTACACATAGATTATCTCAGTCCTACACTTGGAAGGCTGAGATTGCATTCCCAGGACTTCTGTCTCATCGAGAACATACCAGTAAGCATCTACCCTGCAATCTGAGTTGTGCCATCACTGTTCAAGGTCATTTTCTCATTAATACGGCCAGAGGAGTAGTTGTCATGCATTTAATGTGGAGGGGATGGCTTCTACACCCTTCTCCCTTCATCCTCCTCGTAACTTGTGCCAAGTCTACTTTCTTCCCTCTGTGATATTTTAACTTCATGCGCCTCTCATGGTTGATGCTCGTCCCCAAGGTTAGCTGGTGCTCGTCCTCGTGGTTAACCAATGCTCGCCCCCGAGGTCCAAGGTGTATCCTCGAAAATAATCTTGATAATCCATTTAAATGGGATTAGGGATCCCCATGCTCACATGTACAAAGGTGTTCAACCTAATGCCCAAACCAAATTGCTTTTCTTGGAACACTATAATCAAAGCTCTTGTTGAGAGCAATGAACACATTCCGACATGCACTTTTGTTTTGTTTAGTATTTCTTGGTTTATTATTATTATTTTTCAAAAACTGAATTTTGAAGTGTTTTGATAGGGTAAACATTTGGAAGTACCTTACACATAAATAAAAAAAATAAAAATAAAAAGTGATTATCATGGAATGCCGCTGCTCTTTTTCTTTTTATTTTTTTATTACATTATTTTTTTATGTTTGTCTTTTTGATTGATTTAATAATATTGTTTCACATAAGCTTTTGAACTTTTATATGCATTTTTTTACATGTAATACATGCATATACTTATCTACATGTTTCTCCAAATTTTTTTTTCTACATGTAATATTTATCTTACTACTCTTCTTAAACTTTCTTTAAGGACAAAATTTAGCTACAAAATTTATTGTAGCCAAAGACTACAACCATACTCAATATCTTTTTATTGGAGGTGAATTTTGAAAAATCCACCATTGGATTACATCTTCTTCTTATATTCTCCATGCTTGCAAAATTTCTAGAAAATTAAAAATCAATAGATATGTTATCAATAAATTGTTTAAATTATAAGTTTTTGTAATTTAAAATTATGCATAAAATATAAGCTTATAGATCATATAGTAAATAATATCTAATTGACACAAAATTTGACATGCGTGAGTAAAGAATATGCAATTCAATGATTAGATTCTCAAAATAAGTAGTAATGTTTATTTTATTGAACAAGGTTGTAACCGAAAGATACAACCAATTTTGTAGCTAAACTTTGTCCTTCCTTTAATTGAAAAAAAAAAAAAAAAAAAAAAAAAAAAAAAAAAAAAAAAACAACAACTTTAAGCCCCCTATAATATAAACGTGAGATATATCTACGTTTTTCTACTTTCAAGATTTTTATAGAAAGTGTCCAAGATTATAGTCTTAGGGTTTAAAGATACTTGGTCAAAGATTAGAAATTATCTTCTTTTCAAAGTTTGTTATCTCATATTTATAGATACATGGGTTTGTCATTGTTTAAATGTTTAACTTATTTTTCATTTTTTTTTATCAAGGTTTTTGAACGGAATGATATATTTTTTCTCCCTAGCTTTTTAAACATGCATAGTTTACTCATTAGTGGTTGATTATAGCTTAATGTGTAGCAAAGTGATAAATCATTTTTGTAAGGTTGAATTTATTCAACCATCTAATTGGCTTTATTCCATGCCAAATTTGCTTGTAATTCAACATTTAGTAACCCTGTATTTAGGTGAGTTTGATGTAAGGGTAGTGAGTGAGATAGAGTGAAGATTGCTCAAGAGTGTGCAAGAAAACAGAGACTCGCGGCTAGGACTCGCGGGTGACTCGCGGCTGCAAGCCGCCAGACGCAGCACACGTGCCAAGCATGCTGGAAGGTGAACAGTCATGCAAGCTGGAGCACTACAGGACAAAACAGGACAACTGGCCATACGATTATCTTGCGACTGGATCTCGCGACTTGGTCAAGCCGCGAGCCACCCCTGTTTTGTAAAACCTGACGTTTCACATTCCTCTCCCACTCCAGTATAAATACCCCTTTTACCCACGATTGAAAGAGAGCTTCCAGAGAGAATTTTGAGAGAGAAACCCTAAAGAAAAACAAGATTAATTCACCCACAATCTATACCTTAGAGTCTCTTCAAATTCCTCAACTCTCTTCCTCTCCATTGTCAAATCCTTAAGAGGCATTATACCAAACCTGGTTCTCACCCTTATCATCACTGTGAGACAGTTGTTTGGATTTCTGGGAAACAGTTAGGAAGGAACCAATCTTCATTGGTTGATGCTACGGTCTAGTAGCGGAATCCGAGAAGCTAGAAAAGAAAAAGGTTCGGCGCAACCTCGTTGGAACAAGAAGCTTGGAGGGCTTAGGTGCACTGGGTAGATTAGGCTTGGAGGGTCTATTACTCTCCATGTATCCCAACTGTATTTTCTAGTGGATTGTTTACCGCTTGGAGGGCGGCGGAGAGGTTTTACGCCGAGGGCTTCGGTTTCCTCTTCGATAACACATCGCGTGTTGTCTTTGTGTTTGCATCTTCCTTCCTCTCTATCTTTGCCTTTATACTATCTGTTGTGGATTTTATTTTGTGTTGGCTTAGATAGATTTTAACCAATTTCATATTATAGCATATGTTAAGTTTCCGCACACTAGTTGTTTGACATATTGCTTAAATTGGTTTAGTTGTAATTTGGGGGTCTAAACGTTCAAGGGTGTTTTTACACGTTTTTGAACTCTCAATTGGTATCAGAGCAGGTACACTGCTATTGGTTTCATTACCATTATGTGATCCTTGACTCCCTTTTGAGATGGATAGGTCTCAATCCCTAAATGCACCTCCATATTTTGATGGTAGTAATTATGCTTTTTGGAAGGTTCGCATGAGAGCTTTTCTGTGTTCAATTGATGAATCTGTTTGGGATGCTGTTGAGATTGGTTGGACCAGACCTGAGGCAGCCAAATCCACTTGGGATAAGGCAGCACTTGCTGCATCCAATGCTAACAGTAAAGCACTCAATGCTATTTTCTGTGGTGTGTCTCCAGATGAATTTCACAGGATTTCTCACATTACCATTGCCAAAGAAGCTTGGGAGATTTTGGAAACCACCTATGAAGGCACAAAGAAAGTGAAGGACACCAAGTTACAAATGCTGACCACCCGGTTTGAGGAGCTCAAAATGAGTGAGGATGAGTCTTTTGACTCTTTCTATGGGAAGCTAAATAAGGTGGTTGTCAGTAAGTTCAACTTGGGGGAGAAAACGGAGGATTCAAAGATTGTAAGGAAGATCCTTCGATCATTGCCGGA
Source organism: Quercus lobata (assembly GCF_001633185.2). Lineage (NCBI taxonomy): Eukaryota > Viridiplantae > Streptophyta > Magnoliopsida > Fagales > Fagaceae > Quercus > Quercus lobata. The sequence continues at coordinate 47,665,988 of NC_044904.1, forward strand.
AAGTTTTCGTGCTAAAGTAACAGCAATTGAAGAGAGCAAGGACCTTGATGACATCAAAGTACAGGAGCTGGTTGGTTCTCTACAAACTTATGAGATGTCGCTGCCCAATCAACGGAAGAGTAAATCTCTTACTCTAAAGACCATTAATGAGAAGGTGGAAGATCAAGACTCATCAGGAGAAGATGTAGTTGACAAAGATATTGCATACCTTGTCAAAAATTTCAGAAAGTTCTTGAAATTCAAAAATAATGGCAAATTTGATGATAAAAGAAAATTCCAAAGTTCTGGAAGGGAGAAAAGGGAATTCAAAAAGAAAGATGGAAAAGAATCTCAACCCACACAAGGTGTCACTTGTTTCGAATGTAACGGGCATGGACACTTTAAGAAGGAATGTCCGAATTATTTGAAATCGAAAGGTAAAGTGTATGCCACGACCTTGATTGACTCGGATTCGTCTGACTCAGAATCTGAAGAGAGCTGTGATGGAGAGGGGAACTATTCAGCTTTTATGACTATTGCTCATGTTGAGTCTTCAGATGAGTTGAATCTGCTTGTACGAGACCTTGGAGAACATAGTGATGATGAATCACTAGGAATTGTTGAAGAATCAGATGCTGAAGAAGATGAAAGCACAGCAAATCTTCAAGAGAATTATAACACACTCTTGGAGAAGTCGGGTGAGTACACAAGGGTAGCCAAGGCTGCTGTGAAAAAAATGAGAAGGCTGAGGAGGACTACAAAAGTCTCCTAATCCGATATAGGGAGGCCAAATGTGAGATAGAAACACTGAATGGTGAGTTGTCCGAAACTTACACAAAAGTGAGATTTCTTGAGAATAAGGTTGTGCAAGCAAATGTTAAAATAGAGAGGGTCACCACCAAGAAGTTAGATGATGTTATCTCATCTCAAAAGAGCTTTTCAGACAAATCTGGATTGGGATATACCGGAGGAAGTGGTTCATCTGGAAATGTCACTAAAGAAGTGAAGTTTGTAAAGGCCAAAGATCCAGTTGTAGCTGATCCTACTGGTGAGAAGCTCGAGGTGGAGGAGAAGAAGAATGTGGTGAACCAACGGATGCTGAATCCCCGTAATCAATCTGTGGGCAGGTCTGAATCTCGTGCCAAGTCACGCCCACGACCACAAAGAGGTCCTAGAGCGACTTATGTGTGTCATTATTGCGAACTTCAAAGGCATACTCGACCAAATTGCCAAAAGCTGAGAGCAAAGAACAGTGCAACTCCTCAAAGGTCAGGAGGACCTAGAAATGATAGAAGAATTTGGGCAGGTGATCAATCTAGAGATTAGAATGGTGATCACGAAATGATGAACGTGATGAAGATGATTGGTGCATTCACCAACTGCTTGGAAAGCTTCTCACGAAAGTTTGAAAGCCCTAACTCCCGTACCCAATCTTATAAGGAAATCACCCCAAACGCAAGTGACGTGTGGGTGAAAAAGGGTACTCATGCATAAATATTATAACATGTCCATGCATTAATACTTCCTATGCTTTGTGACAATGTTTGTTTGTTTGTGTTGCTTGCTGTTTTTGCTATTGGTTGTTTGCTTGTCTACTTGTGCATATTTTTAATTTTGTCTTATCAATCTTTTTGCTTCTTGTGTCAAAAATCCAAAAATCACATAAAAATTAGAAAATCAAAAAGCTTGATTGACTTTGTTGAGTTTTTGTCTCAAAACTTGTTTTGCCTTGTACCTTTGTGCTAATGGCTTTGTGCATTTTCGAGCATTGCTTGTTTTCATGCACTCCTATCACTGTGGGAAAAATCTTGAAATCTATGTAATTGTTGTAAATAGATCTTCAAACTTGTCATGAATGATTAGTGAATGGTTATGTTGATCTTGAGACATGCATAGACTTGTGTCTATATATCTTCCCACTCTTTATTTTTTGTTTTGCTAAAAAGAGTTCACCAAATGTAAATCTCCAAATGAAAAGAGATATTGAGCTGCAAAAGCCTGTCGCACATTCTAGTATTTGACTAGGAAAAATGGTAAGCGACCTTATATTAAAGTGAATGTTTATTCAAAAAGCCAAAGGCTTGTTCATTAAAGTGAAATATCAAATATCACTCTCACAATGAGAGGTGATTGACTCAAAAGATCAAAAAGATCAAATGTTATGATTGAAAGTGGAGTCAAATGTTAAGATCCAAGTTATGTTATCAAGTTATGTGGGAGGTCATATATACATATTTCTATAATTGAGATGGGTCACATGATCTAGTGCTAATTGTGTATGTCTTGGTTGAATTAATCATTGAAGCTTCACATTAGACTAAGGACTATCTCATTGTTGATATCCACACACAACACACAAGTTTATGTTCAATAAATGTCATATTCATTTGTGTGATTGTACTTGATGAAATGTGTTTTCACATGCTCAATCTTTGTTAATTCAAGCACAAAAATATTTTTGAGTGTTTTAGGTGCTTTTGGAAAGTATTTTGTTTGAAAAATCTGAAAATTTCAAAACTCCAGTTTTGCCCTGTTTTGGCGGCTCAGTCGCGGGTATGTCAAGTCGCGTACCTCAGTCGCGTCTTCGCGGGTAATTTTTGGCGACTTGTTCGCGAGTGGAAGGTCCAGTCGCGAGGTTCACTCAGAGATTATCGTGGCTCAGCTCGCGACTCACTCGCGGGTAGACCTTCCAGTCGCGAAAAATACTTAGAAAATTTTTTTCAAAGTTTTGTTCTTGAGTGCTTTGGCGGCTTGAGCTGGCGACTGTGTGGCGACTCAATCAAGTTGCGAAAATCGCGTGTTTGGCAGAAACAGGAGCAGTTTTTAAATCTTTTTCAGTTTTCTCTCGAACTTTTGTGACTGTTCATCTCCTCTATAAACTATCTCCCTCCCAAACACTCCGTGTTCTCATCTCAAATCTCCATTGTTGCATATTTTCTGCTCAAATCCTTCAAGTCTCAGGTATGGGTTTTCAGTTTTGAACTCATTTCTACTTGATTTTGTGTTTTTCCCTTTGATTTTTCGCATCTGTTTGTGTTTTGGAAATGGGTTTGTGTTTCGGATTTTGCTCCTTGTTCATGCTTAGCTTGCGAATGTTGCTGCTAGAATTTGATTTGATCTTAGTTGTTTCCTTATTGCTCTTCATCCTGTGCTTAGCTAAGTGTTTCTTTTATTTTATCTGAACTTGAACTGTTGAGTTGTTTCAAATTGTTCCTTTTTGAGGCTGTGAGTTTTATTGTGCTAAATATGCATGCTCTATTGTGTAAATCTATTGGGAGCATATGTGAGCTTCACAATGCTGTTTATGAGCCATATCATTTTCCATTATCTGTCTCATTGACATATATCTGCCTTTAGGATAGTTTCTATATCTGATGCTTTTATATGTGTTTCCTATCTTAGGCTTGTTTATCCATGTGATTGATCTAAGTAGCTTGTGTTTAAATGTTCCAAGTACATTTGTATGGATGAAATCTCCTTGTTAATTACATGGTACTGACTAGTTCTGCACATATATTGTTCTATGCTGTTGTGGCCTCTTCTGATTGTTCACAGATGGCTCCCTCACCTCCGAAGAAGAAAACTCCTGCAAAGAAGGCTGACAAAAGATTGAAAATGGATTCTAAACTGTTTAGGTCAGTTCATCACTTTGAGAGATACAAGGATAACTTCTTGAAAGAAGGAATTATTCAAGAAAGATTTGTAGATTTGGAGGACTTGAGACAAACCTTTATCCCCAGCTGTTTTGAAGGAAGAGGATGGGAAAAGTTTCTGAGTGATTTCCCTGTAGTGTGTGAACCCCTGATTAGGGAATTTTACTCAAATGCTGTGATAAAGGAGAATGAGTTAAGTTGCTGGGTTAGAGGTAAGGAATTCATTTTGGATGCACATGTCATAGATGATGCATTAGGCCTTGAAAGATTAGAAGATGAGGAATTTATCAACTACAAGGATAGGAGTGTTTCTATTGAAACAGTTCAACAAAGGATAGGTGGGCAAAGAGAAGGGAAATGTTTGAATACCACTGCCTTTCCAGTGGACATGAGGTGTCTAACAATCATCATGATGTTTAACCTCTATCCCATTAAGAAGTTGACTACAATCAATTATGCTAGAGCAATATTTCTGATGGATCTCAAAGAAAAGAATTTCATAGACATAAGTTCCCACATATATGACACCATTGTGGATGAGACAAGAACAACCTCTAGGCCAAAATTGATCTTTCCCAGTTTGCTAATGAGGATTTTTAGAAGGAAGGGTGTTCCAATCCCTCAAGACATCAGTCCCATGTCCATACCTTCTGCAATTAACAAGCTTACCTGCCAAAGGATAAGTGTTAGGCTTCCAGGAGAAGAAGATGAAGGTGATGAAGGAGAAGGTGTCCCAATGGAGACTGAAGCAGAGGCAGCAGGGCATGCATCAACCTCAACACCCAGGAGGAGTGGCAAAAGACCCAGAGCATCAACTTCTTCAGATACACCTCCAGATGCTTTCCAAATCATTCTGGAAAGACTTGATGGGATCAGAGAAATCCAGACTGAGCACTCTGAGAGGATGAGAGCCATACAGGACCAGATTGATATTTTGTCTGCAAAACTTGACAGCTTCACCACTCAGCCTGCACAGTGACCCTTTGGCCATTCCTGTCAAAAAGGGGTAGATGTTTCTGTTGATAATGACATTGATGATTGAGAAGCAGAAAAGCAGCTCTTAAGGGGGAGTAATGTGTTGAGGGGGAGTTGTCAAATTCAAAGACTTTGTTTATATAGATTTATGTTTGTTGGACTATTTAATGTTTTTATGGGTTTGATACACTGTGTTTTTGGTGTATAGTTGGTTCTAACTCTTATCATATACTCTTGGTTTAATCTTTAATATATTTTGATGATGTTATTCAGGATGTTTTTGTGTTTGTACCCATGTGCTTTTGTAAGCTTTTAAGGTTAATGTGTTATGCATAGTTTGTAGGCTTTATGGTATGTACCTTGCTTAGTGCAGCCTTTATGCTATGTTGAAATCAGTACTTTAATCTAAATGTCTTGCATTTTGGTTTATGTACTGTCACTCTTGTGCCCTTGTAGGATTGTTCCTAGATGCATATACCTTGTGTGTTATGCATTGGTTGAGTGTTGAGCATACAAGTGTCTTGCCTTGTGCTTGTTAACTTGTATGTCCTTGTGTTCATTCCAAGTGTGAATGAGCACTGTAATCACTACCTTGTGGTGTTCACTTGGTTGATCAAGCCATGGTTTGTTTCTTAAACCCCATCTATGCTTGATCACATATTGCCTGTTTCATATGCATTCTATGATTTTCTGCATACAATGATCATGGTGTATTGTTGTGTTTCAGGAGTATTATGTTCATATGATTCAAGTGCTTCACAGCTTCTAGAGTTAGGTGTGAGTGAGTTTTGATCAGCTGTTCCCAACTCACATTTTAAGTCTAGAGTCTGTTTTAGGGTTTTGTCACGGAATAGCCAAAGGGGGAGATTGTAAGGTTGAATTTATTCAACCATCTAATTGGCTTTATTCCGTGCCAAATTTGCTTGTAATTCAGCATTTAGTAACCCTGTATTTAGGTGGGTTTGATGTAAGGGTAGTGAGTGAAATAGAGTAAAGATTGCTCAAGAGTGTGCAAGAAAACAGAGACTCGCGGCTGGGACTCGCGGGTGACTCGCGGCTGCAAGCCGCCAGACGCAGCACACGTGCCAAGCATGCTGGAAGGTGAATAGTCATGCAAGCTGGAGCACTACAGGACAAAACAGGACAACTGGCCATACGGTTATCTCGCGACTAGATCTCGCGACTTGGTCAAGCCGCGAGGTCAAGCCTCGAGCCACCCCTGTTTTGTAAAACCTGACGTTTCACATTCCTCTCCCACTCCAGTATAAATACCCCTTTTACCCACGATTGAAAGAGAGCTTCCAGAGAGAATTTTGAGAGAGAAACCCTAAAGAAAAACAAGATTGATGCACCCACAATCTATACCTTAGAGTCTCTTCAAATTCCTCAACTCTCTTCCTCTCCATTGTCAAATCCTTGAGAGGCATTATACCAAACCTGGTTCTCACCCTTATCATCACTGTGAGACAGTTGTTTGGATTTCTGGGAAACAGTTAAGAAGGAACCAATCTTCATTGGTTGATGCTACGGTCTAGTAGCGGAATCCGGGAAGCTAGAAAAGAAAAAGGTTCGGCGCAACCTCGTTGGAGTAAGAAGCTTGGAGGGCTTAGGTGCACTGGGTAGATTAGGCTTGGAGGGTCTATTGCTGTCCATGTATCCCAACTGTATTTTCTAGTGGATTGATTACCGCTTGGAGGGCGGCGGAGAGGTTTTATGCCGAGGGCTTCGGTTTCCTTTTCGATAACACATCGCGTGTTGTCTTTGTGTTTGCATCTTCCTTCCTCTCTATCTTTGCCTTTATACTATCTGCTGTGGATTTTATTTTGTGTTGGCTTAGATAGATTTTAACCAATTTCATATTATAGCATATGTTAAGTTTCCGCACACTAGTTGTTTGACATATTGCTTAAATTGGTTTAGTTGTAATTTGGGGGTCTAAACGTTCAAGGGTGTTTTTACACGTTTTTGAACTCTCAATTTTGTTAACTATGTGTTTTTTTGCTTTTCACAAATGAATTGTTATTGGCTTCAATGTAATAATCTTTAATAGTTTCTTCTTTGAAATTGTTACATTTGTTGCTAGATAATTAAAATTTATATATAGGCAATATTTGCAAAAGGAAATTAATTAAATTGGCACTATTTTGAAGTTATTTTGAGATCTAACTTAAAAAAAGAAGTTAAAAATACGATTTTAGTACTTAAAATGGTAGTTTAAAAACACTATTTAAACTGATTTGATTGAATTTTAAGTGAAATTTTAAAATATGATTTTAACACTTAAAATTGTATTTTCAAAACATAATTTTTTTTAAAAAAAATTTAGATCTTTAAATAGTTTCAAAACAATACCAATTTTAATAATTATCAATAAAATAATATTATCATGCAAAATTTTCCCATATACGTTTTATACGAAATTGGACATATATTGTATGCAGTTTATTGGCGACATGCTATGCGAATACGAATCCCGTAAAAGCAATAATCGATACCATATCTCTTGTAGATTCTAGTGAAAAATTTTAGTTTTAACATCAACTTGAGCTAATCATAATCGAAACTATAAGATTCTTGTAAAACCTCAATTATTCTATGGAATCTAATAAGGGTAATGTATCGATTACTACTTGGAACACGCAAAGTTCGATTTTTATATTATAGACATTCCTGTTTGGTCAATATATGATTAGGATTATTCAGAAGCATGAATATTACTCTTGTATTGTATGTATGTGGTTTTCCCATTGAAAGAATGATGAAAAATAAACTAAAAAATTTCCTCAATGATGATGCTGAAAAATCAACCAGTAAGTCACACGGTCCTCACGTGCTCAAGACAATACTTGCACAACACACAAAGAAAAGACTTAACAGAGAGCACCGGTGTGGTACCGGCCAAGTACCCTCCGAGGGTCAAGTTAGAATTTCTTACAACTCTAGAGTGTCTGAGCTAGGGGGGAATTATGTGTACCTCATTTTCTGGGGGCCTTTAGGTTTTTATAGTAGTGTTGAACCTACTTCCATTATTTGTGTAGTAAGGCGTTTCCTTACGGGGAAGATTATCATTAATGGGCGTGTATTACGAAATCCTTTTTATGCTAGGACTCTTCCCATAATGGGATTCTATCGACTAGGGTTAGCCATGGGATGCAAGTTGTTTCCCTTTAGGATTTCTTGGAAGCCACTTAAATCATGTAGAAGCCACGTAAACCATGTAGAAGCCACATGGCCCTTGAGACCCGTCCTCCTTGCACCCGTGCACCTTGGATCTGTCCGCCACCGAGATCCTTCCACCATATGAACGGATCCGTCATCATAATTTTACCCTCTTCAGTTGCCCCCTCACTCCATGGATCTGTCACCACTTATGAACAGATCCGTGGAGTGACGGTATCAGATTCGTTTTCCAGGAAGTGTGCATAGATTGACAGCCTAGCCTAGGGTCATTTAATGCTTGTAAGGACACATGTCGCTCCTGTAGTGGCTGATCTTGCAGAACGAAACGTCCCTTTGTCTTCTGTGCCGTTCTCTCTATATAAACCAGCTTCCTTCCTTTCCATTTTTTACTTTCTTCAGCAAATTTGTGATTAGAGCGCACTCGTCTACTTTGGCAAACTATCACACCGTCCACCTAGCACGCTCGTCATCTCATTTTTGCTCGTCTTCAATTGGTAAGTACCCTTTTTTTTTTTTTTTGAAAGACATTTGCATACCTGTCGTCTATATATAGATCCATCTGTGTCTTAGGTTTTGCCCATCACGTGTAGGTAAAAGATGTCTAGTGCGTCAAGTAATCAATCATGTGTCCGCGAAGGGGCGGACTACGATGAAGTGTACCCGTTAGGGCAAAACGACCCTAGCACTTCAAGTGAAGATCGGGACTCATCGGCCACCTCTCCTTCAAGGGATGAGGAGATAGATAAGTCAGAGGATGGTCATAGTGATGGCCTAGTTGATGCTGATCCCCCAGTCCAATCTGTCATAGGTCCTGATGGACTTAGGAAATTTATAATGTTTCCTATATGGACAGTCAATGATTTCACTTCCACAATCAAAGAACCTCATTTCAAAACACTTAGAGAGAAGTACGAAATACCCGTCAACATACCCCTTCGTCTACCCTACAAGTTGGAGAAATGTTATTACGAGGGTGTTGGGGTATATGAGCAGATGTGAAGGCTGGGCTCATATTCCCCCTTAGTGCACTCCACCATCACCTTCTCCAACACCTAGGTTTGGCCGTTACCTAGATATCTCCCAACGCTTCGAGAGTCTTCCTTGGTGTTGAGGTTCTGTACGAGGCCATGTTAGATTGAACAAGGAGGTTGAAAGTGGAAGAGTTCTTTCACTGTTACCATTCAGCTAAGATTGTCCAATCAAAGGGCATGTACAACTTTGTGCCTAGAAGCCCGTTGCTGAGGCTTGTGTGTGAAACCCCAGACTCCAATCGGAACTGAAAGAGTAGGTACTTTTTTATGGAGGGTGACGAGTGGATGTGTCATCCTGAAGACAATGAGTATATGCCCGTTGACATAACATGGGGCATAATGCCCCGTCTGGTATGTACCTGTCCATATTTAGATTGTAAAATTTTATTTTTTACCATGTTACTTTAACCGTCCTCTTTTGTAGTCCGGGAGCAACCACAAGTCTCATTAGAGCAGTGGAGTTTTTTGGAAAGGATTTTCAATAAAACTAAGCTAGAGGAGAGAACGTGGGTCAAATTGGTAACCCTTGACACCCTCTTTTGGTATTGTGGCAGACCAGAGCCCACAACATCTGCCCGTCGCTATGACCTTCAAATTCGCCAACGTAAGCCCGTTGCTAACATGGTTTTTGATTCTTTAATCTTTTACTATGTAGCTAAGAATGTCCATCCACTTCTGTAGAGATGGACGCTGCCAAGAGGAGGGCCTTTGTCAAACAACAGGCAGCCAAGAAGAAACAGGAGGAAGGTCAACTTCCCAAGGGGACGGGTTCGTCCGACTCATCTACCAAAAGGAAGCTGCTGGAGAAGCAAGACCATCTACCCAAGAAACCCAAAATTACCCTGGAACTCGTCATGGGGCTGAAGGCTGAGGGCAAGAAAACGGTTACCCCCGTTGGGTAAGGAAGGGGTAAAGGCTTGATGAATGGCCCGTCTACTGTCCCCGAGAAGCCACCCGTCCTCCTCCGAGAGGATCCTAAATATGCTTTGGAAAAGCTTTCGTCCATCATCTCTCCCGACGACTATGAGGACTTAGGCAACCATGCAACAGAGGCCATGGGGGAGACGGGGCTCTTCTGTATTGCTCAGGTAAGTTATGTCCGTCCACTTCCTATCCTTCCCTTCCACTTACCTCCATCTCTAGCCACCTTTGTTTTCAGGCGATGGTAATGATGAAGGGGCTAATGGGACGGTGCCTGAACCAGGAGACGGCGCTGCACCGTGTAAGGGTGAGGGCCAACGAGACGGAGGACGAGTTGAACGGTCTTAAGGCTTGGAAGGTTGGCATGGAGAAAAAATTTGACACTTCAAAGAAGGTCAAGAAAGAACTTGAGTAACACATGGAGATGATGAGAAAGGTCCTGGTGGATAAAGAGAAAGAGATCAAGGATGCCAAGGACCAAATTCGTCAGGCAAAGGAGGCAGCGATTCGTGAATATCGTGACTCTGATGCCCTCTTTGAGGAGCTCGAGACTTCCAATGCGGACGACTTCGATGACGCTCTTCGTCAGGTCAAGAAAGCTTATCCTGACCTTGACTTTTCTCAATTCAATATTGATACCCAAGCCCAAGCTACCGCTCAGCCCATTGTCTCTGAGAGTACAGAGGATCTGTTTACTGATGATGCAGCTCTTGGTGACGAAGAGTCAGCTCCTGTTCAAGGCCAAGCCCAATCCGTCGAGGATGATGCTCGTTAGCCTGAGAACGTTGTCCAAGAGAATGTTGAAAACACCCCCCACCTCAGTAATATATATATATTTTTTAATGAAACTGTAATTATTTGGGGAACAATCTTTCAACTTATCCGTCATTGGTGGCATGTAAACATTTCCCTTCGAGGGCTTTTTACGTGATGGTACCGCTCTTTTATACTTTTTATGCTTATCTGCTAGCTTTATAGTTTATTCATGATTATAACAGGTCCGCTCTGTTGAACCCGTCTATCTTATGGACGTTACTTTATTTTAACAAGCTCTTATACCCATCTTGTAGATGGTCATATGTTTCGATGGATTTGTCCACTATGGGCTTTTTAATTTGACGTGTCCTAGACCCATCTATTTTACCAAAAATGATCCCGTCCACTTGTGACTTGATAACATTTCACCTTCCTAGGATGAATGCATCCATTACATGGACTTAATAATATTTTTATCCTTCCTGGATGAATCCGTCTGATTTAAGGACTTAATAACTTGTCCTTTTCACGGGCTTTAGAATGTTTTATCCTCCTAGGATGAACTGTCATTTTATTGGACCTTGTAATAAATTCGTCTATTAATAATAGACCCATCTACTTGTTGGACTTAATGATATTTTCACCCTCCTGGGATGAGCCATCCATCTTGTGGACTTCTTCCATCTTTTACGGATGAATTCGTCCATTATATGGACTCAATAATATTTTCTCCTTCCTGGATGAATCCGTCCAATTTGTGTACTTTGGTTATTCCATCCTTCTTGGATGAATCCGTCCATTCTATGGACCTAATTATTCCATCCTTCTTGGATGAATTCGTCCACTTTGTGGGCTTGATAAAATTTCATAGAAAAAACTCACTTGTCATATCTAAGTACTCCTCTTATTATGTAAATCATTCATTCGTAGGAGGGTAATTCTCTAGGGGGAAGCTTAAAAAGATACTTAAAAATCATTGTAGAAAAAAATAAATTGTCTAAATAGTGAACTGAAAAACTGAAAAATGTAGCAAAAACTAACTAAAAAGTAAACTGGAAATCTTATGGATGTTGCTTTCCACACTATCATCTATTGGTAGTACTTCCTTAAGTGCTCGGTGTTCCATGGATGGTGCAGCTTTCGTCCATCTAGCATCTCAAGGTGGTAGGTGCCTTTCCTTTGCATAATGTAATTCTGTAAAGTCCTTCCCAGTTGGGGCCGACCTTTCTTTGAGTAGGGTCTCGGGCAGCACCCATTACCTTCCACAAGACGAGGTATCCGACCTGGAAGTCTTTGTGTCTAACCCTTGAGTTGTAGTGTTTGGCCATGAGATCCTGATAACATGCGAGTCTTTGTTCAGCTGTCGTCATGACCTTGTCCAGTAAATTGAGCTGCAGATGCATAGCCTCATCATTCCTCCCTTCGTCATGATTGTCCACCCTATAGCTTGTGAGTCCGACTTCAGCTGGGATGACCGCCTCGCTTCCATATGCTAGCCGAAACGGCGTCTCTCCTGTAGGTGTTCTAACTGTTGTTCTATAAGCCCATAGTACGCTTGATAGCTCCTCAGGCCATATAACTTTTGCCCCCTCAAGCTGAGTCTTGATAATTTTAAGTAAGGATTGGTTCGTGACTTCAACCTATCCGTTGGCCTGTGAGTGGGCAGGCGACGAGTAATGGTTTTGAATCCCTAGTTGTGAGTAGAAGGGACCCATGATATCTAACCCCCATTGGGCGAATGGCCATGGGACCATCAAAGGGGTGAGTTCCTCGGACAGTCGTTTGAGCCATTACTGAACCTTTGACACTTGTCACAGGCTTTGACATAAGCTTGCGCGTTCTTTTGCATGGTGGGCCAGTAGTATCCCGCTAGAATCAGCTTGTGCACTAATGATCGTGCCCCCGAGTGGTTTCCGCAAATCCCTTCATGACATGACGTACTCTGCTTCCTCGAAGCCTAAACACCTTAGGTACAGGCGGGAGAAGCCTCATTTGTACAATACATCCTTTATTAGAACAAATCGCAATGCTTGGACCTTCAACTTCCTTGCGGCGTTCTTTCCGTCCAGTAGCATGCCGTTCTTTAGGTAGGAGACTAATGGCGTGGTCCAATTGCTTTCAGAACCTATCTCCTACACATTCGTACCATCATCTATAAGCGATGAGACTTGGACGAAAGATAATACTTGATTGGGGATGAGCATGTGTTTGGCTGAGGCAGCCTTAGCCAGTTGATCAGCACACTCGTTCTCCTCCCTTGGGATTTGGACGAATTTGACTCGAAGACTGCCAATTCGACCCTTCACCTCCTCGAGGTACTTCTTTATCCTTCCATTCTCGCACTCGTAGTTGCCATTAACCTGATTGGTTTCGACTTAGGAATCGCAGTATACAATCATGTTTTCAGCCCATGCTGCTTTCGCGAGGTCCATTCCTGCTATCAAAGCTTCGTATTCTACTTCATTATTAATCATAGGAAAATTCCTAAAATTCCTAATCACTTTTTAGGAATTTTTTCTTGTTTCTTTGCTACATGTTTTCCTTGGGAATTCTGTATACAACTTATTTTCTTACGAAGGCTACTCTCAGCTTGTTTTGATCAATTTCTCCTTGCGTGTTGTCTCTCCCTTCATTATGGCCTAGCTAATATTGATTGAGGTAGTCCAAGAAGGCCTAGAACACAATATTCAGTTGAATTCTATAACTTATGCTTCTATTTGCCATTTTGTCTTAATATAAAAAGGTTCCAACGAACAACTTAAATACATTCAGATAAGTCAAATGGAAGACAGATTAAGTGTTAGGACATATGTGGAATTTGTTAGAACATATGTTATTGTAAATTGGTTAATCCTTTGATAAAATGCACTTTACTTGTAATTGGGTAAATCTAAGATGAGTTTAGTACTTCAAGGAACAAGAGTTTAAGTCTAGTATTGAAGTCATGCAAGTCTGTCCAAGAAACAAGTGAAGAACTGCTGTTCATTAAAGCTCGACAGATATCTCAACAGATAATATCTATCGATGTTTAATGCTTGTACTCAACAGCTACTCGACAGAAACAATATCTTATTGAGAATTACGAAATTCAGATTTCTAGATCTATTTTTCACGCATATCTAAGTTCTTTGTGTGGGGTTTTTTTTCTCACAACCCTAGACATATATAAGGATTGTTTTAAGGGCCGTCAAAGGTGATGTAAGGTTATGCAACTCAATGCCAATTGATTGTACATGTAAATTGTGACCGGAGACAATTGCCCTAGTTCATCATATTCTTTATAGAAGCTGCTACGTCTTTGCGCTAAGGGTTTTGTAACCATGGAACTTCTTGATCTTCATCGTTTGGATGAACCGAAGAAGTTTGCAGCCAACATATTCCTCAAGCTGGTATGTTGGTCATGTACTTAGATCCATGCATCGATTGGTTAGTCATGTATAGGGGTGTCCAATGGTCGGTCCGGGTCAGGTTTATGCCCAACCCGAGATTGACCCAATGACATCGGGTTTCCGACGAGAAGACCCGCCGCCGACCGCAAAAACCCATGGGTCAAGTCAGATCGGACCCGGTTGGTCGGCGGTCGGGTCAGTCAAAGCTGAAAATATACTGCCAGAGGTTCAAATCGGCAGCAACTATATGTTTTTTAGCTAGATCTTTGGCTAGTACCACACTGGTACTCTCTTAAGGTCTTCTTTTTTTGTGTTGCGCAGGTATTGTCTTGAGCACGTGAGGACTGTATAACTCACTAACGATTTTTGGTATCATTATTTGACGCCGTCAATGGGAAAGAGATGCGACTTGTAAGCCATACTACCACTTCCCAAACAAATAGTTGCATGGTGCTCACTCACTCGATGACGACCACCAACAATGTTCAAGGAGATGAACCACATGCCGCCACCCTCGAGAGACAGGTTCAAACTCTCGCTACTACTGTAGAATGCCTCACCAAGCAAAACCATGATCTAGAGGAGCAGCTGCGCCAAAAGAATGCATGGTTGAACATTCAGGAGGAGGACCAAAAGGGCACCAGCGCTAAAAGAAGGGACCAAGAAGGGCCGAAAGGTAGCAATGCCCCAAGCAAACCAAAGCAACAGGACACGAGCCGTCCATCCGCCACAAATACGGCTCCACCTCACATGGTTGCAGAGATGCAGATGATGAAGGAACAGATGGACTTCATGATGAATGCCCTTCGAGGACGAGTGTCTAGCGACCTCAATGACTTGGTCCATCGAATTGATTCACTGTTCACCGCACCTGTCACTTCGTTCCCCCTTCCACCTAAGTTCCGTATGCCGCAGGTGGAAAGCTACGATGGATCTAAGGATCCCCTAGATCACTTGGAGTCTTTCAAGACCCTAATGCACCTGCAAGGAGTGGCAGACGAGATCATGTGCAAGGCCTTCCCCACTACGCTGAAGGGCCCCACAAGAGTTTGGTTCAGCAAGTTGACACCCAACTCCATTAGTACCTTTAAGGAGTTGAGCACCCAATTTGCCTTACACTTTATCGGGGGACATAGGTATAAGAAGTCCACTACATGTCTGATAAGCATTAAGCAACAGGAGGATGAGACCCTGAGGTCTTGCAAAGCCTGCTTTAACAAAGAGGCCCTCTCAATCGATGAAGCTGACAACAAGGTACTTGTGGCCGCATTCACGAATGGGCTGCAAAAGGGTAAGTTTTTATTTTCTTTATACAAAAATGACCCAAAGACTATGTCAGATGTACTTTACAAGGCTACTAAGTACATGAATGCGGAAGATGCCCTGTTGGCTTGCAAAGAGAAACCTAAGAAGAGAGAAAGACTGGAGGAAGCACGACAAGAAAAGGGGCAAAAGATTGCCAGGACAAGAGATAGAAGGGAAGATAGATGCTCCAAGCCTCCCACCAGAAGATTCACAAGCTTCACCCCTCTGAACACTCTAATTGATCAAGTCCTGATGCAAATCAAGGATGAAAAAGCCCTGACATTCCCTGGCAAGTTGAAGAGAGACCTAAGCAAGAGGTCTAGAGACAAGTACTGCCATTTCCACCACGATCACGGTCATGATACATCCGATTGCTATGACTTAAAGTAGCAGATAGAAGCTCTTATCAGGCAAGGGAAGTTACAGAGGTTCATCGGTAAGGAAGGGACGAACCAACCTCAAAAGCAGCCTGTCTAGAGAAAAAACGAGCATCCCAGACCCCCACTAGGAGACATAAGAATGATCGTAGGGGGAACCTCAGCATCTAGATCATCCAAGAAGGCTCGCAAAACCTACCTATGGATGGTTCAAAACGTCTAGTTGACAGGCTTCACCCCGAAGATGGCATAGATTGACAACCCTGCAATTGGGTTCACAGAGGAAGAAGTCAGGCGTCTCCACCACCCACACGATGATGCACTCGTGGTAGGGGACTACAACACCCACTAAGTCCTTGTGGATAATGGGAGCTCTGCTAACATCCTTTACTACCTAGTGTTCCAGCGGATGAGGATTGATAGAGAACGACCGATTCCAATTAACGCGCCACTCATCGGATTCATAGGGACAAGGGTACACCCCCTAGGAGTAATCACTCTGCCTGTAACAGTTGTAGATTACCCACAGCAGATCACCAAGGATATTACGCTCCTAGTTGTTGATTGTTCATCTGCTTACAATGCCATATTAGGTCACCTTACTTTGAATTCATGGAAGGCCATAACTTCAATCTACCATTTGATGATCAAGTTCCCCACCTAGTACGAAGTGGGAGAAGTAAGAGGAGATCAAGTGGCGAAGCGTGAATGCTACATCGCCATGCTGGAAATTGACGATCATTTGCAAACTATGTGTATAGAGGATCAGCGGATGATGGCAGAACCAGTGGAAGGACTGGAAGAAGTACTCCATAACGATTCTAGGCCTAAACGAACAACCAGGATCAACACTCTGGCTAGCCCACTAGTCCATCAAGCACTCACAACATTCCTAAGGGAAAACTAGGACGTATTTGCCTAGAGCCATAAGGACATGCCTGGAATTGATCTGTCGATCGTAGTCCATAAGTTGAACGTATCATCCTCTTTCCCTCCGATCTGGTAGAAAAAACGAGTGTTTGTGTAAAAACGAGACAAATCCATAGCAGATGAGTGCGCAAGTTACAAGAAGCGGACTTCATGCAAGAAGTGTATTACCTCAACTAGCTGGCCAACGTGGTGATGGTCAAGAAAGCCAACATAAAGTGGAGGATGTGCGTGGACTTCACGGGCCTAAATAGGGCCTGCCCGAATGATAGATATCCTTTCTCGTGGATTGACATCTTGGTGGACTCAACAGTAAGACACCAGTTACTAAGTTTCATGGATGCAATCTCTAGTTACAACCAGATTAAGCTGGACGAGGCCGATCAAGAGAAGACTTCATTTGTCACTAGCCAGGGTCTTTTCTACTACAAAGTAATGTCGTTCGGACTCAAGAACGCGGGAGCCACGTATCAAAGGTTAATGAACAAAATGTTCACACATCAGATTGGGAGGAATGTACAAATTTACGTAGACGACATGCTAGTAAAAAGCATACTAGAAGACGACCATTTGAACGACCTCCAAGAGACCTTCGACACCCTTCGGTCTTATAACATGAAACTGAATCCAAGTAAGTGTGCATTCGAGGTGGCGGCAGGAAAATTCTTTAGGTTCATGGTATCCCAAAGAGGTATTGAGGTCAACCCAGATAAGATACAGGCCATAATGGAGTTGACCTCGTTGAAGACCGTCAAGGAGGTACAAAGCTTGAACGATATGATAGCTGCACTGAATAGGTTCGTCTCAAAAGCAACGGATAAGTGCCTGCCTTTCTTCCGCACATTGAAAAAGTCCTTTGAATGGACAACCAAGTGTCAACAAGCATTCGAAGACCTGAAAGCATATCTTTCCTCCCTGCTACTACTCAACCCGTCCAAACTAAGGGAAGAATTGTTCCTATACCTAGTCGTCTCCCCAGCCGCTGTCAACGCGGCTTTAGTTAGAGAAGAGAACGAGGTGTAGAAATCCATGTACTTCACCAGTCGAGCACTCTAATGAGCGGAAGAGAGATACCCCCCGATGGAAAAACTCACGTTCGCCTTGGTAACTACAGCGAGAAAGCTCAAGCCATATTTCTAGGCATACACTACAATCGTCCTAACAAACAAACCCCTGCAAAGGGCATTGAGCAGCCCTGAAGCTACAGGACGAATGGCGTTATGGGCGATTAAGTTGAGTGAGTTCAACACACAATATCGACCACGTACAGCTATAAAGGGGCAAGTGATCACTGATGGAAAAACTCACGTTTGCCTTGGTAACTATGGCGAGAAAGCTCAAGCCATATTTCCAAGCACACATTGCAACCGTCCTAACAGACAAGCCCCTACAAAGGGCATTGAGTAGCCTTGAAGCTGCAGGACGGATGGCGTTATAGGCGATTGAGTTGAGCAAGTTCAACATACAGTATCGACCACGTGATTGTTGACTTCATAGCAAAGTTCACTCTTATGGAAGACCAGGGGGTAGAATCGAGCCCACAATGGAGCATCCACACGGATGGATCTTCCAACAAGCAAGCAGGCGAAGCTGGTGTGGTACTTCACAGCCCAAAAGGGGATAAGGTTGAATGCATGGTCCGTCTTTATTTCCCTACGACCAATAACGAGGCAGAGTACGAAGCTTTGGTAGCAAGACTAGATCTCACCAAAGTGGTAGGAGCTGCAAATATGGTTGTGTACTCCGATTCCCAGGTAGTAACTAAACAAGTTAATGGCAACTATAACTACAACAACGAACGGATGAAGAAGTACCTTGAGCAAGTGAAGAATTGAGTAAGCAACCTCTAAGTGAAATTTGTTCAAATACCAAGGGAGGAAAACGAGAACGCCGATTGTCTTGCTAAAGCTGCATCGGCGAAGCATATGCTCATCCTCAATCAGGTACTATCCTTCGTTCAAATCTCACCATTAATAAACGGCATCAGTGTGCAAGAAATAGGCTCCAGAAACTATTGGACGACACCAATAACCTCCTACCTAAAGGACGGCGTTCAGCCTAATGACAAGCAAGATGCAGGTTTCGCTCTAATTAAAGACATTTTATACAAAATGGGTTTCTCCCGACCGTATCTAAGATGTCTCATCCCTAAGGAGGCAGACTATGTCATGCGAGAAGTCCATGAGGGAATCTGCGAGAACCATTCTGGGTCACGATCATTAGTGTACAAACTCATCTGGGAAGGATACTATTGGCCTACCCTACAGAAGGATGCCATTGCTTACGTCAAAACATATGACAAGTGCCAAAGGTTTGCCAACCTCATCTGACGGTCGTCAGAAGAACTCACTCCAATGACGGCACCATGGCCTTTCATGCAATAGAGATTAGACATCATGGGCCTATTCCTGACAGCAATTTGACAGCTGAAATTTCTGGTGGTCGGTATAGACTACTTTACCAAGTGGGTGGAAGCCAAAGCACTGACCACCATCACGAAGAAAAATATGCAAAGCTTCGTATGGAAGAACATTGTTTACAGGTACGGTATACCTAGAGTACTGGTCTCAGACAACGAGAAGCAATTCGACAACAACGCATTTAGAGACTTTTTCTCACAACTAGGGATCAAGAATCACTACTCATCTCTTGCCCACCCTCAAGCCAATGGACAAGTTAAGGTCACGAACCGATCCTTGCTCAAAATCATCAAGACCCGACTCGAGGGGGAAAAAGGTATATGGCTAGAGGAATTGCCAAGTCATATGGGCGTACAGGACAACGGTAAGGACACCTACAGGAGAGACACCATTTCAACTAGTATATGGAAGCGACGCGGTCATTCCAGCTGAAGTTGGGCTCACAAACTACAGAGTAGGAAACCATGACGAGGGTAGAAATGATGAAGCAATGTGCCTATAGCTTGATCTGGTGGACGAGGTCAGAGCAATGGCTGAGCAAAGGTTAGCACGATACCAAGACCTCATGGCCAAGCACTACAACTCTAGGGTCAGACATAGGGACTTCCAGGTTGGAGATCTTGTCCTAAGAAGGGTAACAAGCAGGGTGAAGGACACCTCCTAGGGAAAACTAGGACCTGATTGGGAAGGACCTTACAGGATCGCATCATGGCATAGGAAGGGAACTTACCACCTGGAGACACTAGATGGGCAGAAGTTGCACCACCCCTAGAATACTGAGCACCTGAAGAAGTACTACTAGTAGACAGTAGCATGGACGACAATACTCCTCATTTCCAATTTATTACTTTTTAGTTAAATTTTTATTCCTTTTAAGCCTGAAGAGCAGATTTTTAGTTTTCCAAAAGAAAATTTCTATATGCGTATTCATCACAATAAGAGGAGTTATTCAGAATGCCATGTGTATGCTATCTACATTTCTACATGATCATTAAGCCTAAAGGGGACAGACTCATCCCAAAGGGGTGAATTGAAATTATTAAGTCCATAAAGTGGACGGGTTCATCCTAAAGGGATGACTCCAGTTTACCCAGTCCACATAGTGGACAGATTCATCTTAAAGAAATAACTAATGTTTAAACAAGTCCATAATGTGGACGGGTTCATCCCAAAGGGATGACTTAAGTTTACCCAGCCTACATAGTGGACGGATTCATCTTAAAGAAATAACTTATATTTAAACAAGTCCATGAAGTGGACGGGTTCATTCCATCAGGATAGCTCAAGTTTATCTAGTCCACATAGTGGATGTATTCACCTTAAAGAGAACTCATATTTAAACCAATCCATAAGGTTGACGAGATCATCCTAAAGGGATGACTCAAGTCCATCCGGTTCATAAAGTGGACGGGTTTGTCCTACATGATTGACATATATTTGTTTAGTTTACAAAATGGGCAGACTCATCCTGACCAATGATCTATATTCATGAAACCACAAACTGGACGGATTCATCCCAAGAATTAATCTACAGATATTGAGTCCAAAATAGACGAATATCTTGTAAAGCACATAATCAAAATATTATAAAGGCCCATAAAGGGAGAAGTCTACATACAAAAGCAATAAGCAACAGTTAAATTAACATAAATGTTGTTCTTCCAAAAGATCTTTACATTTGAATAAGAAAAACAAAACCAAGTAAAAAAAGAAAAAAAGTAAAGACTACTCCTAGACCACGGGGTCCTCTCCGTCCTTCCCTTCAACTGTCGGGTCCTCCTCAAATGGACGAGCTTCATCACCAAAAGGTTTGGCTTGATCTACAGAAGGAGTCTCTCCGTCACCAAAAGGTTTTGTCACAGGGTCGTTAGCAAATAAGTCGTTGGTACCCACAGAAGAGACGGGTTAAGCTAGGGTCGGGGGTTGGGCATCAATGGAGGTATGGGAGAGGTCGAGGTTAGGGAAAGAGGCTTTGACCTGAGGGATGCAATCATAAAAACCGTCAGCAAAGGAGCCGCCGAGCTCCCTTAGGTGGTCTTCAGAGTCACGATATTCCCTTATCGCAACATCCTTAGCATGACGAAGTTGACTCTTAGCCTCCGAGATCTCTACCTCTTTGTCCTTAAGAATTATTTTCAACGCTTCAACTTGTGCCTCCGACTCCTTTAAGAGTTATTTGGTCAAGTCAAGCTTCCCTATTTGGACATCATTCCAGGCTAACAGCTCCTGTACCTCTGTCTCCTTGGCACCTAGCTTCTCTTTCAAACGGCCTAGTACTGTCTCATGGGATACACAACAATCCATAAGCCCATTCATCATAACCACCCCCTGCAAGAAATAGAGACAAAGTTTAGAGCAAGATGACAATAGGACAGGACAAAGAACAGTGACAGATAGATATACTTATGCCAGGCTAAAGAGGTCCATCTCCCCCATGGCCTCTGTAGCGTGATTACCCAAGTCCAAGTAGTCATCGTCCTTGATGATGGATGAGAGCTACTTAAGCACATAACTTGAGTCCTCACGAAGGAGGACGGGGTGCTCTTCGTTGATGAGAACATGGCCCTTCATCATGCCTTTCCCCATCCCCGGGCCAGGCTTAGAAGGCAACTTGGCTGAAGTCTCACCAAAGTTAGGCCCCGTCCCCACCTTAGGCTTCTTGGGTGGATGGTCCACCTTCTCCAACAGCATCCTTTTGGTTGACGGATTAGCCTGACCCATTGCCTTAGGGGGTAAGCTCCCCTCCTGTTTTTTCTTAGCAGCAGTCTGCTGCTTGATTTAGCCCCGTCTCCTACTATCTTCCATTTCTGAAGATGGATGGATAAAGAGTTATACAACTACTAAGTATTAAAATAAAAATAAAAAAAGAAAAGCCAGAGTAATGAGCTTACGTTTGCGCACTTGGCGATCGTAGCGACGGGCAGCTTCTTTAGGTTCTAGACCATCACAGTACCAATTAAGAGTGTCTAAAGTAACTAGTTTAGCCCACGTCCTCTCCGACAACTTGGTGGTCTTGAAGATCTTTTCCAAAAACTCCACTGCTCAAGGGAGATTTCTAGATGGTCCCGAGCTGGAATAAGGGACGGTTAGAACATTAAACAAAGCAACTTAAAGAATGGAACCTAAGACGGATGGACACCTACCGACAGGGGCATTATACCCCAAGTTTTTTCTAGAGGCATGTATTCCTAGTCGTCGGGATGACACATCCAGTCATCCCCTTGGATGAAAAAGTAACGACTTTTCTAGTTTCTGTTGGAATCTGGTGTCTCACATACTAACCTAAGTAACGAACTCCTCTGTAAGAAACTGTACATACCCTTGGACTAGGTGATCTCAGACAGACGGTGACAATGGAAAAACTCTTCCACTGTCAACCTATGCACCCCGTCAGACATCACCCCGTATAAAACTTCCACGCCTAGGAAAACCCTCCAGGCATTCGAGGAGATTTGGGTGACAGCCAGCCCTAAGTATTGAAGAAGACGATAGTGAAGAGCACTCAATGGGAATTTGAGTCATGCTTTCAGCATTTTCTCGTATACTCTAACATCATCAACACCCCTATAGTAAACTTCTCGGACTTATAAGGTAGACGAATGGGTATGTGGACAGGTATCTGATACTTATCCCTAAGAGTATCAAAGTGTGTTTGTTTGATGGAAGAAATGAAATCATTGACCGTCCACAATGGAAGCATGATAAACTCCCTAAGTCCATCAGGACCTATGACAGATTGAGTGGGGGGTTCAACACCAGCTTAACCGTCATTGGAGTTACTCTCTGACCCCTCCATGTCCAAATCCTCATCCTTTGTGGAAGGTGAGGTGGCCAACGGATTCGTCACTTGAGGTGCCGGGGTCTTCCTGACCTGTCGGAAACACCTCATCGTAGCCCGCTCCTTCGCGAACACACGATTGCTCACTCGACGCACTAGACATGTCACCTACACGTGACAAATAAACACTAAGACTCTAATGGGTTCACATAGACGACAGGTGTGTAAAATTTAAATAAGTTGTAAGGGAATTCAACATAAAAAAAATACTTACCAGTTGGAGAGAATAGTAAGGAAGGTGTGGCTGACGGTCGCACCAAGTAGATGGAAGGCAAAGTTAATAAGGTAGACGGAAGCACTTTGATTGAAGATTCGTTGCGGAAAGTAAAAATGAGAAGGAAGGAAGCACGTATATATAGAGGTAACGGCATGGAAGACGAAGGGATGCTTTGGTTCGAGTGACTAACCACTAAAAACATGCCACGTGCCCCTACAACATTTATTACCCTAGGCTAGCCTGTCAACCAGAACACATCTTCCAAAGTTAAAGTTAGACCGTCACTCCATAGATCCGTCCTAACATTATGCGACGGACCCATAGAGTGAGGGGGCAATTGAAGAGGGTAAAATGGATGTAGACAGTCTCATTCTACTGAACCAGTCACGAGCGACGGTACTTTTAGCTCATAATCAAGATGATGGAAGAAGACGAGGGGTGCGTACACGAAAAGATGGACTCTCCATGGAGGACGGATAAGATAGTGGACGGATACAAAGTCGACGGTGGCAAGGTCATGTGGCATCCACATGGTTTAAGTAGTCCTCAAGGAACTTCAAAAGGAAATATCTTGCGCCTCACAATTAACCCTAATCAACAAAATCGTTATATGGAAAGGATCTCGTAAAATACGTACTTTTATGAGGATCATCCTTATAAGGAAAAGTTCCTCTTCCCCAAGAAACGAAGGTCGATTCCACCCTACTATAAAAACCCCAAAGCCCTCAGAAAACAAGGTATGCATAATTTACCCCAGTTCTGGCACTCTAGAGTGGTAAAAGTTCTCTAACTTAACCTTTGGAGGGTTTTTGGCCGGTACTACACCGGTACTCTCTTAAGATCTTCTTTTTCTGTGTTGCGCAGGTATTGTCTTGAGTACGTGAGGGTTGTGTGACTCACTAACGATTTTTGGTATCATCAGTTTTATTTTTTAAGCAATTTAATATCAAGCAATGAAAAGTACAAACAAATTATACTTTTTCATAATGTCAAAATTCATCTCAAAATCGACCCAATTCAATGTACAACCAATGCTGGCAAATCAAGGAGTTCAATAAAACAATTAGACAATATTAAAGGAACATTCAAAGACTTGCAAACATTGTTTTGGAACTTTTTTTTTTAATAATAAATTTAATGCAATAGAATATGTAAACAATGTCTTTTGTAATGGTAAACAGTGGCATCAATTTAAATCGAATAAAACATGAAAAAAACTATATATCATAATTTTTATTCAAGTTACAATGTCGTCTTTTATATTAAAAAAAAGTTAACGGTATAAATTATAACCAAAAAAAAAAAGTAAACAATGACAACTTTTTTTAAAAAGCCTTAAACTTTTTGGTTGACATACCTTCATCACATGAATGATTGTGTTAGCTTTATAAGAAAATCCTTCTATCAAAGAACTTGTAAACCTATGAGTCTCTTTACCAAAAGATGGTGTTGTTATATATATTGAAAAAAAATCCAGAAAAAAAAAAAAAAGTAATGGTATAAATTAAAAAAATAAATAAATAACGTTATATGATACTTTTTTGGAGTTATTAAAAAGAAGTAAACAATGACATAAATTTTTTTTTTTAAAAGCCTTAAATTTTAGGTTGACATACCTTCTTCATATGAATGATCAAGCTGGCTTTATAAGAGAATCCTTCTGCTAAAAACTTGTAAACTTGTGAGTCTCTTTATCAAAAGACAGTGTTGTTATATATATTGGAAAAAAAATCCAAAGGAAGAAAAAAAAACTTCCAAAGCTGAAAAAGGACAGAGGAGTTTATTGAAATCAAAGGAGGATGTTACAAAATTTTTAGGTTGACATACCTTTTCCCAGATGAATGGTTGTGTTGGCTTTGTCATATAATTCTTTTTGTCAAAAAACCTGAGTCACACATTACAAAAAGTGATAAGGTCATT
This sequence comes from Quercus lobata, assembly GCF_001633185.2. NCBI lineage: Eukaryota > Viridiplantae > Streptophyta > Magnoliopsida > Fagales > Fagaceae > Quercus > Quercus lobata. Next base: position 47,690,876 of record NC_044904.1, read on the forward strand.
GCTTATGGTTTTGAATTTGGTTGATAACTGATAACCCGATTTAATAACTTGAGAGATATAGTTTATAAATTAAATAAAACAAAAATGTGAGAGGGAGAGGGAGAGAAAAAGAAAAGAAAAAGAGAAGCTATTATATATATATATATATATATATATATTAAACGTGGAGGAAAAAAAAAAAAAAAAAAAAAAAAAACAAACAATGTGAGAGAGTGGGAGAAAAGAAAAAGTTGTAGCTAAAATAGAGGAGTTTTTAATTTGGATTATAACTTAGAAACATGAGATATATGTTTAACAAAAAAAAAAAAATGGCAATGTGATATATGTTAGAGAATTGGAACTAAAATTTAGGAACAAATTAGGAGTAGACTGAATAGTTGGTAAATTGCTTAACCATAAGATATATTAGAGAGTTGGAACTAAAATTTAGGACCAACCCACTTGTAAACTGCTTTTTTTCAAAAAAAAATAATAATAAAAAATAGCTAAAATTTAGCAATTTTACATATATATAATCCTAGAATTTAAGCTTTATAAACTGGTAAATTTGAGGGTATTTTGAGCATTAAAATTGAGAATTCCAAATAAGGGAAACCCCTTAAATAATAGTATAGATACACTAAGAATTAGAAAATGATGGTAGCATAGTTTAGGTTTACTTCGCTTTCATACAAGAAGCATGATAGGTTGTTAGAAGTGTGTTTTGTTTGCTATTTGTTTGCAGTTTCTAGGTTTGTGTTTCTGGGCGTGTATGAGTGCACATGCTTTATGTATACTTATGCATACTCGTAATATGTGTACGCATACACATAGGATGCGCATGCATTCCCCATGTATGCGCACACATACTCATACCCAGAAGCCTAGATTCAAGTTTTTTAAAGTCCTGTTTGTTTTGTCCAGCTTTCTTCCACATGCTATGTTTCTGATAGGTTTAGTTTCACATGTTTAGGTATTTAGGTCAGTAGGATAACATGCTTAGCCTTGTTTTATTGTTAGATGAATGATGAGGTTGGATGAACAACATGAACATGCATAATCACATAAACATGCATTAATGCATAAGTGTTGTGATGCAGAGAGGTAAGTAAGTCATACATATGAATCTTAACATGCATTTTTCCTTTGAGTGTTAGGCATGATATGGATGATATCTATGTTTGGATATTTTGATGTTTAGCTTTGGATATTGAATATGATTGATTGAATGCCATGATATGCTTGTTGCCCTTGGATAGTATGTATGAATTTCATGATAGATGAATGCTACAGTTTTGGGATGATATGCCATGTTATTTGCTTTAGATGCATGATTAGATTATGTGTGAGTTTAGAATAACATGCTAGAAGACCCTTTGATGTGACTAGGATTTGGAACACAATGAGCGAAGGCCGACCCATAGGTCAGGTGGGGTTAGGTACCTAACACCTTCCCATCCCCATACCTAAACTTTGGACATGTGTTTTGGTAAAGATCAAACATTCCACAAAGGCGCTACATATATGGTTCCTAGACCTAATCTAGGTGGCAACTCCATTTATACCCTCTGTCCGGTCTGCTCTAGGCTGAGGCGTACTTCCCATGAGAAAATCACTCGTCGCGGGCACTTACGCCCATAGTGGCGACTCCATTGAGGACAGAGAAGTTTGACTCCAATGTGTTCCATCCCCTAATCCTAATAAAGGCTCTTCTAATATTGTTTTGCACACACTCTCACTCAGCCCTTTGCCATGGTTGGTGATTAGTGGGAAAGTGGAGGCTCTATTTAGGGCCAATACTTTCTGAACTTCATCCCAACAACTAACAATTTGTGTCATTGCCTATGATGGGCTTTAAGTACATTAAAAGTTTGACACCAATCCATATAGGGTTCACTTAGGCTCAAGGTTGGAATAATGGCTCACCTAGTAAAGAGTGACCTATTGATCTATCCCTTTTGGTTTAAGGAGCTTACCCACACATAAAGAGATCCTAGATCCTATCAAAAGAGGGTACCCTTTATATCTCTTTTTTGTTCAACCATATATCTTATGATCACCTAATTCTAAAAGACAAATAAAATGTCCAAGAGTTATGACATACCCTAAGATTTTGGGATGAAAAGAAAAGAAGTATCTCATATATAAGAGTCTTGTCCCTAAACCCAAAGGTATGTCCTAACTTGAAAGGTTCATAGGGCCATAGCCCATTTGCTATCATAAGCCCAAATCAAGGCCTTTTTGAAAAACAAAGTCTTGGGTCTAAGGTAACAAATATGCTATAAGCCTAGCATCCAAGATCCTACAAAGTCAAATGAATCTCTCTAGTTTTGGGCCTTCTGGTTGTATGAAAAGGCCAAAATGATGTGAGACTCATGGGTCTTGAGAGAAAGCCCATAATGTATTATAGCTAGAAGGCTACTTCAAAAAAAGTGATGATAATGAATGAAAATGAAGAGCCCAAAGGTGATGAATACATTGTTCGCCCATATTTGAGACAAATGGTTGAAAATCTATAAGCACATTCTAATGAAAGCCCACGAGTGAAAGATGAGAGTACTTTGTAAATGGACCAAGCCCAATGAAACAAGGGGCAAGGCCCATGAGAGGAAAGGGAGTGAATTCTGTAATTGGGCCTTCATTAAAATGGACTTAAAGATCTTCTTAAGAACATCTAAATGAAAGAAGTTTTTAATTTGGGACATGAACTTAATAAAGAATGATTCCTTTTCAAGCACCATTGCACCACCGAGACAAAGTAAGCACGTCCCTACCTCAACTTGGGTTCAACAAAGTGATGGAAGATGTTTGACTAAGGTTGATATCCCACCACAAAAAGAAATGGCCACTCCAAGTGACTCGCCTCACTAAGTTGGAAGAAGGTAATTTTAGTAAAGAGTTACTAAAATTTATATATAATGAAATTATATTTCATAAAATATATAAATAACTAAAAGATTAAACAGGAAACTCAAAGAATAAAATAGTTGTTTACAAAGTGAGTTTATTCTGACTATGTTCACTATAAATGTTTCATGGAGGGGTCAAATGATATATATTAGAGTCTTGAGATGTAATTTATTAATAAGGTCTAGATTGCAATTCTATTTCCATAATAACTTTGGCCTTTGTCAAGAGTTGATGCTAGCCCAAAACCCATTGGAACTAGAGTCTTATTTGTCCCCTTGGTCTCATCCTAAACCACACACTAAAATCCAATTAAGTTGGCCCAAAAGGTTAACCCAATTAGATAATTAGTTATTTATTTAATAAAAGCTATTAAATAAAATAACCATCTAGGCAGTTAAAACATATGTACGATTAAAAGAAGGAAAAAAAAATTCTCTATATCATCTTAGGAACAGATTTTTGAAAATTTAACAATTGAATAATATGTTTTTTTTTGTTCTTAACGCAAATGTCAAATTTCGTGTTAATCAGATGTTATTTATTATTTGATTCATAAACTTATTTTTATGCATAATTTTATACTACAAATATTTTTAACATTTGATTGATAACATAACTATTAATCTTTGATTTTCTCAAAATTTTGTAAGCATGAAGAATGTAAGAAAATATAATCTAATAGTAGATTGTCAAAATTTACACCCACTAAAAAGATACTAAGGGTGTGTTTGGTTAGAAGGATGGAAAAGTGAGAGGATAGAAAAAATTTCAATTTCCCACATTTTTGTTTGGTTGGGAGTAAAAAAAAATGAAAGGATGGAAAAAATGATTTTGTATAAATTTACTCATATACTCTTATTAAAAAATGATACCCAATTAAAACAAAAAAAGTGATAAGCAACCAAAAAAAAAAAAAAATCACCCAAATTTATTAAAAAAAATCATTTCTAGCTAAACAAAAACAAAAACAAAGCACCACGCCCAGGAAATCATAAGAAAAAAATAAATAATAAATAATAAAAAAGAGGAGGCAATGTTGCCTAGGAAACCATAAGGAAAACAAAGCACCACACCTAGGAAAAAAAAAAAAATAGGCAACTAGACTTTGCCTATGTGCACGGCACATAGGTAATTTTGTCATTTTACCATCAAACTCCCTCCACCCAGCTTTCTCTCCATTTTGGAAAAAGAAATTTTGTGTAAGCCCGGATGAAAAATGCTTAAGCCCCACATAAAAGTTTTCTTTCCCCCACTCTTAACCAAACAACACACAAACTCATTTTCTCTTCAAAGTTTTTCATCCACCTTATCACCTCAAACAAACACACACACCCTAAATAGAGTTGTAGTCATTGACTAATCTATAGCCAAATTTTGTCCAAGTCCTCGTATCAATCTCCTTCTCTTTTCATGAATATGTTCTTCACTCTCTTTCCTCTTTATAACTTCAATGCTATTCCATAGAGGATTCTGGCATTTTACCCCTAATTTTTTTAAAAAAATTAGCAATATGCCCCTGTTTGCAAACTATATAGGAGCGTGCCCCTATTTCGATACTCGATTATCCTAAAATCGAGTTCAATTAAATACTCAATTTGTAGAAAATCGAGTTATGCCCGATCAAACTTTAAAAAAAAAAATATTAAAAAAAAAATTTCCAGGGAACTCGAGTTTCAGGAAATCAAGTTCCATGCAAAAAAAAAATTTATAAGTGTGATTGCCCTATATACAAGGATCCCTATAGTGGCGTTTTTAATCCCTATAGTGACGTTTTAAAGTCCTATAGCGGCGTTTTCCTGCAAATTTTTTTATAAGTATAATTGGCCCATATTCAGGGTGCCCTATAGTGGCGTTTTTAAGCCCTACAGTGACGTTTTAAGACCCTATAACAGCGTTTTCCTGCAAAAAAATTTTATAAGTGTAATCGCCCTGTTCTGGGTGCCCTATAGTGGCGTTTTTAGGCCCTATAGTGACGTTTTAGAGCCCTATAGCGGCGTTTTCCTGCAAAAAATTTTTATAAGTCTCCACACCAAGTTCAAGGGGCCCTATAGTGGCGTTTTTAAACCCTATAGTGGCGTTTTAAAGCCCTATAGCAGCGTTTTGGAACTTGACTTCCCTAAAATCGAGTTCCATGCTTTTTTTTTTTTTTTAGTTTTATTCGGCATAACTCGATTTTCTACGAATCGAGTATTTCATTGAAACTCGATTTTAAGGTAATCGAGTATCGAAACAGGGACATATCCCTATATAGTTTCGAAATAGGGACATATTGTTAAATTTTTTAAAAATTAAGGGCAAAAGATTAGAATCTCCCTATTCCATAAAATTTTTTTTTTTTTTTTTTTTGTCATCATAGTACAGTAAATGAGTCTGCAAGCGGCCAAATAGACCCCTTTTTTTTTATCTAAGGAAAATGAAAAAGGTTTGTCAAGAAAAGTCATGGTAACGTCATTTTCAGAACAACCTCATACACCCACTTGTAGCTCATCCTGCGACTCATTATTTATCCAAACCATTCATTGACACGTGCTGCTTCGGATTAAGCTCAAAAAAGTGCAAATTTGGAAGCTATAGAACATACCCAGAAACATACTTTTAGAGAAATTGGCACATATAAAAATATAATGGTCCATCTATAAGCTTATCTCCTGGAAATGTCTTGGAAACATCAAGATTTAAGCCCATGCAATAAATCTCAAAAGCTAAGGGCGGCACTAACTGTTGAAACCGATTGGGACTACTGACTAAATCAAAGCTTAGGCAATGCACCTATAAATGTCACCCATAGCTTGTGTTCATGCTCATCCACAACCATATCCTCTTCCTACAAGAACAGCACTCCCTCCTTTTGTTTAAGGCTTCAACTTAACTCCTTGATGGCAAACTCTCGAATAGCAAAGTTTGTAACAGAGGTTGCACCTCCACAATATATTAGTGTCATGAGGTACAAAGCAAGAAAGATGCTGGATACAATAAATGAAGAAGAGAGAGATGCTAATGCAACAAGCTTTCTACCTTCATCCCCAAAAAATTCGTCCTCGTCATCTTCCTCTTCTCCTTTAGCTTCTTCAGCAACTCTTAATGCTGATGCTTTCTCAAAGAGGTTCATAGGCCTTTTCTGATATTTGATCATTAAAATCCTTGAAGGCTGAGCACATGCCTTTTTTTTCTTTTTCTTTTTTGAGAAACGGCTGAGCACATGCTTATGTCTTGAATGACAGCACTGTTTCACAACATACTGCACTTCCATGAGCCTAATCTCATTTGTTTTTGGAGAGTTGGTGAGACTATAAAGTGACCACTGTATCATGCAATGTAATTGATGGAATTAATGAGAAAATATGTTCTCATTTCTAATGTACAGAGCAATAATTTTATATTAATAAAGAAAATATTGCTAAGGCTTTGGCATGTAATCCACATTCATAGTTGCCTCAAGATATATTGCAGAGAAAGTAAAATTCTTGTGGTGCTGCACCTCACTGTCAGTGTCAGCTTTGACAAAGGTGGCAATCTTCTTCCCTCAAACCAGCCAATCCATAGTATAAATAACATTAACTCAAGCCTCTGGTTATACGCAAGGATACTAGGAGAACTAAAAGGCAAGATAGTTAGGCCAAATATCTTTTCATATATATAGATTTACGCCCAATTTATACATGCTGCACCTTTAAAAAAATTAAATCATTCAAGAAGTTTTTGTTTCAACAGTGTTTTTTTTTTTAACCTACAGTCAGATTAAATCTCCCTTCCACGACCACCAAGCTTATCCAATATCAAGGTCATTACTCATAAGAACATCTATCTGTAAAGTCTTCAAAATTATTCTTTTATATTCTTGAATCCTCACTATACTAAACAAACTAACTTATGGGTTTGATTGTAAACGACTTCCAATTATTGTGAAAGTTGGCATACGAGATAAGCCTGCAGAGGAGATTTAATCTAACCAAGGGTACAGCAAAATATTGATTAATGATAATTTTTTGACAAAGCTGCACAACTTAATAACTTTTAGTTGGATAAATAATTTCTTCATTCCATCATCAAATAACATATACTCTCCATAGTATATGCTTTTTTATTTTTTGATGACATATTACTTTACTCAAATTAGTTGTACATCGTAAAGCATACTATATAATAATCCTCACTGTTAATCAAACTCTTACAAGCAACTAATCCCACCTGTCAAAACCAATAATCGAGTATTCCAAAGGCTTTACACCCCTGAGGGGCTAAGCAGTTTATACTCATGCCTAGGAGGCCATGGTATATGTTTTAACACGTCAAATTTCATATCAATCAAATCTTTTACTATCCAATCAATATATATCTCTATGTGTGTGTGAGAAATATAATAAACTAAGATTTCCTATATTGATAGTCTTGATATTTGAGGAGCACTAAAGATATAAGGAGAACTTGTAAACCAACAGCTGGTTTGTCACAATATAAAAAATTATTGAATGGTATAACATTAACAAGATTTTATTTCTGGATAAATATTATATTCCTTGATATACACGAGAAATACATCAGGCCTCACTTGAATCCAACAATATATACATAAATTAAACTGCTCCATTGGAATTTTATAGCTATACCCACTTCCTAATATATATGCTCCACTAGAGAGGGAGAGAGAGAGAATACATCGAAATGTTATGCTACCAATCAATGAATTTCCCACATAGTTGCCTTGCCTGATATGGTAAAATATCAAGACACTATAATAGAGGACTGAAAAGGCCACGTTATATAGTATGATATACTTAGAAGCAGATAAACAGCAAACAGCCATTGCTCTCTTCCAGTGTGACAAACAGACAATTGTGTGCAAAATTGGGCAACTGAAAAATCAAGGGAAGACACTAGAAACACAAGAAAACCAGCTGCACAGATATTCAAGATTGCAGCATAATTATATTAAAAAATTTTAATAAAATAAAAACCAAAAGGCTAAAGTGATAAAATATACACAATTTTCACTACAATGCCAAGACTATCAAAGATTTTGAGGTTTTTTCCCTACAGACTCAATCTCCTTTACCTTGTCAGCTATATACTGGACCGTTTTTGACAGATCTTGTGTATGCTCTTCAATGTGATTGAACAGAAGGTCTACAGTTTTTCTAAGTGAAGCAGATCGCTCTCTCTCAAGGAGCAGCTGTTGAGTTAATTCTTGAATCTTCATGTTTTCATTCTACAAAGATATATAGAAGGAGAAGCTTATTTTAAAAATGTAACATAAAAGAGAGGACAGATAGTGGGAGAAAAGCATAATACAAATGAAATTCAGTTGATCTACAAAACCAACTTTAGACTGATCAATCTGCAAACTATGACCCTACAAGGTCCTCTGTTTAAGGCTAGTACCACTGGACTCACTTGATCACTTTTTGTTGGATACTTGGAATGAGAGAATAAGATGACTCCCCCCACTTACAAGATAACTGCTTAATAGGCATAGCATCCTTATTAGCAAGCATCTGATCAAATTTAAACTGAAAAGTTCCACGAGGTATTTATTTTGACAGGATTTAAACAAAAGACACCAGAAAATATTTCATTCCCTAGAGCAGTATGGCAGAGAAGGTGGTAAAAGTGGAAAAAATAAATATTTGATGCATTGTTCTTAAAAATAATATAGTAGCTGAGAGTCTGAGACTTAGACAAACATAAAGAAAAAAATTTAAACAAGGAAAAGAGAAAAAGGATTTACTAGTCACCTGAGAACATTTTTTCGACTCCTTGAAATAAACTTTTCTCTCCTTTTTTTTTTTTTAACCCTACTACTGGACAATGAATTGAATTATTTTTTAGAAATATTATTTATTATGAATTGCCTACAAGTCCAAGGGCTGTAGTGTCTAACTTTGCAATGCATCACAAGCTAAGAATATTACTGCACAAGCTTTCATGCAGATTTCCAATGAGACAAATGCAGAACTTCTCAGTCCGAATTTCTATTAGTCCAAGCGAATATGTCTGTCAAGGGCAGTAATGGTGAACAAAGAAACACTGTTTGGGAAAAGGTACTATACATCTTTTTTGTTTTGTTTTTTCTTTTTTTTAGTCAGTACTACTTATCATATTTTCAGATGGTGCATATAGTAGATTGGAAATTATCTCACAACAGACTCAAAGAACCAAAAGAAGACAATAACTCACCGGAATTTGATTTATAATTGAACAGTTTTGAGAGTTCACTGCAGTCAACGCATGAGTGTGCTCCTTCACAAACTTTGTGACAACCCATTTTCCAGTACTTAGTTTTCTTACCGAAAGCATTGCCTTGCAACCCACCCTAGTGGGAGTCCGTGGCTTAATGTTTTTCTTATTAATATCACACCTATAAGCTTTTCTATAACCCTCTTTGTTACAAACAATTGTTCGACCAATGACAGATCCATCAAGTTTAGAGCGAGATAGATAGTTTATCCGAGTTATGAAACCAAAACGCATGCTGTACGCACTGTAAAAAGCATGTGCTGCTTCTTCGGACTCAAATTCCTGACCCACATATGGTTCATCTCCTTCAACTACAGTTCCTCCCCCCCTAGAAGATTCATGAATCATTTCATCATTTTGTCCAAGACAAGAAACCTCTTCAAATGAACTTGCTATCATTGCGCCATCATTACCAAGTTCAAGCTCAATATCAGTTGAATTATCTCCTAACCCATTTTGAATGTCCACAGCAAGTTCAGGATCCACTGTAACATTCCAAATTTAGAGATATTACCTTCTGTCCTCATATCAAAGATCATACAAATGAACTCATGTCCATCACACACACGCGCACACGCACGCATATTTCCAATAGACTTAAATAGTTAAATGGATCTTAGAAATCGGTAATCAGACTGGCTAACATGCATTGCATAACCATAAAAGAGACTATAAACACAAAAACAACAGAATTGGACAATAACCAATTTCAATAGAAATAAAAACAAAGACCTCTCTATGTCCCTCTCACGACAAGCACACGCACAACCAAAATGGGCCCTCAGAATCAGTATTTGAAGTTGCTAATACACATTCCACAGCCATAAAAGCTATCACAAACATAAAAAATAAAAATAAAAACCCCACAATTTGACATTAACCCAATTTTGAAATAAATGGAAACACTAAGACCATTCACTCAAGAGTCAAAACCAAATAAATTTGTACTAAAATCAAAAACAGAAACTACAAATGTTGCACTAAAATGGGAGACATTGGACTCAGAATGAGAGCACCCCAAAAAAAAAAAAAAAAAAAAATCCATTTTTTCCTATATAAAACCCAATTGAATTTTAAATCAAAGAGAGTCCCATTTTCCATATGAAATGATATGATAGATACAGTAGAAATTCACATTAGAATTTAGAAGCTTTAAAATTTTAAAAAAAAATATATATAAATTAAAAATATAAATTTCCCTTAAAGCTAATTCTGGGGTCTGATTTTGGGATAAAAGGGAAATTTTGTAAAGTGAAACTTACTGAATCATTGAGATTTTGTAGCCGAAGATCCTTCCAGAGACAGCAACTGATCCAGAGCAGAGACTAGAGAGAGAAAGGGACAGTGATTATAGATTTTTTTTTCCCCCCTCTCTCTGTTTGTTGGTTATATGGGCTTTTGGGTTAATAATGGGTCGGACTGGCTCAGCCCATATTATCTGAAAGGGCCGAAACACAGCCCATAATTGGGCTCAATTTGAGTCCAATGAACAATAATTTGACGGTTTTTTTTTTTTTTAAGGAAAAAATTTGAATTGATGACAATCCAATATATCAAAGAGGAAAAATGCCAAGAGATCTCCTAAATTTTAGGGTAGTGGCCATGATATCCCCTGAAATTTTATTTTGGTCAATTTACTCCCTGAATTTCTTAGAAGTTTCAAATAGAGACATTTGGTAGCAAACATAGATAGAGAGAGACTAGGCCACCATACAGCAGAGGTGCCTCTGGCGAACTCAAGGATAAGTTCTCTATAATATTTTTGAGAAACATGTTCTCTATATAATAGGTTTTGTTAGTTTTTAGACCTCTTAAAATACAATTGAATTAACCTAGTTAATTAGTCAAATTATTACTTAGTCCAAATTCCAAATCTAGGTTATCACAATCAAACAATCATATCATGCATAGCAGCGGAAAATAAAAAACACAACGATATGATAACCTAGGAAAACCAAACCAGTAAAAAACCTAGGGATGATTTAACCTAGCTATCCTTAAGGTAAAAAGGAAATCCACTAGAAAGAATCGAAGTTTTACAATAGCGACTTAGATCACTAACATCCTATTACTACCCACCAATAGAAATTTACTGACACGATCACGTGCAAACTCCGAGACCACGGACTCCTTCTTTCTTTGGCCTTTGCAAAACACAAACACCTACGTTTGTGACTTTAAGATCTCATTCAAAGGTTTAGCAGCACAAACTCTCTTGTTTGTGACTCCAAGACCACCCTTGAAGGTTTAAATCATCAGCACCTTTGATAACTAGAGGAGGCAGCAACTTCTACAATACCGGATCTTGAGATTCTTCAAGTAATAACACCGGTAGAAGATATGAGAGAGTTTTTTAGGAACAAAACCCTAAATACAAAAAATGCACACTCTTCTCTCTCTAAAAAGTCTTATAAAAAAGTGCTTAGAGTTTCCTTTATATACTGAGAGAAGTAGATCTGAAACCCTAATCCTTAATAGGTTTGAACTGCTGTTTGGGCTTAATTAAAATTCTGCAGATACGACTTTCAATCGATTGAGCCTGTCTTTCGATCGATCGAACCAGACAGATTATGAAATCTTCTTCTTGCAGTTTGTATGTTCTTGAATCTTGACTTGAATCACCTTGAGCACTGTCTAATAATACCTATAGACTCTAAAATCTATATCTAGACAAGTTTGTGTTCACGATTTGCCAATTGTTCTAAACTTTTAGAACCTAACAATCTCCTCCTTTAGCAATTCTTGACAAAACTTTCATACAAAATGAAATGTTCAAATACAAAAACAACCTAATACAATAAAATGCCCAATTACATCACAAATCCCAATCAAAGACTCCTAACCAAGAAGTTACCAATAAGAGGTAGAAGATATTGATCAAAATGTACCTGTCTTTCCTGAAACACTCAACAAACACATCACCGCATGTGTGAAAAGAAAGACATATAAATAATAATATGAAACACAAAATAAAAACAAAAGTAAACTAACTCTCCTCCTAAGTTAGATACATGAAAAAAAATTTTACATTCTCCCCCTTTCAAACAATTTCAACTCCTCCTAAACAAAGCAAATAGGATTCCCACATATCAACTATTTCTCCCCCTTTTTGTCACGTATTGACAAAGACAACTCATACAAAGAGTAAACAGCCAACATACGCAACAAAAATCAAGAGAAAATAGAGAATTAAGGGAATACAAAACAATTCAACTCTATAGAAAATAAAGACAACCCCCCCCCCCTATGAACAACACAGGTTAAAAACAAGCTTCTCCCCCTATAAAAATAGAAAAAACAAAACAAGTTTTGGGAAAAATTTAGGAGGTAGGGAAAAGAAAAACACACTAACCAAACTTAAAAACTAAGTTCAGGATACACATGAAGAAAAATATTCTCTCTTTAAATAAATACAAACTTGACACTATGTGACCCATAAATAGTTGCATAAGTAGAGAAAATATTAGCGTATTGATTATCCAACATATTTCTTAAGAAAAATATATACTACAGTGCACACATAAAAATAGCATATACTAAAAAGTATATAGCTCAAAAATTAATCAATCAATTTATAAATCAAGTTGAGTACCCAATTTAGCAAAGTGTATGCATGTTATGTGTTAAAACAATGAGAGATATGACTGCAAAACTGTAAGATGGATACAAAACACAATGCAATGCATGTGAATCCTAAACATAAATGATGCATGAAAAAAAATTTGGTCAAATACTTAAAAATTGAAAATTTTCAATTTCGATCGATCGAGCATCAATCAAATGCCAATCGAGTCAGGCAGAAACTAAACTTGAAAAATCTGGAATTTTTCGATTGATCAAAAATCACACTTAATCGATCGAAAATCTGGAAAAACCAAATTTTTGAAAAACAGAAAAATTTTATGCAGAAACTCCTCAAAGCATAGTATTTTATGAATAGAATGCATGAGTATGAGATGAAATGTTTTTCAAAAACACTTGTATTCAACCCAGATCTTCCAAAAACACATTTTTGAATCAATTTGTCCTCAACAACTCAAACATTAAACATATTTTGCATTAAAATCAAAGAACATATAATCTTGAATGGCCACAACAAGATCACATACAAAACAATGTACCAAGTTTAGCAAAAAGTAACTTGTGTAGTGTGTGCAACTAGCAAAAGTTTGAAAAATATGTGAGGTGATATGTAAATAGAAATCAATCACAATTTCTACAAAATACATCACATAGAATTTAACAGAGACTATCACCAAAAGAGTTAGACATCATATAACTCTCACATCTCCTAAAAAATAAGCTTGCAATTATGTAAGTTTCTTGATTTGTATCATATTGTACACACCAATTTTTATTTAATCAAAAACTTATTAAAATAGCCGGGATAATGTACACATCAATTTTATTTGATTGATTTAATTATAGTCCAATAATGTACACACCAATTTTAACATTTAAACCGAGACTACACCTTATTTTCTTTTTGTGCATGTGCTACATTTTCTCGAGTACAAAATCTTACAATATGTACTAAGGTATTTATGATTGGCTAGTAAATAGTGATAAGATGGTTATTTATGCCTTTCTTAATAAGTTCAAGTTTGACAGTCAAAGACATGTGACTTCAAGATCAAGACAAAGTAATCAAAAACTATAAACATCTCCCACAAAACATGCACTACAAAGCTCAAACTAGTAAAGTGCAATAAAAGAAACTCATCCAAGTTAAACAAGGTACATAAACATGTTATGTAAAGATAATATGGCCAATCCTTAATTATAAATCCAAGATGTGAAATACAAAACACAAAAATCTTTTTGGTAAAAAATTATGACAAAAAACAAAAAACACACATTATGCTAAATGAACAATGCAAATGCAATGCATGACAATGCATAACTAAGCTATAGAGGGTACACAAACAAGAAATATCAATTTCTTAATTAACCCATGAGTACATGTACAAACTAGTACATACTTACACAAAATCAGAAATAGCTTAGCACTAATATAACACATACTATCCAAGTTTCTCTACAATGTCAAGCATATTCTAAATCAAGAGAGAGAGATCATAATTCGTGAAATCCTCAAAAAAAATAAAACTAGACACAAAATAAAATATTTTTGTCTTTTTGAAATTTTCAATGTTTTTGGATTTTTTTTTTTTTTTTTAAAAAGTCTGTTGGGTTCTAAAATTTAGGATTTTATGTATTTAGAACTCTAATGTTGTTGGCAAACCATGATCAAAACAATGTATTTAGAAGTGTTTTAAGCTAGCTCAAAGTTGTGTGTCAATGTAAAGTTGGAATCGAGTTAAAGCAGGAGGCATTGTGCCTTTCGGCCTGGCTCGATCGATCAAAGCTTAGGCTCAACCGATCGAAGCTCGGGCAGAATGCTTTTCTACAGATTCGTCCAACTCAGTCCTATTTGTTTTAAACGTTTTTAGGGTTTCTTATTTGTCCTAAGTATAAAAGGCAAACCCTAGCCACGTTTTAGTGTTGTTTATATTTGCGGTTTGTGTAAATCTCTTGTGAGATCTAGAGGAGCTTTCCTTTACACAAGTTTAGGGTTTTCAAGGAGAAAATTTATCTACACCTTGATGATCAATTCAGTTGCTGCCATTAAAGTTTAAAGAATACACAAGCGAGTGTGCTTGTAGCTGGTGGGAATCCAAGAAAGAAGGAGTCCGTGGATTCGGAGCTTGCACGTGGTCGTGTCAGTAAGTTCTACTGGTTGGTAGCAATAAGAAGTCGAGCGTAGGGGCTTGTAAGTCTTATTGTATGAACTTTGATTCTTTCAAGATAGTGGATTCAAGTTTACCTTGAGGATAGCTAGGTCAAATCCTCCCCAGGTTTTTACCGGTTTGGTTTCCTAGGTGATCATATCTTGTGTTATTTATTTTCCGCTGCTTTGCATGATTTGATATTTTATTTTGTGTTAACCTAGACTTGTTTAATTAGACTAAGTAACAACTTGACTAATTACCTAGGTTTAATCAATTGTTTAAGGGGTCTAAAAACTGTCAAGTGGTATCAGAGTGGGTAGCTCTTTTGTTGTTGATCTTTTGATCACTGAGCTGATCCTTGACCACTTTGGTATGGATTTTTGGAAATTTTTTCTACTTATTCATCAACTTGCTTACTTTGTATATTTGTCTCTTGTTGAGTTTGTTAAATCTTTCCTTGAACATCTTGGTCTTATCATATGTGGTAATAATTATTTGTGTTATACTGCCTTAATCGCCTTAAAGGCACGTGATTATTGTCTTTGGTATTTGAATAGTGGTTGTTCCAAGCATATGACAGGAAACAAAGGATTATTCAAGACTCTTTTTGAAGGAAAGATTGGGACAGTCACTTTGGAGATGGAAGCAAATCTGTCATCAGAGGCATTGGAACTGTGGACATCCCAGGGTTACCGGTCTTTAAAGATGTTTGGTATGTTGATGGACTAAAGGCAAATTTACTCAGCATCAATCAGATTTGTGACAATGGACTAAATGTTCTCTTCACTAAGCATGAATGTGAGATACTTGATGGTGGAGGTGACTATATGTGTGTTGGTGTACGAACAGCAGACAACTGTTATGGATTGACACCAAGCATAAGCAACAAGTGTTTTAGTGCAAAGATTGATCAAGTTGATTTGTGGCATCAACGGTTGGGGCATGCAAGTCATAAGCAGTTAGAAAAGATTTCAAAATGTGATGCTGTTGTTGGTTTACCTAAATTTGAGAAGATAGATAAGTGCATATGTGGACCATGTCAAATAGGTAAACAGATAAAATCTAAACACCCGTCTGTGGCTAGTGTTCAAGCTTCAAGACCTCTGGAGTTACTGCACATTGATCTTATGGGTCCTGCTCGAGTTCAAAGTTTGGGAGGAAAGAAATATATTCTAGTGGTTGTGGATGACTTTACCAGATATACTTGGGTTGTGCTCTTAAAAGATAAAGCTGAGGCTCCTGAGAAGATGATACATCTGTGTAAGAAATTGCAGGTTGAAAAAGATACAGTGGTAGCCAGAATCAGAAGTGACCATGGAAGAGAATTTGAGAATACCAAGGTAGCTACTTTCTGCAATGAATAGGGCACACATCAAGAATTTTCATCACCTAAGACACCGCAACAAAATGGAATAGTTGAACGAAAAAATAGGGTCGTTCAAGAGATGGCACGTGTGATGTTGCACAATAAAAAATTGCCAAAATCTTTCTGGGGAGAAGCAGTTAACACTGCTTGCCATACACTAAACCGGGTGTATTTCAGACTTGACTCCAAGAAGACTCCCTATGAACTCTAGAGAGGAAAGAAGCTAGTTGTCAAGTATTTCAGGATTTTTGGTAGTGATTGTTACATTCTACGTGATAAAGAGCACCTAGAGAAATTTGATGCTAAGAATGACAAAAGATATTTTCTAGGGTACTCCTCTACTAGTAGGGCATATAGAGTGTACAATCTGAGAACCAAAACTGTCATGGAATCTTCAAATGTTGTGATCAATGATGAAGTATGTCTAGAAGCATATCCAAAAAGTACTACTCAAGTTCAAGATAAGCCAATGGAGGTTAATGACTCTCTCCCTGATGATTATGTTGTGAAACATAGTGATGAAGAGCTAATGGTGTTGAATGATGCAATATCTGTGCCATCAAGTCTTGAACCATCCACTTTAGTTCATGAGACTCAACAGGTTTAACATGAGTTTAGTCATTCATCAGAACAAAGAGGTACATCCAGATCTCTGGTTAAAGGTCCTTCCTCTAGAGTAAGGCTGAATCATCCCTCCTCAAATATATTGGGAAGTCTGAATGACAATATGAGATTAAGGTCAAAAGCCTTAAGTGTAATTACACACTTATGCTGTCTGTCCCAATTTGAACCGAAGAAGGTAGATGAAGCACTTCAAGATGCTGATTGGGTGAACTCTATGCATGAAGAACTTCATCAATTTGTTCGGAATGATGTGTGGGAATTAGTTCCTAGACCAAAGGGTGTGAATGTAACTGAAACTAAGTGGATCTTCAAGAACAAGTCAAATGAACATGGCACTGTCATCAGAAATAAATCAAGACTTGTTGCTCAAGGCTACACACAAGTGGAAGGGATTGACTTTGATGAGACTTTTGCTCCAGTAGCAAGATTGGAATCCATTAGGATATTGCTAGCTATAGCTAGTCATCTAAACTTCAAGTTATATCAAATGGATGTCAAAAGTGCTTTCTTGAATGGAATGTTGCAAGAAGAAGTTTATGTTGAACAACCTAAAGGATTTGTTGACCCTCACAGACCGGATGATGTGTATAAATTGAAGAGAGCACTGTATGGTTTGAAACAAGCTCCACGGGCTTGGTATGATAAATTGACTGCATATCTTACTGAGCACGGCTTCAAAAGGGGATTTGCAGACACTACTCTCTTCATAAGAAATGATAAGAATAGTTTTGTTGTAGCTCAAATTTATGTAGATGATATTGTTTTTGTTGCTACTAATGACTCTCTTGCTCATTCTTTTGCAGATGAAATGAAGGCAATGTTTGAAATGAGTATGGTTGGTGAACTAACATATTTCTTGGGATTACAGGTGAAGCAAATGGATTTAGGGATCTACATCAACCAAGCCAAATACGCAAAAAATCTAGTCAAGAGATTTGGACTGGACCATGCTGCCCATGCTAGAACACCAATGTCCTCCAATGCAAAACTAACAAATGATCCATCAGGTGAGTCTGTTGATGTTACACTATACAGAAGTATGATTGGATGTTTGTTATATTTGACTACTAGTCGGCCTGATATTGCTTTTTAGTGTTGGTATTTGTTCTAGATTTCAGTCTAACCCTAAGATTTCACACTTAAATGCTGTCAAAAAAATAATTAAATATGTTGCTGGAACTTGTGACCATGTATTATTTTATAGCAAAGAGTCTAATCTGTCTCTTGCTGGTTTTTTTTATTCTAATTGGGCTGGTAATGCTGATGATAGAAAAAGCATCACTAGTGGATGTTTTTATGTTGGTGCTAACCTTGTTGCCTGGATGAGCAAAAAGCAAAATTATGTGTCCTTGTCTACTGCCGAGGCAGAATATATTGCTGCTGGAAGTTGTTGCTCACAACTTCTTTGGATGAAAAATGTTTTAACAGATTATGGGATATCCCAAGATACCACGGTGGTTTACTGTGATAACTCTAGTGCTATTGACATATCTAAGAATCTTGTTCAGCATTCTAAGACTAAGCACATAGAGATTAGGTATCACTTCATTAGGGATCTCGTTGAAAGAAAAATTGTGTCTTGAGTATATTCCTACTGAGCGTCAGAATGCCGACATTTTTACCAAACCTCTTGATAGAAGTAAGTTTGAGACTCTTCGTCAAGTGATTGGTGTAATTCTGTGTCCCTGATTTGTCTTTGGCCTCTTAGTCCTTCTGTTTCATTGTTCTACCCTTTGTGACCATTGTTCTTTGGTTTTTTTTTTTTTTTTTTTTTTTTTTTTTTTTTTTTTTTTTCTAGGATTTGCATAGCATAACATTCATGCATTTCATTCTAAGTGTTTTTTTTTTTTAATTAAAATAAAAAAAAAAGGGAAGAAAAAGGAAGCACATTTTGTTTTGCACTATTCTTCTTGGTTTTTGAGAACAAGGTTGGTTAATTTATTTTCACATAACATGTCTTTTGTACCTTGTTTAGCTTTGATGAGCTTATTTATTGCACTTGACTAGTTGAAAATTTGTAGTGCATGTTGTGTGGGAAAGATGTGTATAGTTTTTGATTACTATGTCTTAATTTTGAAGTCACATGTTTTTAAATGTTTGACTTGAACTTTTAGAGGAAGGCATAAATAACCATCTCACCACTGTTCACTAGCCAATCATGAACACCTTAGTGCATATCATAAGATTTTGTGCTCGAGAAAGTGTAGCACATGCACAAAAGGAACATAAGGTGAAGCCTCGGTTAAAATGCTTAATTCTTAAAATCTAATTGGTGTGTACTATTAGGCTTGATGCCAAACTCACATAACTTAAAATTGGAATGTATATTATGAGGCATAAATACAAGAAATTTACATGATTGCAAGCTTTTGATCTAGGAGATGTGAGAGTTATTTGATGTAACTCTTTAGGTGATAGTCTCTTTTAAATTCTGTGTGATGAATTTTGTAGATTTTGTGAATGATTGCTATTCACATATCACCTCACATATATCTCTAGTCTTTGCTAGTCGCACACACTACACAAGTTACTCTTTGCTAAACATTGTACATGTTATTGTGTGTATTTATGGTTTGACCAACCAAGTTATTGCAATTACTTTGAATTATGTGCAAACTAAATTTGTTGCTTGAAAATTTGTGGAGAATCCAAGAAATTTTGTTTTTGGGAATTTTGGGCTTAAAATTCTTGATTGGAAAATCATATCATCTCATACTCATGCATTTTTGTTCTTAAATTTCAATGCTTTGAGTTAAATCATCTTGTTTTTCAAAAATTGTGTTTTTCCTCAAAAATATGGTGAGCCTCTGCCTGATTCAATCGGTCCATTCTGTTTTTCGACTGATCGAAATTTTTAAAATTTTTTAAAATTTGAGAGAGGGAGTCTCTGTCTGTTTCGACCGGTTGAGGCTGATTTTCGACCGATCGAAACTCGTGAATCAGGTTTTTAAAAAAGCAAAATTAGACTTTTTCAAAGGCACTTTTCAAATAGTTCTTTACTTTTCTCTCTCTCCGCGTTGGCTCTAGGCTCCACCATCCAATTTTTTTTTTTGTCGTTTCCCTTCAAGATTTTTGCAAGGTTTTTGTCCTTAGAAGCCGGTAAGTCCCTTTTGCCCTTCTTTTTCAAGTTTATTTCTTGATTTCATGCATTTTTCATGCATTATCATGGGTATTTTCGGCACTTTCAAACATATTGGGGTTTTTGATGATTCGAACCTATTCTTGTGTAATTGATCAATGGGTTTTTGTGCTATGATGTTATAATGATGTTCCCTATAGTTTAATTTGATCAATTTTGTGGTTTTTGAAAAATTGAAAATTCTAGGGTTTTGAATTTGATCCGAATTGGAGATTTTGTCAAATTGGCTTAAATTGATGAAATTGGCTTATCCAATTGATGTATTTGGTAATTATTTTTGTTATTATATCCTGTGTAATGATCAATTCGTCAATATTTTTCAAATTAATCAAGTGGTTTTTCAAATTTTGGGGTTTTTTTGTGTTAAAAACCTTAATGTTCAAGCTAATTTTGTAATTTGAACTTTTTGGACTTAATTCACTACATTAGAACATGCATCATGACATTTAAACTTGTTCATGCATCATATAGATTTTTATTCTATATTTTGTTTTTATACTAACTTGCAATCTGCCATTGGTTTTGGTTTTGTGGTTTTGTTCTTTCGCTCTGTGTTTTGATCCTTATCTTAGCACCATGCTTAGGAAAACTAGAGCCCATAGGACCACTTTCACTTCCTCTGAGTCTCCCACTAGAGTTGAGCTGTTTAAGAATGATAAGTGTAGAGAAGCCTATGACACTTTAAACTGTAAGCGTAAGATCTGGTCTGAGCGAGTTGTTGTGTTAGATGCGCTTGATCCGGCCATTAGGGCCAATTTTGAGTCTAGAGGTTGGTTGCCTCTCGCAGAGATAGATCATCCACCCCCGACCGCCCTGATTAGAGAGTTCTACTCGAACCTCTCTTGCCACATCTATGATTCCAACACCCTAGTTAGGAGTTGGATACGAGGTGTAGAGTTCACCATTACCACTCGGGTAGTGGCTAAGGCTCTTGGGGTGCCGGTTGTTCGGGATGCTGACTATCCCTATGATGAGTCACCCTCATTAGACGTTGTCATGTCTTACATCACTGGGTCATCTATCCAGTGGGGTTCTGATCCTCGGATCATGTTCGCTGAGCTTACCGAGACGGTCTATCTCCTCTTTAGGATTGCGTGTCATTCCTTGTGGCCTTTCTCTCACTTCCACACCATCCCTTTAGAGCGATGTGTGTTTTTGTACGCCTTTGTTTCTAGAGCGTCTATCAGTTTTCCTCACTTGTTCCTTCGTTCTTTGAACGAGATTCATAGGAGTTCTGCCGTAGGACATGCACTGATTCATCCTATTTTCATTCATAGGATTTTGCTCTACTTAGGTCTAGATGGTTTTCTATCTAGTGAGCCTGTTCATGTGATTGCTCCCATAGGTGCCGCCTTTCTTCGTCAGAGGGCTGCTCTGTTGAGAGTTACTCCTTCTCATCCTAGAGGTGCGTCATCTAGTGGTGTTCCCCCTCCTCCCTCTTCTACAGGTACTGCTACTGTTGAGACTTCAGGTGCTGCTATTGATGCTGATGGTCCTCTACCGACTGCTTCGGATGATTTAGACATTCGTCGCACGTTGGATCATGTCTTGACCGTTCAGGCGGCTCAAGGACAGATTTTGGTGGACGTGCTTGATAAGATCCGTACCTTGCGTGCGGAGTTGGCGCAGTTTAGACCACTTCCCTTTTGATGATGGATATTATGTTTGCCCTTTGGCATTCCGTCACAAAAAGGGGGAGTACTATTTTGAGTTTTTGTTTTCAGGGGAAGTTTATTTGTTTTTGGTTGGAGCTTGTGGAGTTTAGATTGTATCTAGGTGCTTCACTTTGTACTTATGCATTTTTAGCTCTTACCTTGTTTTTGATGGGTTATTCATGTTAGGGGGAGTTTTATGTTTTGTTGGTACTTTATTTGTTTCTTGTTTCAAACTGCTTATTGATTTATATTTATGAGTTATTCATTGATATATGTCTCTATTTGTGTGTTGTTTGAAATCAAGAAGTTATTTTGTTTTACTTGTATTATTTCCACACATGCGGTTATGCATTTTGTTTAGTGTTTCAGGAAATATACAGGTTGATTCAATTGAGCTGCTGTCAACACTTGTAACTGATGGATAGTAGTTAGGATTGAATTTGGTTTATGAGCATTATTTTGTAAAGGGCTTTTCATTTTGTAAACTTTGAGCTTCTAAGTTGTGTTTTGTCACGGATTGCCAAAGGGGGAGTTTGTTAGGTTCTAAAGTTTAGGATTTTATGTATTTAGAATTCTAATGTGTATTGTTGGCAAACCATGATCAAAACAATGTGTTTAGAAGTGTTTTAAGCTAGCTCAAAGTTGTGTGTCAATGTAAAGTTGGAATCGAGTTAAAGCAGGAGGCATTGTGCCTTTCGGCCTGGCTCGATCGATCGAAGCTCAGGCAGAATGCTTTTCTGCAGATTCGTCCAACTCAGCCCTATTTTTTTTAAAACGTTTTTAGGGTTTCTTATTTGTCCTAAGTATAAAAGGCAAACCCTAGCCACGTTTTAGTGTTGCTCATATTTGTGGTTTGTGTAAATCTCTTGTGAGATCTAGAGGAGCTTTCCTTTACACAAATTTAGGGTTTTCAAGGAGAAGATTTATCTACACCTTGATGATCAATTCAGTTGCTGCCATTAAAGCTTAAAGAATACACAAGCGGGTGTGCTTGTAGTTGGTGGGAATCCAAGAAAGAAGGAGTTCGTGGATTCGAAGCTTGCACGTGGTCGTGTCAGTAAGTTCTACTGGTTAGTAGCAATAAGAAGTCGAGTGTGGGGGCTTGTAAGTCTTATTGTATGAACTTCGATTCTTTCAAGATAGTGGATTCAAGTTTACCTTGAGGATAGCTAGGTCAAATCCTCCCCAGGTTTTTACCGGTTTGGTTTCCTGGGTGATCATATCTTGTGTTACTATTTTCCGCTGCTTTGCATAATTTGATCTTTTATTTTGTGTTAACCTAGACTTGTTTAATTGGACTAAGTAACAACTTGGCTAATTACCTAGGTTTAATCAATTTTTTAAGAGATCTAAAAACTGTCAAAGCCTAAAAAAAAACAAAACAACCAAAAACAAAAAAAAGCAAAACATGTCCATAAACAATTGAAAGAATTAAATCAGGGACAAGTCAGCAACACTCACCTTGGAGAATCTTTTCTCACCCATATAGCACGAGTCTTCGGCTTTGTAGGTGAAAATCCATGTGAAGCAGAGTGTATTTGAGAGATTACACCAATCCTCTTAGAAATACTAAAATCTTGCAAATTCCTTTCACAAGCCAACAAGCTCAAATTTTTCAAAAAAATATGAAACAATTTATATGGACTTATGGCAAGAGAAATATCATCACAAATCCTAAACTGAAACACAAAATGCTTAAATTTCAGTTTATGACAATTAGGACGAATGTGACCACGGACACCACAAAAGTGGCAAACAAGAACAAATTTAGGAACATCAGTATTCCTAGTGGGGTTTCCGGTCACAGGCTTTGGTTCTTGCCTCAACAAAGAACAATTTGGTCTAATATAACCAACAACACCACAAAGATGACAGGTAGGCACAAAAACAGATTTATTATGCTCTCTAACAGTAGGTTTAGACATAGGTTTAGAAACTTCAACGTCTACATCAGAACTTTTACCTTTTTCTAACCTAGCAAAATAAGCATTTTCTTTATTATTCCTCTTAAAATGAGGGATATAAGCTTTCTCAGTTTTAGGCTTAAGAGAAACAGAAACACTTCTGTTATCTACAGCAAGCTTGGTATTAGTCAAATTTTCAATTTTAGCTTTAAATTCAACCAACTCTTGTTCCAAGCTTTTCATCTTCTCATCTTGAGAGGAAATTTGATTTCTCAAAAATTCATTCTTTCTATTAGATTCATCTAATCTAACTGCCAATTCCTCTTTTTCAAGATTAGCCAATTTTAACTCTTCCTTGAATTTCTTAGCAATTTTCATAGATTTCAATAATTCTTTACGAAGAGTTTCACAGGCATCAATAAAATCAACAGAAGCATGAGCAGAAACATGATTAGAAAGACATTTCAAATTATCCATGACAACAAGGGTCAAGGATCAGCTCTTAGATCAAAAGAACTAAAACAGAAGAGTTACCCGCTCTGATACCACTTGTTAGTTTTAGAGTCCTTAAAACACAATTGGATTAACCTAGTTAATTAGCCAAGTTATTACTTAGTCCAAATTCCAGATCTAGGTTATCACAATCAAACAATTATATCATGCATAGCAGCAGAAAATAAAAAACACAACGATATGATAACCCAAGAAAACCAAACCGGTAAAAAACCTGGGGAGGATTTAACCTAGCCATCCTCAAGGTAAAAAGCAAATCCACTAGAAAGAATCGAAGTTTTACAATAGCGACTTAAACCACTAACATCCTATTACTACCCACCAGTAGAAACTTACAGACATGACCACGTGTGAGCTCCAAGACCACAAACTCCTTCTTTCTTTGGCCTTTCCAAAACACGAACACCCACGTTTGTGACTTTGAGATCCCACTCAAAGGTTTAGCAACACAAACTCTCTTGTTTGTGACTTCAAGACCACCCTTGAAGGTTTAGATCATCAGCACCTTTGATGACTAGAGAAGGTAGGAACTTCTACAATACCAGATCTTGAGATTCTTCAAGTAATAACACCTGTAGAAGATATGAAAGAGATTTTTAGAAACAAAACCCTAAATACAAAAGAGGCACACTCTTCTCTCTCTAAAAAGCCTTATAAAAAAGTGCTTAGGGTTTCCTTTATATACTGGGAGAAGTAGATCTGAAGCCCTAATCCTTAATAGACTTGAACTGCTGTTTGAGCTTAATTAAAATTCTACAAATACGACTTTCGATTGATTGAGCTTGTCTTTCGATTGATTGAACCAGACAAATTATGAAATCTTCTTCCTGCAGCTTGTATGTTCTTGAATCTTGACTTGAATCACCTTGAGTATTGTCTAATAATACCTATAGACTCTAAAATCTATATCTAGACAAGTTTGTGTTCACGATTTGCTAATTGCTCTAAACTTTTAGAACCTAACAAGTTTTGAGTAATTTTGAATTTTATTTGTTGGGTTATGAATTTGAATTTTGTAATGTTTGAGTTTTAAAACTTTGAATTGGAGGTGTAATTGTGGAATTTAAGTGGTTACAACTTATGGCTATTGGTTAAAGTTGTAAATCTATGTTCATTTCGAGTTTGTTTTATAAGCCAAATTTGAGGAAGTTTGGTGGTACTGAAACATTTGCAATCTAGAATAACGCTTAGGGCCCATTTGGTACATGTGTTTAAACACATGTTTTCAGTTTTAATACAACATTACATATATTTTCACACACTTTTTCACCCACATGTATTTCCAAAAAAAATTAAAACTATTGTTTAAACACATGTACCAAACAGGCCCTTATTATTTAGAGAATAATAAGAGATAGGTTGTATTGTCTAGAACATTAAATTTGAATATAGAGGTACAAAGCAGTTTTGATTTATCATGTTATCTTACTCGGTTGCAACTTTTAGTGAAAGTTTATGATTCAATCTACTAGCCCCCTTTCTTTTATCTTGTTATCCTACTTGGTGAGATGAAGCCAAGGTTGAAAAGAGGGATGCCGAGGTGGTTGTGGTTAGATCATCTATTTGTCACTCTTACCAAGGTTTCTTTTTCTTCTTCCATAGAAACTAAATTTGGTATTCTAGAGCTCACAAATATCTCACGTATATATTTAGTATTTTAACAGCAAACTAACTGAGGTATTGATTTGGAACTTGTTTGAAGATTAGAGAGTAAATTGGAAATTATAAAATTTCAGGAGTCATGGTCACTATCTCAAAGTTTAAGGTGTCTCTTGGCATTTTTCCCTTTCAAAGACACACAACAGCCATGTAGCTTAATTGGTTGGCAACTCTTGGTGATTCCAAATAAGACATCTAGGGTTCAAAATTTCAAATCCTCCCTCCCCTAACTATTTTATTATTAAATAAAATTAAATTAAAAATTAAAAAAATAGCAAAGACTCTACTAATATTAATTTTTTTTCTTGTTTTGGCGAAAAAGCACACAAAGAAGAGGGAAATACATGCACTACAAAACACACACACACACACACACAAAAAAACAATGTTTTTTTTTTTCAATAAAGTCAAAATTGTTGCAATAAACTCCTACTATTGCAACAAAGTCTGTGGCAAATGGTTATTGCAACAAAAAGCTTTGTTGCAATAACATTTCATTTTTGGAGAAAAAAACACATACAAGAGAAAGGGAAATGCAAGCACTACAAGAAAAAAGGTATGTTGCAATAAAGTCAAATTTTTTGCAATAAACTTTTATTGCAACAAAAAAAAATCAAATAAAATTTGCACACTGTTGTAACAAAGTCTATGCCAATAGATTATTACAACAAAAAACTTTATTGCAATAACATTTCTTTGCAATAGATTCGTTACAGTAAAGGACTTTTAATATTAAAAAAAAAAAAAAAAAAAAAAAAAAAAAAAAAAAAAAAAACTATTGCTACCAAGATAGTTATTGCAATAAAATTTCGCAACGATTAGTTTTCGTGGCAAAAGGTACAATTGACAATTGATTGAATGATTTTGCAATAACAAAATTCATTGCCATAGCTTATTGCAACGAATTGATTTGCAAGAGGTGAAAAAATTAAGATTCATGTAACTGATCCCAATGTTGGGATTAATATTTAGTTGAATCAAGTTGCATGTATTTGTTGAAATATGTTTGTCACAGTAGAAGGTGTTTACTTGTAACCATCTTCTTTTTTCTTGCTGAAAGGTAGATTTCATTCAACAAAGACAAATAAAGCTACAAGCATTCACAACATATGACACAAAATCAAAACTACTTCTAGCAACATACACAGATCCAATGCTCCTAAGGATTAGAACATTCACAAGTAACCAAATTCAAAATAGAGGGAGGCAGCTCCCATGGCGCAAGCATAAAGAGTTTTGCATGGTTGCTTTTAGCTTACCTCCTCTTAATATGGTACATACATGGTATTTAATCATAAATCATTAATACCAACCTATGCTACTGACTTTTCCAATAATATTTTTGATGTTTTTCATGCAAGATAAAACGTTTGAGCATCCATACTTACAAGCCATTGGATCACATACGTAAGTACCCACTCTCTACTTTGTAGAAAAAAAATCATTTTATACATAAGTTTAGTGCTATCAGGTTTTTTTTTTTTTTTTTTTAAGCGAAATTAGTAAACAAGTAGTAATTGATGTTTGTTATTGAGAAAGTACTCACTATCGACATATAGCACAATAAGAAAAGGTTCTTGCAACAAAAAATTTTTGTTACATAATGTCAAAGTCATTGCAATGAAATCTTATTACAAAACAATCATTGCACGCTATTATAATAAACTCTGCCACAATTTGTTATTTCAACAAAAGCTTGCGTTGCAATAAACAATTTTTAATATTTAAAAAATAAATTTATTGAGATAACTCAAGATAACAATAGATTTTGTTGCAGTAAGATTGTTTAAGTGCACAAACTAATTCTAAATGATTGTTTACACAAAAAGTACTATATACGAGATAGAACTTTTTTTTATAAGCTTCAAATTTCATTCAAATTACAAAAAAGGAATTACAATCCACCTTACACACATAGAAACTAAGACACTTGGCAGATTTAGTTTATTGAAACAAAAGGACTAGGAGGACCTAAGAGAGAGTTTGGCAGCTTCATGTGTAGCTACATTACATTCTCTTTTGACCCACAAGAAAGTGCAACGATTAAAGGACTTAGCTAAACATAAAATATTACTGAGTACATTGCTAATAGACTAATTTGGGGTGAAGCATGGAGAAGAAAGGGGGTTAAAGCATGCTTTTGCGTCTCCTTCAATAATGACTTGGTTCCATCCTTCAATCATTGCAAGCTGCACTGCCCAAAGGATAGCATTTGCCTCAACTTGAAGAGATGAGCAAGAGATATGAGTCTTTGCCCAAACTTTTATGATATCACCTTTATCATCCCTTGCAACAGCAACTAGCAAAAAAGAAGAGTTGTCCAATGCAGCATCCACGTTTATCTTGAACTAACCAGTGGGGGAATTTATAAGTGATAGGTCATGTTAGAGGATTTATCTTGGTGGACATTAAGGCTACGTATTTCCTTGCTTTCTGTAGGATATTCTTGATGGATATTTGGATTTCAATGCTGCTACCTTATTGAAGAACCTGGTTTCTCACATGCCATATTTCATCCATTACTAAAGCTACATGGAAGGATACCAACCATGGGTCTTTCAAAGAGTATAGAGCTTTAGGAGGATCAAGTAATGGTTTAATAATACCTTGTATGGATGACATATGATGTTCTTCTGGCTTGAAACCCCAGCAACATGAATACCAAGATGGCTCTGGCAGTTAAACACCAAGAAAGAGATGGACCAAGGATTCTACTTCTTGCTTGCAAAGAACACAACATACTTCTTGAGATGAAATTCTTCTTTGGAGATTCTCTTTGGTAGGGATGACATTTGATCCAATTCTTTACAGTAACGTCTTCACCATTTCCGGAGCTTTAACTTTCCATAACTTTTTCCAAGAGAACTCTAAGGATGATGGGATATGGTTTTCTTCAATTATAATGCTGTAGGCTGATTTGACTACGAATTTTCCTTTAGGATTAGAAACCCATATCAGCTTGTCTGGCTTGGCTCTAGTGGAGATAGGGATGGATAAAATGGTTTCAGCTGATTTCGAGTCAAAAGTATGTAGTGTTGGAAAATATGACTAAATAAACAAGTTTTGATTCAACAATACAAACCCTAAAAAATTAGCAATGACAAAAATAAATAGATAGAGTTAGAAAGATCTCACAAACTATAGAATCACACAAAATGCGTTGTCTTTAAAGGTTGATTCGTGCCACCCGGAGTAGAACTCGGTGTGAATGGCTCTCTTGGCCGAACAACCCCCCAAGATTAGACTATAGTAATTTCTTCAAGTTGATCACACACTCAAGCAAGAAGAACTAGGAACAACCTTAATTTGCCTTTCCTTAAAACTAAAATTGATGCTGAAATTTTTAGTGGGGATGAGCAAAAAAACAGAGCAAAAACAGAGGGAAGAGAGGTGGCTGCTATAGCCGAAAAACTTAAGAGCTAAAGAGGGGAATATAGGGTTTATATACTAACTAATGAGGGCTGAAGGGTTGCAAGTGTAACAGTCACTGTGCAAGCCAACGGGCTGCAAATTTAATGCCCTAACGAGCTGCTCAATTAATGCCCAACGGGCAGAACCAAAAAGGGCTGAAAGGAAAAGAATGGAAATAGAATGAGGCCCAAGAATGATGTAACAAACCCAAACCCAAGCCCAAGCCAACACCTAGCCCATTGTGATCCAACTTACCACCTAAGATGTGCAAAGCCTTATAAACTCATAACAAGATTCATTCCTAACCAATGTGGGATACAAACATACATTAAGTGTTTGAAACACACACATACTCCAACAATCCCCCACATGTTACAAACACTAAACAAGGAAAGGCAATAAACTCAAGAAGGCATGCATCAATATGGTACCCTAAGGTTTTAACCATACTTAGGGTAAATAAGTAGGAACTACTAGACAATGGTAGAATTAGACTCTTTTAACCAAGCTATTAGATAACCAAACTTATCACCCACATACCTTTCTTTACCAAGGTTGTTCCATAAGCGGGTTGGCGCCTTATACAGGCCATGCGCCATTGGGTTTCATGAGAGCTCTAGAGACCTACCGAAGTCTTATAGGAAGCGGCACAACTTCCACTCCCACATAGGTGGCATCCATCAAGAGTGTGTCCAGTACACCCCACCCAACAGGTAGGGACTATGGATCCATTAAGAGCTAGAGCTCATCCTCCAACAATCTGCAACTTAGCACTATCTCACACCATAGGGATGGACTCATCACTAATCTCCTCAATGAGATAGCGGAATACATAATAACTAACAGTGCCTATATGGACCACAAATGAACTTTACCCATTTAACCCTTGCGTGGAATCACCCATCATAGAGGTTGGGCATTGGCCATAGTGTCACAATTTGGGTATCAGTCCTATCCCCCTCGATGTCTCACTCACCAGCCTTCTTGCTAGTGGCTTGGTCAAAGGATCAGC
Organism: Quercus lobata; assembly: GCF_001633185.2. Lineage (NCBI taxonomy): Eukaryota > Viridiplantae > Streptophyta > Magnoliopsida > Fagales > Fagaceae > Quercus > Quercus lobata. The sequence continues at coordinate 47,721,014 of NC_044904.1, forward strand.
CAAATTCCTTTCTGACCTCACAAAGTCCAAAGACATTACACCATTATCAATGAGCTGCCTCACAATATTGTGCCTCCATCGGATATGTCGACTTTTCCCATTATAGATTTTGTTCTTAGCACGTGCTATGGCAGCCTGGCAATCACAATGCATGCAAATAGAGGCAATAGAGTTAGTATACAATGGTATATCAATTAACAAACTCCTAAGCCACTCAACTTCGGACCTAGCCTTTTCTAAGGCTACTAACTCTAATTCCATGGTGGATCTCGCTATGCAAGTCTGCTTGGATGATTTCCAAGAGACGGCCCCTCCAGCTAGTGTGAACTCATATCCACTAGTGGGCTTTACCTCATCTGTATCAGAGATCCAATTAGCATCACAATATCCTTCTAAAATAGCAGGATAACCACAATATGACAAACCATAATCAAAAGTACCCTTTAAATATCTTAACAATCTAGATATTGCATCCTAATGTTCAATACTAGGATTATGAGTATATCTACTCAATCTACCAACAGCATATGCAATATCAGGGCGAGTACGGTTTGTCAAAAACATCAAACTACCAATGATTTGTGCATATTTATCTTGTGAAACACTATCACCACGATTTTTAACCAAGTGCACCTTTGAGTCAAAAGGAGTAGACATAGGTGACATATCAAAGTGTTCAAATTTTTTAAGAATTTTCTCTACATAGTGAGATTGTGATAGTGTAATGCAATCATTATCCCTAAGGATCTTGATGCCCAAGATTATATTTGCCTCACCCAAATCTTTCATATCAAAATTAGAGGCAAGAAAGTGTTTAGCATCATGCACAACATCAAAGCTAGTTCCAAATATAAGCAAGTCATCAACATATAAACATATAATAACACCTTCATTATTAATAAACTTGCTATATATGCATTTATCAGCATCATTGATCACATACCTATGTGTAAGCATAGCATTATCAAATTTTTCATGCCATTGTTTAGGTACTTGTTTTAAACCATATAAAGATTTAACTAACTTACAAACTTTATGTTCTTGTCCAAGAACTACATAACCCTCGGGTTGCTCCATATAAATCTCTTCTTCTAAATCACCATTTAGAAAAGCAGTTTTAACATCTATTTGATATACTACAAGTTTGTAAATAGAAGCAATGGCAAATAAAATTCTAATAAATGCAATTCTAGTAACCGGAGAATAAGTATCAAAATAATCCACATTATGTTTTTGCTTATAGCCCTTGGCTACTAAGCGAGCTTTAAACTTATCAATTGTACCATCCGGTTTTAATTTCCTTTTAAACACCCATTTGCAACCAATAGGTTTAACCTTGGATGGAAGCTCAACTAATTCCCAAGTGTGATTAAACATAATAGATTCTAATTCATTATTAATTGCTTCCAACCAAAAAGGTGCATCTATGGATTTAATTGCATCATAGTAACTTACAGGTTCATCTTCAACGACATAGGCAAGGAAATCGTTACCATAATCCTTTTCTTTCCTAGCTCGCTTGCTCCTTCTTATTTCTTGCACATCATCAACAAGGTCATTAGAAATTTCAAGAGAATCATGTAATTCTTTTTCCTTATTTTTCAAAGGAAACACATGCTCAAAGAATATGGTATTTTCAGATTCAATAATAGTGTATGATTCTAATATATCACTTTTGATGACAAGAAATCTATAGCATGAACTATTACAAGCATAGCCAATAAACACACAATCACATGTTCTAGAACCAAGCTTTCTCCTTTTAGGTTCGGGTAGCATGACCTTAGCCAAGCACCCCCATACTTTGAGATATTCCAAGTTAGGCTTACGCCCTTCCCAAAGTTCATAAGGAGTTTTACTGGTTTTCTTATGAGGTACCTTATTTTGAATATGGCAAGCCAAAAGAATGGCCTCCCCCCACATGTTGGAAGATAGCTCGGAACTAACAAGCATAGCATTCATCATTTCTTTAAGAGTTCTATTTTTCCTTTCGGCTATTCCATTAGATTCCGGTGAATAAAGTGGAGTTACCTCATGTATTATGCCATTTTATTCACAAAATTCCTTAAAGGAATAGACTCATATTCACCACCTTTATCGGTTCTAAGTCTTTTAATCCTTTTATTCTTTTGGTTCTCAACTTCACTTTTATACTTTATAAACATCTCCAAAGCTTCATCTTTGGTTCTTAGTAAATAAAGTTTAGTGAATCTAGAGTGGTCATCAACAAAGATCACATAAAATCTTTTACCACCTCTAGTCATAGTGTGTTTTAAATCACCCAAGTCACTATGTACCAATCCAAGAAGCTTGGTTTCTCTTGTTATGGATTTACAAGGTTTCTTGGTGATTTTAGTTTCGGCACAAATTTCACATTTGTCCATATTAGCTTCACTTAGTGAGTTAATAATTCCACATTCTTTCATCAATGAAATCAACTAAGTAAGCACAAGAAGATGAACCTTTTTCATTAATAACTTGATCAACATTAAGTACAAAAAGACCTTCATCATCATAGCCCTTACCAACAAAAACTTCATTCTTAGTTAAAGTAACTATGCCACCATCAAATAAAACTTTAATACCGGCCTTACCAAGCAAATGTACCGAAATGAGATTGTGTCGAAAGTGAGGTACATGAAGGACATTATTGAGTGAAAGAGTTTTACCGGAAGTTAGCTTCAAGAGTATCTTCCCTTTACCACTCATCGGCACGGACCTATTGTCCCCAACATAGACACATTCGGTGCCTTCCGCCATAGGAGTGTAGGAGCTAAACTCTTCTTTGAATGCACCAATGTGTCTTGTGCAAGCCGAGTCAACTACCCATCCCTTCACTTTTGTCACCAAGTGTGCCTTACACACCACCACCGCAATAATCTCTTCGGTTTGCACCACATTTGCCTTATTTGATGTAGAGCCTTTGTTGTTGTTCTTATTGTTGTTGAAGTTGCTCCTCGCCCTACATGTTGCCGCATAATGACCTACCTTGCCACAAATAAAACAATTACCCTTTTTCTTTTGGATTTGAGGATTTGGGCTATTTTTATTATGAAATTTTCCTTTTCCCTTAAAATCATGTTTCTTATTATGTTGTGGAGGTCTAGAAGGTCCTCCCTCTATAACATTAGCCTTGGAAGTAAATTCCTTAACTCTAGAAATCTTTTCCGACATCCTATTTGTTTCTTTAATTTGAATATCAACGATAGTTTGTTGAAGATTCAAATAGGTTCTATGATGGCTATACCGGTGTTTATACTCTTTCCAAGAGTCCGGCAACTTAAACACTAAGCCATGAGCCACAAACCTCTCGGGTAAAACATCACCCTCTTTAGCTAGGTCGGATACTAATTTTTGAAAATCTTCAATTTGGCTAGAAACACTTTTTTCCTCAACCATTTGAAAAGACATAAATTTAGCCGTAGCAAACTTTTTAGCACCCTCAACCTCAAACCCATAACGACCATTAAGTTCATCCCATAAATCTTTAGCACAAGTAAAATGACAATAATTATCAAACAACTTGTTAGATAAACCACATTTAATAGTATGAACACACAATTTATTCGTTTTTTCCCACTTTGCTATATTTTTAGGATCTTCTTCGGGTTTAGGCTCATAAAGAACCCGATCAATTTCGGTAAATTCCAAGATGGGCAAAACCCTTTCTTTCCAACGTTTAAAATTATTTCCATCAAAAGCCTCAAGCTTTGTAATTTCCGAAATAACCTTAAGAGAATCAACAACTTGTTTTTTCATTTTTAAAACACAAATATCAACCTTTAAAATTGTTGGAAAATATGACTAAATAAACAATTTTTGATTCAATAATACAAACCCTAAAAAATTAGCAATGACAAAAATAAATAGATAGAGTTAGAAAGATCTCACAAACTATAGAATCACGCAAAATGCGTTGTCTTTAAAGGTTGATTCGTGCCACCCAGAGTAGAACTCGGTGTGAATGGCTCTCTTGGCCGAACAACCCCCCAAGATTAGACTATAGTAATTTCTTCAAGTTGATCACACACTCAAGCAAGAAGAACTAGGAACAACCTTAATTTGCCTTTCCTTAAAACTAAAATTGATGCTGAAATTTTTAGTGGAGATGAGCAAAAAAACAGAGCAAAAACAGAGAGAAGAGAGGTGGCTGCTGTAGCTGAAAAACTTAAGAGCTAAAGAGGGGAATATAGGGTTTATATACTAACTAATGAGGGCTGAAGGGCTGCAAGTGTAACAGTCACTGTGCAAGCCAACGAGCTGCATGTAACAGTCACTGTGTAAGCCAACGGGCTGCACATTTAATGCCCCAACGGGCTACTTAATTAATGCCCAACGGGCAGAACCAAAAAGGGCTAAAAGGAAAAGAATGGAAATAGAATGAGGCCCAAGAATGATGTAACAAACCCAAACCCAATCCCAAGTCAACACCTAACCCATTGTGATCCAACTTACCACCTAAGACGTGCAAAGCCTTATAAACTCATAACAAGATTCATTCCTAACCAATGTGGGACACAAACATACATTAAGTGTTTGAAACACAAACATACTCCAACATGTAGGACAAGATTGGTTTTCCATGCATGCACATGGTGGTCTATAAGCTGAGAAACCATGATTAGACCTGAGGAGTCTGCATCATCTTTGGCCTCAAGTCTGAATCCTTGTAATGAAGGGACCAAAGGGTCTTGTTAGATATTAATTGACGTTGTACCAAGTACCTTTAACTTCTCACACCTTCAATAGCTTTCCAAATTGGGGATGCCACCTTTGCTGGACTGCTATACAGCTAGTCTTGCATAACCTTGTATTTGGCTCTCAGAATAGATAGACATAACTGTCATGCTTTGAAGCAATCATCCAAGCTAGTTTTACGAGTAACACATTGTTGACATCTTTGGTTTTTTTTTGGAAACCAAGACCTCCACATCACTTTGGAGAACACAACTTATCCCATGCTTTTCAAGCTAGAAATTTTCCCTAAGTCTCTTTTGACTTCCACCAAAATCTTCTTGATATGGCATTAAGTTTATCATAAACATAATTTGGGATTTTGAAGGAGGACAAGGCGGGTGCATCTTCCAGCCTAAGATAGGCATTTGCTCCTCCATCCCATTAACCTAGCCTCAAGTTTATTTTGGAGAAATTTGAAATCTCTTGAAGGAGATCTCGTGAGGAACAGCAGAGCCCCTAGGTATATGGCATCCTTTATAAAGCTCTTTGTTTGTAGATTTACTTGATGGCTCTCGAGGATTGCTTTCAAGTGTGCTTAGAGAAGTGTATTCCAGATTTGCTTATGTTTAAGCTTTGCCCATGTTGGAAAAACATGGTTTGTATAGCATACAAAACACATGCAGCGGAAAATTAACGGATTTACTTCATTCGTAATTGATAACATGTACTATGTTTCAAAATTTAAGAACAGGAGAGCATACCTTGGTGCGGTGAAATTCAAAACCAAAGATTAGAAGTACTTGGGAACACATTTAATCTTCACTCCAATTCCACTTTTGCCCAAGAACTGTGGTCTCTCAATCAGTTTACACGTATGTGTTCAAGGGAGATTTTGAGACTGGCTTACACTCTTATACACACCATTTCCATACATATAAAATTTTGTATGTTTCTCTCCTTATATATAACTGATTATCAAATTAAGCTAACTTTTTGGGCCATTCCAATTGGGCTTTAGTATGTGGCTTGGAGTGGGACCAAAATGGACAAATAAGACACTAGCTCCAATAGGTTTTGGGCTTTTCTGTCAACCCTTGACAAGTCCAAAATTACTATTAATTTTATTTAATATCACTATATAAATATAATTGCACTTTAGACCTTATTAATAAACTATATCTCAAGACTTTATTATACATTCAACCCCTTCATTAAAATATTCGTAATAATACAAAGTCATGAATGTTGACTGTCACTTTGAAGATTACTACATCCTAATCCTTGAGTACCCGATTTAATCCATTAAGTTATTCATCATATATTTACGAAATTCAATTTCATAAATATATATTTTAGTAACTTCTTACTAAAATAGTTAAACCTAACATTCTGAATAACCAAACCCATTAAACCTATCTCAATGGAATATTTTATATCTCCATTAAGAGATTATGAATTTCATCTTGAGAATACATGGTCCTTCAACATTAAATGTGGTTGCCCAACATACTTAGATTTTGATCGTGACTTTAGATCTCACTACTGATATATCAAAGCAACCTACACTTCATGATCAGGTTCATTATTCTCTTAAGATTAAGAGTTGATGTAAATATAAGTTGTGAGATTTATTATTCATTTGACAGTTATTAGTAGAATAATAAATCTCATAACAGCTCAGTTCAATATGTTTTAACACTTAGAACATATCAACATATCAACTAGAAGTCTCCACTTCTATGATCAAATATTCATGTTACCATTATTTTAGATAATAATAAAACAACTTTATTAATAACAACATAATATCATACATAGCATCATACAATAGGATTTAAAGGGCATATATCCTAACAATCTCCCACTTGCCCTAAAGACTATTGTGTACTAATCTAACTCCCATTCCCTCCAAATGTGACTAAAAAGTCCTTTGGGACAAGGCTTCGTTAAAGGGATCTGCTAGATTACTTGCACTATCAATCTTTGCTACTACTACATCTCCTCAAGCAACAATGTCTTGAATGATGTGATACTTTCTTTCTATGTGCTTTCCTTTGTTATGATTCCTTGGATCTTTGGATTGTGCAACCACTCCACTATTGTCATAAAACAATGTGATAGGAACTTGCTCCATTCCCATAACACCAAGATTAGAAAGGAATTTCTTGAGCCAAACAACTTCCTTTACCACTTCACAAGCAACAGTATATTCAGCTTCTATGGTGGAGTCGGCAATTCAAGATTGCTCAACACTCCTCCAACTTATGGATCCACCTCCTAAGGTGAACACATAACTTGAAGTGGACTTTCTGAAATCAACATCTGATTAAAAATCTGAATCTACATAACAAATGGGAATCAAATCCTTACTATGGTAAACAAGCATATAATCTCTTGTTCTCCTTAGATACTTGAGAATATGCTTTACAGTTTGCCAATGTTTAAGTCCTAGATTTGATTAATATCGGCTGACCATGCTAACTGAATAACAAATATTTAGTCTAGTACAAAGCATGGCATACATGAGACTTCCCACTGTAGAAGCATAAGAAATTTGTCTCATTGTATTTTCCTCTTCAAGAGTCTTAGGCCTTTGGTCATCGGATAGAGGAATTCCATGTTTGAAAGGAAGTAATCCTTTCTTGGAGTTATGCATGTTAAACCGTTCTAGAACCTTATCTATATATCCAGCTTGTGACAAGCCTAACATTCTATTCTTTTGATCTCGCCAAAGCTTGATCCCTAGAATAAAGTTAGCTTCGCCCAAGTCCTTCATATCAAATTGGCTTGACAACCAAATCTTTACTGATGACATTACCAGTACATCATTTCCAATGAGTAGAATGTCATCAACATAAAGTACTAGGAACATTACCAATTTATCTTGATGTCGTTTGTACACACATGATTCATCAAGATTTTGTTCAAAACCAAATGACTTGATTGCTTGATCAAATCTGATGTTCCATGATCTAGATGCTTGCTTAAGTCCATAAATGGATCTTTTCAACTTGCATACCATATGCTCTTGGTTCTTTGCTATGAAACCTTCCGGTTGCATCTTATAGATTTCTTCTTCAAGATTAACATTTAGAAATGCAATCTTGACATCCATTTACCAAATCTCATAATCATAATGAGCAGCAATGGATAAGAGAATTCTGATACATTTTAGCATTACTACTAGTAAAAAGGTTTCTTCATAATCAATACCTTCTTTTTATGTATACCACTTCGCCACTAGCCTTACTTTAAAGGTTTCAACCTTTCCATCTATCCCTTTCTTCCTCTTGTAAACCCATTTGCAACCAACAAGTTTAATGTCATTAAGTGCCTTTATAAGATCCCAAACTTGATTGGAATACATAGAATCCAATTCAGATTTCATAACTTTGACCCAATGATATGCATCTATACCTTTCATTGCCTCCTCGTAAGTGTAAGATAGCTTCATAAGTTTCTCCTAGACCTATAAATCTTACAAGTGGCCTAACAATCCTCCCACTATGACGAGGCTCTTGTATACTAGTCACCTCATAAGTAATATCTTGTGGTGTATCCGATACAACAACATCATTCCTAGTTTCATCCATTGATCGTTCAATTACATGTTCATTCATTTCAGCCAAAACAACTCTACTTTTAGGAGTATAATCATTCATATAGTCATTTTCCAAAAATTTTGCATTTATACCAACAAACACTTTATTATCTTTATGACTATATAATAAACCTCCAACAATTCCTTTTGGATACCCGACAAAGAAAACCACTTCTGTTTTAGATTGTAACTTATCAAACTTTCCTTTCAACACATGATGGACAACCCCAAATATGGAGATGTCTCATACTAGGTTTACGTACAATCTACAACTCTACAGGTGTTTTAGCAACAGACTTCGTAGGTACTAAATTCAAAAGATACATTGTAGTATTTAAGGCATATTCCCAAAAAGAAATTGGTAGAGTCGAATAACTTAACATGGATCTAACCATATCTAAAAGAGTCTTATTCCTTCTTTCTGCTACACCATTTTGTTGTGGAGTTCCAGGTGCAGTCAACTGGGATATAATCTCATTTTCAATTAAGTAATCCTTGAAATCCCCAAAAAGATATTCGTCACCTCGATCAAATCGAATGGCCTTTATGTGTTTACCTAATTGATTCTTAACTTCAACCCTAAACTCGAACTTTTCAAAGGCTTCAGACTTCCGTTTCATTAGGTATACACATAGTTTTAAAAACCGGACCGGACCGGCCGGTCAGACCGGTTCAACCAGGAACCGGCCTTCAATCCGGTCCAGTTATGCTAAAAAAAACCGAAATTAACATAAAAATCGCAAAACAGTAAAAATCGGCCGATTCAACTGGAAAATCGGAAACCGGCACGATTAAATTGGTTACTGACCGGTTATTCTTTTTTTGTCCTTTCCCAGCCTAAAACAACAAAACTACGTCGTTTTTGGCTAAAATCCTAACCCTAAAGACTAACCTAACAATCTCACTCTCATTTTCACTATCTCAGACTCTCAGTATCTCTGCCTTGCCCTCTTCGCCTCACCCAAGCTCAACTCATTGAACTCAAGCTCACAGCCTCTCTTCCCCGCCGCTCACAACCTCTCTGCCTCGCTGCTCACAGCTCACCCTCTCCGCCTCACTCTCTTTGCCTCTCTGCCTCTCTGCTCGCCCTCTCCGCCTCACTCTCTCTGCCTCTGTACCTCGCCGCTCACACTCTCTGCCCTTTGCCTCGCCGCTCGCCCTCTCCGCCTCACTCTCTCTGCCTCTGTACCTTGCCGCTCACACTCTCTGCCCTTTGCCTCGCCCTCTCTGCCTCACTCAAGGTCACACTCTCTTCCTTTCTGCCCCGCCCTCGCCGCCTCAAACATTTTTCTTCCTCTCCGCCTCACTCAAGCTCACACTCTCATCCTCACAGGTTTGAAACTTTGAAGTACTGGGTTTTTTTTTTTTTTTTTTTTGGGTTTTTTCCTTCTCATCCTCACGGGTTCTCGGTCTTGCCCTCGCCCTCTAAAGTGCTATGCTTTCTGCTTCTCGGCTTCATCAGGTAACATTCTTTTCTTTAGATTTTGATTACTTGATTTTGATTTTGATAATTTTCTTTTCTCGGTTCTGTTTTTTTTTTCATTTCTCTCGGCTTCATCTCAGGTTCTCCATTCCTTGACTTCACTGGGTAAGTGCCTAAGTGGTAACTTCTATTTCTATCTTTCAATTATTACTTGATTTTTTGATTACTTGATTTTGATTTTGATTTTGATAATTTTATTTTCTCGATTTTTTTTTTTTTTTTTCATTTCTCTCGGCTTCATCTCAGATTCTCCATTCATGTTCTCGGCTTCATCTTAGGTTCTCCGTCTTGTGACTTCACTGGTAAGTGGTTACTTCTATCTTTCAATTATTAGTCTACAGAGTCTTTTATAGAGTATGTTGTGGATTTGATTTACAGAGTATTACTATTTGTGAAATATAAATTACAGAGTATTTTACAAAGTGTGTTGTGGATTTTGTGTATGATCAATGATGTGGATTTGATTTACAGAGAATTATTGATTGTGAAATATTGTTTACAGAGTATTTGTATTTTACTGAGTATGTTGTGGATTTGATTTATAGCATATTATTGTTTGTGAAATATTGTTTACAGTCTGAAATTGTTGAGTGAAATGGAGTCCGCCTCTGTGCCATCTAATGAACATGCTTCTACAACCGGGTCTAATGCTAATTCTTCATCTGTGAGGGCAAAATGTGATCCTGCATGGGATCATGTAACTGAAGAGTTGAAAGACGGAAAAGTAGTTATAGATGTATACATTGTGGGAAAACTTATAAAGGAGGGGGCATTAATCGGATGAAAAGACATCTAGCTGGAATTAAAGGTGATGTGGCTGCATGTATGAGTGTACCTTATGATGTTAGGTTTCAAATGGTTAAGAATTTGAAGGAAATTTCAAAATCTAAAGAACAAACAAAAAAGGATCAAGAAGCATCTAATTATTCGCCATTAAAGGATTCACCAGAAGTTGAAGATGTCTAAGAAATTACTCCTAGAGGTAGGGGGTTAGGTAAGGGAAATAGAAGTAGTCCTAGTAATTTCCACCAAGATCTAATCTTGGCAAGAGAAAGGTTGGTGACATTGGTAATTACTTCGCTCCTAGAACAACACCGAGAGCTCAACCTTCTATTAAAAGTGTGCTTGCTAGCAAAGAAAAGAAGCGGAGGGTTGATATGGCTGTAGCAAGATGGATGTATGATGCTTGCATTCCAATTAATGCTGTGAATTCTAGTTATTATCAACCTATGTTCAATGCTGTAGCTTCTTATGGTCCTGGATATAAAGGCCCAAATTATCATGCCCTTCGAGTGCCTTTGTTGAGAGAAGCAAAAAGAGAAGTCCAATTGATTGTTGATTATCATCGTTCATATTGGGCTAACACTAGTTGTACAATAATGGCTGATGGGTGGACTGATACTAGGCATAGAACATTGATTAATTTTCTTGTCTATTGTCCTAAAGGTATTATTTTTATATGTTCTATTGATGCTTCTGACTTTGTTAAGGATGCTATTAATTTAAGTAACTTGTTTGATGAAATTGTTAATTGGGTTGGTCCTGCAAATATAGCACATTTGGTCACTGATAATGCTGCAAATTATGTAGCTACTGGAAGAATTTTGTGTGGAAAATATAGGAACATTAGTTGGTCACCTTGTGCAGCACATTGCCTAAACCTAATTTTTAAGGAGATTGGGAAGATGGATCATGTAGCTAAACTTGCAAAGCGTGCATCCAAGATCACTGTGTTCATCTATAACCATGTGGCTTTGCAAGCTTAGTTGAGGACTAGAAAAAATTGGACGGAAATTGTGTGTCCAGGGCCAACTAGGTTTGCTACTACTTTCATTGCCTTAGGGAGTCTTAAGGAACATAAGCATGACTTACAAGCATTGGTGACAAGCAAATTTCATGTTGAATCAAGATATGCAAAAGATAAGAAAGCAAAGGCAGTGGTGAAAATCATTCTTGATAATCAATTTTGGAATGATTTTCATGTAATTGTGCATATTATGTCACCATTGATTCGTTTATTACGCATTGTTGATTCTGATGAAAAACCAGCTATGGGTTATGTATATGATGGCATGTATAGAGTAATTGATGGAATTAAAAAAAATTTCAAGGACAAGAAGAGACTATGGGAGCCTTATGTTAATATTATCAAGGATCGTTGGGATAATCAATTCTATAGAGATATTCATGCTGCTGCTTATTGGTTGAATCCTGCATTCCAATATGACACATCCACTCTTAATAAGAGGCTAAAGACACAATCTACTGTGATAGATGTTATTGAATCAAAAGTTTCAGTTGGTCGGTTGGAGTTGGTGGAGGAATTAAGGCTATTTCGAGAGCGTGAACAAACTTTTGGAACCCAACTTGCTCAAGAATCAGCTAGGACATCTCAGCCGGGTAAGATAATGTTTACTTTAACTAATAATAAAATGAAAATATGTTTTAAAGATCATAGCTCTTTTTTATATTTTTGAGATAAGTATAGTTGTGTTTATTGATTCATTGTATTTTTGTTTTGTGTTTTATATGGAACTTAGATGAGTGGTGGAAGTTGTTTGGATCTTGTGCTCCAACCTTACAAAAGTTTGCAATTCGAATCCTTAGCCAAACAGCTCTCTCTTCGGGATGTGAGCGGAATTGGAGTGCTTTTGAACAAATACATACCAAAAGAAGAAATAGATTGGAGCATCAACGACTTAATGATCTTATGTTTGTTCATTATAACTACCGATTAAAAGAAATGTATATATTATATAATTTCTTTGTTTCAATGTTTTTGTGGGGAAATATGAGTGATTCACTGATTTGGTCAAGTGGGTTCTTTGTGATTGTTAAATATAAGTGATTTAGTTACTAATTAAATTATTCATTATGTTCATCTTATGATATAGAGTCAAAAGGAAGAAGGTCAATTTTGATCCTATTGATTATGCAAGTATCAATAAAACTGAATTTTGGGTAGTGGAAGATGAGGAACCTCCATTTCTTGATCATGAGGAGATAGAAAATGCATTATATGAAGAGGGAGCCTATCCAATTGAAGAAGGGTCTTCTAGCCATGTACAAAGAGGTTAGCTTATAACAATTTTTTGCCTAGTTGCATATTTTAATTAGACTAATTATTATTTATGAGAAATGATATTGTTCTTTGGTTTTGGAATTTGTATAGATATGGACAATGAAGTGATTGAGGATGATGATGATGACATTAATTTGGAATCATTTGGTGATGAAGATGATGCTCCTCCCGGATTTAGAGATAAAAATCATCCTATTCATGTTGAAGATGAAGAAGATGAAGATGAGGATGATGATAATGAAGCTAGTGGTGGAGCATTTGGTTCACATGATGATATTGATTTCAATTTTCTTCATAACAAATGAGGCTTGGGTCTTAAAACTTAGTAGTTTTTTTGAAACTTTATAACTTATTTGCTAATTGGATGTAATGAACTTATTTGTTATTTGTCATTTGTCATTTGTCATTTGGATGTAAATGTAATGACTAATGAACTTATTGTTGTGGAATTTATGTGTATCTTTTTATTAGAAGACAAAGCTATAGATGAGTTGAGTTTGTTTGGATGTCCTACATTTTTTGTAGTTGGGGTTGGATGGTAACTTGGGTGGATTTGAAGCAAAGTAGGGAGAATGATAAGCCAAGTCACCATTTTGTATAAATTGTTGAGTCTGTTGAATAGAATATGAATATGTGTATCTGTTGAATAGAATAGAATATGAATGATAAGCCAAGTCACTATTTTGTATAAATTGTTGACTGTTTTTCCCTGTAATTGCCTAATTGGAGGAGGATTTTTTGATGGGCTTTCAATGACTTGTTGATAAATGTTGTAAATCAGTAAATGTGTGGCAGTGAACTCTTTGTGATGTGCTAGTCATGAGCCTAATTATGTTTTTAGTATATGAAAAAATTATTAATTATTTATATAATTTAAATAAATATTAATTAAATTATTTATGACGTCATCGGTTCGACCATCGGTCGGACCTCGGTCCGACCATAAAACCGGTAATTAGCTCATTTTTCGGTTCTTTCACCGTACTGGTTTTTAAAACCATGGGTATACATAACCAAATCTAGGGTAATCATCAGTGAAACTAATAAAATACTCATAGCCACCTCTTGCTTGAGTTGATATAGGACCACATACATCTGAATGTACTAGTTTTAGCAAATCTTGAGCTCTTCTACCTTTTGCACTAAAAGGTCTTTTGGTCATTTTGCCCTCCAAACAAGATTTACAAACTAGAAATCCATCAAAGTCCAATGGCTCTAAGAGTCCATCTTTGATCAGTCTTTGAATCCTGTTTGAATTAATATGACCCAAACGTAAATACCAAAGATATGCATCACTAGTAGAAGGAAACTTTCTCTTTAATGATTTCACATGTGAATTATTATCTAATTCAGAATTGTATAATTCATGCTTATCAGGAGTTATAATATAAAAACCATCAATAATATTGCCAGAACAGATAAACACTTTATCATTCTTTATTACAACATTTTCTTTCAGGATAACATAATATCCATGTCTACCTAAATAAGTTGTAGAAATAAAATTCCTACAAATATTAGGTACATACAAACAGTCTTCCAATAGTAAAACTCTAGAACCAAAACATAAATTAAACACTCCGACAACTACAACTGGAATTCTGCTCCCATCAGCCAAAGTAAGAAATAATTCCCCTTCATTTAGCTTTTTGGTCAAAATTGCAGATATAATTAATACAACCTGAATCCATATACCAGGAATCAGTGGGATTTTGTACTAAACATATTTCAAAAAGGAATGAACTTTTCATACCCTTATTATTGGCAGCTCTGAATTTGGACAATTCCTCTTCCAATGACCTTTCTCGCTACAATGGAAACATTTTCCTTTGGTGTAGTCCTTCTTCTTTCCCTTGTTGGCAACTCTTAAGGCAATTTGTTTACCATCTTGCTTGGTGAAGTCCTTCTTCTTCTTTTTACCCTTGCCTTTCGACTTAGGTTGAGAAGTGGAAGCTTCAACCATATTAGCATCAACACTGGTTGTACCAAGAATGCCTTCCGCTGCCACCAACTCATTCATTAATTCAGATAATGTATAAATCTTTTTGTTCATGTTATAATTAAGTCTGAATTCCTTGAATGATTCTGGCAGTGATTGGAGTATCATATCCGCTTGGGATTCTCTATCAATGTCAACACCTAAAACCTCCAGTATATTCAGATGAGAGATCATCTTAAGACAATGCTCCCTTATTGGAGTACCTTCAACCATTTTGGTATTATAAATTTGTCTCATAGTTTCTTGTCTTATAGAACGGCCTTACTCACCAAACATCTCCTTCAGACTTAGCATTATGTCCAAAGCTAGTTCTACATCCTGCATTTGATGCTATAGAACATTTGAAATAGATGCTAGGATATAGCACTTGGCCATCTCATTAGATTTTTGCCAACAATCATATCGTTGTTTTTCCTCAAGAGGAGCATTTAATGATGGAAAGTTAGGACATAGTTGACTAAGCACATACTTGTGCTCTTCAGCAGTAAGAACAATGTCCAAATTTCTTTTCCAGTCAACATAGTTGTACCCAGTAAGTTTCTTTTGATTAAGAATAGCAACAAGTGGGCTAAAGGATGCCATGATTTAAACTGAAAACAATAAACATGAATATAATAAGTAAACTAGATGTTATCAATTTAGCATATAAACGTATAGTATGGAACCTTAATAAAACCATAATATAAAATATGCAACAACAATCCAATCCATATTCAATATTCCTCAGCATAGAGTGAATATTAAAGAATATGATTGATTGAGAACTATTCTCATTATTAGTGCTATTATGATAACTCTTATCAAACACTAATAATATGCCGTTATACATTTAACCTCTAAATAATAATAGTAAGAACTCAACATAGAGGATACTATAATATTTAATCTAGTGTATACCATTGTCTAGAGCCATGTATAGCCACATTTCATCTACCATTAACAGGTTTATCTTGTAATACCATGATACAAAACACCCACCGCATGGAATGCAAAGCTCAAGGCTAAGAAAAGGTGTTTGATCCACTATAAACGAGGAAGTTCAATCTTGTAGCTACATGAAATAAATACTCTCCACATGGAATGCAAAGCTCGAAGCAAAGACAAAGTATATATTTCATACTACTATAAACCGACAATGGAGGCCGTGAGATGAAACCTTTGTATCTCTCTCCCACTAGATATTTTAAAAGAAAGGTTTTTATCATGTGTAATCTCATCACACATAGCCTTGCACTTTTAAATGTGAAAACACTTAGTGAAATTCAAAATTCACAGCTTTCGATCGATCAAATGTATCCCTCGATCGATCAAACGAAATTATGAAAAAAATCTTAACAAACTTTCTGGATGACTTGATCGACTCTCAATTCCTATTTGATTGATCGAAATGACAAATTCGATCGGTCGAAAAATTGAAGAGATTTATCACAAAGTCTCAAGTTGACTCGATCGATTCTCGATTCTTGTTCGATCGATCAAAAAAGAACATTCAATCGATCGAAGGGAATTCTCGATCGGTCGAAACTCGTGAAACTGAATTTTTTAGAATTTTCACCAAACTATTTTCAAAGGTTTTTCATGAACAAACTACCATCATATGAACATAATAGATTGAGTTTGAGATCAAAAACTGAGTTTCATTAATGCTATAGCCGTAAAGTTCAATCTAACACACTTAATAACAAACTTAAACAACATCATAACATCAATATCAGTTTTTATCCAACAATAATTTCAATTACCATGCAAAAAATTGATTGTAGAATCTTATAATATCAAAATCAAAGATTAGAAGTACTTGGGAACACTTTTAATCTTCGCTCCAATTCCACTTTTGCCCAAGAAGTGTGGTTTCTTAATCAATTTACATGTATGTGTTCAAGGGAGATTAAGAGAATGGCTTAAACTCTCATACACACCATTTCCATACATATAAAATTTTGTATGTTTCTCTCCTTATATATAACGAATTATCTAATTGGGCTAGCCTTTTGGGCCATTCCAATTGGGTTTTAGTATGTGGCTTGGAGTGGGATCAAAATGGACAAATAAGACACTAGCTCCAATGGGTTTTGGGCTTTTCTGTCAACTCTTGACAAGCCCAAAATTACCATTAATTATATTTAATATCACTATATAAATATAATTGCACTCTAGGCCTTATTAATAAATTATATCACAAGACTTTATTATACGTTCAACCCCTTCATTAAAAAATTCGTAGTAATACAAAGTCATGAATGTTGATTGCCACTTTAAAAATTACTATATCTTAATTCTTGAATACCCGAAAATCCTTTAAGTTATTCATTATATATTTATGAAATCCAATTTCGTAAATATATACTTTAGTAACTTCTTACTAAAGTAGTTAGGCCTAACATTCTGAATAACCAAACCCATTAAATTTATCTCAAGGGAATATTTTATATCTCCATTTAGAGATTATGAATTCTATCTTGAGAATATATGTTCCTTCAACATTAGATGTGGCTACCCAACATACTGAGGCTTTGATCGTGACTTTAGATCTCACTCTTTATATATCAAAGCAACCTACACTTCATGATCAGGTTCATTATTCTCTCAGGATTAAGAGTTGATGTAAATACAAGTCGTGAGATTTATTATTCACTTGACAGTCATTAGTAGAATAATAAATCTCACAGTGACCTAGTTCAATATGTCTTAACACTTAAAACATATCAACTAGAAGTCTCCACTTCCATGATCAAGACAAATCATCTTAGTTGATATGTTATAGTCTTCGCAGATGAAATGCCCGATTTCATCACCGACTACGAACTAAAATTCTGAGTTTACAAAGAACTTGTGATTTATATCTTCTATGACTAAATCACATACTATGCATCTCATGGGCTATATGATAATGTCTAAATATTCACGTTACCATTATTTTAGATGATAGTAAAACAACTTTATTAATCACAACATAATATCATACAATAGGATTTGAAAAGGCACATATCCTAACAGCCCAGACCACCTATAATATCTTTCAATGCATTCCATGATGGTACCAGCTTCTCTTCTTGTGGATTTGGAGAACAGGATAATGTTGTCTACATACATAATGTGTGTGATGGCAAGGCCATTAATACTTGCCTTCACACCACTAATACTTTTAGCTCAAATTCTTGATTTAGAATTATTGGCAGAATTTCTTGCCCCAAGATAAATAGATAGGATGACAATGGGTCACCTTGCCACAATCCTCTACTTGGTCTAAATTGGTTTAACTTTGCACTAGTCACCAACACACCAACACTTCAAAAGAGACCATAGATACATAGGCCATGGTCCAATTTACGAATGTTTCATTAAATCCATACTTGAGTACGACAAATTTTAGGAAGCTCCAATTCATTCTATCATATGCTTTTTGCAGATACAGCTTCAAAGCTATTAGGCCGAATTCTATCTTCCTAGTCTTGAAATGGTGAAGCATTTCTCCACTACCACCTATGGGCACAACGGAATGGAGTCGCCACCTAGTTATATGGTCTAGGAACCATGAATACAACGTCCTTTCGAGAAAGGACATTTGATCTTACTACCAGAGTTTGAGTTTAGAGTTTAAGTACGTTCTTGGGACGGTGTTAGGCATCCAAGATTGCCCAACCCTAACGTTGGCCTCCCATCATTATGTCTTATACCTTAACCTCATTAAAAGCACTTTCAAAACTTACATCTATACTCACACACACACACACTAACATACATCTATGCATACAACATGACATATTTCATCTCAAACAAAACATACTTATCTATCAACCCAAACAAAAAAGTAGCCAAACATATTAAAGAAACTCTAGCATTCATCTAACATATGAAAACCCTATCATACACCTAAAACAAGGTAGCAACTTACACATGGCAGCAAGGCATATCATCATAGCAAGGAAAACATATTACAAACCCTAATCATACATTTAAGCATATTCCATCATATCATCAAAGTAAAACTCTAACACAAAATGCATGGACATTGTTAATGCATAACTTACCCTTTACTTATCTCTCAGTAGCACAGCACCTATGGCAACAATGTTAATACATGTGAATGAATGAAATTAAAGATAAGAAACCCTAATCTAGACATGTGATAACAAACAAACATGTTAAAAGGTGAACAAGCAATTATGGGGCTTAAAAACATATGAAAAAGAGGCTACATAGAACAGAAATATGAATACAGAAACAAAACAAACAAAAATTAGGGTTTTTGAGTAACGGCATCATGCACGCTAAAACAGGTCTGCGTACGCATGAGTTCAACCTATGTGCGTAGGCAAGATCATGCGTACGTAGATCCTTACCCAGAATACCTAATTTACATAGAAAAAGAGTAGAAGCCAAACAAAACATAAAATCTAACAACCTAACATGCTTAAATACATAAAGAAAACCTAAAACTAACCTAAACAAACATGTGTAAACATAAACTAAATAAAATACAGATTAAAATAAAGATTAAACGCAGAAAAGAAAAGGCAAAGTTTAAAAGGATACCTTAAAGCAAAAGCTCCTAGGCTTGATTTTTAACGGTTCCCCTTAGTCAAATCTATTACAATTCAATAAAATAGTGATTAGCAATCTTAAACTCAAAGGATTGGGGCCAGAAAAGGTCCCAATCAAATAAAAATGACTTGAGGGTGTTTTATGAAAAACTCCCTTATGATTCACTATTTTCTAGTGAATCTTAGGTTTTTCCCATGGAATTTATGTGTGTTTTGAAAATGTATCATGTAAGGCTTTTTATAGTTGAAAAAATGGGGTTTGGAATGGCTCCCAGACGAAGTGGGATTCATTCCAAACCTCAACCATTATTGCAAAAAACTTGTCTTTCTTATGCTTCTGAAACCCTAGTTGCGTACACATGCTTTAGCTTGTGTATGTAGACTGTGACTCACATACGTAGGCTAAGGGCCACTTTGGTCATTTAATTTTTCAAAAATAGATTTTTGCTCATTTAAAATGTTATATTTTCCATTTTAACACTCCTCAAGTCATTTTAATATTGGATTGGGCTCTAAACTGGCCTTGGGCCTTAAAGTTCAAGCAACATTAGGGAACAAGGGCCTGAGTCCTAAAGGGTACAAAATGCGGTGTCTACACCACCTGATTCCCAACTATCCATCTATCTAGAATGCAAGCAGATTGATTAGGAGATATTAATTTATGGAGTGGTATGATTTTGGACACCAAGAGCTTTGATATGATTTTGTAAACGACATTGCAGAGGCTTATGGATCAAAAATTATTTATAGTGGATGGGTTTTGTGTTTTGGGAATTAGGACAATCAGAAAGCTATTAATCTCCTTTGGTCAAGCTCTAAGGTGGAAGAAGGAAGTGACAGTATTAATGACATTCTCCCAACAGTATTCCAGTATTTCTTATAAAAGATGGCATGGAACCCATCAGGGCCTGGGGCCTTTTGATCTTCCATTGCAAATTATAGTATTCTTGATTTGATCTAGGGTAGGAATGCTACTGAGGATGGTGTTTTCTATTTGTGTGATTGAGGGTTGGATGAGGTTCTCCAAATCATTGGGAAGTCAACTTGATCTTCTGTGTAAATGTTTTTGAACCCTTCTTGGAACATATGTCTGATTTTCCCTGCACCCCTAATCCAAGTTCCATCAGTATTCTTGATTGTGTTGATATTGTTGCGACGCCTCTCAATGATGGTGGAAAGATGGAAAAACCTTGAGTTCTTGTGCAATAGATATTTATTACAACTATAATTTTTTTGGCTGCAATAGGACTTGTTGTAATAGACATTTTTTTTCTTGTAGTGACTCATGAGGGTAAATTTTAGGTGTAGTACATTAGGTACAGTGTATTAGATTCCTAATGCATAACAATAATAAAACATAAGTGCTGTAAGCAGTTACATCAGAGGGCAGAGCAGCTTCTGAAAAGCCGGGGGTTTCTTCAACCCATGCCTCAAAATCAACTATAGACTTAGCATGATGAGCTAGAAGATGGGCTGGCCTATTGCCTACCCTTTTTATGTGAGAAAAATCAAAAGAACGAAAAGCTTGAAGATGATAGAGAATGCCTTCCAACACGTTAGCAATAGCAGGTGGGACTAAGGAGCCTCCTTTAAGAAAATTGTATACTTGTAGAGAGTCCCCTTCGAAAATGATCTCTTGAATTCCAACATCCCTTGCAAACATCACAGCAGCTTCCATTGCCTTAGCTTCAACTTCAAGAGCACCTAATGGAGCATATATCTGCTGACTTAAGGCACCAACAACCTGACCATCAGCATCACGAATAATCACACCCAAGCCAGTAGTAAGTTGCTCCTTGAACACAGCTCCATCAACATTTGCTTTATACATACCAGGCATGGGGGGTATCCACCTAGTATGGAGAGGGATTGTAGGCAGTTTAGGGCAATCTTGAACAACCTGAAATTTTGCTATCAGCCGAGAAGCTTCAAGAACAATATTTGTCACAGATTTTGGCACATCACCATGTCGAATCCCATTCCAGTTGTTCCATAAATTCCAAGAGATGACCATGAAGTGAGCAAGTTCAAAAACTACTGGACTCGAGCCATTCCTACATTTCTAAATCATATCCTCAAAAGTGCAATTTCTATCCACCACCAGACTGCAAGCTTCCCATACTAATTGAGCAAAAGCACAGTGCAGAAGAACATGGCTTGTTGTCTCCCTACCTTGGTCACAATGCTCAACAACCTTAGAACTGATCACTTTCCTGTGGAATAGATTAGCTTTTGTAGGGAGTATATTCTGACAAGCCCTCCAAGCAAAGTTCTTTATTTTATTGGGCACATTAGTACTCCAAATGGACCTCCAAAGTTGCTATTGTCCACTAGGGCCTGAGGTACTTTCATTTTCTGCACTTTTCATATCCAAAACCAACCAATAAGCACTTTTCACCATGAACTTACCATTTGGTGTTGCTACCCAGACCACTTTATCCCTAGGCATACGAGTGCTCAGAGGAATACTAAGGATAATATCCGCTTCAAAGTTTAGGAACAACTCCCTTACTAGATCAGATCTCCAAGTGCCATGGTCTACATCAATCAGAACATTTACTGTTGCATTCTCAGGTAACAAGGTTCTAGGAGAGATAACTTGATAGGTGGATGGATTTGGGAACCATTTATCTTTCCAAATACATATATTCTCCCCATTTCCAACTTGCCAACGTATCCCATGCTTAATTATTGGTTGTGCTGCTAGAATGCTCCGCCAAACATAGGACGGATTCCTACCTTGTTGAGCTTGTACAAAGGAAGTGTCAGGGAAGTACTTACTTTTGAAAACCTGATAGAAAAGTGAGTATGATTGTTGTTGCAACCACCACCCTTGCTTAGCTAGAAGGGCAAGATTGAAAGATCTTAGGTCCCTGAAACCAATACCACCACAAGCTTTTGGAGTACACAACTTTTCCCATCTCATCCAAGCTAGTTTACGCTCATCATTTTTCTGCCCCCACCAGAATTTGCTTACCATACTATTCAAGTAATCACAAAGGGACTTTGGTAGTAGAAAGCAACTCATAGTATGTGTTGGGATTGCTTGCACAACAACCTTAATCAGCACCTCCCTACCTGCCATAGACAAAACATTTTCCTTCCAACCAGCTAGTTTGTTGGCCACTCGTTCCTTTAATTGTTGGAAGGTATTACACTTGTTTCTACCCACCAAGGATGGCAAACCCAGGTACTTCTCATGCTAACGGATGATATCTACCCCAAATCTTTGCTTAACATCTTCCTGGATTTCCATGGCTGTATTGGGGCTAAAAAATAACGAGGTTTTTTGTCTATTTACTTGCTGCCCTGTTGCTCTTTCATAGACTAGTAGCAATCTTTGGATTTCTTCACAGTCCTCAATGGTAGCATTACAGAAGAGAAGGCTGTCATCAGCAAAGAAAAGATAAGTGATGTGAGGGCTTCTCTTGCAAACTTGGAGAACTCGAAGGGTGCACACCTCAAAAGCTCTGTGTAATAAGGCTGAAAGACTTTCTACACACAAAAGAAACAAATAGGGAGAGAGAGGGTCTCCTTGACGTAAACCCCTAGTTGGAGTAATACGTCCTTGGGGAACGCCATTAATACAAATAGAATATGTGACAGAGGTGACACAACTCATAACCATAGATATCCACCTAGGATGAAAGCCCATTTTAGTCATGATTTTTTCCAAACAACTCCATTCAACCCTATCAAAAGCCTTACTCATGTCAAGCTTTAAAGCCATGGCTCCTGTTTTCCCTCTTCTTTTTTGACTAATAGAATTCATAATTTCAAAAGCAACAAGCACATTATCCATAATAAGTATCTCTAAGAGAAAAGCAGTATGATTTTCAGTGATAAGAGATGGAATAAGAGTCTTAAGTCTATTAGCAAGAACCTTTGATGCCAGTTTATAGATGACATTAGATAGACTAATAGGCCTATATTCTGACACCTTTGTAGGACTCTTTACCTTAGGAATAAGAAAAATATGTGTATCATGAAAATTAGGAGGTGCTACACCAGTGTTTAAAAAATTAATAACACAATTAACAACACTATCCCCAACAACATGCCAAAAATACTGATAAAAGAGAAGGGGCATACCATCCGGACTCGGAGATTTTAGAGGGTACATCTAATCAAGGGCTTTTTTCACCTCTATAGCACTGAATTCTCTAGTGAGCATATGGTTCATTTGAGGGGTCACACCTGGATTTATTGCATCAAGAAATTCCAGAGTAATATCTGGTTGGGAGGTGGTAAACAGCTCCTGGTAGTAATCAATGATCACCTCAGAAATCTTGTCCTCATTTTCCTGCCATATATTGGTTTTGTCCATGAC
The DNA here is from genome assembly GCF_001633185.2 of Quercus lobata. Lineage (NCBI taxonomy): Eukaryota > Viridiplantae > Streptophyta > Magnoliopsida > Fagales > Fagaceae > Quercus > Quercus lobata. The sequence continues at coordinate 47,744,730 of NC_044904.1, forward strand.
GCCCATAATTATGTTACGCTGCTTTCGACTAGAGGCCTTTGCATGAAAAAATCTTGTATTTTTATCACCTTCTTTCAGCCAGGGGTTACAAGACCTTTGTTTCCACATCCTTTCCTCTAGATTAAGCAAGTGGTTCACTTCTGCCCTCTGCTGACATACCTCTAGTGTGTTTGACAACCCTACTACTCTCTCCTCTAAAGCTTGGAGTAAGTCTTGTGCCTTTGCCAATTTTTCCCAATATGTCCAAACTCCTGAATATTCCATCTGGTCAAAGCCATACGGCATGAATCCAGACAAGCCGCAAAATTATTTTCTACACGCCCAAGTGAACCTTCAGCCCAAGCTTTTTCCACAATCACGCCACACCTATCATCTTTAAGCCACATGGATTCGAATCTAAAGAGCTTTTTTGGCCTCTTTCGTTGCACCCTTTGAGAACTAATCCTCAACATTAAAGCACAGTGGTCAGAAGCAGAGGAAGCCAAGTGGTGTAGTCTCGCATTTGGAAACAAATTTAGCCACTCTGTTGTTGCAAACACACGATCAAGTCTTTCCCGTATCCAACCCAAATCATTTCTAAACATACTCCATGTAAACCATGAACCGACATATCCAATATCTTTCAACCCACAAGTATCGATACAACGCTGAAAATTTTCAATCTGCCTACTCGGCCAATCCAACCCACCCTGCTTTTCCGTAACACTGAGGATCTCATTGAAGTCCCCCACACACAATCAAGGGATATTATTCACTATAGCAAGTTGAGAAAGACGAGCCCATGACTCTAGCCTACCACCTGTATCGAGGTTGTCGTAGAAACCTGTCAGACGCCATTTCCCAATACAGCCCCCAGAATCAATGACAGCATCAATATGCCACCGAGAGAAAGATTAAATATGAACATTAGTCTCTGGTTTCCAAAACAGTGCAATTCCACCACTCTTTCCCTCACTTGGGACTACCAAACCTTGTGTCAATCCAAGAGAGTGTTTTATGTTGGACATTCGTTTCATGGATTTCAAAGGAAGTTTGGTTTCCACGAGGAAGACCAAACTAGGAGCTTCAGCTTGCATTAATTTCTTTAGTGCATTAACTGTACGGGGGTTCCCAAGCCCCCGACAGTTCCAACCTAAAGAATTCATTGTGCCCGACGAGGTTGCCAAGCAACCTCCGCCGATCCAAATTGATCCTTAAACACCTTCCCCAAAGACACAGCATCATCCAACTTGATTTTCTTTTCTTCCCCTGATGTAGTAGAATTAGTCCAACCTTCAAATTTCCTCTTAGGCTCCTCTTTTTGAATTTCCATCACCATATCCTCAGATGCCTCTATTTTTTTTGGTCTCGGTCCAGTTCCTTTTGTACCCTTACAACCACCTTTGCCCTTAGTATATTGCCCAGATTTTTTTGGCTACACACGAACAATCCCACCTTTTGAATTTGCCACCTGAGTAAAATTATCTCCAGGACCCATAACGAAAGCAATAGGGACCTTATTAACCTCACCTTGAGGCACTTCAAGAGCAGGCCCATGTAGAGGGGTGATATCAGCCCCATTTGACTTGGAATCAACATCATTTGAAAGTGGGGATATAGAATCAGAAATTTCCTTATCCTTTTCAACCATCTCTGATACTTTCCACTTAAGCGCCTTATCAATCTCCCTTATATGTGCCTCAAAATCAATTGGAATGGCTGAAATTTTTTGAATTGAAGGGAACTCTGGATCTTTAGGGACATGATGTATAGGTGGAGAACTAGTTACAAAAATATTGGGATTTGAGAGTACCTTGTGCTGCACCGTATCCCCTGTATTCCCCACATGCTCCGCTGCGGTCCGGTGTAGATTCCCAGGACTTTTGGTACTGTGGTTGACTTGGTGAGTATCTTGACAACTAACCTGAACAACTTGCAGCTTTTGTAAATGGTTAGGACTAGCTCAGAGGCACAGAGCATATGGTTGTGCATCTCTATTCAAAGAACCATTGCTCTGAATCCACAAACAACAATCTTTTTCATCGTGGTCAAGTTTGCCACACCAATAGCAGAAAATGGGAAGATGCTCGTACTGAAAAGACACCCAACGTCAGTCCGAACCACCCAACCGGACCATTCTGCCCCAACATAATGGCTGGGTTATGTCCATTTTCACTCACACACGCATACTAGTTCCCCAAGCCCGACCACCCTCAGGAGCATCCACAGAGACAACCTCACCCAAAGAGCTCCCAATGAGTTCTCCATTTGCCTTCGTCATGAGTCGGCTTGGTAGATTTGAGATCTGAACCCAGAAAAAAGCTTTGTCACAGCGAACAGAGCCGACACATTCATTCTCACCCAACCTATAAAGAACCAGTAGATACTTATCAAAACTCCATGGGCTCTGCAATAAGACCCTATTCATGTCAACTTCATCGGTGAAAACAATAAGGGCCTTGTTATTTCCCAAGTCCCTAAATTCAAAATCTCCATCAGACTTCCAAACACTTCGAAAAGTCCTTGCTACTGCTTCGAGGTTAATCTTCCATTTTTGTAAAAAACTTGGCCACTAACGCGAAGGAATCGTCTATCACATCATCTATAAGAGCACACTCATTGCCCTCAACATCGGTCAGAGAGAGCTTTTCCCACTTCTTAGTAACGTCATCCATGGAGAGTGCAAGGAGAAAGAGATAAAGCTGTTTTAGAGAAATAGAAGGGGGCTGTTTGAGAGAAATAGATGGAGAGTATGGAGGAAAGAGTAAAAATGATAGAGAGAAATAGATGGGAAAGGTAGAAAGGAAAGGAAAGCAAAGAGGGGATCAGATTTCACCAGAGAGTCTGGGAAAATGAAGGCACTTGTGGGCAAGTGAAAAAGTTCCACCGTATAAGGTTTCAGAGAAAACCTAGGGATGAGGAAAAGGTATGGGTCTTAATACATTGAGTTTAATTGTGCTTGAAAAAGATAACACTATTTGTATTCTATTGATAAACGTAGTCATGTGTCTGAATTTAATTGAAAAACTTAATGTCTTACCGAAAAGATATTTTTCCTAAATTTTGTCTTTAATTACATATCTAATAACATGAAAAATACATCAAAGAACATGAAAATTGGAAATTGTTAACAATGTTACATGTATAAGTGAAATCTTTGGAGAATGTGAAGAAGAATATGAAAGAATCTATGGTTGAAAAGGTTTTGAAACTTTTTTAAGGATATGTTAGCAGGGGTGGAGCAAGGGGGTTGATGGAAAAAAAAAAAAAAAAACAAACAAAACTCAACCAAATAGATACAAGTGATAATGATCTAGCTAAGTAAGAGCACTAGCAATAGTGAAACTAAATAGCTATATTGCTATTTTAGCTTCTCCAAAATACAAAAAGTGCTCTACAATAGTGAAGGTATAGCTAAATATTTTAGCTTCAGAGCTACAGTACGTAGCTATTTTTGTCTGCATACTGTAGCTTGAAGCTAAACAGAAAAAATATTTTTTTTATTCCCCTTAGCATTAAAAATAATATTTCTTCTCTTTCTTTATTTAATTCTTTTTCTATTACTTTTCTTTCTTCCGTTTAGCTTCACCGATTCCCATCATCCTCATCCACAAACTCTCACCAATTCATCAACCGCCTCACCGCCGCCATCGAAGCTCACGCACCATTGCCGAAGCTTATGCATCATCGCCAACCCACGCACTATCACCGACCCGATTCATCATCCTCCTCACCCACATCGAATCCCAAACCCATCTCACCAAGACCCATCTCCCCAAGCCCCATCTCCGATTTGTTCTATTGGATCTTTATCTTCATCTATTCTGTTTGAGCTTGTGTTTGTGCTGGGTTTCCGCCGACCGAACTAACTGACCCACGCCGTGTTTGCTCTGTGTTGGTGATTTTTTATTTTTTTTTATGATTGATGATTGACTCAACTTTGTTTGTGATTGGTGATTTTGTTTGGTCTGGGTTGAGGAAAAAGATTGAGGATTTGGGTTGGTGGTTTTTTTTTTTTGTGTGGATGTTTTTATTATTATTCTAATGAGTTATTTGTATTATTTTAATCAAATAGCTAAAAATATAGATCCATTGATGTTGGGTGTGAAGGGATAAAACAAATAAAGTGATTTTTGTAGGTGCCAAATAGCTATATTTTTAGCTTCATTGCTGTGGATGCTCTAAGGTGAGTAGATAAAACTTTGATCATGAGAAAATTCAACTACAACTAACAGGAAAGTAATTTTAGAAATCTATCATTGTGTAGCTATGTGCAATGTTCTTTTATCATCCTATCATTCAAGCATGAGGTGAAAGCTAAAAATGGTGACAGATGATCTACTTTCAATTCTTGAGGATGACCTATGTAGCATGTAATATTTTTATATATTGAAATTGTGGGGCCAGAGAATTTGTGACCCTGGCCCACTTTACATTAGGGCCCAAGGCTCGAGCCGAGGAGAGTAATTGACGAGGACACATAATGAAAGTCCAAGTAGCTTTGATATATAGCCGAGGATGATTCTATCCTCGACATCCCTACAACATACCTAAAAGAAATGACAAGAACGGCATAGGAACAATTTTGGGAAGAGCCGAACACATTCACATTGATAGATAAAGGAGCCCTGGACAGTATGGCGACAAAGGACAAAAGAAAGGCTGCCATTACTGCCATTAAATACTCTGCGCCAGACAGAGCAATACTTTTCAGATTTTACAACCACTCCCAACCACTCTGGGTATGGGCTGATGGGACAAGTATCAGCCCTAGAAAGTTGAACCTACACGTGAACATTGGAAGGGGAGTGAAAGCTAATATAAAAGGAAAAATAAGCAGTCTAGAAAGAGGGGCTAGGAAAAAAGGCCAAGAACCAGAGCCTCCCAGGCCGTATCGAGGAGATAGACTTCTCAAGTGAACATGGTTTAGTTCTGTATGAACACCATGACTAACCACCGTCCGGTGACCAAGGCCTAGCCTTTCAAGTCCACACTCTACAAATTATATTGTTTGGGCCTTTTAACATGCGAACCCAATATCATTTTGTGGTCGTTACAAATTGAGTCCTTACAATTGGCGCCGTCTGTGGGGAAGCTTGCGTGTTGGCACAGGCGGTGGGTCGAGAAAGTCCCCCCATCACTCCTAACAACCCGTTGTAGTGCTCTAAAATAAAGTTCCATTAGGGGCTACGCTTCGAAGTGTCAGTAGCGCGGATGGTTCTAGGGGCTTGGCCGAGGGGCTAATCCCCCCCCCCCCCAAATTACTTAAAAAAGCTAAGTTTTGGACAAAACTAAGGTATTGCATGGTCCTCAGACTCAAACCTATGGGGAAACCAACTACTTAAAAAAGCTAAGTTTTGGACAGAACCAAGGTATTGCATGGTCCTCGGACTCAAACCTATGGAGAAACCAACCAATTAAGGAGAATTCTAGATTGCTCAAACCTACGAGATGATTATATACTAAAAGTCGGATTAAGTTCTAGACGGAATGAAGATCCCGACCTATCCTCGGATCCTCAATTCTAAGAGAACTGATGCAAACGAGCGTTTAAGTTCAATACGATCGTACTTCAATCCTCGGACCGGATGCCAAAAATGGCTAAGGTTATGAAGGATATTAAGAAGGTGGCAAAGCACCCTAGTACTTAGCAACCCGCATGGGCAGCTCATTTTGGGTTACCCTCCTCGGATGATTACCTCCTACACAGTACCGAGCATTCAGCTGTCATCTTGGTTAGTCTTGGGTATGTAACCTTTTTCAGGTCGGCATTATTGTGCCGGATAGTTTCAATAAGCTCGGAATAATATCTTTTTCTTAGTAAGGGCCTCGGCCCTAAGTATCGTTTTTTAGGTCGGCATTATTGTGCCGGATAGTTTCAATAAACTCGGAATAATATCTTTTTCTTAGTAAGGGCCTCAGCCCTAAGTATCGTTTTTTAAGGTCGGCATTATTGTGCCAGATAGTTTCAATAAGTTCAGAATAATATCTTTTTCTTAGCAAGGGCCTCGACCCTAAGTATCATTTTTTCAGGTCGGTATTATTGTGCCGAATAGTTTCAATATGCTCATAAAGATATCTTTTTCTTAATAGGGGTTGTGGCCCAAAGTATCATTCAGAATAATAATAAAAAAAGTCATATAATAGCACATTCATTCACAGCATAACTATTGCAGAAAAGAAAGAATACATAGAATAAAATAATGTCAACTTTTATTAATATAAAGAAGTAGTACAGCGTACAATGATGGGCTTAAACAAGCCTATACAGGACGTTAATTACAAAAGCAAAACTAAAAAGGTACAAGGAAACGACAAATCTTTCCAAACTCTACTCCAGTAGCGATTATGTATAAGAGGGTGACCCCCTTTGATGGAAGAGGAGAAGAAGAGGAAGAAGTAAAAGCACCAGGATGGATTCGATGATGGAAGAGGCAGAAGAAGAAGAAGTAGAAACACTAGGATGTCCCTAGTGATGGAAGAGAGGAAGAAGCGGAGGCAAAAGAAGGCACCAGAGGAGGAGGAGAGGAGGAAGAGAGGATGCCTAATCCCCGCATCAGCTCTGACTCCTAACACGCTGGTGCCATATTAGTAGCGCTCAAGAGAGAGAGCGGATGGTACCGACGATGAGAAATCCCACTGCTGTCGCACTGAAAATCTAGTGCGACCAGTATCTGCTTCGGATTTTGGAAGAAGGAAGAGGAGGCTTCTCCCCCGCCTTGCAAAAGGGGAGAGCTGTCTTGAGTCTCCTCTCCCTTGCCCTGACCGTGCCATCTTGAGTCTCGGGGAGACCCAGTGCTTCTGGAGAGGGTGTGGTCCCTTCACTCGCATTTTTGCCTTAAACATATCACTCACTAAGGCTTGAATTGCACTGGTGATGAAAACTTTGAACGTAGGTGGAGGTTTAGGAATTTGAAAAGACTGAAGGGTTTGTACGTAAAAGAAGTAACCTCCTGCCTTGCCTCATATATGGAAGGCAAGTTGGTGGCATTTAATCTGTACAGATTTCCAAGAGAAGCTACAAACGGGATAATTCCCACTCAACTTCCAACGCCATCTATAACCGTTGGATGGGCGTCGCCTCGTAAAAGGAACTTATTAAAAGCGCGCCTCGTACACTGAAACGGCAGAGGCGCGACGTGAGTAAAATTAAAGGAAGGTCTTATGACCGGGAGCGTTTCCCAGACAAGCGAAAAGACACCGATATTAATGAAGAACAAAGCTGGGCAAGCCATGATATAGGCCCGACATCACCAAAACCCTCCTCCCCGACCAAGAGGTCGGGCAGCAAGATTTTGAGGGGCTATTACGGGGCCAGAGAATTTGTGACCCTGGCCCACTTTACATTAGGGCCCAAGGCCCGAGCCGAGGAGAGTAATTGCCGAGGACACACAATGAAAGTCCAAATAGCTTTGATATATAGCCGAGGATGATTCTGTCGTCGGCATCCCCATGGCATACATAAAAGAAATGACAAGAACGACATAGGAATAGTTTTGGGAAGAGCCGAACACATCCGCATTGATAGATAAAGGAGCCCTGGACAGTATGGCGACAAAGGACAAAAGAAAGGCTGCCATTACTGCCATTAAATACTCTGCGCCAGACAGAGCAATGCTTTTCAGCTTTTACAACCACTCCCAACCACTCTGGGTATAGGCTGATGGGACAAGTATCAGCCCTGGAAAGTTGAACCTACACGTGGACGTTGAAAGGGGAGTGAAAGCTAATATAAAAGGAAAAATAAGCAGTCCAGAAAGAGGGGCTGGGAAAAAAGGTCAAGAACCAGAACCTCCTCACAATGAAAGTCCAAATAGCTTTGATATATAGCCGAGGATGATTCTGTCGTCGGCATCCCCATGGCATACATAAAAGAAATGACAAGAACGACATAGGAACAGTTTTGGGAAGAGCCGAACACATCCGTATTGATAGATAAAGGAGCCCTGGACAGTATGGCGACAAAGGACAAAAGAAAGGCTGCCATTACTACCATTAAATACTCTGCGCCAGACAGAGCAATGCTTTTCAGCTTTTACAACCACTCCCAACCACTCTGGGTATAGGCTGATGGGACAAGTATCAGCCCTGGAAAGTTGAACCTACACGTGGACGTTGAAAGGGGAGTGAAAGCTAATATAAAAGGAAAAATAAGCAGTCCAGAAAGAGGGGCTGGGAAAAAAGGTCAAGAACCAGAACCTCCTAGACCGTATCGAGGAGATAGACTTCTCGAACGAACATGGTTTAGTTCTGTATGAACACCATGACTAACCACCGTCCGGTGACCAAGGCCTAGCCTTTCAAGCCCACGCTCTACAAATTATATTGTTTGGGCCTTTTAACGTGCGAACCCAATATCATTTTGTGGTCGTTACAAATTGAGTCCTTATAGAAATAAATTTGTATTTTTATTAAGAGAAAAAAATTTGGTAGCTTACAACTTAAAACTTCCATGTCCGCCTTTAGTTATTATATTTGGTGAATTTATTTTATATACTTTTGTGTGAAATGTTAAAAAAAAATATCATATTTATATTCAGCAAACTATAATTTCCTTTATATCTCAAAATTCATTAAAAAAGGAATAAATATCTCATTTTTATCATTTTTTAAAGGCTCAAAACCTACAAAAATAAAATGAATGTATGGGGAAAAGGGGAAAATAAAATAACGAAGTTAGCTTTGACAGAAAGGTTAAAAAAAAAAAAACATAATTGTTATCTTTAAAAAATGATATATTAAGAATAACATATAGAAATTCAAATTATTTAATTTAACTTCATAACAATTGCGTAAAAAGCAATAAAATTTTGGAATAGTTAGACAATAGTAACATAAATTTACATTAAAATATCAATTAATTTTTACACACAAAATGGTTCTTTATTTATATGATCTTGAGCAAATCCTCTATTTAAGGATGTTATGCTTATGCTTCCAAGTAGTGACAAGCTTGAAGGTTAATGTAAATAAGAGTGAGATGGTTCCAATAGGTGAGGTTACTAATTTGCAATTTTTGGCATATATGTTGGGATGCAAGGTAGCAAATTTGCCTATGTCCTATCTTGGCATGCTATTAAGTGCTTCTTATAAGTCCAGTTCTATCTGGAACCCAATATTAAAAAATTTTGTACGAGATTGGCTAGATGGAAGAAGTTGTATCTTCCAAAAGGTGGTAGATTAATTCTTCTTAAAAGTACACTTTCGAGTCTTCCTACCTACTAACTTTTAGTCTTCACTATTTCTAATAGTGTGGCAAATAGGATTGAGAAGATGCAAAGAGACTTCTTATGGGGTGGTATAGGTGATGAGTCTAAGATTCATTTGGTGGGTTGGGATAAGGTTTATACCCCTATTCCTAATGGTGGGTAAGGGATAAGAATAAATACCACCATCAATAAAGCATTGTTGAGGAAAAGGTTGAGGAGACAAGGCTTTGGAGGCAGGTGGTAGCAATGAAATTTGGGGTTTAATGGGGTTTGGGGGGGGGGGGGGTGTGGTACTTGAAGTTAGGAAAGGGTTCACATGGGTGTGGTTTATGGAGGAGTATTCGCAAGGGTTTGGATGTTTTTAGTTAGTTTACTCAATACAAGGTTGGGTGGGGAATCAAGTGAGATTTTGGCATGACTATTGGTGCAATGATCAACCTTTCAAAGATGCATTCCTGGTTTTGTATGACATTGTTATTGATAGGAAGGCCTTTGTCGAGTCCTCTTTGGTGAGACAGAGGGTGGGGGAGAGGAGGACATGGGATGTTAGATTCTTTTGCGCTTTTTAAAATTTTGGAGTTGGAATTAGTGGTGGATTTTTTTTTTTTTGTATTTTTTAGTCTAATATTTCTACTAGTGAGGGTGGGGATCATATGTGGTGGTTGCTGAAGAAGAATGTGGAATTTGATATACAATTGTATTCTAATGCGTTAAAAGGTTCCTTTTTTGTCATCTATCATTGGAATGGCATCTAGAGGGTCAAGGTCCCTAGGAGGGTTTCATTTTTTATTTGGACTGTGGCTTGGGGGAAGATATTCATTGGTGGTAATTTGAGGAGGGGTTTATCTATTGTGGAGTGGTGTTGTATGTGTCAATGTAGTGGAGAGATTGTGGATCATTTATTACTTCATTGTGAGACGGAATATTAGCTGTGGTGTATTGTATTCAATTCTTTTGAGATTTCATGGGTTTTACCAAGAAGGCTGATAGGGCTTCTTTTTGGATGAAATGATTGGTTGGAGAAACATTCGTATAGCATTTGGAATTTGACTCAGTTATGTTTGGTGTGGTGTATATGGAAGGAACGCAATATTCATACTCATAGGCCAAGAATATATTGACCCCTTGTAATGAATTAACCAATTAATTAGCCAAGTTAATTAATTAATTCAATTAGCATGCAATAAGTGTGACAGCACAAACAAATCACCAACTAAATTAAAATGCAGTGGAAAATAAATTGACACGGTGATTTGTTTACGAATGAGAAAAACCTACGCGGCAAAAACTCTACCGGGTGATTTTAAGGTCACCACTCCCGAGAATTCACTATTATCACAACAAGCGGTTATAAGTAAAGGAATCCCAATATCTTATACCAACTTACAGTTGAACCCTTACCCCAATACCCAATTGGACTTGTTCTGTAGTGACAAACTCTCATTTCAATGCACGGCTCCCAGTACGTGACTAACCAATTCGATGCACAGATCCCAGTATGCGACTTACTCACCAATTTGAGAAAGATGTTGGCTGCAAAGTTCTTCAATTCATCAACACGATGAAGATCACGAAGCTCCTTGGTTACAAAACCCTATAGTGTACAAATACAGCAGCTTCTTGAACAGAAAGATGAACTAGGGCATATGTTTTCGGTTCACAATATGCTTGTGAAAAACTTTTGTATTGAGTTGCATCAACTGTGACGGCCCTTAAAACAATCCTTATATATGTTTAGGGTTGTGAGAAAAGAAAGCTCAAACATCTATTCACGGATTGAAGTGAAATCAGATATGAAAAATTGATTTTCATAAATCTCGACAAATACCTTATCTATCGAGAAACTATCGAGTATCGGGCAAAACAGTCTTTTAAACCTCGATAGATATTAGCTGTCGGATTAGCTGTCGAGTTTTAAAATCCAGCACTTCTTTACTTGATTTTTAGACAGACTTGCATGGCTTTAACACTTAAACTTGAAACCTTGTTCCTTGAAGCATTAAACATATCCTAGATCTATCCAATTATAAGTAAAGTGTGTTTTGTCAAAAGATTAGCCAATTCTATATTGACATATGTTCCTAACATGATTCACATATGTCCTAACATATACTTTTAAAGATGTGGAAAAATCGGAGTATCAACTTCTAGCCTCCTTTGTTAGCACTCTTTTTGGTTGGTCTCATGTTTGGGAACTCACATTTAGTCATCCCTCCCATTGTTTGTAGATTCTATTTTTTTTTTTTTTTTTTTTTTTGATAAGATTCTATTTTTTTTATTGTATATTTATAGCTTTTTTTTTTCTTTTTTCTTTTTTTTTCTTTTTTGTATTTTTTTTGGCTGCTTTTTGTATTTTTTTTCTTCAAGTGCACGTATATATACTTATGTAAACAATTTTTGCCCCCGATTCAAATCCTAACCCCTCCACTGTATGTTAGTCCAGTTGGCTAGTTGTGTAATGTACTAGGATGAGATAGTTTCCCAACTATCTTAATTTTCTTTTGTTGATTTATAGAATATGTATAGGTTAGGGAATGCTCCTATGCACATGGCTCGTTTAATTATATTTTCTTTTAATTTTTTTTTCATAAAATCTCAAAAAAGAATCTTTAGATCAAATTAGGAATTTAAGTGGGGGTAACTATGAATCTTTGGTTCAATGAGGTTAATAGTCACTTATCTTTAAATATTTTCGTGTAAATATAGTTGACTATAATCAACTTTAAGATTAATTCTAATTACATGAGTCTCTCCAGCCAAAAGCTTTATGGCTCAGTACTTGAAAGTTCAAATAGTGTAAAAACACCCTTGAACGTTTAGACCTCCAATTTACAAATTAACCAATTCAAGATTTATGTCAAACAACTAGTGTGCGGAAAATAAACAAAAGCTATAAAACAGAATTGGTAAACAATCTAAGCCAATTTAAAATCACAACCCACAGCAGATAATAAAAGGCAAAGATAAAAGGGAAGGAAGATGCAAACACAAGAATAACACGCGATGTGTTATCGAAGAGGAAGCCGAAACTCTCGGCGTAAAATCTCTCCGCTGCCCTCCAAGTGGTAAACAATCCACTAGAAAATGTAGTTGGGATACAAGGACAGCAATAGACCCTCCAAGCCTAATCTACCCAGTGCACCTAAGCTCTCCAAGCTTCTTACTCCAACGAGGTTGCGCTGAACCTATTTCTTTTCTAGCTTCCCGAATTCCGCTACTTTACCATAGCATCAACCAATGTAGATTGGTTCCTTCCTAACCTCTCACAGTAATGGATATGGTGAGCAAAGGGTTTTGGTAAAATGCCTCTCAAGAATTTAACAATGGAGAGGAAGAGAGTTGAGGAATTTGAAGAGTCTCTTATGTAAAGATTGTGGATGAATCAATCTTGTTTTACTCTAGGGTTTTTCTCTCAAAATTCTCTCTGGAAGCACTCATTCTTTTATGGGTATAAGGGGTATTTATACTAGGGTAAGAAAGGAATGTGAAACGTCAAGTTTTTCAAAACAGGGCTGGCTCGCGGCTTGGCCTCGCGACTTGAATGAGTCGCGAGATCCAACTGCGAGATAACAAAACGGCCAGTTGTCCTATTTTGTCTTGTAGTGCTCCAGCTAGCATGACACTTCAACTTCTGGCATGCTTGGCACGTGTGCTGCTTCTGGCGGCTTGCAGCCGCGAGTCACCCGCGAGATCTAGCTGCAAGACTCTGTTTTCTTGCACACTCTTAAGCATTCAACACTCTATCTCACTCACTACCCCTACAACAAACCCACCTAAATACAGGGTTACTAATTGCTGAAATACAAGCAAATTTGGCACGGAATAAAGCCAACAAAATGGTTGATTAAATTCAACCTTACAATCTCCCCCTTTGGCTATTCCGTGACAAAACTCTAAAACAAACTCTAGACTTAACATGTGAGTTGGGAACAGTTGAGCAAAACTCACTCACACCTAATTCTAGAAACTATGAGGCACTTGAATCATATGAACATGAAACTCCTGAAACACAACAATACACCAAGATCATTGTATGCAGAAAATATGAAATGCATATGAAATAGGCAAAGAGTGATCAAGCAAAGATGAAGTTAAGAAACAAATAATGGTTTGATCAAACAAATAATCACTGCAAGGTAGTGATCACAGTGCTTATTCACACTTGGAATGAACACTTGAACATACAAGCTAACAAGAACAATGCAAGTTAGTTGTATGCCCAACACTCAACCAATGCATAATACACCAAGTATATGCATCTAGAATCAATCCTACAAGGGCACAAAAGTGACAGTACTTAACAAGAAAATGCATGACATTTAGATAGAAATACTGATTTAACAAAAACATAGAAGCTGCATAAAGCATGGTACAAACCATAAAGCCTACAGGAAATAAACCCTAAAAACTTACAAAAGAAACATGGGTACAAACCACAATATATACTGAAAAACATCAACAATATATATAAAGTAAACCAAGTTTCAAAAACATCCATGTGTTATAAGTTAGAAACAAAAATACACCAAAACCACAGTGTATCAAATCCATAGTAACAATAAATATCCAAAAACATAAACCTATAAATTAAAGGATAAGACTAAAACAAAAGTATGTGTACTCCCCCTATTACTATGCACACTTCCCTTTGAGCTTTCTCCCCCTTACTGAATGCTCTTCGCCTTTTTGGCACAAATAGTTAAAGGCTGTCGTCTAAATTTTGTTAAATAGCTTCTAGCTGATTCTCCATGGTCTCGAGTCGCATTTGAACATGGTTGTTGGTGGAGTAGAGAAGTGTCACCATTTCCTCAATGCATTTCTGAATATTTTCAAGCAAACTACCCACTCTATCAGTTTGAGGATCAGACTGTGCTTGCGGAATGTTAGTTTGTCGAACTTCAGGGATGACACATGAAGTGGGTGTGGAATGTACAGGTGTCTCTGACTTAGGAGCAGATGGAGTAACCGGAGAGGTGTGTGCACTCTTTGGTGTTTTAGAGGAATGACTTCTACTGGCTTGTAGAGTGAACATGGAAATTGGACACAAACGAGTCATCATTTTTCCATCTAAAGGAGGAACAATGCCTTCACGAAGAATGAACTTCATGACGAGACTGCAAAATGGAATACATCCTCGAGCTGCAGATCGGGCCGCGGTCTTCCTCATGGTTTGAAAGATGTTGGCACAGATATCAATGGGGGCTCCAGTATTAAGATCACAAAGGAATTGAGCTCTTCCAAGATTTATGAAGGTAGTGTTGAACAGTGGGTAGAGATTAGAGAACATGATCAGTTTTAGTGTGGTCAACTCTGGTGCAAACTTTACGGTGGTTATGGATGTGCCTGTACTGGAGACTTCATGGTCAGGTCCAAGAACTTGTAGAATGTCTTGAGTCTCTGGAGTTCGATCATCGTACGAAGTTAGATCCACATTCTGAGGTCTAGTGATGCGGAGAATATCGGCTATGGAGTTCGGGGTGATGGCAAACTCCTTTCCTCTGACCCAGCAAATTAGCTCAACTCCAAGATCACTTGAATTAGAGTAGTATTCCTTAATCAGTTCATCCATTGGATCGACAAAATTCCCAAATAAGTTTGCCCAATCTCTTGGCTCAAAGATTCGAGGGACAGAAGTGGTCCCTAAGGTGTCAAACTCAACCACCCGTTCCACTATAGGAGATGCCCTGTCAAAAATGTTTTAGTAGATGTGTGAGATAAGCGGGGTTCTGAACCTCTCCAAATTGGAGTCTTGAGATGACTGAGATGAGAGTCGAGTCCTTTTAGCCACTAGGGTTGATGGATCATCAATAACAATGTCTTTGCCCTTAGAGGATCGACGAGACATCTGCAAGAGAATAGGCACACAGCAAAGAACCAAAAACAGCACCACAAAGGACAGATATCAACTTGATTAGATTCAGATATGAATGTAGACCATAGAAATCACACACAATTTCAAACATAAGTCATGTCAATATAGAATGAGGCAGGTGCAACAAAATGGTGAAAGTGCAATAGAGCATAGAGTAAGACAAACTAATAGATAACTGTTAATAAGACAATCTATCATAAGTCTGATATGCACAATGAAAACCACATACAACCAAAAGAGATGACAGTGGGACATAACAAACTAAAAATTGAATGTATTAAAGTAATACACTCAAGACAGAAGCACACACATGTTATGACAACATAAAAACACGGTGATACAAGATAAGCAAACGAAAACCACAGACACAAGTAAACTTTCATACACATAAACGGAGTAAAAACCAGAAAAACACCAAACCCATTTCCCAAAAGAGTATGAAAACTAACAAACGCCAAAGCACAGAACAAAGATAAGTACATTGTGACCAACAAAAAGACACCATATGAAATCAGCATCAAACACAATCCACCATACCCAGCACACTAAGAGTAAAACGTTCAAACACAATATGAAAAAAATAACAACTCAAAAAGCAAGAAAATAATACTCAAAACATAACATATGAAGTGAGGAAGAGAAGACCCATACCTTTTCTTGATGATTTTGAGAAGAAATGAAGCAACAATGGAGTTCGAAAATGGAGACACGGAGTGTTTGGGTAAGAACAGTTGAGAGAGAAAGTGAACAGTCACAAAAAGTTCGAGGGAAAACTGAAAAAGATTTCAAAAACTACCCTTACTGTGCAAAACATGCGTTTTTCGCAACTAAAGTGAATCACCAACAAGACGCCAGGTCTAGCTGCCAAAACACGCAAAGACAAAATTGTGAAAAACTTTCTAAGTGTTATTCGCAACTGGAAGGTCTACCCGCGAGGGAGTCGCGAGCTGAGCCGCGAAAAACTCTGTGTAACCCTCGCGACTGGACCTTTCACTTGCGAACAAGTTGCCAAAATTAACACGCGAGCTCGCAGTTGAAATTCGCGACTTGGGTAACCCGTGACTGAGTCGCCAAAACAGAACACACTGTTTTTGAAGATTTTCAGTTTTTGTAAAAACAAAACACTTTTCCAAAAACAACTTAAACATTCAAAAATCTTTTTGTGTTTGAATTAACAAAAATTGAGCATGTGAAAACACATTTTATCAAGTACAATCACACAAATGAATATGGCATTCATTGAACATAAATTTGTGTGTTGTGTGTGGATATCAACAATGAGATAGTTCTTAGTCTAATGTGAAACTTCAATGATCAATTCAACCAAGGCATACACAATTAGCACTAGACTATGTGACTCATCTTAATTATAGAAGTATGCATATATGACCTCCCACAAGACTTGATAACATAACTTGGAGTTTTACATTTGACTCCACTTTTAAGCATAACATTTTATCTTTTTGATCCTTTTGAAACAATCACCTTTCCTTGTGAGAGTGATATTTGATATTTCACCTTGATGAGATAGCCTTTGGCTTTTTGAATAATCATTCACATAAATTTTTGGTCGCTTTCCCTTTTTCCTAGTCAAATACTAGTATATGCGACAGGTTTTTGCAGCTCAATATCTCTTTTCATTTCGAGATTTACATTTGGTGAGCTCTTTTTAGCAAAAAAATTAAAGATAAATAGTGGGAAGATATATAGGCACAAGTCTATGCATGTCTCAAGATCAATATAACCATTCACTAATCATTCATGACAAGTATGAAGATCTATTTACAACAGTCACATAGATTTCAAGATTTCTTCCACAGTGATAAGAGTGCAAAGAAACAAGCTATGCTCGTAAATGCACAAAGTCATTAGCACAAAGGTACAAGGCAAAACAAGTTTTGAGACAAAACTCAACAATGTCAATCAAACTTTTTGATTTTCTATTTTTATGTGGTTTTTGGATTTTTGACACATAAAAAGTAAAAGATTGATCAAAACAAAAAAGAACAAAAGTATGCACAAACAGACAAACAAACAACCACCAACATAATCAATAAGCAAACAAACAAGCATCGTCACAAAGCATAAGAAGTATTGATGCATGGACATGTTGTAATGCTTATGCATGAGTACCCTTTTTCACCCACACGTCACTTGCGTTTGGGGTGATTTCCTTATAGGATTGGGTACGGGAGTTAAGGCTTTCAAACCTTCGTGTGAAGCTTTCCAAGCAGTTGGTGAATGCACCAATCATCTTCATCATGTCCATCATTCCGGGATCATCGTTTTGATCTCTTGATGGTTCGCCAGCCCAATTTCTCCTATCATTTCTAGATCCTCGTGACCTTTGAGGAGTTGCTCTATTCATTGCTCTCAGCTTTTGGCAATTTGGTCGAGTATGCTCTTGAAGTCCGCAGTGATGACACACATAATTTGATCTAGGACCTCTTTGTGGTCGTGGACGAGACTTGGCTCGGGATTCAGACCTGCCCACAGATTGATTACGGGGATTCAACAACCGTTCGTTCTCCACATTCCTCTTCTCCTCTATCTTGGGCTTCTCAGCAGTAGGGCCAACTTCAACTGGCTCTTTGGCCTTTATAAACTTCACTTGTTTTGTGACATTGCCAGACGAGCTACTCCCTCCGGTATATCCCAACCTGGATTTGTTTGAAAAATGCTTTTGAGATGAAATAATATCATTTAGCTTCTTGGTGGAGACCCTCTCTATCTTGGCATTTGCTTGCACAACCTCTTGCTCAAGAAATCTCACTTTTGTGTAGGCTTCTGACAGCTCACCATTTAGTGTTTCTATCTCACACTTGGCCTCCTTATATCGAATTAGGAGACTTTTATAGTCCTCTTCTACCTTCTTCATCTTTCTCACAGCTGCCTTTGCCACCCTTGTGTACTCACCCGACCTCTCCAGGAGTGAGTTATAATTGTCTTGAAGATTGGCTGTGTTTCCATCTTCTTCTGCATCTGATTCCTCAACAGCTCCAAATGATTCTTCATCACTATGTACTCCAAGCTCTTGTACAAGCAGATTCAACTCGTCTGAAGAATCAACATGAGCAATAGTCTTAAAAGCGGAGTAACTCCCTTCTCCGTCACAGCTTTCCTCATAATCTGAGTCAAATGAGTCCGAGTCACTCAATGTCGTGGCATACACTTTGCCTTTCGATTTCAAATAATTCGGACATTCTTTTTTAAAGTGTTCATGCCCGTTGCATTCAAAACAAGTGACACCTTGTGTAGATTGGGATTCTTTTCCATCTTTCTTTTTGAATTCCCTTTTCTCCCTTCCTGAACTTTGGAATTTTCCTTCATCACCAAATTTGCCATTATTCTTGAATTTCAAGAATTTTTAGAAATTTTTTACAAGGTATGCAACATCTTTGTCAACCACATCTTCTTCCGATGAGTCATGGACTTCCACCTTCTCATTAATGGTCTTAAGAGTAAGAGATTTACTCTTCCGCTGATTGGGCAGCGACATTTCATAAGTCTAAAGAGAACCAACCAGCTCTTGGACTTTGATGTCATCAACGTCCTTGCTTTCTTCAATCGTTGTCACTTTGGCACGAAAACTTTCCGGCAATGATCGAAGGATCTTCCTTAAAATTTTAGAATCCTCTGTTTTTTCTCCCAAATTGAACTTGCTTACAATCACCTCATTCAGCTTGCTATAGAAAGAGTCAAAGGACTCATCCTTACTCACTTTTAACTCCTCAAATCGAGTGGTTAGCATCTGCAGCTTGGTATCTTTCACTTTCTTTGTTCCTTCGTAGGTGGTCTTCAATATCTCTCATGCTTCTTTGGCAATGGTAATGTGAGAGATCCTGTAAAATTCATCTGGAGACACACCACAGAAAATAGCATTGAGTGCTTTACTATTAGCATTAGATGCAACGAGTGCTGTCTTATCCCATGTGGATTTGGCTGCCTCAGGTCTGGTCCAACCTATCTCAACAACATCCCAAACAGATTCATCAATGGAACACAAAAATGCTCTCATGGGAACCTTCCAAAAAGCATAATTACTACCATCAAAATATGGAGGTGCATTTAAGGATTAAGACTGATCCATCTCAATAGGGAGTCAAGGATCACACTATGGTAATGAAACCACTAAAAGTGTACCCGCTCTGATACCAATTGAAAATTCAAATAGTGTAAAAACATCATTGAACGTTTAAACCCCTAATTTACAAATTAACCAATTCAAACTTTATGTCAAACAACTAGTGTGCGGAAAATGAACAAAAACTATAAAATAGAATTGATAAACAATCTAAGCCAATTTAAAATCACAACTCACAGCAGATAATAAAAGGCAAAGATAAAAGGGAAGGAAGATGCAAACACAAGGACAACACGCGATGTGTTATCGAAGAGGAAACCGAAGCCCTCGGCATAAAACCTCTCCGCCGCCCTCCAAGCGGTAAACAATCCACTAGAAAATGTAGTTGGGATACAAGGACAGCAATAGACCCTCCAAGCCTAATCTACCCAGTGCATCTAAGCCCTCCAAACTTCTTGCTCCAACGAGATTACGCCGAACCTATTTCTTTTCTAGCTTCCCGGATTCTGCTACTTTACCATAGCATCAACCAATGTAGATTGGTTCCTTCCTAACTGCTTCCCAGAACACCAAACAACTCTCTCACAGTAATGGATATGGTAAGAAAAGGGTTTTGGTAAAATGCCTCTCAAGGATTTAATAATGGAGAGGAAGAAAGTTGAGGAATTTGAAGAGTCTCTTATGTAAAGATTATGAATGAATCAATCTTGTTTTACTCTAGGGTTTTTTTCTCAAAATTCTCTCTGGAAGCTCTCATTCTTTTATGGGTATAAGGGGTATTTATACTAGGGTGAGAAAGGAATGTGAAACGTCAGGTTTTTCAAAACAGGGCTGGCTCGCGGCTTGGCCTCGCGACTTGACTAAGTCGCGAGATCCAGCCGTGAGATAACAGAACGGCCAGTTGTCCTATTTTGTCCTGTAGTGCTCCAGCTAGCATGACACTTCAACTTCTAGCATGCTTGGCACGTGTGCTGCTTCTGGCGGTTTGCAGCCGCAAGTCACCCGCGAGATCCAGCCGCGAGACTCTGTTTTCTTGCACACTCTTGAGCATTCAACACTCTATCTCACTCACTACCCTTACAACAAACCCACCTAAATACAGGGTTACTAATTGTTGAAATACAAACAAATTTGGAAATAAAGCCAGTTGTCCTATTTTGTCCTGTAGTGCTCCAGCTAGCATGACACTTCAGACTTCTAGCATGCTTGGCACATGTGCTGCACTTCTGGCGGTTTGCAGCCGCAAGTCACCCGCGAGATCCAGCCGCGAGACTCTGTTTTCTTGCACACTCTTGAGCATTCAACACTCTATCTCACTCACTACCCTTACAACAAACCCACCTAAATACAGGGTTACTAATTGTTGAAATACAAACAAATTTGGCACGAAATAAAGCCAACAAAATGGTTGATTAAATTCAACCTTACAATACTACTATCCCCTCATGCTAAAGAATATGGATTTGAATTTTCTTCACCCACTTGTTATAATGAAAAAAGTCTTGAGTTTCCCCCTTCACAGTTTTAGGTGAAACGTGCAGATTGATGACTTCAACAACTCATAACAAAGCTTTGGTTCATTGTTTTGACTGCTGAAGTGCATGAATATAAATTGACTAAAAATTTGAGGTCTATGGATGAAGTGGTTCATACTATGGAATAGAGTGCACTGTCAGCTCCACGTTCAGTTCAAGGTGGTCACAGCACCACCCTGAGTTGAAAAAATATATATTATATATGAATTTAAAAAATTTATGATTTTTAAATTCTTAAAAATATTTGTGACCACCCTAAATTTTTTTAGATCCAACATAATTAAACTTAGGGCAAAATTTGGAGCCAAACTTGGTTGT
The DNA here is from genome assembly GCF_001633185.2 of Quercus lobata. Lineage (NCBI taxonomy): Eukaryota > Viridiplantae > Streptophyta > Magnoliopsida > Fagales > Fagaceae > Quercus > Quercus lobata. The sequence continues at coordinate 47,765,727 of NC_044904.1, forward strand.
AAACTAAAACTATAACTCTACTCAATGATTTTTTTTTATTATACATGAATTTTGACAAATCCACAAATAGATTACATTTTCTTCTTATATCCTCCATACTTGCAAAATTTCAAGAAAATCAAAGATTAATAGCTATGCCATCAATCTAATCTTTAAATTTCGAGTTTTTGTAGTTTAAAATTATACATAAAAAATAAATTTATGGATTAAGAGTAAATATCATACGATTAACATGAAATTTGACATACGTTTTAAAAATATAAAAAACATGCAATTCAACAATTAAATATTCAAAATATCCGGTCATGTTAATTTATTTAATGAGAGTTGTAGCCTTATGGTACAATTAAGTTTGTAGCAAAACTTTGTCTTTAAACTTTAGTCCCTTTAACAATATATTAAGTCCTTACAAACAAAAACAAAAAGAAAAATCCCAAGAAAATTTTTATTAAACAAAAATTTTGATAGAGATGTAACTTGCCACATTGGTAATGAGATTATCATGAAAAAATTTCAAAATTAAAAAATTTGAAGACTTTATGTATTTGTGTGTGTGCGTTTTTTTTCTTTTTTTAGATCAATATATGAAGTTCTCTTTTAATTAAATTTTGTGTAATTTAAGTTTCTTAATAACAATCCTGAAAAATATACTTGGAGCCGTCACTGATAGAGTGAAATGAATCTTCGTTAGATAAGCAGTATTCATTTTTTTGAAGTTGTTCCAGGCTTCCATTTGTAGTATATACGTATTCCGAGCAAGAGAGCTCATGGTTTGTTCAGCAAAAGAGCATTACTTCAGGTACATCACAATTCTACCTTCAGCGTACACACCAAATTCCCTATTAAGCTGGTTCTGTTTCTAACCATGTCCTGTGCCAGTATTTTTCCTTTTCCAAGGTGATTATTTTTTAACCTAATAATGTAAACATGTAAGAATGACTGCTTCAAAATTATAATTTGGGGTCTTAGAGCATTCACAGTAAGGTTCTTAAAAAATAAAGCTTTCAGCAACTGAAAAATCTACTTTATCTATTTTAACAACTTACTTTATAATACACCTAACATCAAATGTTGTAAACAATACAATAAAATAATATATCCCAACACAGTACATAACCACTGCCTACAACCTGTAAATCGAAACCCCATGAACCACCATCACCGACCCACAATCCATCATCACCGAGCCATGATCCACGATCACAGACCCACAATGGGGAGAGGCTGAGCGAAGGGGAGAGGGGGCTAGGCGGAGAGAGAGCTGGGCAAGGGGAGAGGGCTGGGCAAAGAAAGTGGTGGGCAGAGAGAGGGTGGAGGGAGAGAGGGCAGGAGCTGTGATGGGCTTGTCTGCATGTGAGAGTGATAATACTAGGATTCAAGGGAGAAACATTCACGCATGTGTGGGAATAAATAATTCTTTTTTGCTTTAACATCCAGTTACAGCTCAGCAGCTCACTATAGCTGTAGCTGAGACTCAAATTTTTAACTTTAGCTTCTTTGATGTAGTATGTGTTTCTAGTGTTTTGGTTGCTAAAATGACCTTGCTGTGAATGCTATCCAAACAAAACAAAACAAATCTGCATGTTCATCTATTTGCAGCTTTTATCTGCTTTAACCTTGATGAAGGTGACAATAAGCTATACTTTTGTGACCGTGAACTTACTGTGCATGTTGCAATTTCCAAAACCAAAGAGGTCAATATAATGTACAAAACTTAGAGCAACTTTATGATGTCCTCCACCTGTGTAAAATACACAAAAACATGTCACTGAGATTCTAAGTAATAACCATGATCCAGATCACATCAGGATGAAAATCCTACCACTAGAAATGTAAATAACTATTTGACTAATATAGTCATCACGCTCCCCTCCCTCTAAAAGAAATGTAAGTAAAAATAGAAACATTCCACTGATCACTATCGCACTAATTTGATACAGGTCATGCTCCTAAATGATCTATTCCGTTATGACAAAATACTATTTTAGTCCTTAAACTTTATTAAAAGTTTATTTTTCGTCCCTAAACTTTAAAAAGTTTTTTTTTATTTCTGAACTTAAACTTTGTAAAGAGTTTTTTGAATAGTATAGAGACAAAAACAAGGATGAAAAAAGAATTTTTTTTCAATAATTTATGGATTAAAAATAAACTTTTAGTAAAATTTAAGGACAAATAAAAAAATTTCAATAATTTAGGAACAAAATATGAACTTTTCAATAGTTTAGAGACGAAAAATGAACTTAAAGTTTAAGGATAAAAAACAAAATTTTGGTAAAATTTAAGGACCAAAATAGTATTTTACCCATTCTCTTATTACTAAATTACTAAATGTAACACAAATACCATGCCTCTCGCTGTCCATATGTACATTAAGCACACAAGCACTTGTATGCAATAATTTACTTCTCAACTCAAGATAAAAAAATAAAAAATAAAAATAAAAAATAAATAAATAAAAAAAGAAGAAGATAAAGAATACTAGAAATGAAAATAGTATTTATTTCAACTAAAAAAACAATTAAGGTAGATAAGTTACAATCTACTGAAACTACTTCAAAAAACAAAGAAAAAAATATTTATATTTTACAGTTTATTGCCCAGAGTATTTGAGCTTTTGACGCTCTTTCCTTCAGATGCAATCTCTTTTACACAGTCTGCTATGTTCTGAACCTTTTCAGACAAGTAATGCGTGTGGTCCTCAATGTGCTTAAATAGAATGTCAATGATTTCTCTATATGATGCAGACCGCTTTCTCTCAACCAGAAGCTGTTTAGTTAGCTCTTGAACTTGAATTCTCGTGTGCTCATTCTGCATGTAGTGTATTGGCAAAAAAATAAAGAAGGAAAATATTAGTTAAAGTCAACAAACACAAATGCATTGCTGATGCCGAAACAGTTACTAGAATTGATGTATTTATAGAGGAAAAAACATCACACACTATTTTGCATCAGTATCTGATTAGTTTTCAAAAGGTATATGTTCCTAAGCAATATCTAGAGGATACAAGGACCAGATGGTACTGCCATGACACAGTAATAATATGGATTAATACAAGTTCTTCGTACCAACCCCAAGACCTGCAATGGCAGATACTGCATAGAGCTCCTGTCTACACATGAACGGAAATTATAACATCCTAGGTGGCTTTAATATTATCTTATTTGAAAGATTAGGATTGTGAATTGTCTGCAATTGATTCAAACACACACACACACACATATAAGATTTCAGTTTTATTTTCCCCCTTAAACACATCTAGCTCAACACAGAAACCATGCCCATCCAAATCCATTAACATTGACCTTCACTAATGATAGAAACATCTTTGTCCCAAGCCAAGGTGGAGACGTGGATTTGAACTAATGTGCTTTTGTTCCTATTGTAAAGGCAAAGGTACAGAGCAGAAGGAGGAGGAGCATAGATAGCAGAAAACAGCATGTAGTATAGTATCAATTCTGTAAAAACTACATGTAGCTTAGTCTATATCATTAGTGGCTGAGTTAGTTGTGATTAGCGGCCACGTGTACACCTGTGATTAGTTCATTAGAAAGTTAGTTTTAGCTTAAATCCCACTGGTTAGTTAGAAGAGGTTAGCTATAACAGTGTATAAATATCTAAATCATGTAATCTATTGTTAGTGTAATAGTGTGTGATAAATACAAGTTTTTCATTTCTTGGATTCTCTCAATTCTTACTCTAGAATCTGTTTCTCTTTCATGGTATCAAAGCCATCAATGGCATCCTCTGCAAATTCAACTTCCTCTGCTACAAGTTCAAGCACAAGTACACACACTACAATTTCTACTCATGGAGTTAATCCTTCATTGCTGCTTCTGTCTAACATGGCGAGCATGATGACAGTAAAGTTTGATTACAACAACTGTTTGGTTTGGAGACACCAAATCGAGGTGATTTTGGAAGCTTACTCAATGATCAACTTCATTGAAGATAATCTTGAAGCTCCTGATCCTATTCTTAAGGATAGCTCAGGGAATTATACCATTGAAGTTAATCCTGAATATATCCAATGGAGGAATCATGAACAAGCACTGTTCACTTTCATCAATTCTACTCTCTCTCCGTCAATTTTGGTTCTCACAGTAGGTCAAAAATCTGGTAGAGGAGTCTGGAAGATCCTAGAGAAACGTGTTGCTTCAGTTTCTCGATCTCATATTCTCAGCTTAAGGAATGAATTGATGAGTCTCAAGAAAGGTTCAAAGAGCATGAACAATTTCTTTCAACGAATCAAAGAAATTCGTGATAAACTTGGTGCTGTGGCAGTTTGTGTTGATGAGGAGGAGCTTATTCATTTAGCTCTTGAAGCTTTGCCTCTAGAATATGACGCGTTTTTTTCAGCCATACGAACTAGAAATGATGTAGTTACTCTTGAAGAGTTGAATACTCTGCTAAATGCTGAAGAAAGATCGATCAAGAAAAGGTCTAATCTTTGAGATTCTTCTTCATTTGCTATGGCAGTTAATCAGTTCAATCAATCCTTTCAACAGAGGAAAAGGAAGGAATGGCAACAATCTTGGTCGTGATAATGGAAGAGGTAACAACAATGGTCAATTCTCTGGTGGTCAATCTACTCAATTTCCAACTGGTCAGTCTCAGTTCTTTGGCCTATCCTACAATGGTCAAGGTCAGTTTTCCCCTTCACAGTCTCAATCCAAGTCTAGTTTTCAACAAGGTCAAAGACCTGTTTGTCAGATCTATGGTAAGAGTGGCCATACTGCTCGGATTGTTACCATAGAATGAATTTTGCATATCTTGACATCCTCCAGCTAAGCTTGCATCGATGGCTGCAAGTTCAATGGCTGCAAACTCTAGTTCTCATTCAAACCAGAATTGGTTCACTGACACTAGTGCTTCTAATCATATTACACCAGACTTGGCTCAGCTCTCTCTTCATGAACAACCTACAGCTGGTGAGACTGTTACAGTGGGCAATGGGCAAGAATTACCAATTACTCATATTGGTAATGGTAAGCTTCTCACTCCTTTCCACAATTTCAATCTTAATAACATCCTTAAGGTACCACAAATTGCTTCAAACTTACTTTCAATGCATAAACTTTGTCTACAAAATAATGCCTTTTGTTATTTTGATGCTCATGAGTTCTCAATTCAGGATTTACCTACGGGCAAATACAAAGGGTTGAGTAAAGATGGTGTCTATCCCATTCCACCCATTGCTTCTTTTTCATCTTCACCTACATCCTCTATCAATTCAAGTTGCTTTGTTGCTGTTTCTACTCAAGTTTTGCTTTGGCATCAAAGACCTAGGCACCCTTGTTCCAAGATATTGCATTCTGCCTTATCTGATGTACCTTCTGTTAACATTTCTCCTTCTAGTGATATTCTTTCACAATGTGTTTCCTGTATAAGTGCTAAAATGCACAAATCTTCCTTTCCAAAACATGTATCCAGTACTACTTTTCCTTTGGAATTAGTTCATTCTGATGTTTGGGGCCCTACTCCTATTGTCTGTACTTGAACACAGGTTTTATGTGATATTTGTTGATGATTTTACTTGTTTTACATGGCTATTCTTGCTTAAACATATATCTAATATCTTTAGTGTGTTTGTACATTTTAAATCTCTTGTTGAGAATCAATTCAATACCAAAATCAAAGCTTTAAGGTCTAATGGTGGTGGTGAATTTGTTAATCACAATTTAAGACCTTTTGTCTAGATAATGGTATTTCTCATCAACTTTCGTGTCCTTACACCCCTCAATAGAATGGGGTGGCTGAAAGAAAACATAGACATTGTTGAGACTGGTTTGGCTATGGTTCATAAGACTAATCTTCCTTTGTCTTATTGGTCTTATGCTTTCAGTACTGCTGTCTATCTTCTTAATAGGATTCCATCTTCTGTTCTTAATTTTGTGTCTCCTTGGCAGAAGCTTTACCTTAAGAAGCCTTCTCTTCATGCTTTAAAGGTCTTTGGTTGTGATTGTTCTCCTTTTTTGAAGCCTTATCCTTCTCATAAATTTGATCCAAAGTCCAAGTTGTGTATTTCCAAAGTTCCAAAGGCTATATCTGTTTGGAAGTCTCTACTGGGAAAGTGTATATTTCCCCTCATTGTATTTTTCATGAATCTATGTTTCCATCCTTGTCAAGTACAGATTCTGTGTCTTCTTCTCCTTCATCTCTTACTGCCTTTGATCCTTGGTTGGCTACTTTGCTTCCTTTCTCTATTCCATCTGCTTCTGATTCTTCTATTCCTGTGTCTTGTTCTCCATCTTCTATTGACACTGCTTCCTTACCTGTTCCTGACACTACTCTTGCTATTTTCCCCACTGTGTCTCCACCTCTATCTTCCCCTAGTGTTTCTACCAAAACTCATCATATGCTTACCAGGTCTAAGAATGGTATTTTTAAGTCCAAAGCATATGCTGTTCAGGCTGACTATGCTGTTACCGAACCTCCTTCTTATGCTGTGGCTTCCAAGTTCTCTCATTGGGTTGCAGCAATGGACTTAGAATTTGCTAGCCTTCAACAACAGCATACCTGGTCTCTTGTTCCTCTCCCTTATGGTGAGAATGTGGTTGGATGTAAATGGGTTTTTAAAATCAAGAGGGATAGCAGTGGTAATATTGCTAGGTATAAAGCACGGTTGGTGGCCAAGGGTTGCTTGCAGCAATATGGTTTGGATTATGAAGAGACATTTAGTCCTGTTGTGAAGCCTGCTACTGTCAGAATTTTTCTTGCTTTGGCAGTGCAATTTGGCTGGTCTCTTAAGCAATTGGATATATCCAATGCTTTTCTTCATGGGGTTTTACAAGAAGTATATGTGTCAACCCCCTGGCTACAAGGACAGTTCAAGACCTGACCATGTGTGACTGTTACATAAAGCTATCTATGGCCTTAAGCAAGCTCCTAGGGCCTAGTTTGATAGCTTTACGACTCAGTTGTTTCATCTTGGATTTCATGCCTCTTGTGCTGACGGTAACCTCTTCATTCTCATTCATTCCTCTCATATTGTGTATCTATTGCTTTATGTTGATGATATAATCATCACTGGCAATAATTCTTCCTTTGTTACTGAAATTGTGAGTCAGCTTGGTTCTTCTTTTGCTCTTAAGGATCTTGGTTGCTTGAATTACTTTCTTGGGCTTCAGATTGAATACACAGATTCTGGTCTTTTTGTTCATCAGTCTAAGTATGCTCAGGATTTGTTTACCAAGTTTACCATGCTTGACTGTAAGCCTTGCTCTAATCCTTGTGCCTCGAATCATCATTTTGTTCCAGCTCATAGTCCTCTCCTCACTGATCCTACTGCCTATAGAAGTTTGGATGGGGCAATTCAGTATCTGATCTTTACTAGACCAGATTTATCCTACGCTATGCAACAAGCTTGTCAATTTATGAGCAAGCCTACTCAACATAATCTTGTAGCAGCTAAGAGGATTTCAGATATTTGAAAGGGTATTTGCATATGGGGATTCATTTTCAGGCTGATCCTTTGCCTCTTTCTGCATATTGTGATGCAGATTGGGCTGGTGATCCTATAGATAGGAGGTCCATCACTGGTCTGGTTGTGTTTTTGGGTGGCTCTCCTATCACATGGTCTGCTAAGAAGCAGCCTACAGTTTCAAGGTCGTCTACAGAGGCTGAATACAGATCTTTGGCTATAACTACTGCTGAGCTTTATTGGTTGAGGATGTTGCTTAAAGATCTTGGTGTTTACTCATATCATCCTCCAATTTGTGGTGTGATAATGTTTCTGCTCTTGCCTTAGCTTCTAATCCTATCTTTCATGCTCGTTCTAAGCATATAGAAGTTGATTACCATTTTGTTAGGGAGAAGCTTTTAAACAAGGATCTTGTGGTTGAATATATTTCTACATCTGATCAGTTGGCTAATGTCTTTATCAAGTCACTTCCTTCTCCTCGGTTTCATTTTCTTGTTCACAAACTCATGGGAGTCCCTCCCCTTCGTTTGAGGGGGGATGTAAAGGCAGAAGGTACAGAGCAGAAGGAGCAGAATAGATAGCAGAAAACGGCATGTAGTTTAGTATAAGTTCTGTAAAACTACCTGTAGCTTAGTATATATCATTAGTGGCTGAGTTAGTTGTGATTAGTGGCCACGTGTGCAACTGTGATTAGTTCATAAGAAAGTAAGTTAGTTTTAGCTTAAATCCTGCTGGTTAGTTAGAAGAGGTTAGCTATATAACAGTGTATAAATATCTAAATCATGTAATCTATTGTTAGTGTGTGATAATACAAGTTTTTCATTTCTTGGATTCTCTCAATTCTCTCTCTAGAATCTGTTTCTCTTTCACCTATAACAAAATGCACAATGAAGATACCATCCAAATACGTAACAATTTTTCTGACTTTTGACAGCAATGATCTATACAATTTTCCTTTGATTGACAAAAGCTTTAGATTCAAACCAAAACATAATTTGCAGAAGGAACTGAAACAGGTATATACTTGGCTGGGCATAGGTCCCTGACTTTCAAATAGAATCCGGATTTTAAGTTCTAATCTAATCAAATCCATATGGCTTCCTAATTGCACACAAATAGGATCCAATGATAAAAGGGTAGTGTTGATATTAGGTGGCAGTTAAAAATACAAGAGGAAATGAAAAAGGGTGTAATGTGTACAAAATTTTGCCAAAGCAAGAGAACAACTAATGGTTAGAATACAAAATGAATATAGAATGAATCCCATTATGCAAGAATCCAGGCAGGATATGGGAAACTCAAGGGAATGAATATATGGGTTATGAAAGCTTAAGTGCTAGTTTGGCTGGGCTATAGCTTTGCACAATATAAGAAGCTCTAGCAACTTGAGAAGCAACCCTTCTGTTAGTTCTCAAAGCTTCTAAAAAATGCAAGCTGCTTTACCAAATAACTATAAGGTTAAGTATCCTTTGGTTAATGAACAGCTATGGAGTAAGCTAATGTGTAGACCTCATTGATTTTCCAAGAAATAGTAACTTATACTTCCTTATATGAATCTTGCTAGTGGTGGACCAGTATTTCCCAAATATGACTCTCACTTCAGCTTGAAGTGTGATGGTATCTTAAAGGATTATGAATTGTGTCTGTGTCCATATTGTTAACGTCACCCAGACGACCGAGTTGAAAATTTTCATTAGATTTCCCTAATATCATTATTTTCTCTCATGGAACTTTAACATCCAGTCCAACTACTGAGATCAACAACATAAGCAATAGGGATGGAAAATTTTGACCACACCCACTTGCCCACCTTAATCTTCTCTCTAAAAATGGGTAATGGGAAGACCCTTTAGGAAATAAGTAAAGATGAGCTTTTTGTTTATGTATAGCTTTTTAAAACCTCACTTATTACGTATTTTGAACATCCATTTGCCATGAGCTTTTTTGTTTAGCTTTTAGCTTATTTTGTTTATGTACAACTTTTTAAAACCTCACTTTTTCAAGTACAAGTATACATTGATCCATTTTAAAAGAAAAACAATCATCGAAAAGCCAAATAAGTTTATGCTAAACGGAAATGTCTTACAAATGGATACTCACCCTTTAGTAACTATCTTACTCAAAACCTCACATCTCTGGCTGATAGGTTCTCACTTTTTTCTTTGCCACTTTCTCACACAATCCAGTTTTTAGTCTAAATACAGGATTTGAATCCTCTCCATTTCAAAGTGAATGGAGAGTTTCCATTTAATGGCTAAGCTTGAAAGTGGAGTAAATGTAGGGTCTAGATTGTGCTAACTCATTTAAAAATTTATAACTCTAGTTTAGTTTAACCATAGTTAAATTTTAAATAAGTCAGCACACCCGACATTTACTCCACTTTCAATCATAGCCATTAAATGGACACTCTCCTTTTCACGTATAAATGGAGAGGATCCTTATCCCTAAACACAACTCATCATTTCAGCCAAAACTACCCAAATCTACCTTCATGAGATTTTCAGCTGAAACTAGAGATCTTGAGCTAGCATTAGATCTCCATCCATTAGATACTCATATTCGAATGATAGTATCAAAAACCCGGAAAGATCCAAAAACATGGAGTTGCAGTTTTCAACCATTAAAGCTTATTCTCCACTACTAGCTGCAGATTTAGTCCATCAATCTAATAGTTTTGGCATCAATACCACAAATAGGGGGTGACAAACATAGTAATCACCAATCAGATAACACTAGGACATAACGGGATATAACCTATTTATTGAAATTTAGAACCACACACACACACACACTAACTATATATATATATATATATATATCCTTCCCTTTTGTCCTAATAAATACCATATATGTATACAAAATTGTCATATTATAAAGACAGTAAAAAACTTTTTTAGTTGGACTCATGCAAAATTGAATTTCTAGGAAGGCAGGAAGCCAGGAAGCCAGGAACTACAATATAACTTTTCTTTTTCTTTTCTCTTCAAAAGAATTGGGATTTGAAGCTAGTCGATAAGCATGCCATGGAACAAGTATATAATACATTAATCATACACAGAAAAGTTTCCAACATATCATAGGCAAATATGGTTTAGTGCCATCGCTAGACGAGAAAAGTAATTTTGCAGCAATATGAAATACATAAATGGTGAAGAACTGACCGGGAATTGATTATAGATTGATGATTTTCGACCCTTTCCAGGAACCAACACATGAGTGTGCTCCTTGACAAATTTTGTAACAAACCACTTTCCAGTGCTCAGTTTCTTTATTGAAAGCATTGCCTTGCAACCAACCCTAGTGGGAGACCGTGACCTCACAATCTTCGTACCATGCTTATCAGGCACTCGATAGCCCTCTTTGTTACATACCCATGTTCGACCAATAATAGATTTGTCAAGCCTTGAGCGAGATAGATTGCTTACACGTGGTATGAAACCCATACGCATTCCATATGCATTGTAAAATGCGTGTGCAGCAGCTTCTGATTCGAATTCTTGACCCACATATGGTTCGTCTCGTTCAACTGCAGTTGACTCTGCTCTAGAAGAATTTTGAGACATTTCACCGGTTTGTGCAAGATGAGAACTTCTAACTGTTGCAACTTCATTACTTAATCGAAGCTCCACATCAGATGAATTATCTAAATTCCCATCACAAACATTTGTATGACATTCAGAATCCACTGCAACATAAATTTTCAGAGCTGTTACCCTCCAGTTCAGAAATACGATTCATAAACCAGTGTCCATTAAAAATATGAAAATCTTATATCCACTTTTGAATCAAGTATAATTTGATGAAACCAACTAAACTATCAGGGGAAAATTCTCAATTAACTTAATTCCAACTAAGTTGTGGTTGACTTCATGGATCATTTTTCAACTAATTGGATTTAGCCACAAGTTATCCAACCACCCCCCACCCCCCCCAAAAAAAAAAAAGGTAGAGGTTATGCACTTGGAATTCAATAAAATTGAATCAGATTTTAAAAGAACACAGAAAAGTGGAAAATAGAAACTGCAACAACAAATTGAATTAGATTTTAAAAGAATAACCGGAATGCTCTATATATACAACTAGTACTTTTCATACTGAAAAACAAGATCATGTAAACTAGACAACAGAAAGGCGTGAAAAAAAAAATGTTACATGAGTCCAAATTCAGCCAATTTTTTGGTCAACCTAGTATACATGTAATGCTGGAAAACAAACACACACACACACACAAACAAACATAGAATAATTAATGAGTCCAAAAATCAGAACTTTTCAAAGCTGAGCCCTCACATGACCAACCCACTTTAATTTGAGAAAAATGAAGATGCTGTAAGCTACAGAAACCATGTGTGCAAGTTATTTCTGTTGAGATAGCAAAAACCCATTTGCTAAGAGAAAAGTTGGGATGCAAAGAGCTAACTTTTTATGTGTACACCACAAGAAGCAATTTTCGTCAGTTAAAACACAAAGAAACTCAAAATAATCAAAGTATGAAACATTGGTTCTGATTAAAAAGAGAGTTTCCAAAAAAAGAAACTTTATATAATTATACTTACTCATTGATTTTGTAGCTGAAGTGGTGAACCAGAAAAACTTTCACCTCCAAAAGCTATTGATTGAGAGAGAGAGAGATGGGTTTCTTACTTTGATCATTTTGAGAAACAGGTTACGGTAGAGCTGGGCACCGGGCAATATTTACAAAATAATATTATTTAAACTAATATTGTTTTGAAATTATTTGGGTTTCAAAAAAAAATTGAACTATTTCTAAACTGTGACATATTGAAACCATCTAAAATTAACCCTATGAATAAGAGCAACATCCTTACCTCCAACAAAAAAATAAATAAATAAATAAATAAAAAATAAAAAAAGAGCAACATCATATAATAGCATATCAAATACCTAACTCTAAAATAGTTAAGAGCTTTATAAATTAATAGTATTACTTGATATCCTTTTGGATAAGAATTAATGTTCAAATATACCTTCTCATCTCCATTCTCAGTTGTCACAATTGAATTATATAAAAATTAGGTCCATGACTTCTACATGAACCAAGTGCCTCAATGTATGTATGTTGCATTTGTAAGATAATTTACTTTTAGCTCATTAGTAATGGCATCTTTTTGTTGGAAAACATAGTTTTGCATCTCATACAAAACATGCAGCGGAAGCAACACAATGATCTATTTTATTCATGAAAGATAACATATAATCTTGAATTTTAGAACAAAAAATAGAAAACGTACCTTGATATAGTGAAATTCGAAAACAAGAATTGAGAAGACCTTTGATCTTCATCCTAATTCCACATGGTGCCCAAGATGTGTAGCCTCTCAAGCAGTTCTAACGTACGTTCTTGTTCAAGAGAGATCAAAGAGAAAATTGTTTTCTCTTCTTTTAATCATATGTACGTTTTTTTAACTACCTAGGCAGTTACTTTATTTAATAACTCTTATTAAATAAACAATTGATTATCTAATTGGGTTAGTCTTTTGGCCAACCCAATTGGGTTTTCGTATGTAGTTTGGGATAGGACCTAAGAGACAAATAAGGCTTTAGCTCCAATGAGTTTCGAGCTTCCATCAACTCTTGACAAGCCCAAAATTACCATTAATTATATGACAAGTACCACTATAGAAATATAATTGCACTCTGATCCTTATTAATAAATTATATATCAAGATTCTAATATAATATCATTTGACCTCTCCATGAAACATCCATAATGAACAAAGTCATAATAAACTTTACATTGTAAATCACTATTTTATTTCTTAAGTCCTCTGTTTAATCTTTTAGTTATTCATATATTTTATAAAATCTAATTTTATTAAATAAACTTTAGTAGCTCTTTACTTGGCTGGGCCTAGCACTTTGAATAACCAATTTCCATTAAACTTATCTCAATGGGATATTTCATATCTTTATAGGAAGAGATTATGGATTTCATCTTGAGAATATATGTTCCCTCAACACTACGTGTGGTTTCCCAACATACTGAGGTTTTGACCATTAGATTAGATCTCACTATTGATATATCAAAACAACCTACATTTCATGATCAGGTTCACAATCCTCTTAGGATTGAGAGTTTATGAAAATAGAAGTCATGAGATTTATTATTCAGGAAACAGTTGTTAATTAAATAATTAATCTCATAGTAGTCCAGTTCAATGTGTGCCTTACACACTTAAGACAGCAACACATCAACTAAAAGTCTCCACTTCCATGATCAAGACTAACCATTATGTTATAGTCTTCACAGAGGCAATGCCCAATTTCATCACCAACTACGAAATACATTTTTTAGTTTACAAGGAACTTGTGATTTATATCTTCGATAACTAAATCACATACAGTGCATCTCAAGGACTATATAATAATGTTCAATTAGTTCATATACAAATAGTCTCATATAATAAAACAAATTAATTATTTATAAAATGCCAATAAATTGGATTTTAGGGCATAAACCCTAATACTTTTGTAGTGCCTTTTTCTATGATTCAAAATCCTCTCATCTCCACTATATACCTATCAAAAATAAAATTAATAATTTAAGTCAAGAATACTCTATTACCAAAGTAATAAGTGGCTTTTAATTGTACATAGCAAAAAAAAAAAAAAATGGTTCAATAGTCACAATAATGAAAATGGAGGATCTGAACCTTGGTTCTCCTAAGCAAAATAAGTAATGCCATTGTGTTAATGATTTTCTATTAACTCTTTGATATAGTCCTAAGGTATTTGTTAATGGATTTGAATGGGCGTTTTCAAATAAATTGTAATAACTTTCAAATTTTTGCCAAACCTAAGCAACTACTATCAAAATTGTGATGTTGATGAGTCCCAAATGCACCCAACCTGAATCACTCTAAAATCAATTTCTTACTAAAAATAAAATCCCAAGTTGCTTCTGCCATCACTATCTAAACCATTTGTGAAGTTCATTCATGCCTCAACTACTAGTCAAATCCAAAACCCTAGCTCCTAGACCTAGGATTATGGGTTTAACTGGTGATGGAATGGTAGTGAAGGTTTGGGTTTTGCTACAAGGAGAATGTGTGATATAATTTTTTGAACCCCCTGACCTAGCCCCAAAATAAAAATTATATATAAAACTTTTTATTTTGACCCTTTAAAATAAAATTTTAAAAACTCTGGTCCTAAATTTTATTTAAACCCGAATGAAATAAGCTTGAATATGATCATCTTAATGTTACTATAATGTAACGCCCCTAAATCATAAGCAATAAAAGTCTATTTAATATGAATAATCCATAAAAATATTAAATAAAAGAAACCAGCAACCTAAAATCTCATCGCAAATGTCAGAGCTCTAATCCACCAAAGACAAAACATCCTCAAAATAATTCTCCAGTACAATGTTTAATGCCATAATAAAATCATAATAAAATCCTCAATTCCACAAAATAATTCGTAACTGTTGTCTTCCAAGAGTCTCTACTCCAATAATTCATCTAATGTATCTATAAAGGGAAATAAAGGGGGGGGGGGGGGGAGAGATAACTTAATAAGTGAAAATCACTAACATTGGGGTGTGGGAACGAACCTTTCAAATAAATAATACTTACAACAAATTCATAACTTCTAATTCATCAGTATTTTGTCATCAAATATTTCATATATAAAAAATAAAAAATAAAAAATAAAACTTTATATTGTGAGCCATCATAATATATGTATCAATAGCATCATATAAACTATTTCCTAGACTTTTCTCGTGGTCAACATTTACGCCTCGTTGATAGGGTTGTGCTGTCCCATTTTAGGACTAGAACCTCTTTTTCATCCCTTTTCTTAAGGATGGTTCCTTTGGAACCTAAAGATGCACTCCCTTTCTAAGGAACTTCCTTTTTGGATCCTCAATAGTATACTCCATTGCTAAGGTGCTATCAAATATGCACTGTCCCCTTTTCTGGAATCGTCCCTTGCTAAGGACTAGTTGCAGTATGATTGTCCCTTGCTAAGAACTAAATATCATACTGAGCTTCTAATCACAACTTGCCATAGGTCTTCAAAACATATTCAATATGCCCACAAAAATAATCTATTCATAATTCTCAACAATATAAAGGTATATTAACACATACAAGTTTAAATAAGTTTAGGTTGTCCCACAAGTTTTTCATAAAATGAATAGTGAATGTGAACATCAAACATTTATAGGATATCAATATATTTATAGAATATCAACATATTTCTTTGATATAGAATAGTTTAATAATCAACACTGTTTTGGGAAAACCCCCAAAATTAGTAAACACCACTTACCTCTCAATTGCAAAAATAAAAGAAATCAACCTCTCTTGAATCACAACAATTCAGTGGAATTAGAACCTAGCAACACCAAAAATAGGTTCATCAATACACAATTTTCCACTTAAAAATCTATTTTCACACTTAAACGGTTTTATCCTATACAATATTGATATATCCAAAATTCTCCATTTATTCACCTAACTATCCAATTTACTTTCAGCTTTGATCAGATTTTTGAAAATATTTCTATCTAATCAGATTTTTCCATTAACGTAATCATAGATATTCATGAAACTTCAATATCGTCGAATAATGAATATCTGATCAATCTGAATGTAACAGCCATATGTTATATTCATATCTATTCACTCTAATATTATATATATTCAACCTAATATTGGAAGCCACGTGATAGCCTTAATTTATCAATCTAGTTGCTTCGTATGCTCTCTTGATGCCACTAGACTGCTGGGCACATATTTGGACAATGATAAGGGTGTAGGTGCATGACAGATGGTGGAGAAATTAGTAAGACTATATACAATTATAAAATAACCATAGAGTACCCCTTTTCCCATTAAAATAATCATAGATTTAGATCCAAGATGGCCATACCTATTATTCTATTAGGTACACAAATAAGAGATGCTTCCCATAAGAGTGGGAACAAACCATACCTGTAGACTCCAACTCACAGCCACAGTGAAGAAAAGCAAAGTTCAATAGTCGGCTGAAGCAAAAGGAAGCCCCATCAGTAAATACACGTGTAACTGAAGAGGAAGAAGGCTAGGGTTTTTCTTTCTTTTTTTTTCTTTTTTTTTTTTTAAAGCTTATAAAGGCCCTTATATTTACTTATGCCACCTTACTTAAGCTTCATATTCCATAGTATTTATCTTATTTTTAATATCTTAGGCCCAAATCAATTTAATCCATTTAATTGTAGGCATCCTTTATAATTTACATATAATAATTAAATTCGTATCAAAATTATGGGGTGTTACATCCTTCCCCCCTTAAAAAAATATCATCCTCGAAATTGTACATACCTTCGTTAACAAACAACTCTAGATAATTTGATTTCATCTCATCTTCTCGCTCCCAAGATGCCTCCTCCACTATGTGATTCTTCCAAAGGACCTTAACCAATGATATGGTCTTGGTGCATAGTACTTGATCCTTGCGGTCAAGAATTTGGATTGGAACTTCCTTATAAGTCAAGTTGTCTTTGATCTTAAGTGGCTTATAGTTCAAAACATGTGAAGGATCCGGGATGTTCTTCCTCAACATGGACACATGAAACAGATTATGCACTCCTGCAAGTGTAGGCGATAAGGCCAACTCGTAGGCAACTTTACCAATGCATTTTAGGACCTCAAATGGACCAACAAATCTGGGACTCAACTTCCCCTTCTTCCCAAATCTCATCAAACCCTTCATTAAGGCAACTTTCAAAAATACCATATCTCCAACTTCAAATTCTACTCCCCTTCTCGAATTGTCATAATAACTCTTCTGTCGACTTTGTGCTGTTTGCAATCTTTTACGAATCAAATTAATCTTCTTAGATGTCATCTGAATAATTTTTGGTCCCATCAATTTTCTCTCACCAACCTCTTCCCAACACAATGGGATCCTGCATTTTCTACCATACAGAGCCTCATAGGGAGCCATCTCAATACTAGAGTGGTAGCTATTATTATAGAAAAATTCCACTAAAGACAAGTATTTTTCCCAACTTCCCTTGAAATCCAATACACAAGCCCTTAACATATCCTCTAAAGTACGAATAGTCCTTTCTAATAGTCTATCTGCTTGTGGGTGGAAGGCTATACTAAAGCTAAGATTAGTACCTAAAGCTTTTTGTAGGCTTTCCCAAAACTATGAGGTGAATCTTGGGTCTCGATCAGACACAATTGATGCTGGAACTCCGTGAAGACTCACAATCTCATCAATATATATCTGTGCTAGCTGATCAAGTGAGTAAGTCATCTTAAACGAAATAAAATGTGTTGTTTTTGTCATCCTATCCACAATTACCCAAATAGCCTCATTATCCTTAGGAGATCTTGGCAAACAAGTCACAAAATCCATACATATATGCTCCCACTTCCATTCGGGGATGGGAAGTGGTTGCAGCAATCCTGAAGGTTTTCGGTGTAGTGCCTTAATTTGTTAACAAGTGAGGCATTGCTCCACAAATTGAGCTATCTCTCTCTTCATGTTATTCCACCAATAAGTTTCTTGATTGAATGTCACGATACATTTTAGTGCTACCAAGGTGCACTGAGTATGGGGTACAATAGGCTTCTTCCATAATTTCCTTCTTTAATGCAAAATCATTTGGCACACAAAGTCTATTTACAAACCTCAAAACACCATCATTAGACACGTTAAATTCTGGTCTCTTCCCTTCTTGTACTTCTCCTATGATCTTTACAATTTCTGCATCATTAACCTGTTAACTCTTAATCTTCTCTATCAAGTGGGTTGTATTGTCAAACTGGCCATAAAGACTTGGGAATCACCAATGACAATTTCAATTCCCATCCTCTCCATGTCTTTAATAGTCTCCTTTTGAGTAGTTAACAAGGCAGCTGAGAAACTAGAAGACTTCCAACTAAGTGCATCAGCTACCACATTAGCCTTGCCTGGATGGTAATTGATTGAGCAATCATAATCTTTAATCAACTCAAGCCACCTTCGTTGTATTCTTTCTGAGTAAAGAAGTACTTCAAGCTCTTATGGTCTATATAAATCTCACAACTTTCACCATACAAATAATGTCTCCAAATCTTCAATGCAAACACCACTACAGCTAACTCCAAGTCATGAGTGGGATAATATTGTTCATAACTCTCTAATTTGCGGGAAGCATAAGCTATGATTTTACCATGCTGCATCAACACACAACCAGGCCCTTTTCTTGAAGTATAACTATAAATGACAAAGCCTCCCAAGTTGCTAGGAATGGTTAGTACTAGTGCAGTGACCAACCTTTGCTTGATTACTTGAAAACTCTTTTCACATTCTTCTGTCCACACAAACTTAGCATTCTTACGAGTTAGTTAAGTCAATGGGGCTGCAATACGGGAAAGCCCCTCCACAAACCTCCTATAATAGCTAGGAAGGCCCAAAAAGCTTCTAACCTTATTCACATTCGTCGGTCTTGCCCAATCAACCACAGCTTCAACCTTACTAGAGTCTAAACAATTGTTTTTTTTTTTTTTTTTTTTAAGCTTATCAAAGCCTATATATTTACTTATGTCACCTCACTTGGGCTTCATATTCTATAGTATGTATCTTATTTTTAATATCTTAGGCCCAAATCAATTTAATCCATTTAATTATAGGCCTCCTTTATAATTTATGTATGATAATTAAATTGGTATCAAAATTATGGGGTGTTACATGTAGACACTCGATTTTGCACCCATAATTTAATTTTGGAAGATGACTAAAATGACCATTTCAAGTACCCAAAAATCATAGTTGCATTTCATGCATTAAATCATTCATCACATATCATAAGAATGATCTTAAGATTTTAATGGTCGCGACGATATGCCCAATTCCCAAATCAGACCATTGGATTGAAAGATATCACAAGATCAAGTTTTCACGGTCTACATGCATTGTATAAGGGTGAAGCTAATCACGTGTGATTAAATGAAGTTAATTCTAATTGGTTAAACAATTGAAAATAATTGAATAATTTATGTGATTGGTTGTTGGTTTTTATCAAAAATAAGCTTGGTTGCACAGGAATAAAATGGATAATCAGATAACAAGGGAATTGTTGATAATTAACTCTTTTTTAGAATATTTATCTATCAGATAATTATTATTTTAAGGAATTGATTATCAAAATAAAAGGGATTTATCTTGGAACACGAGTTGAAAATACGTCCAGGTACAATTCTCGACTCAGAAAACCACTAAAAAAGAGTCCAGATCAAACCAAAAGAGATGAGTGGGCTCGGCACTTGAGAGTGCCAATTAGCACTCTTGGAGTGTCAATCAGCACTTCCCTAGCACTGATTGGCACAACTTCAAGGCTCGGCCTAGAAATCATCAGATCAAGCCAAAACACATCCATTTTGACTTTTTAGGGATAAAAATTTGACCTAATTTGTATCTTATCAAACCTAACTTATTTTTTAAGCACCAAGCCTCTATAAATAGGGAATTAAAATCAGAAATCAGGACCCCTTTTTTCTGACTTCTCTCTCCCCTTACGTTAAAGAAATTTTGGAAGCTTTGCTTTAGGAATTTCTTTTCTGTTAAGTGGCCTTACTTAGATCCTTAAAAATTCATTCTCTTTATTCTTTAGGATAGTTCTCTGCTTATGGAATACATTCATGCAGGTATGATTCTAACTTTACTTTTCATAACATGATTTTGTTTTTAATTTAATTTCAAGAACATGCTCTCATCTATGCTTTATTTTCTATGAATGTGATGTTGCTTCTTGTGTTTATATAACCATGTTTGTCATATGTTATTGCATGCTTTCTTCTTACTTTTGAAAATTCACATGATTAGTTGATGGACATGCCTAAATTTAGGGTTGAATTTCTTCTTAAGATTTTAGATCTGCAAGAGAACCCATCATAAAAGCTCCATGTTTTTTTCAAAACTAAAACTCAAAAACCAGATCTAAATTTTTTTTCAAAACTAAAACCAGGTCTGCAATTTTTTTCTCCATTTTTTTTTCAAAACTAAAATCAGATTTGCATTTTTCTCCGTGTTTTTCAAACTAAAACTAGATCTACATTTTCTCCACGATTTTCAAAAATAAAATCTGATCTGAACTTTTTTTTATGTCTGGTCTGTTTTTTTAATAAAAATCTGATCTGTATTTTGTTTATAAAGTCTTTTTTTTTTAAATAAAAAAATCTGATCTATATTTTTTTATAAAATCTGTTCTATAGTTTTCAAAAAAAGAATCTAATTAGTATTTTTTTTTTTATAAAATCTGCTATGCATTCTTCAAAATAAAATTCTAACCCTTTTAAAAAAAAAAAAAAAACAAAACAAAACCAGATCTGCATTTTTCATATAAAATTTGTACTTCATAAAAAATCTGATTTTTTTTTTCACCTTTAAAAATCCAAACCAGATCTGACTTTTTTAAAAATTCATTCTTTTTCTTTCATGGAAACACAAATTTAAATTTTCCACCAAGCATTCTCATCAAACTTTTTTTTACACAAAATAAAATTGCAAATCTAAGGTTCTTAAATAGCATTTTAACCCTAGGTCTAGGATTTGACATGGCATTTGTTGTACATCATTTGACATTCTGAATATGGGTATTTAATGGTCATTTAAAGTCTAGAAGACCAGACTTTATCTGGACAGCGTGGGTGCTTAACACCTTTCCATCCTGTAACCTAGCCCCTGAACATTAGAATCTTAGGTTGGTAGATTTAGTGTTTTATTTTATTTTGGGTAGATTGTAACTAGGAAACAAGGCTTTGTATTTTTCCTTTTTTTTACTAGATTGTACCTAGGAATCAAAGCAATGTAAAGTTCTTTCTACCTTGGTGTAATTATTTCCAATTAATAAGAATGCATACTATTCAAGATATATTATAGTTTGTAAAGTTATCTTATTTTACCTATAAAATAAGTGGCGACTACATATGATCTTGAAAAGGGAAGGTGCAGATACCTAACCCCTTTTCTGAGAGCAACCAAGTTTCCCGGTCTCTCATAGTTACTTTTACAATATTTTCACAATAATATGTGGCAAGTTGTAACTAGTTTTTATACAATTGGACATCATTTTTTTTTATCTACCTTTATCATATATTTTTATATAAGTGATATTACATCTAAATATAATAAATTATTATTAATTTGACAAAAATGTATGATTAGTTATTTAATTATTTTTGTTTATGCATTCAATGGCTATTGTCTTACCGATCTTTAAACTATTAATAATTTTTTTGGACTATTGTACAATGTAGTTGTATTATATAATAAATTGTATTCAGAATACTAATTTAGATTATTGTTGTACAGGCTAAGAATAGCAGGCCGGCTCCAAATTACAAAGCCCACTCACCGAATCATCTCGGCCCATCTCAACCCACTTAGCCGAGCTACAATGGGCCTGGCTTAGTAAACGGACCAAGTACCCTCAAGACATGCCGTGAATGGGGGATAATGCCTTGGGGAAGTCCTTTGCTAAGCAATAACCAGCGTCAAGCATAAGTTACTAGGAGGTCACGTCAGCAATAGAAGGAGGGCCCCTTTTGTTTAAAGATACGATACGGAGGGGCCCACTGACATGGGGAATATCCTCTCATCATGACAACCCCATTGAGTGGAGGGTATAAAGAAAGGAAGAGAGGTAGGAATTAGGGGTTGAAAATTTTGGAGAAGGAAACACGAGAGTAGTATGGAAAAATAAATCTTGGAGACTAAGAAATCTTGTTCAGATGGTGGGGGCTCAGCTATACAACCATCATCTCGGCTGAGCCTTGATCAAGAGAGTTTAGGGCCAAAATAACACTAAATTCCCTCAGTAACCTTAAGAGCCATTTCTTAGACCTCCCATTGCGGGATAAGCCCAACCCAAAGTACAAGTAAATTGAGGGCCTAAGCCCAAAAGCCCAAGGTTGTTGAGAATGACCCGCTACAATTGGCGCCGTTTGTGGGAATCTCCTACTACACTGAAGGTCTAGAGGTGGCAAAGGATACTACTGGATGGTGGAGCGACATGCAAATAAAGTTCTAATGGGGTCTGGCAGAAACCGATCCAAGGGCTCGTCCCGGGTTCTTAGGTTGGTGGAACAAGAGCGAAGGAAGGAGCGCTGTGGCCACGATGGGCATGAGACTCAAGATGACTCGCATGCAACTTCATCCTAGGGAGAAAGTACAGTATCATACATGCCAGAAGGTTCGTACCATGGTGATCGGGACCGTGAGCCGAAAAGTCCGCGAAGGCAGATTAGGGAGTTGGAGTTAAAGACAAGGCACAAGCGCCGAAGGAGGACTCCTAAGGGATTATCACATGACCATAACTCGGTGGGCAGTCTTACAAAGGGATCATATCATCATAACCACTCTCAGCAGTCAAGGGAAAGGTCAAGCAAGTCCAGAGATAGATATTCGGAATCTCCAAGAAGAGAAAGGGAGGGGCCCCAAAATGCTACCATGGACGCCATGAGCTAAGCACTAAGAAGGATAGCTCGGTCACATTTTTCCAAGGAAATAGATCATACCAAGATGCCAAGACATTTCACTCACCTACCTTTCACCTGTTACGATGGTAAAACGGATCCGGTAGAGCACATATGCAATTTCACCCAACTTATAGCCCTTTATGTTGGAAAAACATGGTTTGTATCGCATACAAAACACATGTAGTGGAAAATTAACAGATCTACTTCATTCGCAATTGATAACATGTACTATGAAAATTTCAGAATTTAAGAACAAGAGAGCGTACCTTGGTGCGGTGAAATTCAAAACCAAAGATTAGAAGTACTTGGGAATACTTTTAATCTTCACTCTAATTCCACTTATGCCCAAGAAGTATAGTCTCTCAATCAATTTATACATATGTGTTCAAGGGAGAATAAGATAGTGGCTTAGACTCACATACACACCATTTCATTCAATTACCAAATTCTATATGTTTCTCTCCTTGTGGGCATTCCAATTGGGCTTTAGTATGTGGCTTGGAGTGGGACCAAAAGGGATAAATAAGACACTAGCTCCAATGGGTTTTGAGCCTTTTGGTGAACTCTTGACAAGCCCAAAATTACCAATAATTATGTTTAATACCACTATATAAATATAATTGCACTCTAGGCCTTATTAATAAATTATATCCCAAGACTTTATTATACATTCAACCCTTTCATTAAAATATTCGTAGTAATACAAAGTCATGAATAATGACTGTCACTTTAAAGATTACTACATCTTAATCCTTAAGTATCCGGTTTAATCTTTTAAGTTATTCATAATATATTTATGAAATCCAATTTCATAAATATATACTTTAGTAACTTCTTACCAAAGTGGTTAGGCCTAACATTCCGAAAAACCAAACAAATTAAACTTATCTCAAGTGAATATTTTATATCTCCATTAAGAGATTATGAATTCCATCTTGAGAATATATATTCTTTCAACATTAAATGTGGCTACCCTACATACTGAGGTTTTGATCGTGACTTTAGATCTCACTCCTGATATATCAAAGCAACCTACACTTCATGATCATGTTCATTATTCTCTCAGGATTAAGAGTTGATGTAAATACAAGTCGTGAGATTTATTATTCATTTGACAGTCGTTAGTAGAATAATAAATCTCACAGTGGTCCAGTTCAATATATCTTAACACTTAAAACATATCAACATATCAACTAGAAGTCTCCACTTCCATGATAAAGACAAATCATCTTAGTTGATATGTTATAGTCTTCACAGATGAAATGCCCAATTTCATCACCGACTACGAACTAAAATTCTGAATTTACGAAGAACTTATGACTTATATCTTCTGTGACTAAATTACATAAATCACATACTATGCATCTCATGGACAATATGATAATGTCCAAATATTCATGTTACCATTATTGGGGGCTATTCTAATGCAAGATCACAGACCTATTGCATTCCATAGCCAAGCATTGAAGGGAAGGAATCTCACTCTTTCCACTTATGAAAAAGAGTTGTTGGCTCTAGTGGTTGCAATGAAGAAGTGGAGACCTTATTTACTAGGAAGGCCATTTGTAATAAAAACTGATCACCAAAGTTTGAAGTATTTGTTAGAGCAAAGTTTGGGCACTCTAGCACAGCAGAGATGGATTACTAAGCTACTTGGAGTATAAGCAGGGTAAGGAGAATATGGTGGCTGATGCTTTTTCTAGAATGCATGGAGATGTGGTTAACACCTCTTGCTCTGCATCAGAACCCCTTGCTAATGCTAATGGCACCTAGTCTGCATTAGCATCCCTTCCTGATATTGTTGGCACTTTATGTATAATTTCTTTTCTCACTCCTACCTGTCTACTGATCTTAAGTCTAGCTATACCACTGATTCAAGTATTCAGGCAATTATTCAGACCATTCAATTAGGAAATGATGTTCCAAAAGGGTTTACTCTCTACAATGGTCTGCTATTCTATAGGGGCAGGTTGTAATTGGGTGATTCTAGTGGTTACTTAAAGACAGTGGTGGTCATTTAGGTTATTTGAAGACACTCTATAGACTTCAGAAGGATTTTCATTGGTCTAGTTTGAGGAAGGATTTGAAGCAGTATGTTAAGGAGTGTGATGTCTGCTAGCGACTCAAGAATGAGACTTGCCATCCTGCTAGGTTGTTGCAGCCACTGCCCATTCCAGAAAAGCTTGGGCTGGATGTGAGCATGTACTTTATTGAAGGTTTACCTAAGCCTCAAATTAAAAATCTGGTGTTTGTGGTTGTGGATAGACTAACTAAGTATGCTCATTTTATCTCTCTTTCTCATCCTTATACTGCTACTAAGATTGCCAACCTTTATATGCAATTTGTTTTCAAATTACATGGTATGCCTTCTACTATTGTAAGCGATAGGAATCCTATTTTCACACCACATTTTTGGAAAAACTTGATGAGGTTGTAAGGTATGACACTATGTCTTCCTTTTGTCACCCCCAAACTAATTGGCAAACTGAGGTGGTCAACAAAAGTTTGGAGCATTACTTAAGGGCTTTTGTAGCTAATAAACCAAACACTTGGATTGAGTGGCTTCCCTTAGCTAAGTTTTGGTTCAATACGAATTTCTATACTTCCATTAAGCTCACACCCTTTGATGCCCTTTATGGTTATCCTCCACCTAGAGTTTTGGACTACGTGGTAGGTACTACTAAAGTGGGAGTTGTGGACTTGATGTTGAGGAATAGGCAGCAGCTATTGGTTTTACTTAAACAAAACCTTTGTGCTACCTAGGAAAGAATGAAATGGTATACTGATAAGAAGAGAGTGGATAAATCATTTGGAGTAGGGGATTGGGTTTATCTCAGGCTGCAGCCATACAAACAGGTGTCTGTGCATCTCAAGAAGATAGGCAAGTTGGTTCCTAGGTTCTATGGTCCTTTCCAAGTCTTTCAGAAGTTAGGAGAGGTCTCTTATAAGCTAGAATTTCTTGAAGGTTTACTCGTCCATCCTGTTTTCCTGTATCTAATCTCAAGGCTAAATTGGGACAACATGTGGTCCCTAGACCTACCTTACCAACTGTGAATGCAAAACTGATCATTTCACTTGAACCTGTGTCTATCTTGGCTAACAAATCTCACCAGTTGAGGAACAGAACTGTCATTCAAGTGTTAATTGTTGGAAAAACACATGTTTGTATCACATACAATACATAATAGCGGAAAATTAACGAATCTACTTCATTTGCAATAGATAACATGTACTATGTAAATTTCAGAATAAAAGATTAGAAACACTTGGGAACACTCTTAATTTTCACTCCAATTCCACTTGTGCCCAAGAAGTGTGGTCTCTCAATCAGTTTATATGTATGTGTTCAAGGGAGAATAAGAGAGTGTCCAACACTCACATACAAACCATTTCATTCTCATACAAAATTCTGTATGTTTTTCTCCTTATAACTGATTATCTAATTGGGCTTTAGTATGTGGCTTGGAATGGGACCAAAATGGAATAAATAAGACACTAGCTTCAATGGGTTTTGGGCTTTTCTGTCAACTCTTGACAAGCCCAAAATTACCATTAACTATATTTAATACCATTATATAAATACAATTTCATAAATATATATTTTAGTAACTCCTTACTAAAGTGGTTAGGCTTAACACTTTGAATAACCGACCCCATTAAACTTATCTCAGGGGAATATTTTATATCTCCGTTAAGAGATTATGAATTCCATCTTGAGAATATATGTTCCATCAACACTAAATATGGCTGCCCAACATACTAAGGTTTTGATCGTAACTTTAGATCTCACTCCTGATATATCAAAACAACCTACACTTCATGATCAGGTCCATTATTCTCTTAGGATTAAGAGTTGATGTAAATAGAAGTCGTGAGATTTATTATTCATTTGACAGTTGTTAGGAGAATAATAAATCTCATAGTGGTCCAGTTCAATATGTCTTAACTTTTAAAACATATCAACATATCAACTAGAAGTCTCCACTTCCATGATCAAGACTAATCATCTTAGTTGATATGTTATAGTCTTCACAGATGAAATGCCCAATTTCATCACCAACTACGAACTAAAATTCTGAGTTTACAAAGAACTTGTGACTTACATCTTCTGTGACTAAATCACATAAATCACATACTATGCATCTCATGGACTATATGATAATGTCCAAATATTCATATTACCATTATTTTAGATAATAATAAAACAACTTTATTAATTACAATATTAAGTCATACATAATGTCATACATAGCATCATACAATAGGATTTAAGAGCACTAATCTTAACATTAATGCAGTGGCAAGGGGAGAGCAGGGATGATGCTACCTGGGAAAATTTGTTTGATCTTCAACACAAATTTCCACACCTTATGGGCAAGGTGCTCTAAGGGAGTGGGAAATGTTAGGATTACTTACTATATTAGTTTTATTGTTATTAGAATTGTTACTAGTTTTACTATTATCTGCTATTGTTACTGCTTATGGTTGAGTTGGTTAGCATAGTTGATTGGTTAGTTGGTCTGCCAATTGTATAGGAATTGGTTACAAGGGTAGTTGGGAGAATGTTTAAGAGGCAGAGCCATTGTTGTAGAAGAACTAAGCAATAAGAATACTCTCACTCATCTCTTCCATTGTAACACTCTCTATCTCTATCTCTCAATCTCTGTTCTTAGGAGGTCCCAACTGTCCTCAAATTCAACTACAAATTCAGGGTTTGGTTCAACTGAACATTACTAGCTATACGGGTGGTCAGTCCTTGGCTCATAGAGCAATGACTCAGGGGTACTTGTTGCGATTAAAATAATGCAAACCCAAGTGCAGATTTTTCACAAGTAATAATATCTTGGCAAGTCCAAGGTTGATCCACAGGGAATAATTGAAACTAATGTAAAAATCTCTATTATTAAGTAGTAAATAAAAACAGTTGTTTGTTTGTTTTGCCACTCAAAGATGGAGCAAGATAATATTGGAACTACAATTGAGAATAGCAAAATAAATCTAAGAGAAATTGATGGAGAGAAAACACTAGGGATTCAAGGATCCACCTAATATTTTATCGCATGAACTTGGATTAATTTTAACTCAATTAGAGTAGAGAGCCAACTTGCCTAATCGGAAGATAAAACAATAAAGTACTCAAACAAAGTATAAAGTAGATTGAATATAAGTGATTGAACAAATCATTCAATTGGCATGTTACAGGGGAGATTAAACATTCAATATATTCTCAAATCATAATGAATCAAGGAGTTCAAGCATTCGATATAAATAAAAATCTTATTAAATCTTAAAAACTTATCAACATGCAATGATTCCAAATAGTAAATCAATCTCAAAATTCAATCATCAATCCATAGAAAGCACGTACATAATCCCAAGAACACATGATAAAAATATTAGGTATCACCTCAAACCCTAGCTAAAGATTTAGCCACACATAGTTATGCAAAAGAAATCCATCAAAACAATGCTAAACATCTAAAAAAAAATAAAACAAAAGATGAAAAACGTTTTAGGGTTTTTTTTTTTCTACTATAACTTCAGCCTCCTCCAAAAGAAAAAGAGAAAATCCCGAAAATTTATGATGGGAAACCCTTGAATTTCGGAATTTTATCAACTGTCAGCTTCCAGATCATTTTTGACCCTCAGAAATATTTTTATGGAATTTATGGTAAACTAAAAAGTTGTAAAACTTCAAGTTTTCTTTCCGTGGCTGCAAGAATCAGGTCAATCGGACATCTGTGAAAAACGTTATGGCAAAAATACTGAAAAAGTGCAGGATGTTTCCAAATCAGGGTTTTTCCAATTTTGGCTTTGACGAATTTCTTTCTTCCCTTTTCTATTCTCATACGTTTTTGACTTATTTAATACTTTAAAAACCATGCTCCAATTGATTTTGACCCTTGGATTCTCTTGACATCATGTCTATATGATTAGATTAATGGTTTTAATCTCCTACAAGAGAAAAATACACGTAATGAGTATATTTTTTAGAAATATTCAAAATCACATGTTAAATGTAATTAAACATGAAATTGATGTGATATTGCCTACCAAGACTAAGATAATAGTGTAATTTTAAGTAATCAATTGAGATTTCTAAGCAAGGGACCCAAGAATGGAAAATTACTTGAAACTGGTCCGCTCATTACAAGCACAATTCAAGTCGGTGAAGGTGACCCAAATCTCTAGGGGGCAGAACAGCCACACAGGCTCCCCAACCACTTTAGCTTCATCCGTGGGGAGTTCTATTCCCTAGATCATTTCAGTGGAGTCATTGGAATCCCCGAGCATCAATCATCAAGAGCATTATCAAGTCTCAACCATGACCATTTCACCGAGCTAGATGGATCCCCATTACTTCATTCATCTCAAACGGGATCCTATCCGATGAACAAAAGGATTCCGAGAAGATAAGACAGAAATCTGCCTAATTTTGGTTGTTAGCTGAGAAGAAGTTGTATCGGAGGTCTTTCGATGGGCCTTATTTGTCATGCGTACACCCTAAAGTCGTGGATAGACTCCTCATTGAGTTGCACAAGGGAATATGTGGAATCCATACTGATGGTAAGTTCCTAGCGCATAGAGCAATGACTCAGGGGTACTAGTGGCCAAATATGTAGAGGGATGCTGCAGAGTATGTCAAAAAGTGCGATCAGTGTCAAAGGTACGCATCGAACATCCATCAACAAGGAGGGATCCTCAACCCGATCTCTAGCCTATGGCCTTCTGCACAATAGGGGCTAGATATTGTGGGCCCCTTCCTCAAAGCCACTAGGAACAAGAGGTTCGTAATAATGGCGACCGACTATTTCACCAAATGGGTAGAGGTCGAGGCTTTGGTGAACATTCATGACATCGACGCAAAGAAATTTGTTTGGAAGACCATTATGACTCTGTTTAGGGTACCAAAGGTTTTAATCTCGGATGATGGGCTACAATTTGATAGCAAGGCCATCAGAAAGTATTACGATGACCTTGGGATCAAGAACAGGTATTCTACGCTGGCTTACCCTTAAAGCAATGGAGAAGCTAAAGCCACCAACAAGACTATTGTTAACGAGTTGAAGAAAAGATTAGAGAATGCCAAGGGAAAATGGGCCGAGGAACTGCCCAACATGCTGTGGGGATACCGAACCACTTTTAGGAGGTCCAATGGTGGAACCCCATTTTCCATGACCTACCGAACTGAAGATATGATACCGGTGGAAATTGGCTTGCCAAGCATAAGGATTATGGGTTTCTCTCTGAATGAGAATGATTTGCTTATGACCGAACAATTGGACTTCATGGAGGAGAATAGAGAGATAGCATCCATCCACCTGGCTAACTACTAGTAGAAGTTGTCCAGAGGGTACAATAGAAATGTCAAGCCGAGAGAGTTCGTTACTGGAGACCTTGTCTTGCGAAGATTACTGGGGAGTATAAAGGAGCTGGGTTTGGGAAAGCTAGCCCCAAATTGGGAAGGCCCATACCGCGTGACCGTCGTGGTCGAGGTTGGGGCTTATTACCTAGAGGATCTAGAGGAGAGACCACTCCTTTGGCCGTGGAATGTAAGCAACCTTAAGAAGTATTTTCATTAGATTCTGAACAATTGTGATGTATTTAACAGCCTAAGTTATGTAAATTGCTCGAAGTTTGTTCATTCATGTTCCACATTGTACGAGAATACTGTTAGTAGGTTAGGAAATAGGAAATGAGCTCCTTGCATGAAGACAAGCGGCATAAGGTGACTAAGGACAGAAACATAGCCTTTGCTTGACCCCGGTCATCGACTAGGTGGAAACCTAAGGATAGAAACCTTGCCTTGACCTGACCCTAGTCACCAACTAGGTAGAAACCTGACTAAGGACAGAAACCTAACCTCGGCATGACCCCGGTCACCAACTAGGTGGAAACCTAACTAAGGACAGAAATCTAGCATTGGCCTGACCCTGGTCATTGACTAGGTGGAAACTCAAATTAGTACAGTACCTTGGTGTGGTTTCAACCATTGGAAGGGTGAAAACTTAAGCAAATAAAAGGAAGGGGACCGAATGCCAGGCATATACACTTCATTTAAATTTGCTTCAACAGTTAAGAGTTATATCACTTAAGAGTCGAGTTCCATGTAAACACACTTGGTTTTATTTATTTCAACAATCAAAGGTCATGCCAATTATGTCGAGCAAGCGCCCTATGTTTTTTCCTTATTAAACAAATTGAGTGCCAAGTAATCAGGGTAAAAAGTGGGGAAAAAAAATTATATGCAATAAAAAGGAATTTAGCCATGAAAATTCAATGAATACATAAATGAATCAAAAGGAAAATGGTTTTATTAAGAACTCCAATAAATACAAGGAGAATATTAAAAAAAAACTACAAAATGCAATAAGCCCCGCCTAAGGGTTTGGCCTTTGTTTGGTAGCAGGGGAAGTAGGATTAGGGCTCTGCCCAGATGCTAGGAGAGCAAGATTAGAGCCTTGCTCGGCCACAAGAGGAGTGGACTTAGGGGTTGTCTGGGTAGCAAGAGCCACCAAGGACTGAGCAATCATAGGAGGATTCGGGATCTCCACGATGATGACATCAACATCGGTAGTATGAGCCTCTATCTCCTCCAAAAGCTCCCGAAAGCTGGGGTTGTCTTCCCTTTCCCTGGCTTGCCCCTCTTGTTGGACTTCTTCAACTGGTGGGTCCTCAGGAAGAGGAACCTTGGACAAATCCCTGAATGGGGAGGTCAGGGGGAGGTGAATGGCATTAAGAGTAACAATCCACCCCTTCAAGTACCCTGCCACTTGGCTTCCTTTATGACCCAAGTAGCAAAGCTCTCAGCATCATCGAAATTAAGGTTGTAGTTGACCTGCTTAGCATGCTCCAAATTCTTCTTAATGGCTGCGAGCTCTTCATCTTGGGTCATGACGACAGTTAGAGCTTGAGCCAGCTTGGTGTGAGATTCCTCAAGCTTCCCCTTCAAGACTTCCACTTTCTGGTCGGCAGAGTCTTGAGCCCTTTCAGTGGTGACCAACTTCTTCCTGGCCTGAGCAACCTCTCGAATTCTCTCTTAAAGAGTGGATTCCATGACTTGCCTTAGTGCCTTCTCATCGTCCGCCTCTTCAACGGCTTTCTTCAGTCGATTCTCAAGCAAATGTGCCCCCTACGCAGCTTGTAAAAATAAAAATAATAATAACATATATGAAACACTTTGGGGCCATTTGGTAATGTTGTTCTAGTAACATTGTTTGTATTTTTTGAAAATACGTGTGGGTGAAAAAGTGTGTGGAAATACATGTAATGTTGTTTAAACACTGAAAACTGTTGCTCAAAACACCCTACCAAATAACCCCTTTATTGCTAAGGCAATAAGGACATGCGTATGTTAATTTATCAGAAAGTGGCTAAGGAAAGACACTTACAGCTATAGAGTGCCACTTAAGGTTGAGGACAATGTCCTCATCTGTAATATACTCCCAAAAATGAACTTCTTCAGGCAGCAGTAAGGCCTTCCTAAGGCTGTCTACCACCCATCCTTCCTTACCTTTCCTCAACATTAGTATGAACGACATGGCAAGAAGAGGCCTTTCACCCAACATGAAGGATGACTGTAGCCTGAAGTTGGGGGAGTAGAGGACGAGGCCCCTTCAGTCCTAACAATCGGCAAGCGGTCAACCGACCTCTGAGTAGGGACACTCGACTGGGAGACTGGTGGATCGGTAGCAACCGGGGTGGTAGGAGCATCGCACCCCATGGGTTGAATTCCAACCTGACCCCCCATGTGATTGGCAACCCTATGCCTTTTCCTACCGTGGGCCAAGGTCTTAGCCATTGGCTTAGGACGAGGTGTTCACCTTGCAGGAACTCGGGCCCTTTTAGACCATCTCCTCATCCACTTGAACTTCCTCAGGATGGTTCACGGGTACGTGTTGGACTTTTGCCCGAAAGATTATATTCCCTGAACCGTTATTGATTGGTTCCGGGGAGTTTGCCTTTCTTTTGCAGGGGCCCCGTTCTCAAGCTTTGTTCTCTGAGATGTCAGGAAGGAACCCGTTCAACTGTACGTCTATGTATGTTGGCAAGGGGTGCTTCGCTCAAAAGGAAACTCCTGGATCTTGAAACCTGGTGTAGAAAGGAGTGCAACTGAGGACAAGGTGCAAAGCTCGTAGCTATTCGTCGTTGTGAACGAACACCTCAGAACATAGGATCCTGTTTAAATCCCAAACTTCAACAAAATTAATGTTTGGCTTGTTGTACTTGGAATCTGCAACGATAGCCGAGAGGAAATAGTTAATACGGCAAGTCTAAAAAAGAGGGGAGCATAAAAAAAATATGTATATATAAAAAACAACAACAACAACAAAACTTTTGGATTACCAACCTGCCTTCCAAGGAGAGGTCGAGCATGTGAGCTCATCGGCAAGCCCATTACCATTCACCTTTATAAATTCCCCTTGGGAATTCTTATTAGAGTCTGGGAGGCAAGTGATCAACCTTATTCAGGGATCCTGGACTTTAAGGTAGTAGCTGTTCTTGAGGCTACCACAGCAACGATATAGGAAATTTATGTTGTGGTGAGTAAGTTTTAGGTTGTATAGCTTATTTAATCAGCCAACGCAATCGGTCACCCTATAAAAATTGGGCAGACACTGGTTGGGGCTGAGCCAGTAAAACCTAAAGGTTCCTAACGCTCTATTTGTTTCAGTGATAATATTTTCTAGAAAATGAGTCATTTTCCAAAAAACATTTTCTATAAAACTATCTTATTTTCCTATATTTGGTAGCAACCTCAAATGAGTT
The DNA here is from genome assembly GCF_001633185.2 of Quercus lobata. Taxonomy (NCBI): domain Eukaryota; kingdom Viridiplantae; phylum Streptophyta; class Magnoliopsida; order Fagales; family Fagaceae; genus Quercus; species Quercus lobata. Next base: position 47,799,402 of record NC_044904.1, read on the forward strand.
GAAAAACAATCTCCTTACTTCTCTTATTTAGTTTGTTGTGAGATAGAGTTGTTTTCCAAAAAAAAAAAAATAGTGGAAAACAATCTCTAAAAATAAGTCATAATTTTTGTGTTGACTAAAGATAGTTTTCCTTTGACTTATTTTTTCTGATGCTACCAAACACTGAAAAATATGAAAAACTATCTTTGCACAACATTTTCTAATGAAACAAACAGAGCGTAATAGTAAAGGATCTAAAGGAAACCTAACCCCACCCTCCAGGACAGCCATTAAGGGGATGAAGATCACCTTCGGCTCCCTTTCGTCCTCTATATCCCCCTCCAAATAGTACTCAATGAGTACGTCTTAGGGGATATTATATTTGGCCTTGAAGGCCTTTACGGTGGCAACAATATTAACCAGGTGGGCAAATCCCATTATAAGAACTAAGGAATAAATGAGGTAGGGGTTAGAAGACTTACAAAGGGAAGAGACGCTCTCGAGAGGAAGAGTGCTCTCGGGAAGAGGGAGACTTGGGACTTAGGAGGCTCTAGAGTGAAGTTTAACAATGTGAAGTGAAATAGAGAAAGTAAATCAAAGAAACCCATGCACTATTTATAGGGAAAGGGGTATTTAATGCTTCGGGTGGGAAAATTAATAATCACTCTTGCCCTTCTTCCCATGCACGCCTCAGTAACTAAACTGTCTAACAATCCTAACCATTGGTCTTGATAGTTGGCTCAGCGCGTGCGAGAAGGGTAGGCTGTTAAATACGATTCATTTATTACCTGGCATTTGGCACCCTCAAGAGGCAGCGGTTACATCAAGCACGATCCCCCACGTGCCGAGGACATGACCACGATCCCACTCCCATGACTTGAAAATGGGATCATGGGGGGCTATTGTATGGACCAAGAATAGTGAGCCATTTCCAAATCACAAAGCCCACTCACCGAATCATCTCAACCCATCTCAACCCACCTAGCCGAGCTAAAATGGGCTTGGTCGAGCAAATGGACCAAGTACCCTAAAGACATGCCGTGAATGAGGATAGTGCCTTGGGAAAATCCACCCACTCGTCAAGCACAAGTTACTAGGAGATCATATCACTAGTAGAAGGCGAGCCCCCTATGTTTAGAGATACGATATAGAGGGGCCCACTGACATGGGGAATATCCTCTCATCATGACAACCCTACTGAGTGGAGGGTATAAAGAGAGGAAAAGAGGGAGGAATTGGGGGTTGAAAATTTTAGGGAAGGAAACACGAGAGTAGTAAGGAAAAATACATCTTGGGGACTAAGAAATCCTGTTCAGTTTTCAGGGTTGGGGCTCGGCTATACAATCATGATCTCGACTGAGCCATGATCAAGAGAGTTTAAGGCCAAAATAACAACTAAATTCCTTCAGTAACCTTAAGAGCCATTTCTTGGACCTCTTATGGGATAAGCCCAACCCAGAGTACAAGTAAATTGAGGGTCTAAGCCCAAAAACCCAAAGTTGTTGGGAACGACCCGCTACAATTGTATATAATATGAAAGTTGCATATATAGAGAAAAAAAAAAAAAAGATTAATCATTTTATTTTTTACTCGCCCCCCATGACAAATGACAAATTCCTAGCTCCGCCATTGCTGACCCCCCTAGAAAAAAATAAAAATAAAAAATACTAGAGCCGCCACTAATATGCTCCCATACTACTAGATACAATTCTCTTTAATAGCAAAAAATATTGAAGGGATACTTAACACATATTCAAAGTCAATTGGCATATTTATTGAGCTTTTCAGTTTAATTTTTTTATATATAAATAATGTATTTGACAAGTTGTTGGGGTCCCAATATAAAAAACAAATATAACGACACACTTTCTAACTTGGTTGAGGAGACTGGCCTGAGGACTCCCTTTGGCCAAGGTGACTTGCTCGAGAACTCTCTCTTTTTGAGAAGACCTTATGGAGTACTCTCTCTAACCCTCTCAAACACACTCTCTGACTTGGCTAAGGAGACTTGCTGATGACTCCTTTTGGCCAAAAAAACCTTCCAAAGTACTCTCTTTAACCCTCTTAGGTACACATCTAACTTGGCCAAGGAGACTTGCCCGATTACATTTTCTAGAGGGCTAGCTTTGATGCTGTCAAGTACACACTCTTTGACCCTCTTAGGTACACTATCTTTGACCCTTTCAAGCACCTTATCCTAAGGAAACTCTCCTGATAACTCATGATGTACTTAGCTTCAGCAGAGCCTACTTCAATTAACAAATTATTTTTAGGAAAGTCAATCGAATCAAATTTGAATCCATTACACAAGTTATTTACAAAAATACACAATTTTTGGTGAGGAATTAGTATGCGCAATGGACTCCTAGTTCACTAAAAAAAGATATAAATATACAACATTGAGATGTGAGATTAACTAAAAGCTTTTACCTTTAGGTAAAAAACAAAAAACAGAAAGAATCTTAAAAGGTATAAGAAAATTACAAGTAAAAGTGGAGATAGAGTAAAAGATTTATATATTAAAAAAAAAAAAGTGTCAAGTGGATCGCAACCATTTTTTCTATGTTTATGTTTGTTTCTAAAATCATGCGTCGGAAAGCTTCAAGGCTACTAGTCTACAACTCGTTTTAATTTTGGAGTGGTTTCAAAGATGCGATTTGATTTATTGTTTAAAGGTTTTGAGTCTGTAATTGCCTCAATGAAGAAGACTTTATCAAATTAGAGTTATGTTTCGTAATTTTGAAGGCAACAATGTAAGGATCGCAATACCAAGTAATTCTCACTCCTTTGCTACTTGGAACCTTATTTTTTGCTGCAAAATCAACTATGGATGCCTTTAGTTCTATTTCTTTCTCTTGTACTCACAGATTTGATAATGTGTAGCTCATAATCTAACTAAACATGCAAAACATATTAGTAGTTTTACGGTGTGAAAGAAATATGTTGTAGAGAGTGATTTTTTCTACCAATTACAAATTGCCAAGTCAAGCCACAAAATTCATGTAGTACATTTAAAACGGTCAATTACAAGACACCATGTGCTACTTAGTGGGTTCCACTTTCATCATTCAAAGGCTAATGGCAATATTCCAAGTGTCAAAGAATACTTAAAAGCCAATCAAATGTTAGCACGTGTTAATTTAATTGATATAAGCAGTCTAATTAAAAGTTGTCATGTGTTATTTTAAATTAAAGCACTATAGATAATCAAATCATGTGCCCCTTGGAGAACAGTATATAAAGTTTCTCCATTTATATTATGACACATTCCATTAATGATAGCCAATCACATATCCCCAAGACCCCCATAAATAGAGACCCTTCTCTCTCTTATAGAGGGAGATTCAAAAACATTCAGAAGTCTCGAAGTTTTGCTAGAATCAAGCTCCAAGAACTTCATCCTTCGAATATGAAGAACATTTGAAGCAAAATCATTCAAGTCATCCTTCTAGATCTCAAAATTTCATTGAAATCAAACTCAAAAGTCTCTATAAACACTACAAATTAGTGACACTCTATGGATCCAAGCCTCTAAAGCCACAAAGAACTTCCATTACAAATCTTCGAAGACAAAGAACATTTGAAGAACATTCATCCAAATCATTCTTTCAAGTCTCAAAGTTCTACTGGAATCAAGCTTTGAAGCCTTCAGAAACTTCAAAGACTTTGATACATCGAAACTTCATTGAATTCAAGCTCTAAAGCCCTGAAGAAGTTTCGCCACAAATTTTTGAAGATCAAGAACATTGGAAGAACCCACAAAGAACGCAAGGAACAAGAAATTTCTAACAAGCATATAGCCAAAGATTCATCGCAATTTTATTCCAAAGACTTTACAATCCAAGTGGAGGACATATTGTGTTCGGTCAAAACTAAATTGACACAATACTTGAATTAAAGACTTTTCAAAGGAGATCAAATCAGAGAATTATTCTATTGTATTAAAATTTAAATATAGAGAATTGTACTTACAAATTCATCAATATAAATTTACACTTGTAAGACATGTTCAATTGTTTAATTCCCAAACTTGAGATTTTGTGTTTACAGATGTTCCACCACCCTTGCTGATGTGCTTTGGCTGATTTCTTTCTAACATAAGTACATGGTTTTTCTTCTCAAAAAAAAAAAAAGAAAGGTTGTCCTTGGAGAAGTTTTGAACAAGTTGATCACACAATTATCACAAGACTCCCAATATTAAAGGGCCATTTGATGTGTTAATCCTTTTTATCCAAATCGTTACCGGGCTTTTCGCATCTAAGATTTCTGGGTATAGTGCCCTTTATTAAACCTTTTGGGTCGTCTTTCACAATTATTGGACTTAGAAGAAGGTACATTTTTTCATTTTCACAAAGCCCAAAATGGTTATACCAATCTATTTGAGGTCTCCAAGCCCAGGACCTTCACTAAAATAATAAAATAGCATTTTTTATTTATTTATTTAAATTTTATAAACTGGTATAGCTTTTTCCTTGAGATGGGTTACATAGTTACATAACTTACATGTGCATTGTGCACAACATGGCAAGCTAGTATTTTGCAGTGATTTGTAAAACAGCAATAAAAAAATAAAATAAAAAAGTTAAAATATTTAAAAATATGGAAAATTAAACGTACTTAGGTGAGACTGGTGCTAAATATTATGGCTGACCTCCTGAAAAAAATTCATGTTGAATTCCTTAGCGGAAAAAATTGTTTTATACATGGATGAAATGGTCCTCTGCTTACTTAATAGAAGGTAATCATCTTTCAACCTTATGGAATAATATCAATTGAATCACGTAGCGATTACAAAGTCTTTAATATTGATAATCTCTGGGTGCCTAGTATCAGGGACAGAACCAAGATTTGAACCTGGGGGGCCAAAGCTTAAAACAATTTTTTTTTTTTTAATGAAAATACAAACTAACACCTATTTCATATTTAACAAAATACTACATATAAAATAAGTGTTTCTTAAACATTTGATATTATAAAAATGTCGACAAAGTATAACACACAAAGTGACAAAGACAAAGTTCACAAGTTCATATATATATATATATATATATATATTACTAATATTAGCCGCATCACACAAAGTGACAAAGACAAAGTTCACAAGTTCATATATATTACTAATATTAGCCACATCACACAAAGTGACAAAGACAAAATTTTTGATAAAACCAAAACAATCAGACCAAAGACTTGGTCAATTGGTCACAAAAAAGAGTCACTTATGACTTACCAAAGACTAGTCTTCACAGTTAACAGTACTCACAAGTGACAAGACAGTAACTACTAAAGACGACTCTCACAAATTACAAATTCACTATCACAATTCAGTACTTACATCCTATTGTCCTGGTCCCACTTTATTTCTTTATAGTTAAAAAAAAAAAAAAAAAAGTTACAAACACTGACACAAAAAGGAAAAAGCCACAAACAATTACACTTTACACAGTAGTCAATACTCAATAGTCAATACAAAGCCACAAACACAAACTAAGTTTACGGTCCATACATTGAACACAAGCACAGTCAACACACCAGTCCAATAAAAGCCACAACTCACAAATACAGTCAACACACACAGTCACCACAATCCATAAAAAAAATAATAATAAAAAATAGAAAACGCAGAGGGCAAACGGCTAAGGCACTAGGCGGAGCAATATAACAAAGACAAAAAAAAAAAAAAAAAAAAAAAAAAAAAAAAAAAAAAAAAAATCCAAAACCAAAAATATGAACTTGAGAGAGGAGAGAAATTTCTTAGATTTACCGTGTGTGACTGTGATCAAGGATCTGAGGAGGAGAAGCAGCAACAACAGTCCGAACTCCGGATCTAATATGAGGAAAAGAACAGCAGCAGCAGCAGTGATGGTTGGAGGTGTTGATGCTTGATGAGGTTGAGTGGAGCCGTGGAGGAAGAGTGAGGTTAGGGTAAAAAGTTGAGAATTGTAATTTAGGTTTTCAAATTTCAGTCCATATTTATTTTTTATTTTGTTTGTCGGTTTTTTTTTTTTTTTTTTGTATGAGAGTTTGTCAGTGATTTTTTCAGATTGATTCGTATACCATTTTTTTTTGGGGGGGGGGGGGCTGGGCCTTTAATGTAGGTCCGTCCCTGCCTAGTATCCAGTCTTTCTTCATTTGAACCTCACCTTTAACTTTAAGGCTATGTCATTCTAAGATGAAACAAAATGGAAGGATCTTATGATATTATGGTTTCTTATGACAAACAAGACTAGGCAGAGTTCAAATTCTCCCTTCTCCAATGATCGAAATTTTAAAAACAAAAACAAACAAACTTTATAGTCCATGAGTATCATTTTCACCACAATGAGCTAGTATTCTTGCCCCCACAAAACAATAAGGACCAATATTTTCTACATTCAATGGCTACCAATGCCAACTCCAAATTTCACCACCTCAAATACATTCCATCTGGCCTATCGAATTGGAAACACGAATAAAAACCTAGCAACATGGTCCAAGTTAAATGACGTGCCTATATATATATAGCTTTAAACAATCAAACAAAACATACATATAGTAGTAACTATATGTATGTTATCATCATATTAGTATACTGTTGATACCCAAATTTTCACACTTTGGGCCAATAAATAAGGCCCAAAGCTCAGCAAGCCAGGCCTTAGATAATGGAGAGAAAACCTAAGAATTAACACCCAAATCCATGTCCCGGTCGAATTGGCTAAGGGTGACCTAAGAAATGGTCTTGTTGTAGAATGCCTGGGTATAAGAACAAGTGGGCCCATAACTGACCCAATACCCTTACATAAGAGAATGTCATGAAATAAGCCCAAAATGATCCAACCCATTTGTATAAAAGAGTTAGAAGAAGTTAGAAGTACTTAGAACCTTTACTTGGCATTCCAATGAAAAGATAGGAAAATAGAGAGAAAGCAATAGAACAAAGGAAAATATGTCATGAAAGAAGGAGAGAATCTCTAGATTCAAACACCGTAGAATGGGGAAATTCCTAGTTTTCAAGTGGCAGTGAGAATCCCCTTGGTTTAGACACCACGGAATGGAGAAATTCTCAAATATTAAGCGCTGTAGAATATACAACATGTAAAATACTGCAGAATGGGGAAATTCCCAAGTTTTAACCTACAGAATGAGATCCAATAAGTAAAGCAAGGTAGGAGAATGGGTTCACCTAATTTGTATCCCGACATACAGAGAATGTTTAAATTTTCTTTGTCGAGATTCAGGGAGGTGTGGTTTGGTGGAGGGGAGGAAGATCCTAGTTGTGGCAATTTGCCGAAACTCTTTTAAGGTTGCCTTTGCTGGGAAAAGCACTCATACCAAAAGAGGAAAAAGTTATGGATTATCACGAGGTGCATGTCATAGGGTCAGTTCTCACCAAGCCAAATAGCATTAATGGTCTTCCACCATTTACACTAAAGAGAAACCATGTTGTAACCGTAAACCCACCAAAAAAACCAAAGAATTCTTCTATGGTTGTAACCCAAAAAAGAGAGGAAAAATAGTTAGTAGAGATAGACACACATAGGGCTAGAGAAAATCATAAGGGATAAAAGACCCGCTCAATTTCAAGTATAAAAGGGGTAGATATCACTGGCCCAAAGGGGTAGGCAAACCAAAGGGAAGAGCAAACAAAAAAAAAAAAAAAAAAAAACAAACAGAGAAAACAAAATGAGCGGAAAAGAATGAGAGAATATAATAGATAAGAGAAAAATAGTAGAGAAAAGGTTGAGAATTCGTACCAAGTAGTGTACTTGCACCTTTCTGCATATTACATATATAGCGAGAGATAGAGATAGATTACCACAGAATGGTAGTATTGACATGCACCACTAGGAAAACTTACTCTCCCATGAGACACATCTCTCTTGAGTTTCTCAATATTCAACTTAATATGGTCAATCTGACTCACATTCCAAACCTCATAGTTTTGTATCAACTCTAGACAATAAGATTGTGTGAGTTGGAGTTGAAATCTTTCGGGTTGATTTGTTATGCAAAATGTATTTTATACATATATGTGTGAACACGTATAAGTATATATACAAATATATGTGTGTGTAAATATATAAATATATTTGAGAAAATTTATGCTAACATGTTGTAACTAACATTTTCTTGATGAATACTTTCTTTGGGCTTTATTTTTTTAATTTATTTTGTGTGTGTGTGTGTGTGTGCGCGCGCGCAAAACTTATATTAGTAGAGTAAGCAAAGTAATCATCAATCTTTAGTGTAGGGACATGGGGTCGGTGACCAGTATTGGACCATTGCTGTTAGGATGGGCCTAGTTGAATAACCTTGATATATGGACATAGAATAGGTGCTCGGAGGTAGCCTGCTGTCATTGAATTGGGCTCAGCCCAGTGTCAACTAGCAGGCTGGGGATGATTGAAAAGGCAACAGTCAATATTCGGATCGATCCTCGAGCGTTGTTAGTGCCTTGGGGGAATCTGCTACCAAACACTATTCGGCGTCAAGTGCAAGTTTCAAGAGAATCCTCAGAATGGATCAATTTACTAAGGATTTTGGGCAGAGGTGGGGACCACGTGAGAAAAGATATAAAGGTAATCATTTGGGTTCCCACTAAAAGGAAACTATAAAAGGGGAGGAAGGATGAATGGGAAAGGGGTTGGTATACACAAAGGGGTGAGAAACAAGAGCAATACTAAAAGAAAATGAATCAAGGAAGGGTAAGGATTAAGCATGAGAGGTGAAAGGGTTATGGGATTGGGCTGTCAAGGTAGTGTTTGAAACTAACCCTAGAAAGAGTACAGAGAAACCCACCAACAAATAAATTGGGAGCCCAAATCATTGTACAAGAAGTACCACTGAGTTTGGGTACTACAATTGGCGTCGTCTATGTGAATCCTACTCAACATAAGACTTTGATCTAGCTTGACATCATCCAAGATGGAAGGTCTGCATGTAGAAGAAGGGTCAGTTGGATGGAGACAATCATTCAAGGGCCTCTTCTCAAGGCTAAAAGAGGTTGGAGAGGGAGCATAGAAGAAAGCAGTAGCACATGCAAGATGGGCATCAGACTAGACTTGATTCGGATGAAGGATCTTTGCAAAGGGAACGAATAGTATCTTACGTTCCTAAGTAATCGTATCGCAATGAGCGGGACTAGGAGCTGGAAAACCTACAAAAGTAGGTTAAAGAGCTAGAGATAGTGGTTAGAGGCTGGTGCCGTAGGAGAGACCGTGAGGAGTCCTCTAATAATCTCGACTACACTAGGGGTGGCACAATGGGATCATCTCATTGGAATGGTTTTCGTCAGTCAAGGGATAGATCCCATGAGACCATGGGACGTCGTCATGATACTTCGCACAGGGATGGACGTTGGCATCCTAATGCAGCTTTGTACACCATGAGCCGAGTGCTTCGAAGAGCTGCTCAATTACCATTTTCTGATTAGATAGAGCATATGGAAATTTCGAGGCATTTCAATCGCCTACTGTTCACCTACTATGATGGTAAAACCAACCCGATGGAACATGTTAACCATTATATCCAGATGATGTCTCTATATTCCCAGAATGACGGGTTGATATGCAAAATGTTCCCATCCAGCCTCAGGCCAATGACAATGAGGTGGTTTAATGGTTTGAGGAAATGGTCCATACATAGCTTCAGAGAATTGATTTAGGCATTCAGGGCGCGATTTATCACTTGCAGTAGGGTCCCTCAACCGATCGACGTGTTGTTATCCATGAGGATAGGAAGTGGAGAGACCCTTCGCTCGTATGCAAATAGGTACTGGGAGTTGTATAATGAAATAGGAAGAAGAAATGAATAGGTTACAGCTAGTACGTTTAAGCTCGAGCTGCCTCAAGAGTCGAAATTGAGGGACTTTCTGACCATGCATCCTCCCGAGAACATGCACCAGCTAATAAAGAGGATTGAGGAACACAAAAGGTTGGAGGAGGATAGGCTGCAAGGTAAAGGCAAAGCTCCAGCTTCCTTCCATTACAACAGAGATTCTCTGCCCAAAAGATTTCAGTAGAAAACCAGAAGGGAACCAAGGGTGCTGAGTATGAATGTAGCACTGCGACCTGAAGGTGTTAATGTGGCCTTCAAAGAACCCGTCTACAAGATCTTTAAGCATATTAAGAATGAGTCGTATTTCTGATGGCAGGGGAAAATGGGTGGGGACCCAACTAGAAGGAATCAAAGCCTATATTGCACATACCACAAGGAGAAGGGCCACATTACTGAGTAATGCCGTGTGCTAAAAGATCATTTGGAGCAACTTGTGAAGGGAGGGCATTTAAAAGAGTTTGTTGTCAGACAAGAAGGTGGAAATGTAGGATAGGGATCAGGAAGCTGGGATAATACATTTCCCCCGCCCTTGGGAATCATTAAGGTTATCCATGCAGCCTCCATTGGTGTATATGTCAGCCGTTGAAGGGGTATATTGAATATGGCAACCCTGCCTAAATCGAAGGCGCTAGACTAACCCAAGAAGAGGCTCAGGTTGAATAAAGATTTAATCACTTTTGATGAAGGTGATCTGAGGGAACATCACAGGCCGCATGACGATGCTTTGGTTATGACTTCCCGAATTGAAGGATTCCTGGTGAAGAGAATGATGATAGATTAAGGGAGTGGGGCTGAGATAATGTATCCCAATCTATACAAGGGATTAAGATTGAAACCGAAGGATCTAAGCAAGTATGACACACCCTTAGTAAGGTTCGATGGGAAGATAGTGGTACCCGAGGGGTAGATAAAGCTTCTGGTTGTGACCAAGGGAAAAGAGGTTATGGTAAATTTCATAATAATTAACGCCTTTTCGCCGGCCCTAAATTCGTGCTATGGGGGCTGTACCATCCACTTTGCATCAAAAGGTCAAGTTCCCAACTGAAGATGGAATTGTCGTGGTTCGAGCTAATCAAAAGGTGGTGCAGCAGTGCTTAGTGGCCACAATTAATCATGAGATTAAATAGAAGGAGCAAGTTAAAGCTGAAAAATTATAGCAATTACAGCTCCCCAAAGGCCCAACAGAGGCCAATAGTGCTGAGGAGTTTATTCAATTATGAATCTTGCCTTACACTGACAGGTATATTCAAATAGGGAAGAGCTTGCAAAAAGAAGATTAAGTGGAAGTTCTTCTGTTGCTGGTATAGAACTTTGATGTATTTGCATGGAGCCGGTATGAAGTGCCCGGGTTGGACCTAGATTTTATCACACATAAGCTGAATGTAGACCCCTTAGTGCCACCGAAAAAGCAAAAGCCGAGGAGATCAGCAAAGCCATATGTCGAAGCCGTGAAGGATAAGGTAGAGAAATTGAACCAGGCGGGGGCTATTAAAGAGGTGTTCTTCCTCAAGTGGTTGTCGAATATAGTAGTGGTGAAAAAGAAAAATGAGAAATGGAGGGTTTGTGTCAATTTTACCGACCTCAACCGAGCTTACCCGAAGGATCCATTCCCTATACCTAAGATAGACCAATTGGTGGATGCCACATATGGACACTTGAGAATGAGTTTCCTGGACTCCTTTCAAGGTTATCATCAAATTGCCCTGGCACCCAAGGATTAGGAGAAGACCTCTTTCATATCGCTCGAGAGGAATTATCATTAAACAGTGATGGCTTTTGGGCTAAAGAACATAGGAACCACGTACCAGCACATGGTCACTAGGATGTTTATAGATTAGATCGGGGACACAATGGAGGTCTATATTGATGACATGGTGGTCAAGAGCAGAAGAGTGAAAAGCACGTACCGAATCTGGTCAAAGTTTTTGAAATATTGAGACAACACAAGTTGCGCCTCAATGCGGACAAATATGTGTTTGGTGTGGGGTCTGGTAAGTTCTTGGGTTACATGATAACAAACCAAGGTATAGAAGTTAATTCCGACCAGATTACAACAATTCAACAACTTAACCCGCCCAGTATCCCCAAGGAAGTGCAGAGACTCACTGAGATGATTACCGCCCTGAATCGATTTGTTTCGAGGTCAGCAAATAGGTGCAGACCTTTCTTTTAGTTGTTGAAAAAGTGGAAGGGTTTTCAGTTAACCGAGGAATGTGATGCAGCATTCAGAGATTTGAAGTTCTATTTGGCCAGCCCTCCCATTTTATCTAGACCTGGGCCTGAGGAAGATTTATATATGTATTTGGTGGTCTCTGACCATGCTATGAGTGCTGTGTTATTAAGACACCAAGATAGAATCCAGAGACCGGTACCTTCCACTAGAGAAGATGGCACCAGTGTTAGTACATGCGATGAGAAAATTGCCTCACTACTTCCAAGCCTACACGATTTGGGTGCTGATTGAATACCTCTTACAATCGCTTTTGAGAAGATCGAATTTTATCAAGAGAATAAAAATGGGGAACGAGACTCAGGACGCTTGATATGCGATATAAACCAAGAAACTCTATTAAGGGCCAGGTACTAGTAGACTTCATGGTAGAATTCATGCCAGCACCGGGGGTCACCGCAGGGGTATGCCAAGTCTTGGTTCAATTGTGGCGAGTGTTTATAGACGGGGCATTTAATGCAAGAGGATCTGGGGTCAAGATCGTTATGATATCCCCTATGGGGTTAAGGCTAGAAAAATCACTAAGGTTAGGTTTCCAAGCTTCCAATAATGAAGCTAAATATGAAGCATTTATTGCTGGGCTTAGAGTAGCATAGAAGTTGGGTGCTGAGGAGGTAGAAATATTCTTGGATTCAAGACTAGCGGTAAGCCAAGTAGAGGGAAAATTTGAAGCAAAGGAAAGCCGTATGTCATTGTACTTGAAGTTGTTCGGGACTTGAAGTTGTTCGGGACACTACAAGCATGTTTCTGAAAAGTGAGTGTGGCTAGAGTCCCAAGAAGACAGAACAATCACGCCGATTCATTGGACACTTTAGCCTCGTTGTCAGATGAATATGTTCCATGAATGATTTTTTTGTGGAGTTATTGGAGTGCCTGAGCATAGAGCATCTCCCAGTTGTAGCATTAGCCTCAGCGTCCGACCCAAGTTGGATGAACCCCTTTGTTTCCTTTTTGGTTGATGGATCTTTACTGACTAATGTGAAAGAGGTAGAGAAGGTGTGGTGAACGTCCTCTCGTTTTTGGTTATCCGAGGATAAGAAGTTGTATCGGCGATCGTTCGGAGGTCCATATTTGTTATGTCTTCACCCGAATGATGTAGCTAGACTCTTGGTTGAGTTGCATGAAGGGATCTGTGGTAGCCACTCAAGGGAAAGGTCATTGTCCCATCAAGCTATGACCTAGGGGTTCTGGTGGCCAAACATGCAAAGGGATGCATCCAAGTGTGATCAATGCCAGAAACATGCCCCAAACATACATCAACCTAGTGGGAACTTGAACCCGATCACAAGCCCTTGGCTCTTTCCACAATGGGGTCTAGACATCATAGGTCCATTTCCTCAGGCCATAGGGAATAGAAAGTTTTTTTTGGTCGCCACCAATTATTTTACAAAGTGGGCGGAAGCCAAAGTTTTGGCGAACATCAAGGATGTTGACGTAAAGAAGTTTGTGTGGAAGAATATTGTCACAAGATTCGGGGTACCCCGGACACTAATTTTAGACAACGGATTGCAGTTTGACAATAAGGCATTCCAAAAGCACTCCAGTAATCTAGGGATCGTCAGTAGGTACTTGTCCCCAGCATATCCCCAGAGTAACGGACAAGCGAAAGCTATGAACAAAACGATTGTCAATGGGTTGAAGAAGAGACAGGAGAGGGCGAAAGGGAATTGGGCTGAGGAGCTACCAAGCATGTTGTGGGCCTACCGAACCACTCTGAGGAGGTCAGTCGGTGAAACCCCTTTTTCCATGACGTATAGGGTAGAAGCAGTCATCCCAGTAGAGATAAACATGTCAAGTATGAAGGTTTCTAGTTTCTCTCCGGGCAGTAATGATGCACAAATGATCGAGAATTTAGACTTCTTGGAAGAAAGACAGGACATGGCGTCCATCTGGCTTGCCGATTAACAATAGAAATTGGCTCGGGGGTACAACAGGAATGTGAGGCCTAGAGAGTTCGTTGCAGAAGACCTTGTTATGCAGAGAATAGTGGGAAGTATGAAAGACCAGAATGTGAGAAAGCTAGCCCCGAGCTGGGAAGGGCCTTACCGAGTGACAACCGTGGCTGGAATGGGGGCTTATTACCTAGAGGATATGGAAGAGAGACTCTTACCCCGACCTTGGAACATTAGCAATTTAAAGAAATATTATCATTGAGTGTAATTATTGTAATAAATGTCCCATGTTTTAAGTAGGTTTGAACAGAGAATGTGGAACGGATCCAATTGCTTTTCATCACAATGTTGCTGAAAATTGTTTAGTTATTTTACGCAATGTTCGTCAATATTGTTATGGATAGAAACCTAGCCTTGGCTTGACCCTAGTCACCAACTAGATGGAAACCTTAATGAATTATTTCTAAGGACAAAAACCTAGCCTTGGCCTGATCCTAGTCACCGACTAGGTGGAAACTTTAACGAATTATTTCTAAGGACAAAAACCTAGCCTCGGTCTGACTTCAGTCACTGACTAGATGGAAACCTTACAGGATCTTCAGTTCTAAAGACAAAGAATCAGCCTTGGGTCAATCACATACTAATCAAAAGACCTTGATTATATAAATTAAAGTACAAGTCTTTTGGTTAGGGACATTTCCCGTGCATCTACAACAGTTGTTAACGAAGTTTCACAATATTATTCAAAGGTCATAATAATGCAACATTTAGGTCCAAGGGATCGGTTATGCAACATTTAGGTCACCAACCATAAATACTTAAGACAATTTGTGAAATTCATTAGCAGGATATCATCCAAAGGTTGTAATAGTGCATTATTCGGATCAAAGGGTTTAGTTACAGAATTACATGCCAATCAAAGTGTTGTAATAATCCAAATTGTAAGAAAAAATTTAACCGAACGTACATACTTAAAGAGTTCAATCTCCATATTTAGCAAATAAAATACTATTCAATACATAAAACAAATACAACGTAAATGCGTACATCAAGTTTAGAAAATTTAAAACATAAAAGTGACAAAAAGTGATTAAGCAAGTCGATGTCTTCAAGGGATTGGAACCTGTGTCATGGCAAGGGTGGCCAAGGAAATTTCACTAGTTGTTGGAAAGGTCAGTCCTAAGATCACTTCAGCGGTGCCTTGGCCCTCGGGAATGATGTTGGTTACCAGGTTGTCCACGTCAATCACCACCACGTGAGAGTCAATTTGCTCGGCCAACTCCGCCATGCTGGAGCTTTCCTCCCCTCCTTCATCATCTTCCTCATCAGACTGCTCCTAAGTCGAGGCTTGAACGGGTGAATCATTAGACAAGGGTATTTGGTCAGGGTCCCTGAACGCAAAAGATTTGGGGAGACCAATAGCATTCATAGCCGCCATCCAACCTTCCGAAAAACCAAGCCTCCATGCTTGGAAGACAACTGCACTCGCCGAATTCTCGGCGTCAGTGGACCTCATGTTATAGAATGCTTGCTTGCACGTTTTCATGGTCTCCTTCAGGTCGGCAAGCTCCTTGTCACAAGCCAAGACTATGCTTGCGTGGCTTTGGCGATTTTAGTCTCAGCTTCCTCGAGCTTGCCTTGTAGGGCCTCCATCTTCTGTTTGGCCAGTTCCTGAACCCTCTCAGTAAAAGTTTCCCTTCACTCAGTGGTGGCCAGCCCAAGGACTTTTTCATTTAAAGTGGATTCAGCCACCTGCTTCAAGACCTTTTCCTTGTCGATCTCCTCCATGACACCCTTCAGCTGACCTTCCATAACATGGGTTAGTTAGGCGCCCTGGAATAATAACAAAAGCAGCCAAAGAATTAGTATAGGCCGAGAATTCACACAAAAAAAATAATAAATAAAGAGAGAAGAAGGGAGACAAAAAGTGGGGGAGGGGTACTCACAGTTATATTTTGCCATTTCAGCTTGTGGATGAGGTCTTCGCCCCGATAGCCTGAGTAGTGCTTTATATCTGCGGGAAACAGTAGGGCATACCCAAGGCTTTCTATAACCTGTTCCCCTAAGCCGCTCCTCCAAGTCTAAACAAAAGAGTCATTCGGGAAGGATTTGTCACCTAGCATAAAGGTGCAGTGCCATCTTAAGGAAGAAGGAGCGGAGGTGGAGGCCATGTTGGACCTAACGATCACCGGTTGATCGACAGGCCTCATCTCGGAGGGAGTGTCCCTGGTCCGTAAAGTCACGACAACACTAGAGACCGGAGTAGGGGACTGTTCAGTAGAAGGGGCATCGAACCCCGAAAAAGGTTTGTTAGAACCCCTCTGCCTCTTCCTGCGAGGACGGATCATGGGAGGAGTTGTCTGTTGAGGAGTTGGTTGTGGAACGGGCTGACCCCGACAGGTTAGGCGCCAGGAAACTAACGTTCAAGGCCCATGTTACATCTTTGAACCATGTCTTTGGTTGGTTTAGAAGGAACGGGGGCTTCGATTGGTATATGTTTTGCTCGGCCGTGAAAAACTGTGTCAACCAAACTGTCACTGATCGGTTTAAGGGAGCCCTTCCTTACCCTTCGAGGTCCCAAGTGTCGAGCTTCACCGCTTATGAGGCCGTTTAGTAGAAAACCTGGTAGTCGAACATCCAAGTAGGATAGAAAGGGGCTACTAGCTATTAGAGCATAGGAGGGGTCCTAATAGCTTGTGTATGACGGCACGCAACTGAGGACCCGATGCGACACTCTAACCTGACCATCATAATGGATGAAGATCTCCAAACACAGGACAAAATTAAGGTCCTGAACTTGTACAACGTTTATGTCGAGCGTGAATCGGTTGGAGACTGCATTAAGAAACAAGAAAAATACACATCGTTACAAGTAGAAGTTAACAAAATGCATGAACGGTTTAACAATAGAAGTTTCTAAAAATTGGGGGGGGGGGGGGGGGGGAAGAAAGTAAGACTAGAATCCGTTTCTCGGGGTTTTACTAAGTCTTGGGAAGGAAGATACCGACCTATCTACCGAGGATAGGTTGGGCAGGTGAGTTCCCCATTGAGCCAATTCCCACTTACTTTTACGAACTCCCCTGCAGAATTCCTATTAGAGTCGGGGAGGCATGATATCAGTCTAACCATGGGGTTTCGAGTCTGAAGATAGTACCAGTTCTTCAAACTAACTCGGATGCCGTATTGGAAATTAATATCATGGTGAGAAAGGTTCAGGCTGTATAGTTAGTTAAAGCGCCCCCCACACAACTCACTACTCTGTAAAAGTTGGGCAGACACTGGTCGAGGCTAAGCCTGTAAAAACTAAGGGTTCTAAGTAGAAGGGGGTCTATTGGGAACCTAACACCACCCTCCAATATGGACATTAAATGAAAGAAAAAAATTTAGGGTAACCTTTGGTCCTTTATATCTCCCTCATAACAATATGCTATATTTACATAAGGGGAGATGTTAAATCTAGTTTTGAAGGCCTCTACATTTACACTATTTTCTAAAAGATAGGAAAAACCCATTTTTCTGTATCAGGATAACTAAGAAAGAACAAGAAAGAAAAAGGTAAAGGGCAAAGGAACTTACAGTATAGTCTGCATGCTAGCAAAGATGGTCTCAGGAGAGATTTGGGGCTCGAGGAGAAGAGATTAGTAAGGTTTTGAATTTAGAAGAGAATAAAGAAGGTTATGGCAAAAACCATGGCTTTATTTATAGGGGAGATGCCATTAAATGTAACTGCAAGAAGTTAATTAATGCCTGCCATTATTTCTTTCCAAGCGCGCATCGATAATTGAAGCGTCAAATCATCTTAACCGTCCGATGTGATAGCTATAGCCATGCATGCACAAAGCGCAAGCTGTCATGTCCGTTGCATTTATTGGCTGACGGTTGATTTTCCAAAGGTGTAACAGTAGTTTTGAAAAATCCTACCGGCCCCAAAAAACGAAGGACCCTTATCCCATTTCCACTTCTTGAAAATGGGATCGTGGGGGGCTATTGTAGGGACATGGGGTCGATGAATGATATTGGCCCATTGCTATTAGGATAGGCCTAGCCCAGTAGCCTTGATATACAGACATAGAATCAATGCTTGGAGGTAGCCTGCTGTCATTGAACTGGGCTCAGCCCAGTGTCAACTAATAGGCTGGGGATGACCGAAGAGGCAACAATCAATATTTGGATCGATCCCCGAGCGTTGTTAATGCCTTGGGAGAATCTGTTGTCGTACATTATTCGGCATCAGGTGTGAGTTTCAAGAGAATCCTCAGAATGGACCAATTTACTATGGATTCTAGGTAGAAGTAGGGACCACGTAGAAAAAGATAGAAAGGTAATCATTTGGGTTCCCACTAAGAGGAGACTATAAGAGGGGAGGAAGGATGAATGGGAAAAGGGTTGGTAAACACGAAGGGGTGAGAAACAAGAGCGGTACTGAGAGAAAAGGAATTAGAGAAGGGTAAGGATTAAGCGTGAGAGGTGCAAGGGTTATAGATTGGGCTGTCAAGGCAGCGTTTGAAGCTAACCCTAGTAGGAGTACAAGGAAACCCACCAGCAAATAAATTGGGAGCCTAAATCCTTGTACAGGAAGTACCAATGGGTTTGGGTACCACATGTAGAAAGTGGAGAACAACTCATTTTATGGAGTAAATCTCATTACCTATCAAAATAATGTTCCTTCTATAGAAAGCCCCTTTAGTGGTAGTAGAAAAGAAAAATAAGCCCATTTTGCATCAGCACTCCTTGGACTGTACTTAATGTTTGTGCACAGATTGGCAGCGCATAATGGGACCCTCAAGCTCTTTTCGCAAAAGTGTCATACCTAACTTCATTCTTAGAAAAAGTATAGACTAAAAGATGTCTAATAAATGCAAGACATGTGGCTAGGTGTAAAATGTGAAGAAAAAAAAACCCTCAACCTATACTAATTAAGTATATATGATATAATCCAATTAATAATATAAACACATAGCTTTTGAGTGGAGTTGTAGTGTGCCTTTGTATTAGAACATCTTTCCCTCTCTCTTGTGTGTGTGTTTATTTCTTAAAAAATAAAAATAAAAATAAATAAAAAAAAATAAAAAAAATAAAAGATATAAACACGTTGTACTTTTTTCAAGCAATATAATAGATAGATAATGCGTACGTGATTTCCATCTCACAGTGCTTAATCGTTTATTTTATTTTTTTTCACTCATCCTATTCCTAAGGGCAAAGTTGTTTTTCACACATCATGGTTGGCCACTATCAAAACCTTACTACCATTTTTTTTCGTGAACCTTTTACACTAAACAGAGCCAAGTAATAAACTGGCACGTGGCTTGCTTTGTAAACTCCAGGCTTGAAAGAACGGCTGTGGGCTATATATATATATATATACACACACACACATATAGCTCTTGAAAGAGTGAATCTCTCCGTTAATTACTCTTGCTTGTAATCCGGTTTTATGTCTCTCAATATTGTCAACCGCTATCTATATAAACACAATAGTAATTAGCAAAACCCTAATGCCTTATTTTGCCTCCCACTTAATTAAAAAAGAAAAAAGAAAAGGAAAAACAATTTGCTATAATGACCAACAACCCTATACATATAGCTCATGGAAAAATTTCCCCACTATTAACTCTTTTGCAATGTGTCTAATAATGATCTTGTTTTCTGCCTGAAATTAGTCTGATAA
Source organism: Quercus lobata (assembly GCF_001633185.2). Lineage (NCBI taxonomy): Eukaryota > Viridiplantae > Streptophyta > Magnoliopsida > Fagales > Fagaceae > Quercus > Quercus lobata. The sequence continues at coordinate 47,818,993 of NC_044904.1, forward strand.
TCAGGTGTCTAGTCATGGCTAATATATTCATGCATTCATTCATTGGAAAACGTGTTTATAGATCCAGTGTGTTTAGAGCTAACAATAATGGAATCCCTTGGAGAATGTGTTTAGAGTGACTTTAATTATTTGATTATAAATCAAATTCTAGACAATTAAAAGAGCGAATGGGAGCTACTTTCTATAAAATAAAATAATAAAAAAAGACCTAATTGGCATTTGATGATAAATCTCATTGTTTTAAAAAACCGGTAATGTCAATGAACCGTTTTTTGTTCTGATTTTCAGTTTTTTTTTTTCTTGACTGGTTCTTATCGGTTTTGACCCGTTTTATACCCATTTGAGGAATTTTATCAGACTAGATTAGTGTCCAGTTCTTGGAAAAAAAATCCATATTAAATGACTCAATCTATAGATTACAAAGACTCGAAATAAACTCTCAAAACCCCTTTCAAACCAAACTCTTAAGTCTTAACTTCTCTTATACTCAAATCTTACCCCTCTAAAAATTTCTCATGGCTACCCTCCCGTAGGAGTTTCGATAATTCGATCATGTCTCAATCCAAGAGTGTTGCTGAACATCGATCCTCTCGAACTAACTACTAGTTATCGCCTCATTATTAACTAATTAATGACATGTGAGCCCACAAACCCAAACACCATTGCCTCCCAAGTCACAGACAAATTAACATTTTTCAATTCCAAAAGTTAGGGGGTATTTGCGGTGTAGTGCGGTGTGGTTTTAGGCCATTTTTAACACCGCACTTTGTGGTGTGGTTTAGCCAAAACCATAACCGCATCACACCTTATTTTTGCAGTCACATTTGTAGTGCGGTTTAGCCAAAATCATAACCGCATTGTACCTCATTTTTGTGGTCACATGTGCGATGAGGTGTATAAAATGCGGTTTGAACAGTTTGAAACTAATATATTTTTCAAATTTTAGACTTTTCCTGCCCAGTCCAAAACTAATTTTTCTCTTTGTTTTTAGGCCAAGTTTTAAATTATTGAGCTAGTTTTTCTCTATTTTTGGTTGGCTTTCCTAATCAACACTTGATAAGGTTATTAACTTTTATTTATTTATTTTTATATAAACTAGGGTTATTAAACTATTAATAATATATTTAATATTAAAAAAATTAATATATTAATATATAGAGAAAATGTGGTGCGGTGAGGTTTGTGCGATTTTCTTATTATAAAACCATAAACTGCATTGTACGGTGCGATGTATTGTTACTTGTAGTGCAGTGCGGTTATGTCATTTGCGGCCGATTTTGGTTCAGTTTTTGTGGTTTGTGCAGTTTGGTGAACACCCCTACCAAAAGCTATCAAATTAAATTTTCAAAATAAAGCAACTTTATCTTTTTTTTCTAAGACTCTTATTTCTAACAACAAAATTTTTACACTTGACTGCTTGAGAAGACCATCTAGGGTCAAAGCCAACAATCTTTAGAAGTAATTAGGCTGAAATTCAAAATTTTTTGGTAACCAATGAATATTAAATTACTTCTTTAATAAAGTTAACAGTTCTTTGCTTAAAAAATTTTATTTAAAAAAAAATTTAAAAAAAAAAAAAAAAAAAAAAAAAAGAAAGAAAGAAGAAGGAAGTCATGACCAAATCAAACTTGGAAATTGAAATTATTTTCAACAATTGCTTTGACACATCAGGTTATCGATGGCTACTTTCTCAAAAAAAAAAAAAAGGTTATCAATGGCTAGGCAGGTGTGTACTTGGGTGGGTAAAGTCTTTCTTCTTAAAAGGTATTATATTGCCAAATTTGCAATGATGCTCGAGTTCAACTCATGATTAGCTTGTAGGATTTGAAAGCTCATTAAGCTCGCTTTCTTGAGCACCATGCAACTCTAATTGTAATCAGTTAACATTGACCAGAAAAGACTAAAGACCATTCCCAATATTGGTCACTAGAATAGCATATTAAATTTTCACTGGAGTACACTAATTATTTAGCATCAAATTAATTGTCCTTGATTATGTAGAACACCTTATATATGAACCCTTGCTATATATGAACAGCTAAAAATAAATATGACTTGATTATACATATACATACATACATATATATATATATATATATATATTTTTTTTTAATTTATGGAAGTACACCTACATTTACGACTATACGTGCTTTGTTGGTTGAATTTTAAAGGCTTAAACGTTAGCTCGAAATGAAGCTTCTACTCAAAAAAAAAAAAAAAATTTAAAGCTAATTTTTTTGTTTTTTGTTTTTCTAAATTTAGTTCAAGCTATTTTTAAACTTTATTTTGAACCCCAGCTTATATGAGTGTAAAATAGCCAGTTGAATCATTCCGAAGTGAGCTGAGTACTGGATCCAAAATTACAAAGGTCGATTAAAGTTTACATGATCAAGTAGTTTTTGGAATTTATTATTACATCTCTCCTGTAATAAGTTTTCATACGCTCATGAATCGTGATTATATTAATTAGATGATTGGTACTGCTCTATCATATTCAACAACCACATAAGATTTTGTACACTGAAGTCTAGATAACACACGACCATCTATTAAACACCAAAGAACCCTATATATACTATCCTATGCTATATTATATATAGGCTATAGTTTGAAGGAAGCAAAAAAAGCCTCTATTCCTGTTGTCATTTTTCAGTAGAATATATAACCCTTTTTGTAGGTCCCCAAATGTTGTATAATGCTCTGCATGCTTTTGTAATAGAGTATGGGCTATAATTGTGCTGCATGCATCATTGGACTGAATTCCACGTAGTAGCAGCATTCATGCATGGGCCCAATGTGAGCGATAATGGACTCAATTTTTCTGATCTACTCATCTCCACTAGGCAATATAGTATAATAATAGACTACTCATCCAGTTGAGTCTGCACTGATGTAGTTATAGATCTAGTATGTGTATTTTGTTGGATGAGTTTTCAGCTGCTGGTTTTGATTGTACGTGTAGCTTGTAGTATTAATTCTTGGTGCTTAATTAATATTGCGACTCAGCTACTTCTTTGTATCTTTGATTTTAGTAATGAAATTTCTCTATATATATATATATATATATATATACATATACACACACGTATGTTTATAAAAAACACAAACTTAAACAAAGTGCTCAAAGTTTATAAAAAAAGAGCCTATTACAAAAACATTGCCCAACAAAACAAATTCAACCTAACTACTATCTATCAGTTGTAAGTATAGACAACAACATAACTTAATCAACCTGTATATTCCTGAAACACTCAACAAACGCATAAATACATGTGTGGAAAATACAAGTAAAACAAAATAACTTCTTGATTTCACAAAATATAAAAATAAAGACATATATCATGAATAACCTCATAAATATAAATCAGTAAACAATGTGAAACAAGAAACATATATAATCAAAGTATCTCCCCCTATCATGGACAACCCAAAAATACATCATGAGCCAAAAAAGTAAATACAGAATGAAGCACCTAGATACAATCTAAAAGCTCCAAAACTCCAACACAACAAAATCTCCCCTACATATGTACACCCCCTTTTTGTGACGAATTGTCAAAGGGCAATCATAACTCATCATCAAAAGGAGGTGGCGAAGGTGACTATCTAAAACTCTCCAAATCCACTCGCAAAGATCGAAGTTCATCAAGCATGTCCACCAAAAGCTGACCATGAGCTGCCTGAACGATCATGACAGTCTTCAACATACGACGAATGTCTGAATCATCCAAAGTTGAAGGTGAGGGAATAGCAACAGTAGCAGGATCGACAGATGCCTCAACAGAAGTATCACCTATAGAAGAGGGAGGAGGAGGTGTGACACCAGAAGACTCAACCCTAGGGCGTTTAGAGCTTGCTCTCATCTGAGCAGCCTCCTGGTTAAGAAAGGTGACACCTATGGGAGCAATGATATGAACGGGCTCAGAAAACTCCTCTAAACCCAAATGCAAAAGAATCCGATGAATAAAAAACCAAAAAGAAAAGAGCATGAACAATAGAACTACTCCTATGAACCTCAATCAAAGAACGAATGAAAAGATAAGGAAAGCTCATAGGAGCATCAGTGACAAGGGCATACAAAAATGCACATCTCTTTATAGGAATGGTATGCAAATGAGAGATGGGCTAGATGGAATGGCAAGAAATTCAGAAAAAGAGATAATGAGTCTCGGTCAACTCGTGAGCGGTAATTCGAGGATCAAAACCCCACTAGATAGAAGTATGGATAAACAGGTTGCTGGACCAATGGCACCTTAAGAGCATCAGCCACTACCAAAGGAGTAATGGTGTACTCATCACCCCGTATCCAACTTCTCACGAAAGTGTTGGAATCATAGGAGTGGACAGAGAGGTTCGAGTAGAACTCTTTGATCAAGGTAGCCGGAAGAGGATGATCAACATCCAACAAAGGCAACCAGCCCCTACAGTTAAAGTTTCTCCTAATCTCACCATCTAACTCATCTAAAATGACCTTACGCTCAGCCCATACATTCCTACAAAGGTTCAGCTTCTCATACGCTTCCTGATTTTTCTTACTCAAGAACCTCTCATTATCAAAGGTGGGGACAGAAGAAGAAGAGGATTTCCTATTAGCTCTAGTCTTACTTTACATGATGCTAAGGATCAAAAAGAAAGACTAAAAAGAGACAGAAAAAAACAAAAAAAACCAAGGGCAGACTGTAAGTTAGCACAAAAATATATAGAAATAACAACTCTAAATGATGCATGAACAATATCAACACATGATACATGCTCTAATGCAGTGAGAATAAGTTCAATTTTACTTTAAAATCACAAAATTGGCTTGAGCATAGAGTTTATATCAAAAACCCCAAATTTTGAAAACCCACTTTTAAAAAACCAACAAATTGACCAAATTGATCATTATACAAGATAGATAACAAAAAATAATGATCAAATCAATCAATCTAACGAGCCAATTTCATCAAATTAAGCTCAATTGAACAAAAACCCCAAATTGGGTGGTTTCAAGCCTTAGAATTTCCAATTTTTTCCAAATCATCAAATTGATCAAATTAATTCACAAAGATCACTTTTATATTGTCCCACAACAAAAACCCATTGATCAATTTCCAAAGAAAAAGCTTAAATTAACAAAAAACCCAAAATTTCATAGGTTCGAAATTTTCCCACAATGCATGAAAAATATGCATGAAACATGAAAATAAATGAAAAAGGAGGGGTATAAAGGTCTTACCGGCCTTAGAAGACAAAAACCTTGCAAAAAGTATGAGGAAAAACGACAAAAAATTGATTGGAAGCCTTGACCGATCGAAGAGAGAGAGAAAAGAGGTTTTGAAAAAGTTTGAAAGTGATAGAACACGTGAAAACTCAAAGTTTAAAAAACTCTCTATGTGATTTTTGATTGATTGAAAATTAGATTTATTCAATCGAAAATTCCTTCGATTGATCCAACAACGATCGAGTACCAATCGAAACAAACAGAACCTAACCAAATTTTTAATCGCAATTTCAATTGGTCGAGAAATAGGTTCGATTAATCAAAATTCTTGAAAAAAATAATTTTTTAAAAAAAACAAAGCAATTTTATATAGAAACTCTTCAAAGCATATTATTTTATGAATAAAATGCATGAATATGAGATGAAATGTTTTTTAAAAACACTTGTTTTGAACCTAGTTTTCCCAAAAAATAAGATTTTCAATCAACTATCCTTAAATTCTCAAACTTCAAACACATTTTGCATTAAAAATAAGGAATTTTCAATCTTGGATGGCCAAAACAAAATCACACAATAGCATGTACAAAGTTTAGCAAAGAGTAATTTGTGTAGTGTGTGCAACTAGCAAGTGCTTGTGATACATGTAAGGTGATATGTAAATATAAATCAAGCATAATTTTTACAAAATTCATCACATAAACTTGAAAGAGACTATCACCTAAAGAGTTATATCATATAACTCTCACATCTCGTAGAAAACAAGCTTGCAATCATGTAAGTTTCTTGACTTGCCTCATAATGTACACACCAATTTTAATTGATTGAATTTATTATAGTCCAATAATGTACACACCAAATTTAGCATTTGAACCGAGGCTACACCTTATGTTCTTCTTGTGCATGTGCTACACTTTCTCGAGTACAAAATCTTATGATATGCACTAAAGTGTTCATGATTGGTTAGTAAACAGTGATGAGATGGTTATTTATGCCTTTCTCAAAAAGTTCAAGTCCGACAATCAAAGGCATGTGATTTCAAAATCAAGATCATGTGATCAAAGACTATAAACATCTTCCCACACAACATGCATTACAAAGCTCAAACTAGTAAAGTGCAATGAATAAATTCATCCAAGCTAAACAAGACACATAGACATATTATGTAAAGATAAATTGGCCAATCTTGATTTCAAATCCAAGAAAAATAATGCAAATCACATTTTGCTTCCGTTTTCCTTTTTTTTTTTTTTTTTTTTTTTTTTTTTTTTAATTTTGAAAAGAAATAATAAAAACAATCCTAGAATGAAATGCATGAATGTTATGCAATGCCTTAGAAAACAAAGAAAGCAAAAACAACAAAAAAGATGGTCACAAAAAGAAGAGCGATGAAGCACAAGGACCATGTCAGAAAGACTCAATTAGATCGAGCCTTTTGCATCCAAAACTTTTTAGATGCAACTCTAGCATTAGAGTTATTATTCACATTAGAATTTTGAGCAACTCCAGGATTGGAATAAAAGTTTAAAACTTTTACCAACTCACCAATAAGTACCATAGGATCTTGTACTTGAGGCACAGGTACTTTTGGCTTATTTGCTTGCTTAGCAGCTTGCAACTTGAAAAAGTTTGGACGAATGTGCTCAGACTTTCCACAAAAATGACAAATTCATGCAGGTCTATCATACAACTTGCCCTTAGGAGGATTAGGAGTTTTAGGTTTAGATTCTTGAAGATCAACCCTAATTTTCCTAGGAGGTGTGACTTTTACAGGTTTGACAACTTCACTAACATAGGGCTCAAAAGAAGGAACAAAATTTGTGGAATGAGTTTCAAGCACAGAGATGCTTTCTACAAAACCTAAACCAGTTTTGTCTGAGGGAGACTTTTGAACACTCAGCATATGATCAAATTTGAAGCTTACAAACATATTGGTTTGTTCTCTAGCAACAGATAATTCAAGTTCCAAATTCTTAACTTTATCAAGCAAAAGCATGTTCTCAGTTTTCACATTATTCAACAATTCATTAGCATCAAACAGTTTCACAAGCAAATTTTTCTTATCAAGTTCAAGAGGTGCAATTTTCTTTAAGCCTAAATCAACACTCATAGTATCCTTTGCAGCAACATTGCAAAGTTTATTGTAGGCTTCTTGTAAATCTACATCCTCAGAGAGTTCCCTATCAGAAGGGTTCTCTTCAACAGCAATACTCTCATCAACTACAACAATAGTTGTGAAAGCAATGAAGTTTCCATCATCATCACTACTAAACTCATTATCAGAAACTTCATCATCACCAAGAGTTACAGCCATAGCCTTACCCTTAGACCTCAAGAATATAGGACATTCTGATTTCACATGGCCATACCCTTGACACCCAAAACATTGTTGATCCATAGAATTATTAGAAGGTTGACCTACTTTCTCTTTAGGTTTTTCAGTGTTGTTCACCTTAGTGGGATCATTCCTCCTAAAATTTCTAGGTTCAGCATTGTTTTTCCCTTTTGCACTTCTATTATTATTCCTAAGAAAGTTTCTAAAGTTCTTGGCAAGATAGGCAATCTTTGTAGCAGAGAGTTCATCATCAACAGACTTAAGAGCCATTGATTTAAATTTGCTTGTCTTAGGTAGGTCCAACTCATAGGACTGAAGAGATCTTACAAGTTCATCAACAGAGATGGAGTCCACATCCTTACTTTCAGTGATGATAGTCACTTTGGGTCTAAAATACTCAGTCAAATATCTAAGAATCTTCCTAACAATCTTAGATTGATCATAGATTTCACCCAAATTATAAGTAGAATTAACAATATCATTAAACTTAGCATAGAATTCATCAAAAGTTTCATCATCAGACATCCTAATGCTTTCAAATCTCGTTGTTAATTACTGCAACTTATTGATTTTAACTGCTTTTGTGCCTTCATGCACAGTTTGGAGGATATTCCAAGTAGTATAAGCAATCTCAACATTAGAGATTCTCTTAAATTCCTCCATAGAAACATCATTAAAGATAGCATTCATAACTTTGCTATTAAAAGTGGCTGCTTCTTTCTGAGAAGTTTGCCACTCACTAACAGGAGTAGTGGGCTTCTCCCATCCGTATTTAACAGAGTTCCAAACTCTCTCATCAATGGATTTCAAGAATGCTTTCATCCTTACTTTCCAATAAGCATAATTATTCTCATCAAAGTGAGGTGAGATAACAAGAGAGTGACCGTGTTCCACGACAACAGGGGTCAAGGATCGGCTTCAAGATCAAAGGATCTACAACAGAAGAGTTACCCGCTCTGATACCACTTGTACGTTTTTAGACCCCTTAAAACACAACCAAATTAAGATTTACATAGTAAATTTTGCAGTACACTCGATTCCAACTTTACACTTAAACACACTTTGAGCAAGTCTAAAATAAGATTAAACGTTTTGATCATGGCTTGCCAACATTATAGATTGATGTTCTAATACATTTAAACCTAAAGTCTTAGAACTCAACAATATATATATATATATATATATAATATTGAACAAATCTTATATATATCTTGTAATTAGATCTTAAGCATTTTCAAATTATTATTGATTTGCATATCCACCTGTAGCTAGTCTCATCTTTTATTCTCCCATTTTATAAATATAATGCATACGACACTCCAAATTAATGATTAGTGAGACAAGCCTTCAAAAAACAAGTGCTACAATTTATTCAAACAAATAATCTTCAGTTTCGTTGATGGCTCTAACTTGTAATTGTGTGCTCCCACTAAAATTAATGTTTGCGGACAACACATCCATACCTAACCCTAACTTCATCTCTTGATCACACCAAGATCAAATTCCTTAATTAATTATGAGCCTTCTAGTTAGTTTTCTTATTGTCACCATATACATACATACATATACATATACATATACATATATATATATATATATATATTGTAGGGTCCCGATTTGTGGCTCAAGCCCAAAGTATATGGAATCTCGGTCCAATGAGCCCAATACAATAAATTTGTAGAGAGTGGGTCAAAGAACTAGGCCCTAACGATTTGAACAATGGCTAATATAGAATTAAATGATAATCAGGCACAAACAAGGTGTATTAATATCAATAGACTTTCAGTCCGAGGAGACTGTAATTACATATATTGATCACAGTTGAATACTAAAACAATTTGGATTACTACAGTGTTCTCTCTCTTTTTTTCGATCCTTCTTCCATGAAGAGTCTTTCACCTTATATATCCTCTTTTGAATCATCTTCACCCTCCACTTGTTGATCATCCAAACATTTACTTGAGTACTTGTCCTATCAAACACCCTCTCTAGTTCTCTGAGTTGCGGTAGTTAAGGTAGCACTATTCAGAGGTCTTCTCCACATAAATGCGGTCAGAAAAGAAGCTGCAGTGCATTTAATAGGGTGGTGGTAGCTTTCCCTTAGATATTTTTAGGTTTCCTTCCTTCTCATATGTTCATGAGGCACATCCCTGTCATTGAAACTTCTTGGAAGGTCACTTTAATTGCTGGATTACATACTTTGAACCATATTCATCAAGTCCAAGGAGGATGTACTCCTCGGACAACCTTTCATTTGCTCTCTACTTATAGGACCTAGTCTGGGAATATCTAATAATTATTTGCTTCTCCTCGGACCCATTTATATTCTTGGATAAAGCGCAAGGCCCAATATACGATCTTGGGCCCTTGCCCCTACATATATATTGTACGTGTTATTTCTTTTGTTGTTTATTATTTTTCATATGGTGTATATATATATATATATATATGTTGCTGCATATATGTGTGGTAATTAACGTGAAAATCAATCAGAATTCATATCTGGTTAATTTAACAAAGTTGATTGATTAAGCTGTAAAATCAACCAAATTGGTCCCAACAAACATAATGAACTCACAACAACCACTTGACAGTCACTACTCTTAATTACTTCCTAAGATTTTAATTCTTGCGTACGCCTTCAAATATCTCAAATTTGAGTTTCGTGATTTAGTCATAAGTATAATCTTGTCTAATCATTTTGAGTCCCCTATTTTTTTTTATCCTGAGTTGTATAGCCTTATCCTAATAATTAATTAATTATGACATCTTCTTATTAATTTGGATAAATTACAATTTACCCACTTATAGTTTAATTGAAATTTAAGTTGTTTATCTGTAGTTTGAAATTTGACACTTTACCAACCTGAGGTTAGTTCAGTTAGCTAGAGTTTCATATTAGATCTCTGTTAAAAATAGGGTTAAATATGTAATTTTGCTTTACTTTTATGTCTCTTGCTTCCTGAAACAAAAAACGCATACAAAAACAAGACAAAACAAGATAAAAAAGGGAGAATTTTGTAAAAATTAATAGTTGTCCATAACTGGAATTTTAAATCTAACTGATGGGGATTAATGAGTGAAGTTTCAACCTGTTTAAACTTTAAAATAGTTATGCTAATTCTCCAATTGATTCATATATAGTGGCTTGACATGGAAATAAGAGCCATGAATATTAGCTTCAAAATGACACTTTTTTCATCTAATTGGCATGCATCTTTATATATAGAACCATTCTCCCACAGACAGATATTTCATGCTTTAGATCTAGCAAAGCTAGCAGATGAATCCAACAGGTCTTTGATGATACAAAAAATCTCATTGTCCCTAAAAACATAATGGCTCTTTGCTTTCAACCACAAGTTGCTTCTGTAGTTTTTCAGTGGCAGAAATGCTTTGCCACTTCATCTCCTCTTCCCAAAAGGTGACCAACTTCTTAAAACTGATATCAAATGGAACAAATAAGATACATTTTAGATGGCCCAGAAAATAGAATCATGGTAAAACACTGTGGTAGTATGTCACAATAAAAGAGAATGCATTGGAAACAAAATTTATTGCCTTAATACATTATAGATTAATCTTTTGATTTGGCAGACAAAAGAGAGGTTTTGAATATAGGTTCCAAATATTAATTTTAACAAAATCCTCACTTTTTTATTTTGTTTTTTCTTGTTTTTGTATGTGTTTTTTTTTTTGGTTTTGGGAAGAGAGAGACATAAAAGTGTAGCAAAATTACATATTTAGTCATAGTTTTAACAGAGGTTGGTTACGAAATTCTAACTGAACTAACATTATGTGAGTAAAGCGTTAAATTTTAAACCAAAAGTAGTCAATTTAAATTTTGGTCAAATCACAGGTGGATAAATTGTAATTTGCCCTATTAATTTTGAAACTTCTCCTGAAGAAAATCTTGCGTGCTCAGCAACTCTCCATCTTCCAAAGGCCGTGATTGTGGCCACTTAACCTTTTCTTTCAACTCAACAATTCAATTCCTCATATATATTTATGGGTCATGTTAACGGTGCCCATAAGGTAATTGTTAATAATTTATTTTAAGAAAGTTTTGATACCACTTTTATGGAAAATGAAAAAAACTGTCAAAACATTAATTGCTTTTTTTTTTCTTTTCCCATAAAATTTTCTTTAAATCAATTATTAATCATTGTTTTAAGGGCATCTGTTAGCATTTTTATATATATATATATATATATATATGCTAGTGTTGATGATAGATTGATGCGCTATGTATATATTCAATCATATGCTTATGCATGCATATATGGCAGCCATCTATATATTATCACTGTTACTCCAATTCTCCTCCTCCTGCTCACCTTTGCTACCTCTATAATTTTTTTTTTTTTTTTAATAATCTAAATAAACAGCAGTTCTAGTTAACTTCTAAGCACTTATGTAACGTATGTATGTATCATACCTACTTGCATGCACATTAATTTGTTCATGCACAACTTGCACTTTTTATTCTATATAATGAAGTTCTTACTTTCTAGCATTAATTTCAATCAGAGTGATCAATATTTACATTTTAACTGTCTAACTTTCTTGATTCACGTACATATGAAATGAAAGCGCAGCTTTTAGATCAGTTTATTAATTTAGCCATAATTTTTTACAACTTCATGAGTCCAATATAAAATGTATTTTCTTCTCAAAAAAAAAATATAAAATGTATTTTTATTTTCTTTTTTGAATTGAGGGGAGTAGAGTAGAGTAAAATAAATTTGGTCCAAAATTAGCTTATTTTTAGCAACCTCTACTCTTCTTCCTTCCACTCTCCCTCCTACCCCCTCAATCCAAATAGGTTATAGGTTCTTAATTAACTGATTCATGTGAATGAGTGGTCTCTTCTTTTTTAATAATTACCCATTTTGAATTTTAAAATAAAATTTTCACATGCAACATCAGAATCCGAACTAGACATATATATGTCTAGTTCAAATTCTATAGCCACGTTTTAAAAACGTGGCTAAAGGACGATTTGGCCTCTTCTTCTTCTTCTTTTTATTTTATTTTTTAATTTGAATAGAATTTGAAATTAGAAACCTATATGGCTATGCCAACCCCCTTTTCTGACACATTTAAGAATTAAGAAGGAACTTCTAAGTATATTCGATCGAGCAAGTCATAATTTACTCTGTCTTCCATTAATATATATATATATGATCCTCATAGTCATACTTGGGTGACTAAAGTGTACATGTACACAAATATAATAGAAACACTACTTACATTACCATATCCTGCAACCTGCATATGCTCCATTAATAATAAATATGCTTCATCAAGGTACCACAAACAATCATAACATGAGAAACATATGGCATTTTCCAATTATGGGTGCCAAGATTAACACATGGCCTTCATTCATAACATAAATTATGGATGGCTTCCACATACACATATAAAATATATTCTATTGAATATTGTTCGCATTAGAACAGTGTTTCTTTCCATGATTCAGGTGCATAGTCTCGGACCCCAAAAGGAATAAACAAAAAAGAAAAAGAAAAGTGTACAACGTACATACAGTCCAAAAAGTTATGCACACAACGCATGGGGTTCACAGTAAATTCAAACAGTAAAATTTTAAAGAACCATTTTTTCATACTAGGGTTATAAATTAGTCATATTATGCCAACCCCAAAAGACGGTTCCTAGGTCAAAAGTCATACTATCTCTCTCGCTCTGCATATAAAATTCATTGTTTTGCTTTCTCTGTCTAAGAAGAGGGCTATGGTTGGGGCATGATTATTGATTGGATTACCGAGAGCATTTATTTTTTACAGTGGGAGCAGGCTTTTAATATTAATAACTATATTTTAAAACAGGGTTAGAGGCCATGTGTTTTACCGTCTTTGATTCCTTTCTTGACGGTCAAACTTACAGTGAGGTTTTTGCACCCTTCGAGATTAATCTCTCTCTAACTTTCTGCCCCATCTCCCCCACATTAAAGTATTCATCATATATGTTTCTTACCACTTCATCTTTCATCTTCATCTGTACCTATGAGTCCATGCCCAATAAAAATGCTATGTACAAATACATTTTTACATGTACGTACATATTTGCATATAATATGTGTTTTGTGCTACTTATATAATAGTATTCCAATATTTACATGATTTTCTTCTTTTTGTTTTTCTTTTTTTTTTTTTTCTTGTAAATATGGGTTGAAAAACTCAGTTCTCTCTTAGGATAAAGTTTGACTACAACTAAACTGGAGCTTAAAGCTCTAACCAAATTTGTTACTAAATTTTGTTCTTACTATATTAGACTAGATACGAATATAACTCATGTGATTAAGAAGAGTTTCAACCTCCTCTGCCAAAGTCAACGTCTTTCCATATACACAATCTAATGACATGGCGTGAACAAACTTGACCATGCTTCTAGGTTCGGCCCTAAGGATAACTGAGCTCCTCGACTCGGCCTTAAGGGTAACCGTAATTAAGCAAGAAGGAAAGTTGAGTACGAGTCGACCTATCTACTAATATGAGTGATTATTTTGAGAAAAGATCCCAAAAATAATATGATTGGCTTTCCCTAGGAATCACTCCCTAATTTGAATCTTAGAGTTCGTTTAGTTGGAAATGTGGAAAAGTGAGAGGATAGAGAATGGTGGGAGAATAGAAAAGTGGGAGAATAAAAAAGATTTTAATTTCTCTCATTTTTGTTTGGTTAGGAGTGGAAAAGTGGAAGGATGAAAAAAAATGAGTTTATATAAATTTACTAATATACCCTAGTTAAAAAATGAAAGCCAATTAAAACAAAAAAGTGAGAAACAACTAAAAAAAAAATCACCCACTTTGTTAAAAAATAAAAATCATGTCCCAAAAAAAATCATGTCTAGTAAACCAAAAAAAAAAAAAAAAAAAAAGGAAGAAAGCAACGTCCAGGAAAGGAAAAGAAATAAAAAAATAAAATAAAAAATTGGGAGAGGCAACATGCCCAGGAAAGGAAAAGAAAAAAAAAAATTTTGACAGAGGCAACATGCCCAGGAAGGGAAAAGAAAAAAAAAATGGCAAAGGCGACGTGCCCAGGAAAAAAAAAAAGGTGCAAGTGACATTTTTGTCCATTAAGTAACCTCATTTTCTCTTTTCAATTTTCTCTTTATTTTGGGAAGAAAACCTTTTGGTGGGTTCAGAGAGAAAACACCCGAGCACTACCATTTATTTTCCTCCCACTCCACCCAACCAAACATATTCCAAAAAAGTTTTCCTTTCTATTTTCTCTCTAAAAATTTTTCATCTACCCTATTTCACTTCTAAACAAACACACCTTTAGTTATTGCACGTAGATATCAAAGAGTTCGATTTGCCTTCCGAATCAACCACCACACACCCTATATAAGGATCACACATTGACAATAATATAAGGTATACAATAAATTAAATATTAAAAAAAAGTCACCCCTCTGTGAGATTAAAGCCTAAAACCTACTTTTGCGATCAATGATCTTTCGATGTTGTTTCCTTTCCTTTTTGCAGGTGTTTATTGATTGAAGTCCGACTCTATGACCAAAAAATATAACTTTTATTTTCCTCTGAGTCAATGCTTAGCTCTACTATGGGATCAAAAATTGTTAGGTTCAGTAGGTTCTGTGTTGGGAAACCATGACAAATTGTAAGTCTTGTTAAGTAACAAAGTGTATTTTCAAGTCCAAAATAAAGACCCATGTTTAGTTCAAGGAAAGAAAGGTTTATGGATTTTCGACACCTTCTTGATTAGTTGAAGGCTTCCTACACCTCTTCGATCTATTGAAAATCGCGGAACTTGATTCTAAAACGGCTCAGTATGTCTGTTTCAGTCCTGACTCGTACTCTACATAGTCCTGATTCGTATTCTACATGCTGGACTATATACGAGCACATTAGGGACAACCAATAAAAGAGAGAAAGTAATGCAATAATAATAAGAGAAATAGCACTTTGCCGCACCAAAAAAAAAAAAAAATCCAACCCTATGTCTCTCTTTTTTACCACCATACTAGTGTTCTAGAAGTAGATCTGTATCTTCGATATTGATGATCAAAGCTAAAGTCATGGAATTACCATATACTTGCTGCTATGAAAGAAAGCTTCAAGAGATTCTTGGAGTTGGTTGGAGATCACGATTGTGAACACAGGTACGTTATCCATGAAGGCTTCCATATATATATATTGAAGAGTTCAAAAGTTATGAAGCAATGGAAATTTTTTATTGTAAGTTATATACAAATTGTAGAGTCTAGATATAAAGATTTTGCACTAAATTGTAGATTTCTCCCAATACAGTGGATTTTCTTTTTGGAAAAGGTTTCCCCTTTGTAATTTTTGATTTGAAATAGTTGTTCCATTAGTTTTCTCTACGTTACCATATTGTGTGTTGTTTACTCTCACTACAATTTATTTTCATTTGCACAATATTTGGTGTTGATTCACATAACTAGGGTGGTTCATAATTGGTTTAATTAATAACTTGGCCATAAAGTAACTAGTAATTTTGGGTCTAAAAAGCTAACAAAAATCATTGATATTTGCATAGCATATTAGTGTTGATGATTTTAAGTTTAACTTTTCAATGGGGAAAAAATTAAAAATTGTGCAGCTATCACATTTATCATATACAAGTATTGTTCTAAAAACTGAACCAGTTCAATCGGGAATCAAGCACTAATCTAGTCCAATAAAAACCTCTAAAATTGGTCAAAAACCAGAAAAATCGGGAACTGGGACAAAAGACAGTTCTTTGACCATACCCTTTTTTTTAATACAAGTGTAATATGTGCAATAATTTGCAATATGTATAATAAGTTTGTGGGTTCTAGTTAGCTCGATCAACTGGTAAAATCTCTGATGGTTGAATAAGAGATTTAAGACTCAATTTCCTCCTACACCAAAAATCGATTGGTGTCTTAGTTTAATGATAAAAAATACAATCATCAAAAGTGAACATCATTGGTCGAAATTCTATAAGAAAAATAAATAATAAAAAGCCACAAAGGAACCAAAATCAACCTCTCTCTCTCTCTCTCTCTCTCTCTCTCTCTCTCTCTCTCTCTCTATATATATATATATATATATATATATATATATAATAAAAGAATCTAGCATGAAATGCTCGATTGGTACAATTTATTTTTTTGAAAATAAAAAAAATAAAAACCTAAAAAGAGTGAAAAATTTTAAAAACTATATTTTTTTAAGTGTGGTTTGATAACGTGTGACCAAAAGGGCGCATACAACATGAACTTTTTTATGCAATGCAATGTTTGAATTTTTATCCCTCATTTACATTCTAGTCAAACCATTTAGTTTTGTTTGTTTTTTTATTTTATTTTATTTTTTATTTTTTTGGATTAAGATAAACTTATAATTTATGCAACATGGCTTATACATCTCATCATCTCCTTCACAAATTATCTTATAAAACCAGATATATATTTGCAGCAGGAAGAAACAAGAATATATTCAGTTTTTGTCTCTTTATAAATAAAGAATTGTATTATGACTAAAGTCTATTTGATCCATGAAGATGAAAACTGTTAACTCACGAAAAGAGCAAGAAGGGTTAAATATATTTTTCCCCCCTGTAATTAAGCCATAAAATAGGGAGCCTCTACAGATTAGTTTGTAAAAAACAACCTCTTTATGTGATCAAGCTCAAAGTTTAAAGTCAAATGTACCAATCACATATATATATATATTATGTCGCTAATTAATTATATAACTTGTCCCATACATACCATCAATCCTATATATCTAATTGATGATAATAATATCAAGAGTTTTATAGTTGAATGACATAAAAATGGAGGAAAGAACTAAAAAATGTTGAATGTTATAACAAGGTTCTAATTGTATGGTATATGTTGACTTTTATATTTTAGATATAACCATAAACAATAACTTGTTACAAACTAAACTTCATAAGGTTCCATGTTTTACTAGCAATGCTAGAGACGGGATTTTTTTTTTTTTTTTTTCACAAAAATTTTATAACTAATTATGGTGGCAGGTTGTTATTAGAGTAATATAACAGTTTAATATACCCACCTTTTATACTACTTTTATAATATACCAATATAATAGGTTAAGTGAATAATTATTATAAAAAAAAAATGTATATTATATTTCTACACATTGATATTTACGGTCCAATAGTAAAGGAGTACGTAAAATGTATTTTTTGTAAACAATAAATTAAGTTATCAGAAAGAGAGACATCTAAGCATAAGGGGTATTTTTCTTCACAACTACCATGCATTAATATTCGTTCAATAGTAAAAGAGTTATTTTTTTGGTGGGTAAGAAAAAGGTATACAGTTTGATTATATTCAGAGAAGCAAAAGAATTTAAATGAGTTTCACAAGTGAAAGAAAGTGTTAAGTTGACAAAAGCAAAGCACTGAATGGGGGGGATATCTGAGAATTCCATTTAGATCCTTAGATTTTCTTACAATCTGTCCCTTCAATTAAAACTTGAGAATGAAATAATAAGCTCTCCAAGACCCGGAAGACAAGGGTTAGTGTCCTCATGTAGGGGTGCAAGGTGCAAACCACATCTCCATATTTATCTCAATTAATTAATTATTTTTTTTTATAAGAATATGTTTAGGATTCCCCCTCTCTGCATTTCTCTTTCACTGTTAAAAAAAAAAAAAAAAAAAGTGTCAGTCATGCATGAATTATTGTTTTGTGCACAGTTGAGAGAGAAAGAAAAGTCTTTGTTAGAGAGAGAGAGACTCCCGTTTGTAGCGGGGGAGCAGTTTGATGATTAGGACTAAGGGATAATAGTTAAATAATGTGATATGGATGGATGGATGGAATGTGAGAAAGTTATGGGTGTTTGTTTGTAGGCAAAGACTCTCTCAGAGAAAGAAAGTATGCAATGCAATGAAAAGGAGGAGGGGGTCTGAGTCTGCAGATAATATATCTGACATGAAATGACTAATGTCCAAATGGGCATGAATAAATGGGTGTGGAGAGGGGCTGCGTGTGGGTTTTTTGTCACACTTTGTCAGATTATATTATATCATCATCTTCTACAGGTGTTTCACAGCAAAGAGAGAGAGAGAGAGAGAGAGTATGTGATATTCTAGAGTTTGATTAATAATTAATTAGTTTAATAAATATGATGATTAAGTTAAGGTGAATAGAATCAAGGATATCTTTGAAGTCCAAGGAGGGTAGAGAGGTAGGGAGGATAACAAATTTGTTTTAAGATCACGAAAGCATATGGTGGAAGAGTTATGACCCATGTGTTAGCCTTATTACCACTCATATAATACTCACTTACGAACTTTCAAAGGTATGAGGATCAGTTCAACTTGTATAATTTTGTATAAGTTCTTTTATGGACACACTTATTTCGCACATTTTGACACAATTTATACATTTATCAACCTATAATTGAATTACATTTCTTACAAACAGTCTACCATTGATACAATAATACTTATAAAGTGAAAAATAATCTAATTATTATTTGTCATGTGTTTAAAACTTTAAATTGTGTTAAAGTGTGTGAACAAATATGCGATTGTAGAATTATATATATATATATATTTTTTTTTTTTGGGTTTGAGAAGCAAAAAAAGATTTTAACTACTCCTCTACTTACAAATAGTACAATAGGCTTCATTCAAAATATAATTATTCCTCCTCGTGTACCTTTTCATTAGTTTTGCAGCAACTCTTATATATTTGGATTTTGTGAGAAAGATTTGGTGTTGTAATCTTCCCAATATGAGAGAGAGAGAGAGAGAGAGAGAGAGGAGATTACGTGTATATATATCAAAACCTTATTCTATTGTGATGTGGGCACCTCATTTTTCTTATTAAAATCATACCCTTTTGTGATACACTATTACAATACTACCCAACATGTCCTATTCTCATTATTTTTTTTTTTTTTTTTCTCTTTTTGAGAAACTATTCTCATTAATTCTAGACCAATTTTGAGTTTGAAACTAAAAAAGTGCCCCTGAATAAGAAGCGCCCCATTTATACTTCATGCGTGTATATGAGAGAGAGAGAGTTATATAAATCTTCATTTTGCTTTGGAAGAAATGATTTCTCATTTTCTTCTCAATATTTTTTGACCTTTCCTCTTCTTCTTCCCTTCACTTCTCTACTCAAAACTCATGGATTCTCTCATAGTTTCTCCTTTGTATTTCACTTCTTCATGCATGAACTAGTTCCCTCATCTCCCTTTCTCAAGTCCAACAAATATATATTACTCTCAACTCTCAACTCTCAACCTACAAGTACTATATAACTAGTACTTACAAACACAAATATCAATCACTATGGCTTCAATGAACTGGCTGGGTTTCTCTCTTTCCCCACAAGAACTCCCATCCCAGCCTTCTGATCAAGACCACTCTCAAAACGCAGTCTCTCGCCTTGGCTTCAACTCTGATGACATCTCTGGCACTGATGTCTCTGGCGAGTGTTTTGATCTCACTTCTGACTCAACCCCTCCATCCCTCAATCTCCCTCCTCCTTTTGGCATACTCGAAGCTTTCAATAGAAACAATCAACCCCAAGGTTTTTTTCTTTTTTCTCTCACCCCCACACTTTTTCTTTTTTTTTGCATTATATTTTCTTGTACAACTTTAAGCCTTAAAACCCTAAGCTTCTTTTTGGTTTTCACAAAGCATAACAAAATCATCTGGCTGTGTTTGTACTGTGAAAAAGTAAAATAAAAATACTTGAAATTGCATTCTTATCTTCAAACTTCAAGCAGTCAGAGCTATTTTTTCTTTTTCTTTTCTTTTTTTTTTAAAAAAAAGAAAAAATTGGTGCAAGAGGAAAAATTAATAATATTATTATACAAAGTGAAAGATTCTGATTTATTTTTGTCCCTTTTTACTTTATTTATTTATTTTTTTGCAGATTGGAATATGAAGAGTTTAGGAATGAACTCAAGTGCAAACTACAAGACCACCTCAGACCTGTCTATGCTAATGGGTAGTTCATGCAGTAGCCAAAGCCTTGAAAACCAAGACCATCAGCCAAAGTTGGAGAACTTTCTTGGAAGACACTCTTTTGGCCATCATGATCAAAGCGCTGCATACAATAACACTACTGGTGATTACATGTTCAACAACTGTTCCTTACAGCCTCCTTCTGAGGCAACAAATGGTGTATCAAATAGTATTGCTGGTGATGGTGGTAGTGGTAGTGGTAATGGTAGTATCAATAACAATAGTTCTATTGGGTTGTCGATGATCAAAACCTGGCTGAGGAATCAACCAGCACCACAGACTCAGCAAGATAATAATACTAATAAGAATGATGGTGGTGCAAGTGGTGGTGGTAACAATGGAAGCCTAACAAGTGCACAAACCTTGTCTCTTTCTATGAGCACCGGGTCACAATCAAGCTCTACTTTGCCGCTTCTTACTGCAAGTACTGCCGGCGGTGGAAGTGGTGGAGAGAGTTCTTCATCAGATAATAATAAGCAGCCTAATACCACAACTGGGCTCGATAGCCAAACTGGTGCTATTGAGGCAGTGCCAAGAAAGTCTATTGATACATTTGGACAAAGGACTTCTATTTATCGTGGTGTAACAAGGTTTGTTAACAAAATCCATGAGATTTTCGTCATTAGTATCCTTTGCATGCTTGTACTTCAATAGTAGACTTATTCTAGTTGTTTGTGTGAAATATAATTGCTTAATGGGGATGGATTTTACAGGCATAGATGGACGGGAAGATACGAGGCTCATCTATGGGATAATAGTTGTAGAAGAGAGGGACAGACTCGTAAAGGAAGGCAAGGTACATCATATAATTTTCTGCCAATTGCTGCATCTCCAATTTGGAAAGTGTTTCTTATCTATAATGTTAGACTAAAGTAACCTTAATGCTGTATTAACTCTTTTTTTTCTTATGTGGGTTTTTTCTCATATCTTGATGTGGGGCTTCCTCAACCTTCTTGCAGTTTATTTAGGTAAGTTTAAAAGGACCTTTTGTACTCTTTTTTCTTAAGCTTATTACTCAATTTTTTTTTTCATGTTGCTTATGCCCTTTCTGTTTTAATTTTATGTAGGTGGTTATGACAAAGAAGAAAAGGCAGCTAGAGCTTATGACTTAGCGGCATTGAAATACTGGGGAACCACTACCACTACAAATTTTCCAGTAAGTTTCCACCTTCCTTATCTTTTCCAATAAATTAAGGTGATTCACAGTTAGTGATTTCCAAGTCAGTCTTCTTATTTACTTTATTTTAGGGTGCAAAAGAACTTGAATTGCAAAAATTTGCTCAATGTTGGCATTGCCATTGACATACAGTACTTTTACCTAAAGACAGTGGAGAAATTCTAGGAATATTATATTAAGATGCACACTATACATGTTCTTATACTCATATAAAGTATCCACATTAACTGGGATGTTGTCTACCAATATATGTTGAGAGTTTTGTTTGCTGATATTTTACATCTTTGTTGCTTT
Organism: Quercus lobata; assembly: GCF_001633185.2. Lineage (NCBI taxonomy): Eukaryota > Viridiplantae > Streptophyta > Magnoliopsida > Fagales > Fagaceae > Quercus > Quercus lobata. The sequence goes on from NC_044904.1 coordinate 47,840,992, forward strand.
TTTAATGAAAAAAATTCAGATTAGCAACTATGAAAAAGAGTTGGAAGAAATGAAGCACATGACCAGGCAAGAGTATGTTGCGTCTTTGCGAAGGTACATAAAAAATTATACTTGCTACAATACTATGTTTGTTCGATGAATCAAGATTATGGAGTTCTGGATTAAATAATTATACAATAAAAATTTTTCTTGGTGCAGGAAAAGTAGTGGTTTTTCTCGGGGTGCATCTATTTATAGAGGTGTAACAAGGTAATGTACTAACGTGTAAAAAAAAAAAAAAAAAAAAAAAAAATCCCCAATCTATCTTATTCATTTCCTGTAGTCTTTATTATTTACTTTTGTGGAGGTCGTATCCTCTCTTTTGAGTTGAATTTGATGTTGTGGATTTTTTATATGCTGCAGCCCAATGCTTTAACTTTTGTTGAATGTGTTGCACTTCTACTCAATCAGATAAAGTGTAACTTTTATGGATTTAAGTTGCTCTTAAAATAAAGAGAGAAAAAAAAAAACTTTATATTCATGCAAAGCAATGTGTCTCTTAACTAAGCTATAATGTTCCTAAGTTGATCAAGTATAATCGCCAATATTCTTGAGCGGTTATGATAGAGGAGAAATATGCTTTTTCTTAACTACGCTATAATGTTCCTAGTTTGATCAATTATAATCCCCAATATTCTCGAGCTGTTATGATAGAGGAGCAATATGCATTTTCTTATACAGCTTGTAATGTGTGTTTTTTGTAACAGACACCACCAACATGGACGTTGGCAAGCAAGGATTGGAAGAGTTGCAGGGAACAAAGACCTTTACTTGGGAACTTTCAGTAAGTCTCGTTTTTCTTTTTCTTTGGGTGATTGTGATATAAATAGGTCAGTTACGTCAAAGCACTATACCTTCCAAACTTAAATTACCAATTCTTCCAAAAATTAAGACGTTAGGAAATGGTTAATATAATTGTTTAACCAATATTCTCACAGAAAATGAGATAAGAAGTAAAATGGAGCATGAAATGCCCTAATTGATTTCTAAGAATATAATTGTGTTTTAATTTTGTTGGTAAGTTCAACTTTTCTTTTTCCTTTTCAATCTAGGCACCCAAGAAGAAGCGGCTGAGGCTTATGACATTGCTGCCATTAAGTTCCGAGGACTGAATGCAGTGACAAACTTCGACATGAGCAGATACGATGTAAAGAGCATACTCGAGAGCAGCACATTGCCAATTGGCGGGGCAGCCAAGCGATTGAAAGATGTTGAGCAGGCTGAAATGACTGTGGATGGACAAAGAACAGATGATCATGACAACGTGAGTTCTCAGCTAACTGATGGAATCAACAATTATGGAGGTGCACCACATCATGGTTGGCCTACTCTTGCATTCCAACAAGCTCAGCCTTATAGCATGCACTACCCATATGGCCAAAGGGTTTGGTGCAAGCAAGAACAGGATTCTGATCCCCCACATAGCTTTCAAGATCTTCATCAGTTACAATTGGGAAATACCCATAATTTCTTTCAGCCTAATTCAGTTTTACACAACCTCATGGGCATGGAATCAGCTTCAATGGAACATAGTTCTGGTTCTAACTCTGTCATTTATAGCAATGGAGGAGGTGCAACTGCAGATGGGTATGGAAGCAATGGTGGCTATATAATGCCTTTGACTACAGTGATTGCTAATGAAGGCAACAACCAAAACCAAGGAAATAATGGTTTTGGGGATAGTGAAGTGAAGGCACTTGGTTATGACAATGTGTTTGCCTCAACTGATCCTTATCATGCAAGGAACTTGTATTATCTTTCACAACAATCATCAACGGGTGTCGTTAAGGCTAGCACGTATGATCAAGGCTCTGCGTGCAATAATTGGGTGCCAACTGCAGTTCCAACTCTTGCACCAAGGTCTAACAATATGGCTGTTTGCCATGGAGCTCCAACTTTCACAGTATGGAATGATACCTAAAGGAAAGGGAAGAAGAATGCATAGGAAGAGGAATGGGTTTAGGGAAACGAAGGATGTATACACTACTGATTTCCTAATTTTGATTTTTCATTCTCCTCTCTTCCTTCTATGTTTACTAATGATCTAAGGAAGATAGGCTCCTTTTATTTTATATTTTCTCTTTATTTGGATTCTAACTATTGCATCATGCAAAATTTAAAAGGGTCTATAGCTGAAGTTCAGCAATAGCAAGTGATAGCTTACATGTTCACTAGCTATGAATTTTGGGAGCTTCAGAAATATATGGATGGATCCTCGGAAAGTTTAATTAACCCAACCAGCCTTTGTAATTTTGAATAACATAATGATGACACAAAGAATGGGGTTTCCCTCTTTGTTTGTACTCTTTTTCTTTGTGAATGTGATTATGAGTTATGACTCATTATTTGCATGGCATTACAAACGAGGAGGTCTCTTAATGAGGCTTTAACTAGTCAAGAATTATGGTGACAATTATTTGACATAAAGATTTTATGAGGATAATTCATCAAATGTTATACAAAGAGGAGTTGCTCAAAAAAAAAAAGTTGATCGAGTTGGGAAAAGGGGAAATAGAGTAATGAAAATTGCTTATGATCAAGTCACAACAAAAGTTGGTCTTTTTTTAAGTCGGAGATACTTTTGCCACAAATTATGTGATCTTTCAAAGGGCAAAAGATCGAATTTCTCTTGCTAGGTGACGTAAAGGTTAGCTTTGACATATATGATATATCTACCAAACCAGGATCCAGGAATTTGCTTTCCTTGAATATGTGAGTATATGGACCTTTCAAGGTTTTGTTGTTAGCAAGTGGCTATAGGAATATGTATAATTTTAAGTGTCATTACTCTTTAAACATATGTGTGATTCGTGTTGACTTGTCCAAATTAAGTTAAAAAAAACACTATACTTCTATACCTTAATTTTGGGTTATTCTATAATATGTTCATTATACTTTGCCGCTAAACATTATCTTACAAGTGGGCGTTAGGATGGAGTTTGTTGAGGGCCGAATAATGATTTTGATATATTCGTTAAAGAGAAATTCAAAGCACATACATACACCAATACATATATAGTGTTATATATCTTTCCTTTATGGATGAGGGATAAATAGATCATTCCAGTGACCAATTTTAAAATTGGCAACTTAGTCTTGAAAACCTTTTTTTTTTTTTTTTTTTTTTTGTGGGGGTGGGGGGGGGGGGGGGGTGGTGGTGGGGGGGGGAAGGAATTAGGTGATGTGTCCTTATAATTCTTCTTTCGTAATTTATTTGCTTAGATTATGTTAGGGTCATGGTTATCTAGTGTTGGCAACCGCATTTCCAAAATCTTGTTAATATGTATTTGAGTTGTAAATTTTTAGTGTATTAGAGTATGCTTGAAGATATACATTGAAGACATAAGAAAACAACTCAAGAATTTGCTCAAGATAGTGAAGTTTCGCTACCTCTATTGCAGCTCGATCGATCGAGGTTAAGTGAACCTCAACTTGAACTCGATCTAGGTTTGACTATTATCAACCAGTGGAAGCCCTCTCTAGGTCATCATAACATAAGGGAGAACACTATGAAAGTTGGAGATCATGTAGCAACGACTATACGCCAAGGGTTTTGTACCAAGTTGCTTCTCCAAGAGTCATTAACGCTCTGTTTGTTTCAATATTAATGTTTTCTGGAAAATGGTTCATTTTCCAAAGAGCATTTCCTAGAAAACTATCTTATTTTCCAGTATTTGGTAACGTCCTTGAAAATGCGCTTGAGAATGTTTTCTGGTGTTTGGTATGTAATTTTTAAAAAATATTTCTTGTATAATTTAAAACATATTTATTATGTAAACTAACTAATATAATCATTATAAATAAAAAACCAAGAATGAATTTGGTTTTCATACTAATTAATCTAAAATTTTGACAATAGATACAATCAAAATTAATTAGTTGTCAAATTTTCATGATCTCTACCACTCATCTTGCTCATATATATAGACAATAACGTACGTACGTACGTACACACACACACACATATCAACCATTTGTCTACTATGGTCAACCACAAGTTTTCAATATTACTCTAAATTATGTATTTACATAATGTACTGCATAATATATCATCACTACATAGGATCTGCCAACAAAAAATGTATTTGCCAACAAATGCAATTCTCCTAAACAATTATCATTCATTATATAACAATATTATTAGTCCACGGTAAAGATTGTCCCATGTAAAAGCAATTTAGAGCAATATAGGTACTATGTTTAAAATTTTCATCTTTTACTTCTTTCATTCTTTCTTCTTCTTCTTCTATTATTTTTTATTTTTTTTCACTTTATGTACGAAAAAGAAGTAACTTCTTCCTGGAATCCATCAAATTGAAAATTTCTTAGAGAAAAAAGAAAATTAAGCTTGAAATTCAAAGCAAAGAATTGGGATTTTGGTAGAGAGGAATGAAATGATTACCGTTGAAAATTTTTCTCCTTTGCAAGTCGGAGCTATTGATCGATTAGTGAAGTAAAGAAAAATCTAATCAAAGAATTGTGTTACAGAGGGGAAGAGAAACATGGAGAAAAGAGAGAAGAGAGACAGTTAAAGAGAGAGATCTATGGGAAGAGGAGAGACCAGAGTTAGTGACGGTAAGAGTGTGAGGAGAGAAAAAGCAAAGGGAAGAGAAAAAAAGTGAGAAAACTTACCATGAGAGAGAGAAGGCACCAAAAAATTATATTTCCCACGGCTATAGATAAAGATAATATTTATAAAAAATGCAACGCATGAGAGAAAGATTGTTTTCCAATTTTTTTTTTTTGGAAAACAGCTTATAGAAAATAAGCTTTATTTTTATTAGAGTTTTCCATTGACCAAAGATAGTTTTCCATTGACCAGGTGTTTTTTTGTGCTACCAAACACTGGAAAATGTGGAAAACTATCTTTACAAAAGGTTTTCCAGTGAAACAAACAGAGCGTAAAGATCTAAAGTGTTAATGTGAAGACATTACATCAGGACTACTACATTAAAGAGTTTTTATGGTGAAGTTAGACACAAATTGGAAATTAATATGCTAAAGAGATTCATGAGATAAAAGAGTCCAACTAGATTGGAGCTACATATGGTCATGTAAGTTACTCTTATTGTAAATAGCAATACTAAGATTGTGTAAATTCTATTTTCTTGTACTTCTATTTTCACTACACTTCAATTTTGTGTATGATTGTGCCCATCACATGTTAAATTGGACCGTTGCATAATTTGATTAATTAATCAACTTGAATAACTAATTAACTATAACTAAGGTCTAAATTTCTTAGCAAATTATAACTAGAAATACAACGATACGAATTTTATTTCTTTAGAATGTAATTAGGATTCAAAGCCAAACACCTTCTCACTTTAGGCCAATGTAATTCATTTTCAAATTATAAAGTCAAAGTTTTTATTTTTATTTTGAAAAAATTAAGTAGCAACTTCATGACAAGTCCCTTAATTTAAGAGGACATATCTGCACTAGAATCTCTATTATGAGATTTGCTACTAGAGAATCCAAATAATCTATGACTTATTAGGTTATTGTTCACACAACTACCCACTTCTAGCATTCCCCAACAATTCATATGTAGGATTATCTTCATTAAAGAGCATTCTCATCAAGAATGCTAAATGCTATATATGCTATTTTTTAACATCAAATTTGTAAAAAGCACACTCCATCAAGAATGCTAAATGCTATTAATTTTGATATCTTGTTATAGTGCACTCTCAAAAATGAGAGAGCACTGTAGCAAGATGGTATAATTTTTTAATATTTTCTCTTTCCTCTCTCTCTCATCAAGCTTTTTTTTTCTTTTTCTTTTTTTTTTCTACTCCAAATCATTCTGTTTTTTTTTCTTTTTCTTTTTTTTTTCTACTCCAAATCATTCTGTCTCCCTCTTTCTCACATCAAGCTTTTTTTTTTTTTTTTTTTCTCCAAATTACAACCGATGTGGAGATTGGCATGTAGATCCTGCTCTTAGATTGACTCCGTTCGAAGATTTTTCCTCCGTGTGTTGCTGTTTGATTGTCGTTGGGTGTTTTGTCGTGTGTTGATCGTCGCTATGGGTTTGGCTTTGGCTTTGGGTTCAATGTTGGTCTTCCTTCGTGTTGTTGTTTTTGTTTGATTGTTGTTCAATGTTGTCGTGCATATATCTAATGTTTTTGTTTGGTGTTTTTGTTTTTGTTTTTCAGATTGGTGGATGCTATTGTCGTTTTGGGCTTGTGATTTTGGTGGTTGTGGTTGTTGCTATGGTTGTGGTTATGGGTGATGGTGATGGTGGTAGTGATTGTTGTGGGTGTGGCCAGTGGTGGTTGGTGGCAGTGGGTGTGGGTGTGGGTGTGGGTTTGATTTGCTGGGTTGAGATGGAAGAGTGTGAGTTTGTTGGATAGACAGGTGGGTATGGGTGGCTGGTGTTTGTTTTTTCCCGGTGGTGCTGGATATGGGTTTGCTGGGTTGAGATGGTTTGTGTGAGTTTGCTGGGTTAAGAGTGACAAAGAGGAAGAGAGAGAAAGAAATATATATTGAAGAATAAAGATAAATATATATATATATATATATATGTATATATATATATATATATTTAAATGAAATGGTAAAAAATATAGAACCTTTGATGTTAGGTGTATTGTAAAATGGGTTGTTAAAATTGATAAAATGGCTTTTTGAGATGCTAAATGCTAAATTTTTTACAATCTTTGATGAGAATGCTAAGAGTTTTTTTGGATGGGATGAGTTTTGAGTGATATCACTCAATTTTCTGTTTCCATCATCCAAATCGTGTTGGTCCCACGGATGAGCATTTGTTTAGATGAATTTTGGATCATTATTTTCATTACTCAATTCTCTGATTTTTGAGTGATGAGTTATGGAAACTAAAAATACATTTTAGGTGTTTTCAGTTTTCATAACTCTGTTTTCAATGGCATTTCCGTAATTAAACATACATTGAGGGACCCACTAATCAAGTCAGCCACAACTTTTGACTTTTTTTTTTTCTCACTAACTTCGGTGATGTTTTTTTTCTCACTGGGTTTGGTTTTTTTTTTTTTTTTATATATAATTTACTGGGTTCGATGAGTTTGGGTATTGGGGGTTGAAGGAAAATAAATAAATAAAAGCTGCACCAAGTGATAGGTATGGGGCACACAAACAGTTGAAAAATATTGAGTGATGACAAGTAAGTGATGGTGCCAAACGGGTGGGTGTAGGGAGTTAGAGTATTTTAAGTGATGAGTGATGAGTGACAAAAATTGAGTGATGAGTGATGAGTGACCATTTTTTTTTAACAAACAAGCCCTAAGAGACTAATGTGGCCTACTTAAAAGTTTATCATGATTATTTAATATTATTATATATCTAGACTTATTTTATTTATTTATTTATTTAATATACACCAATACATATATGCACATATATATATACACACACGTTTATTTTCTTTGGACAATTTCTGATCAACTGGAAATGGCATGAATCTTGTTCAAACAAATTTGCATGGGAGATGGGCCAATATATCCGAGAAAATTATTAGGTATTCCCGGAGTACCATAAATGCATAGTCCCCCATTTCACATGAATGATGAGTTCCACCATGAATTTAATTAGTGGGACCCACCATTCATGTGAGAGGAAGGAGTACACATTTATGGTACCCCGGGAGTACACAATAATTTTTCCAATATCCGAAATTCTGAATTCCCTACATTAAATTCAATTAATTGAATGATAAATTTATCATCCCCCACCCCCCAACGAATTTGTTCATCATACATTAAAATTAAATTCATTTTTCTTTATATCTCATTGATGCAGTTCAAAGTCTGTTACGAGTTGAAACCCTAGCTTTAATTCCATGATTAGGTTGTACAATCAACTCTTTTCTTTTCTTTTTTCCTTTTCTTTTTTTTTTTCCTTTCTTGTTTTGAGTACAAGGATTTACAATAAAATATAATTCCTCACCTTTTTTAATATACATCCTTTCTTTCCCTTAGGGAAATAAATATACAAAGAAAATTGTATCTCATTCATGCAGGTCAAAGTAGGGGTTTTGTTGTATTTTGCCTTCTAATTATTTCTTTTTTGGTTTCCTTGACCAATTGGCGAAAGAATCTTGTAGCTTACCCTTTGTTACACTAACTTACTATATCATTTATTTCCTTATCTTTTTTCTCAATTTTTTTTTAATATTTTCTTATCTTCCTTTGTTTCCCAAAAAAAGAAAAAAAAATTCAAATATTATAGTAGTTCGTAGTCTTGTACAAGTATTTCTTCTATATTATAGGTGCCTATACTAGTCTAATTAGTAAAGTTTTTTCATGAGACTTAAATTTAAATTGAATCTCGTGCAAACTAGGGATCGGGGGTTCAAGAGAGAAATAAATTTTTTGTTCCCATTGTGTAACCCAACAATTAAAAAAGAAAATTCTTGTAACAAGAATCGTACATCATTTTCAATGGTCATTTGTAGCATTTCAACCCTTTTTGTGGGGTTTAAATGGGGTCAATCTCCTCCTCAACTTTCATCTAAAAGAACAATAAATATTTGAATTTTTGAATAAGAAAAATACCCAGATGAAATATATTATGATATAGTATCATAAAATATCGTATGAGAATAGCATAATGAACATTTGAAGTTAAAATTATTTATTTATGTGGATTTTAAGTAACTCCATTAGTAAAGTTTTTTTGTTATTAAATAAAAGATTTAAGATTGGAACCTTATCTACAAAAAATAAAATAAAATAATGTCTTGACTTGATAATAAAAAACAATTATCATAAAGTGAATGTTATGGGTTACAAATATTCTATTGTATTTATTGTCTATTAAAAAAATATTTTTATTCATATATTTATATATAATTTTTTTATTAAAAAAAAGAGGTTAAAAAAAAAAAATATGTGTACAATGATAAGTATCATAAATTTGGTGTCCTTCGTTAGGGTTGGTTCGGAATCCGCTTATTTTGCTGAAACTGAAAACTTTTTGCTAAAAGTACTTTAGATAAAAGTAAAAGTTAGTTGAAATAGTATAATAAGACTCATGAATAGTATCAAAAATTAAAATAAAACCCATAAATAATAATAAAAATAAATTAACAAAAATAATCTTGCCAAAAAAACAGACGCTTTTAGTTACACAAGAGTAGAAGGCACATTAAGGTCATAATTAAATAGCAAGAAAACCGAGGAGAGCAATATTGAAAGGCCAAAATAAAAGCAGTGGGGAACTGGGATTTGCATTGGAGAAATCAGCGGAGCACCCGTGCCTTCTTGGAAAGAAGACCAACTAGCACTGCAGACTCTCTCTCTCTCTCTCTTAATCTACCCTTGCCTTTGCACCCTTATCCATGCAATAACTTCTCTCCTCCATCGAATAAGAGATTTCCAAGAAAATTAAAATTAAAATTTTAAAAAAAAAAAACTTTAATAAAGAAAGCTATATAAAAATTACATAAAGACTCCAAACCCATGCCCCTTCTTTTGCTCCCATGCCCTGTCTCCACGTTAATCACTTCATGTTCTCCATTTTATTTTACATTTGCATGCATGTCTATGATTAGAAATTTTATTTTCCATGAAATCAATTCCTACTTACTCATTAAGTGTCCTTTTAAGTTGATATATTCTAGCAGTGTTTTTAATAAGTAAATAAAGATATTCACAGTGTTTTTAATAAGTAAATAAAGATATTCACAGTTCAAATCTCCTACACTTCATCTATTAAATTAATATAAAGAAAAAATGAAATTCTCTAAACAAAGCACGCATATATGTGTGAAATTTTAATTTTAATTTATTTTTTAGATAGAAGACAATTTATAAGATCACATTATATATTGAACATTCATATAATTAATGTTGCCATTTTATCATACCCTTCTTTTAGTACACACTCCACATACTTTTTTAATTATATGTATATGCCGACAACAAATAAAATAAAAGCTTATGGTTACTTACGGTGTGGACCCACCAAATTTTGTGGATTTCAATGAGAGAGAGAGAGAGAGAGATGGGATTTGGGCTTTCATTTGTCCAATATTATAAAAATAATAATAATAAAAAAATGCATGCCTCATGCGTGTCTGTGTTTGTCCCTTATTATCTCAAATAGAATCCTCTCATAAGCTAACAAGCCCTAGGAATGCTCATTCTCGTCTCTTTCTTGGGCTTTTCATTCATCTTGATTTTATTAAATCCAAAACCCTAGTAGGCTTGGAAACTCTGTTTGGGATTCAAACCTTTTTGACTTTGACCACCTTAACTTAACTCTTCCCCTTCTTTACATTTGAACAACCCAAATATATATATATATATATATATATATATATATATATAAGAAAAAGAAAACTACATGTTACTTCTTGAACTAAATGCAAGTGAGATTAGTATCTTGGATTCAAGTGTTTACTCCATATATAGATAGCTACGTTGATCTTCTCTCTTGACATGTGTGTGTGTATATGTGCCAAATCTCTCTATGGTGGCATGCATGAACTTATTATGTAAATTAACAACATACACTTTTGCTTAATTTGCATTTCTTTTTCTTTTTAATCATTCTGAGAAGGTAAATAAGCTTTTTGTTTCCCTATATAAATGTTTCATACATATATAGTATTCCATTTCCATGTAATACAAGATTTACGGTAAAGTTTAATTTATAAACACTTTCTTTACAAAAATAGCAATGATGGACAAGCAGCCTTAGCTAGCCAAGGATACAAACAGGACTGCTATCAACACTGTTAAAATAATATATAATAATGCCTAAAGTACATATAGTTTTTTTATTATAATATTTTGGTGAGCATTTTTTCTTGCTCTCAAACTCAAGTTTTCTACGGCCTTTTACACATTATATTTCGTTTTTTATTCTCAAAATGAAGCATAGTCTTTTTCTTTTTTTCTTTGGTCAAAACAGCTGGCAAGGGTAATCAATATACATTTTTGGTTATCAAAATTCTCTAACATTTCTAAATTTTAATTTTAGAAAATACAAGTAAAATTCGTACTGATTTTTCTGTTAAGTTTTCAAAATACATTGGAATTGCAAACTATCCATTTTTCTTTTTTCTTTTTAATATTAGACTACTAGTCGTATTACTTATACCTTTTTGTATGATGGAATTTTATATATTAACCTCAAAACTCAAAAGGTAGCACAAAGTTAAGGTGGTTAATTCATGAAGTTACGTATGATCCATGAGAGATTTTAAGGATTAAGAAAAGCTTGAATTAAGGAGTTATGATTATAGCCATTTAACGTAGATATGAAAGACTGAAATTGAGCTTGAAAATAAAGTGAGAAATCCTGTGATCGGCTGAAGCTAATCTAATAGGTTAAATTACATATTTGGTCCTTAGCTTTTGAATTGTGTCAATTTGGTCTATAATTTTTCAAAACCATGTCAATTTAGTCCATGCCATTTTCTCTTTAATGAGAATTGCTGACGTGACAACCGCTAAAATAAAAAATTATTTTATTTTGATGTGGCAATAAATTAATTTTTATTTTGGTCATTTACCAAGTCAGCAATTTCTATCCAAGAGATAATAGTAATAGGGATGGCAATTTTTCCCCGCCCCTCCTTGCTTAGCCCTTGCGCAGGTTTTGTCCACCCCGCAAAAGTGGTGGGGCGGGGATGATGAGATTTTAGCCCCACATGAGGTAGGGCGGGGATGGATTTAGACTTTTTAGACCCACCCCGCTACATGTTGATAAAGGATATAATTGTAAATTTTTTATATCCTAAAACCTACTATTTAAACAAACGTATCAACATTAGTTTATTTTATTTTGCCCGACGTGGCTTTGTGCCTCTATTTTCTCTCTAGCAAGGTTGGAAATAAGGTACCAATTTTGTTATGTATTATTAGTTTAGATTATTTTGTTATGAGTTATATTATGCGATTTTTATTTTTGTTGTGATATTGTCTTGTTAAACAATTGGATAATACTATTTAGTTTTTGCTAAAAATTAGTTTGATTTAATGAGATAAATTTAGTTTTAATTTCAAGTATATTTTTATTAATGAAAGATGTTTTATTAAAAAAAAAAATTTGCAATTGTTGTTGGTCAAATATAATTAGGGGTGGCAATTCCTGTTCACGGGTCAAGTTCATGTCGTGTCGAGTCATGAGTATTTAGTTATATGGGTTGAACCGAACTCGACTTGTTTACTAAACGTGTTAGGAATTCTCAAGCCTAATACGACTTGTTTATTAAACAGGTCAACCCGACCTGATACGTTTAAATCGTTTAATTAACAAGTTATATAAAGGTGAATACAAATAACCTATTTTATGATCTATTTAATTAATATAGTATTTCTATATATATATATATATAGTAATAAACATATAAAAATAACCATAAATTAAGTAATAATATCAAAATAACTAATAAGTTTATAAGTTAAACAGGTCATACGGGTTCGCATGCTAAACACGTACACGACCAGTTTATTAAACAGGTTAGCCATGTCAACTCGAATATGACCCGAATCTATTCAGCCTCAACTCATGACCTGTTTATAAACAAGTTAATCATATCAGGTTCACAGGTCATGTCATATTTTGTCAACCCTAAATTTAACAAGAAGTAGAGTTTTACGGGGTGGGACAGGGTTTCGTGGGGCCCAAAAGGGAGGGGAAGGGCAAGAAAAATTTCTCTGTCATGTAAGGCTGGGCAGGGATGGGTCAAGACAAAACCATGCAGGGTGGGGTGAAGACCCCATCCTTCGACCCCGCCCCACTCCATTAGCATCCCTAAATGGCAAGGACTAAAATGACACGGTACTGAAATGTTAGAGGCCAAATTTACAGAATTTATAAGTTAGAGATCTAATTGAAATATGGTGTGAAAAATAGAGACTAAATACGTAGTTTATCCAATCTTTTTTTTTTTTTTTTTTTTTACAAGATAAAAATTCTACTCTAACCTAATCTAAATATATATGCGTGTGAAGCTCCCTCTTGGAAATTTGAACCCCGGCTCTTACCCCCACACCCCACAAACACTAATACTTGTGGAGTGACCACTGCACCAAGGGTGCACAGTAGTAGTTTACCCAATCTTATATTTATTGAATTTTTTGTTTTCCTTTAATCTTCTCTCTCCCTCATAAAGTTAATTTCAATTTTTTCATTCAAATTTTAAAATTATAATGTCATTTTCTCTCTCCCTAGTAAAGAAATTACATACATAAAAGACGGAGTGCTAATGTGAAATTATAAAAATAAATAAATAAACTAAAAGGACATGGATTTAAATTAATGTGACATGAAATCTAATTAATTTAACAACAAATAGATGGAAATTGGTGGCTTGATGAAATAGATAGCTTTAAAAAAAATTAATGATAAATTAAAACTATTTAAATTTGTAGAGACAAAATCGAACTTAGATCAAATTCCATGATCTGGTGAATTTCATCCAAATCTGAAAGTTGAAGGTTGAAGTTGCTCTTAAGGATATGGGGACAAAATTTTACCATAATAAAAAATAAAAATAAAAATAAACTTAAGACCTTTTTCTTTTTTTTTTCTTTTTTTTTTTCTCTAGATGCAGTTACAATATATCTAAAGCTAGCGTTCAAGGGTCTCTCTATTAAGATAAGATGGGTGTTTCTATTATGGAGAAACTACATTGTTGGTCCTTAAAATTAAAATTTTCCTATTAAACGCTTTTGGTCTCTAAAGTTTCAAGTGAGCGCTATTGATTCTTAAAATTTTTAAAAAAGAGCACTATTAGTCCCATCATTAACTTCAGTTACTTTACTAAAAAAAAAAAAAATCAGTTACATTATTTGCTTATGTGTCTAATAGAAAATTGACATGGCATATTTTAAATGATGTGACAACCTATTTATTATTAAAAAATTACACATCACATTAACCGTGTAAACCTAGTGGTGTCAAATGAGTGGGTTTGGAGTGGGCATAATTGGATTGGGTATATAAAACTCATTTACCCATTAAAACTCATTTAAATAATTGCTTCTAACTCAAACCCAATCCAATTATTATGGGTAAACCCCAACCCACCCAATTACCCAATTATCAAAATTACCAAAATGTCCCTAAAGTGAAAAACTCAAATCTCACGACTCCACCCAGCCTTATCCTTCTCTGGTTCAAAAAGTGAAGTTGGAAAATTTCATCAAATCTCAATAAAGTGAGAGAAATAGATGTTTTGGGTGACTATGAATCTGCTATGGATATAACTGAGGAAAAAAAAAACTCTAATTTTTCTCAGCAACCAAACACTCCCCAAGAAATAGAAGTGGAAGTGAAAGTAGAACCCATGGAAACGTCTTCTTCGATGGCTCCGACTCCCAACTCTCCTCCAACCTTGCCGTCCTCCGCCTTTGCTTCATAACCACCAGCTGTGCCCAGGAGTTGGAAGAACCCATGTACCCTAGTCTTGATCGCATCTGTATAGCCGAGCCATGGCGGCACTTGTTAGTCACTGACTCCGCCATTGTTGAGAGAGTGAAGCAAGAATTTGGTGTTTCTAGGTTGGTTTGCTTAGGTGGGTTTAGGAATCTAAATACATGATTGGAGGTTGAGAAAATGAAAGAAACTTTTAAAATTTGAAAACCTAGTGAAACGATTAGAGAGCTCCAAATTCAGGGATTCTATGCAGAATAAAGCACACCCAGCCACCCAGTACATTTCTCCCAATCTATTTCTAGACTCTATTTAGAGTATGTTTAAATACCGCTTATTTGTTGAAAATTAAAAACTTATTACTAAAAAACACTGTAACAAAATAATTTTTAAACTATAAATAGTGTCGTAGGACCCACGACAGACTTGCTTATGCATGTTTTTTGAAGTTTGGCTAGGTCATGAACAATGCCATGAGACCTAGCCAAAAAATGCAAAATGCCTAATAATCCTTAGGCAAATGCACGCTTAGATTTCGAGAAAACATAGAAGAAAATGCAATCCGAGAACTTTGCATTTGGAGAAGGACCCGGTTTTAATGGGTTATTTGGGATTATTCTTTTATATATATATATATATATAAATATATATATTATTTGGGATTATTATGATGTGTATATATAATGTGATGTATAATTTTTTTAAATAATAAATCGATTGCCACATCAATTCTCCGTTAGACACATAGGTAAACAAATTAACAGAAGTTAACTAAAGGACCAATAAAGCTCATTTTTAAAACTTTAGGAACTAATAGCTCTCACTTAAAACTTCAGGGACCAAACTTTAAGGACCAACAATATAGTTTTGCCTTTTATTATCAATCCTACAACATGAAATTTACAGTATTTGATTTGAGCACAAACACAGTAAACTCAGGCTCTCTTTGTGCCCATGGAATTATACAATCGCGTTATGGAGAAGTTGCAAAAGGTTGCATGTAATACAACTAATAGTTGCAAGACTGATTCTCAAAAAAAAAAAAAAATAGTTGCAAGACTAAATTGATCACTCTAGGGAAATTTATGGACGACTGGCTTAGAAACTACAAATAAGTGTTGTTGCTAAAAATAACTTTTGGTGGAAATTATTTTCAGCGAAATCACTACTTAGAGAGAAATCGGAACTTTATATATTTGAAGAATATGAATTACACTTTTCCACCTCTAACTTTCATGAGTTCATCATCCCATTTATAGTCTCCTCCCAAACTATCAATTTTCTCGATTGAACCTTGTACGGACCGAGAATAGTAGGCCAACTCCTAAATTTTCATGCCTACATCCATTGGAATAACCTTGGCCCAATTTAGGCCCATACAGACTAATGGGCCTTTTTTCTCCCTTTTGCGCATAAATTCTCCTACATGAGTATGCTAAACATTCAAATTCACAAAAATATTGTACTGAGTAGGAGAGTCTGTAACTAAGTGTAGAACTCTCTTGTACACGGGATGTATGCAAGAGGTTCACAGTTGAAAATTTATGATGCTATCATGATAATATACAATTACTTACAAATACATGAACATGTGAAACATCTCTCTTTAAGCACAAAGAATGGCATACTTCCAAGGGCTAATCTGAAGCATCTACCACTCCGGAAGATTTCACATGCTTGCTGACCCTTTGTTCAACCCCCAACCATTTTTGGATATATTTAAAAACTGTTTTGTCGCATAATAATCCACGGTGACTAGCTTCAACTGCTACTCTTTCAACTGCTAGAAATCCATCAGCCTGTGCAATGGAAAGAGAGATTGGTTGACAGAGCTTAACTAAAATGCAAGAGAAACTAATGCTTTAAAAACTTCAACATTGTGTACAACAGGAGCAAATTAAATAATCAAGCAAGAACGTGCTACAAATTTCTGTTCCTGGAACCAAGTAGAATGTAAATTTAATTCAAGATTGCAATGTATACAACATACATACCCAAAGATGAACTTAGATACACAGTAAGATCATAGCAGCATCAGGAACTAATATCACAAAATAAATCTGAAATGTTCACTTAGCCAAGGCTAATAAAAATATGTCGTACCCAGTGCACAAACCTCCCAATTAGCCAAGCCTTATAAAAAAGATTGTACCCAGTGCATAAAGCTCACTTTTGCCAGGAATGGGAATTTATGTCTTGCTTACGCCGTCGAGTTAGCTATCTAACGGATTGATTCTATTAAATATGTCCATGGCCACATTCAAACACATAGGATGATGAAGCAAAATACTTTAGTGTATAAAGTATTCACGTCTTAAATAAAAAATGATCAAATCATGGCCTTTCAATGACAACCTTTCTCACCATGTTCTTTCTTGAGCATTATACACATAAATCACAGATTACATACACAACCATAGTTGTCAAAACATGAATTGTATCGTGAATCGATTTTTTATTTTTCCATATCGTATATCGTATCGTACTGTAAGATATACAAACACTTAATGAAATTTATAAAGAAATTATAGATATACATATATAAAATATTCATTATAAATTTTAAATATATTCAACTAATGACTATTTTATTCATCACTTATGTAATAATATTTAACAAGCTAACTAAATAAATCAAACTAGCACGTGCTTATAACATACACATTCAAATTACTTAAATTCAAAAGTGATAATATATTACAAACGACCCAAAAATAATAATTTATTTTCATTGTATTGGCTAATCAACCTTATCTAAGTCAATGCTATCATCAGGTTTATCATTTTGCAAACCTATTTCTACATTAAAATTTTTTTCATTGTCATTAACATATACTATCTCTTCTTATTCTTTTTATTTAAATAATTTTAAAAATTTCTTCTGGGCATTCTAGTTTCTTGGACTCATAACAATATTGACAAAATAAAAAATAATTATATTATCAATTAATATCTTATTTATGGTATATAAAATAAATTTAAATACTAAAGTGAAGTGTAAGTGTATACTGTGTAGTTCAAAATTTGTAGAAGAAAGAGAGGAGAAAAAAACTTATGATTATGTTATTTTATTAGGTTAAATTAAGTAACCTAATAATTTTGTGTTTAAAACAAGTCTAACAACTTGTTAAATTCAAATAAAAGTACAAAATTTGACAATTCATTTTAAACCATTTATCTATGTATTGTACAATACGTATAATTTTACGATACGATACGATTCATACGATACACACACTGTATTGTACGATTCATGAGCACTTACGATACGTCGATATGATACGAAACTTTTTACATACGATACTATACGTATCGCGTATCGTACGATACTGACAACTATGTGCACAACTGCATGTGTATTAAGCTGATCACAGTATTTTACATCCCCAAAGTTTTAAGGTTAGCACAAATTATAATTGCATATGCTAGAAGGTTACCAGAACTCCGTCTATGTTTGTGCTTAATTCCATATATTGTGTTCACAGCCAATCACAAGCCCGTTAAAAGGAGGATTGTAGTAGATTGACGGCTTAACTAAAATTTAGTCACTCTATTATGAATGCATCCAATATAGATCCTCTTTGGGGCGTCCCCTACATACATGTGGCAGACCCAAACTAATCTTGTTGAGGACCTATAGCCAAACCCAAAAAAATTGGGCCTAAGGCTTTGTTGTTGTTGTTGTTGTTGTTGGAAGGTTATCAGGATTACCTTTTCATCCTGTCTAGACCAAATATCTCTAGTAACATTGGTACTATTCAGCGTCATCCAATATTCCTATAATTTATTTATTTTTATTTTGTTGTGGTGTATCACATGAATGTAGCTAAAATGAGAATGTTAAGATGGATAAATGGAAATACACGGAAAGATTGGATTCAAAATTATGAAATTCTCCTAAAGATAGGGGTGGCCCCTATTAATGAAAAAAATGAGGGAGAGCTTTAGTTACCAACCAAGAATTTGAATTGTTATTTCAAGGTTTTGACACTGGACATCGTTATAGATGTTGTCCTTACATACTATCAGCTGAAATTATGCATCAAATGAAAGGTCAAATAGAGCACCTGAGTTGATTCAGCAGGAACTGTTCCATCTCCATCAACAAAAGAATACTGGGGCTGGAACAAAAAAGGATACAAGTTATAAATAGAGAAAGAATAGAATCAATGTCAGTAGCTAAGGCACAAGATCAAGGCCATGGGTGCTAGACTGTAATCTTTAATTCCAGGTGTATAAAGAATGTTGAATATTGCTGAGTAATCAATAGTTTTTTTTACAAGTAATAAATTTTATTGATGAGAAAACACAATAAGGTTCTAAGATTACATTGATCCATAAAATCTAATAAATTATAGAAAGGATATGCTCCTTCCACCATCATCCACTCAAGCAATGTTCAAAAAAATTGCATCTTCACTTCTAAGATAGAACTCCCACAACCCTCGAAAATTCCAGCATTTCTTTCATGCCAAGTGCACCACATCAAGCAGTGAGGAATAGCCTTCCATATTGCGCTGTTTCTATGTCTTCCCAAACCGCCAACAAGCTAGTAAATCTACAACATCCTTAGGCATCACCTAGTGAACTCCAAATAGCTCAAAAACCATATCCCATAATTCTCTAGCAAAAGCAAATGAGTCACTATCTCCTCGTCCTGCTTACACATACAACACCAACTGGTCAATATGATATTTCTCATCCTTAGATTATCTGCTGTTAAAATTCTCCCCAAAGATGCAGTCCAAATGAAGAATGTAACTCTTGATGGAACCCTGGGTTTCCAAATCCTTTTTCCATGGGAACTTCATATCTCCACTAGGGGCTGAAGTCCTATAGTAAGAACTCACCTCAAAATACTTCTGACCTGCCAGCTTCCAACATATTCCATCCTCCCCCTAAATGTGGTAAGGTTTCCTTCTGAACGTTCTGGTTCTTACTGTTTTTACAGCTACCATGCATGAGTTCTCCAACTTTATTTCGGAGCGAGGCCTCATTGATCTCCCGTTGGAAGGGGAATTTTTACTTGGTCTAATTCTCAAGAAGTTGCTTTGAAGGCTAGGCTGGACAGATTTTTGTTCTCTGCAGATTGGGAGGACACATCTCCAACTGTTTGTCAACGAAGAATGTCTAGGTTGTTATCGGATCACTTTCCGATTGTCCTTGAGGGTGGTTCTTTTCAAAGAGGTAGGAGGCCGTTTAGATTTGAGAATATGTGGCTTAAGGATGAGGGTTTTCTGGATAGGGTGCGAACTAAACTTGGTGGGATTCTTATCATTTTCAAGGCACTCTGAGGTTTGTTCTGGCCAACAAACTAAAACTCTTGAAAAATGACTTCAAAAGATAAAATGTGGAGGTTTTTGGTAATGTTGAAGAACGAGTGAAACAATTGTGGAAAGATCTTTGTGATCTGGAGATGACTGAGGAAAGTTGTGGCCTAATGGAGGAGGAAAAGCTGGAATTGGAAAGAGTCCAAGGTGAGTTAGAAAAAGCTACTCTTTTGGAAGAAATTTGTTGGAGGTAGAAATCTAGAGTCCTTTATATTAGAGGAGACAAGAATACTAAATTCTTTCATCGTATAGCCAACTCTCACAGGAGATTTAATTCCATTGATAGGCTTATGGCGGATGGAGAATTGTCTTCAGGTCCAGAGGTTATAGCAGAGTGTATTTCTCACTTTTATAGGTAGCTCTATTTTGAAAATGTGGCTCATAGACCTACTTTAGATGATGTGGAATTCTCTAGTATCTTTGAGGCAATGCCCTTTGGCTAGATAGGGTCATTTGATGAGGAAGAGGTGTTTGGGATGATAAATGATTTTGATAGTGATAAGGCTCCTAGCTCGGATAGTTTTTCCATGGCTTTCTTCCAGTCTTGTTAGAGTGCTTTGAAGACAGAAATTATGGAAGTGTTTCAGAATGTTCATTCTCAGGCTGTGTTTGAGAAGAACCTTAATGCTTCTTTTCTTGCCTTTATTCCACAAAAGGTTAATGCTGTGAAGGTCAAGGATTTTCAGCCAATTAGTTTAGTTGGTGGGATCTAGAAGATTATTTCTACGGTGTTGGCTAATTGGTTTTGAAGGGTGGCACATGGGCTTATTTCAAATGCACAGAATGCATTTGTGAAAGGTAGAAAAATTTTGGATTCCGTTTTAATTGCTTTAGAATGTATTGATAGTAGATTGAAAACAAGGATTCTAGGGGTGTTGTGCAAGTTGGATGTGGAGAAGTCGTATGATCATGTGAATTAGATTTTTTAATGTAATGCTTCAGCGCTGCCTGTGGGTTTTCAGAGAAATGGAGAAAATGGATAATGTGTTGCATTTCATCTGTCAAATTTTCCATTTTGCTTAAATGGTAGCCCATCTAATTTCTTTGGAAGTTCTAGGGGGATTTGGCAAGGGGATCCCTTATCTCTGTTGCTCTTTATTGTTATGAAGGCTTTGAGCCGTATGTTGGATGTGGCTACAACTGTGGGACAATTTTTGGGCTTCTCTATAAGCAATTCAGCTGGTACTTTGATGATGGTGTCTCATCTTTTATTTGTAGATGACACTTATTTTTTGTGATGCTGACCCTAATCAGATAATTATTTTGAGGGCGATTCTAACCAGATTTGAAGAGGTATCAGGTTTAAGAATTAATTTTGGGAAATCTAAGTTGGTACTAGCTAGAGTGGTGCACAATCTGGATGTTCTGGTGGGGCTGTTAGGGTGCAAGCAATCTTCCCTTACTTTGAAATATTTGGGCCTTTCCTTAGGTGCTAAATTTAAGGAGTTGTCTATCTGGAATCCTATTTTAGAGAAGATGAAGCGGAGATTAGCAGTTTGGAAGAGGCTGAATTTATCTAAGGGGGGTAAGGTAACTCTTATTAAAGTTCTCTCTCCTCTTTACCTACTTATTTTCTTTCCCTTCTTCATATACCTGGGAAGGTGGCTAATCGCATGGAGAAATTGCAGAGAGATTTTCTTTAGAGTGGAATTGGTGGTGAATCTAAATTACATCTGGTAAAATGGGCTAAGGTTTGAAAGCCTATGCAGGTTGAGGAGTTTTAACTCTGCCTTGTTAGGAAAATGGCTTGTTAGGAAAATGGTTGTGGACTTATGGCATGGAGACATGCTCTATGGAGGAGGGTTATAGAGGCGAAATATGGGAATGTATGGGGTTGTTGGTGCACAAAAAATGTGACAAGTGCTTATAGTGATAGCCTGCAGAGATTTATTAGAAGTGGCTGGTTGAACTTTTCTAAACTCCTACAATATGATGTAGGTGATGGTACTAAAGTGAAGTTTTGGAAGCCTGTGTGGTGTGGGGATTGTACCCTCCAAAAGGCCTTTCCAAAACTCTATTGTATTAGTAGGGCAAGGGAATCTTCATTGGCAAAGGTTATGTGTTGGTCTGCTGGGAGGGTTCATTGGAATGTTCAATTTTGTCAATCACCGCAAGATTGGGAGCAAGAACCTTTCAATCTGTTTATGGATATGGTCTATTCTTTGACTGTGCGGAGGATTGGTCCTAACAAGGTTTGTTGGAAGCCAACAAGGAGTAGAAGTTTCGAGGTTAGAGGATTTTATCTTTCTTTGTACCCAACTACTCTCTTATCCTTCCCTTGGAGAATGATGTGGCAATCGAAGATTCCTCCAAGGGTAGCTTTCTTTTCATGGTTTGCTTCCTTAGATAAGATTTTAACTACAGACAATCTTCGCAAAACAGAGTATTCTTGTTCTTGATTGGAGTTATATGTGTAAGAGTTGTGGGAAGTTGGTGGATCACCTTCTTCTTCATTGCCCCATAGCTTGTGAGTTGTGGTCATTGGTGTTCTGTTTGTTTGGAATTCACTGGGTTATGTTGCATAAGGTTATTGAGTCGTTTGAGTCATGGCAGGGTAGGTTTGGGCAACATCACAACATAGACTTTTGGAGACTTGTGCCGCATTGCTTGATGTGGTGTATTTGGCATGAAAGGAATGCTAAAAGTTTTGGGGGATATGAACATTCTATGCTAGAGATTAAGTCTTTTTTCTTGCAAACTCTCCTTGAATGGAGTGTGTGTGGCTGTCACATTTTTCTTGTTTTTTCCCTTCCTATTTTACTTGATCGTTGTAATTTTGGTTCCTGATTTGTGCCCCATAGTACATCTCCAACGTACTCAGATTGGCTTTTTTTTTAAAAACATTTTATGTTACCTATCAAATAAAGAAAAGGGTGGAGATCCAGCTCCTATACCTTGCTATGCGAAATAACTCGGACAAATTCCTTTAACGGAATGTCACCACACCAAAGATCACCCATCTCCTTACTTCAAAAGTTATAAAATGCAAGAAATTAATCCATCTCCTAATATATTTCCAAAGGCTCACCCCAAGAGGCCCATTCATAGCAGTGGTGCACCAACCTCCCTCAGAAAAATACTTCCTATCTATCAACCACCTCAATAAAGCCACTCTCTCTCTCCCAAACCACCATGATTACTAATCAGTTAAAAAAGGGAAACTAATTGATGAGCATATTAGTTTCAAAATGTGACTGTGATGGTTCAGGATACTTTCCCGTTTAACTTATAGCAGGATCAAGATTACACAAACAAATCGAATCACTCACCAGTGAGTGGCATATATCAGACAAGTCCTCAATTGGAGATGTTTCCGAACCATAGCTGCATTAAATATGCATATGTCAAATGCACCTCTAGCATAAAACATTTTCATAATTATGATCAAAGGTTAATTCAGATATTTTCTAAAGAAAAATCTAAATTGTGTAAGTTCAAAACCACCATAATGTAAATTGATACAATCAGAATCCTGCTCTCACCCTTCATCAAATTAATAGTTAAATATCATCAATAATTAAGGTTCTATAAAATAGATCCAAATCCGAGTCTTAGTGAAGTTCCATATTGATTTCGGATTTACAGAAAGGCAGGTCATTTAGCAAACCATTAGTTCTCATCAATTCATACTAACCATTGGATCAAGTTTCAAGATAAATTTCATTTGTATTCACTTTCCCCAAAAACTCCAAGTCAGATATTGTTAACATCAGGAATACGTGCATATGAAAAACAAACGTCAATGGGCATGAATAATTCAAGTTGGTTAAAATGAGTAGGTTTTGGTGAGGAGAGGTTCAAATGTTTGACTGAGTATATCATGCATTCCAAACCCTTTGTAAATGTTCATATTTTGAAACAATCAAGGGACTAGTTGGCCAATTCTTTGAAAGTTTTCATCACTGACTTAACCGAAAAAATCCTAATTATTAAATTAATTCACTTACATACCAAACATCAAAAGGTGTGTCATATGATGTTCCATAAATGTTATAGAAGCAGACCCCATCTGGTAGTTTAGCATCATACATAACTTGACGAGTACCAGCAGCCCATTTCAGAATCTCAAAGTTAAAGGGTAGAGCTACAGATTCTCCATCATGATTTAGCTGCAATTAGTAAAGATGATATAAGCTTTTGGCTATTCATAGAAGACTTTGCAATGAAAGTAGACAACCATGGGGGAAAGAGAGAAAGGACACAATTGCATCAACAAATGTAAGCAACAATAAAAAATTATTGATGATTTGTCAGACATAATACATACACACACACACACATATATAGGAAGTTGCTGACAAGTCCAGGAATAAAGGTTATCAGATTTCATAAGGCTTGAAAAAAGTTTCTAAAAGATAAAATCAAGTAAACGGGAAGAAAGAAACTATATTTCTAGTATTTCTTATTCTTCAGAACAAAAGAGCATTGATCTATCATTTCTTTTAACTACTTTAAGAGTCAAGCAGGGGATGTTTTAATTTTATTAAGTTCTCTAACATGGTGAAATTTTATCTTTCCTTAATTGCTAGAGTTATCTTGATACAAGCAGAGTGTCTTCCAGGGACGTATTCTATTTTATGATATTTGGATTTATTCTTCTCACCTTGGAATCATATTGATTCTAGAAAATTAATGCTGAAAAATCCAAGCGCGACCTTGTGCTATTTGAGAGAAAAGAACTTAAATACATGATATTAAGACCAATACAATAGAAACACCACAAAATTATAATTGTGAAATCACACGAGGAGATTCAGGACAAACATTGATAATTTTCACACCAAAATAATTATGAAGTAGTACCTCATTATGCCTCAGTGCTTCTTCAAACAGAGTGATAATTTCAGTTGGGCCATAGGACTCCAAATCGACAGAAGCTTCCCCATACCCATCATTGGAATGCTTTCGCCAAACTTGAATTTCTGGCTGCTTTTTCCACTTGAATTCTGGATTTCCCAACATCTCATAGATTGATGGGCACTCAACCAACTATAGGGAAAAAGAGGCATATGTTATCGCATAGTACTTGTATTAACCAAGCATAAAAAGAAATAAATGTTACAGTCTAGCATTGAATATGGTGAGACAGAATCATTATGAGATACACTAGGAATGAACTCTCTAAATTGATCAAGATGGCAGATAAAACCAAATAGAGATTCCTTGTCACATGGGACTGGAAGCACATATCTGACTTAAACCAGATAACGTAACAAGCTGACTACGTAGTAAATTGTAAATGCAACTCATGAGAACAATTTATACTAGTCTTCAATGTGGTTCCAAGCACCTCTGTAACTGAACTGCTGACCTAAGTCAAACAGAATCAGGCAGCCTCAAATAATTTTCTACATGTTACCCAGAAAGGGCATATAATTGTCCAAACAGAATTCTGAGGAAGTGGCAGTCATGCTTCCAATTTTGTTCTACTTAATCATTTTCTTCTGAATCTGCCTCTTGTTATCACTACATATCGGCTATGCTTCAAATTGGAAGAAGTTTCATTAAGAAAAATGCTTGGCATGACATAAATAAGTTTCCAATTTTGGGTTTAAATCCACCACTTGGGCTAAATACTCAAATAGAGGAATTACCAGCTGGTGCATCGTCCACCTTGATACAAAAAAGTAGCTCTCAAATCCTTCAACAAACTGTAGTCCAGTTAAGAGAGAATCGTTGATGCATCCTGGTGCACCTGTTAATTATACCTCAGAATTAATATAGGAGCACACCTTGATGAAAAGTAAAGAAGAATAATGGAGGGAGAAACAGAAGATTTCAAAACTGTAAATTTAAGCTAAAATTATTCAGGTTTTCTAAGGATATTTTTGGACTTATGGCTCTCTAGTGATTCATTGAAATGATAGAAGTATAACTTCATTGCTACAATTATGCACCTTTTTTACATTTTTACCCATAAAATTTGTATTTACAATCATTTCTGCGAGCAACATAAGATTTCTAAAAGGAGACCATAACGAACACATTGCTTGCTTATAAACTTCATGCAAGGCAAAGAAACAGAAACAAAAAAATACCTATAAAATCGAATAAATAAATAAAAGTAAGAATATAGCAATTGGACAAAAAATTATGTTTGTGGATTCATGCAGCCAATTCCAAGTAGCTTAGATTAAGTCCAACTTTAACAAAGAAGAACATAGTCAGAAAATAAGGGTATCAGAAATGAGGATGCTACATAACTTGTAATAAAAGGAAAGATGTAATAACAAACAACAGCATTCGTGACCAGCTGAGAGCCAGATGAGTGAAATCTCTTAAGGTGATTCAGTGCATCAAACAACTATAAGAAGGTATCATCAATTGAAACTGAAAGTTCCTCTAAAATCTGAATTACTACATCCTCTTTTTTTAAAGAATTTAGCCCGTGTGTCCAGAAACAAGCAGTACCAGGTCAACAGGGGACCTGTTCTTATGGTTAGGAGTTCAATAAAATCAGAGTGTCATAATTTGGATTTACAGCTCCATCAAATTGCATTTGTAATGCATAGAATGTGAAGGGTAGCAGCAATGTTGGCTCAGCCACTTTTCATGTTTATACTGCCTTAACATGTTCCAGCCAGGTGACATCACTGATGCAGCATCTACGGGCTTTATACTATTTTTTCAAGTGGTTTCACATTTCCAAAAGGTTTTATTCAAAAAAACAAAAAGTTAAAAGACTGGGAAACTTAAACTTACATCAAGCTCATAACTCTGATGAACTTTCATCATATTAATAATAAAAGAAGATGAGTTTTACATTCCTATTCTTTTTATTTCTTTCTTTTTGGCTTCAGCAAAAACCAATTATTTTGACTTTCAGCAATGGAGCAAAGTTATTCTCACAGCAATGTAGAGAACCTTCTCTTTGGACCTATTATGTAATACTTCTGATAATAACTAATAAAAAAAGGGAATGGAATCATTTTCTCTTGATCTCAGAAAAATCAATCAATTATTTGAGGCAAATTACATTGATATTTAAAATTAGAAAATACAAGAAATTATTTCCTGAACATAAAATTGCATAGCATAAAAGAGAATCAGGAAATTACCTTGAAAAGGGCAGGCTATGCAAATCCACTTATTCACATACTTGGAAAATACCTGTCGAAGAATAGTTATATTGCTACTCATGCCTCTTATGGCACAAAAAGAGCTAACTATTTTTCGCATATGTTCCATGAAACAACTAGTCACCAAAAGAAAATTTGCGCACATCATTATGGAGCGACATGAAACACAAAACTAGCAGTCCACCCATTGAATGTGAAATTATATTGACTTTTCTACCACCAGAAGCTTGGTGAGCAGCTTTCAACTTTACTTTAAGACCTTCCATTAATTTGTCAATTCTGCCAACAATACATTGCATATGAACTATGAGCAATATTATGGAACTTTTAATAGCTATAAGACACTTTTTTTTTTTTGCAAGTATAAGACACTGTTGCTATAATTAAAATTTGGCTAGAGATTAAGTCACTTAAAAATTGCATCACCAAATGATCAACTTTAGCCATCAAAAAGGCAACTGATACAATATGAATTACCTATTGCTTTGCCGGAAATCATAACCATATCCAAATAATGTAGTTCCCTTTTTATACCCGCATCCAACAAGCATATTTATTATATCATGGAAATGATATACCTCTTTCAAATGTAAACATTTTACCACCTGGAACATCAAGGAAAATAATATCAGAAATAAATAAAAGAGAAAAAATTAATACAATGGTAAAAGGTGACAGAAAGAATAAGAAATGAAAATTTTAAAAGTAATAAAGACAAAATGAATGTTTCTATGGCTCTCAAACCAACTCTCATGATTCAACTAAACCTTTTTCCTAATTGTGTGCAATTCCAAGATCCTCACATGGATCAAAACGTGTATTCATGCAATGCAAATCCCGGGTTTTTAAAAAAAATAACTATAAAACACACACTATATTATAAGTTAGCCAACGTTTCAAACTTATTGCATTTCTAACAATTCGAGTCCAGTGGAGTCGATTTGCCCAGAAAGTTGGCCTTAGGAAATCGAGTTTACTGAACTCGATTTCTATACATAGAAATCGAGTTTAATAAACTCGATTTCTATGTGTTGTCCCAATCAATAAAACTAAGAATCTGCTCATCATTTCTGCTCAAAAAATCTCAACTCAATTCACATTACACCCAAAAACAGCTCAAAAAATCTCAACTCAATTCACATTACACCCAAAAAAAAAAAAAAAAAAAAAAGAACATAAGAAACAGAAAAAAAAAAGATTACAACCTCGGAGCGGAGGGGCTACGGCATCGGAGCGGAGGGACGGCAACGGCGACGGAGTCTCAGCTCCAGTCATTCTCGCTCCGTCGCCGTCCGTCTCTCTCAGATCCGGTCATTCCCGCTCCGTCGCCGTCCGTCTCTCTCACTCTCATTCCCTCTTCTTTCGTGTAAAACATCATCGTCTTTGGCGCCCCAGATGTTGAAACGGGAAGCTTTGATAGAAAGAAGAGAATGAGGGAGTTGGAAAGTGAGTGGCGAAGGAAGGAGAGGAGGTTGTGGGTTTGGAGGAAAGGTGGCGTTTGGTAGAGAGGAGAAAGAGAACAGAAAGGGTTTTGGGTTGAAGAAGAGAGGACCCAATGGGTTTTGATGATGAGTCTGTGAGGAGAAGTGGAGGTTTGAAAATTGATGATACTTGGTCGAAGAAGTTGGAGCTGATGGAGGTGATGAGCAGAACTGGGTTTTTATACATAGAAATCAAGTTTATTAAACTCAATTTCTATGTACACAAACCGAGTTTGTTAAACTCGGTTTCTATACATAGAAATTGAGTTTACTGAACTCGATTTCTATGTATAGAAATCGAGTTCAGTAAACTCGATTTCCTAAGGCCAACTTTCTGGGCAAATCAACTCCACTGGACTCGAATTGTTAGAAATGCAATAAGTTTGAAACGTTGGCTAACTTATAATATAGTATGTGTTTTATAGTTATTTTTTAAAAAAACCCGCAAATCCCCTCCCCCTTCTCCCAAACCCCTCAAAAAGAAATATAAATTCAAAATGTTTTTACCACCAAGTAAAATCACTAATGTATAGTATTATATACTCTCTAAAAAATAAAGTCCAAATATGTTTTGTGAATTCCAACAAAAAATTTTTAGTTCTCAATATTATGATCTTATTTAAGAATTAGAAAGCAAAATTTTGAATCTCACAATTGAATCCATGTAATATTTTAGAGAATATATCTAAAGTTACTGAATTTTCTTTTTACTTTATATTCCAAAAATAATTTATCTATCTAATGACAACATTAAATGAGCATGTACAAATGTCACCCAACAATTAGTTCTACTTAATTAGATTGCAAAATTTATACACTTATTTCATCTAATTCTAAATAACCTTTCCTCCCACCACCACCACACCCCCCCCCCTCTCCCCCCACCCCGTTTCTCTTAAAATAGCATGTTTACTCTCTTTTGTCTTTTTCTTTTTCTTCTTCTTTTTTTTTTTTTCTCTCTCTTAATGCACTAACATATAAATTTGCACCCCCCCGCCCCTTATGGATAAAGCAGGCAACTATCATCTGAAAATGGGTTAGCTGGAAAATGGGGAAAGTCCAACTTAGGCACTTCATCACATGACCACATCTATTGCAACGCTGATGGGAAGAAGCATTAATTGATTATACTCTGAAAGCACAGTAATGTGTGTTTTGAAAACAAGGGAACATACGGTTGATCACATCAAAAGAGATAGAACAGGAGATGGGTAAATTTGAACATTATTATGGGCTATTTGTTTCGCTGTATCAATGGCAAATAATTTTTTTTTTTTTTTTTTTTTTTGGCAATGATTTTCAGTGTGCAAAATCTAAAGAACACAGCAATTGAACAGCTCAAAAACCTAAAGCCAAGCCCAAGAGAATATTAAGGGGAGAGAGAGAGAGAGAGAGAGAGAGAGAGAGAGAGTGTGTTTAATAGAGTGAATTGGGGGGGTGGGGGTGGAGTTCCCAAGTACTAACAGGCAGAAAGATCAAATAAGGACAATAGTTCCAAAGTCAATAATTTATGGTGATCATAGGCAAAGGCAAGAAAGAAAAACTCCCTCCTTAATTGCAGAAAGGATGTAAGTCAGCTGGGCCCCTTTGCATGAAATTACTATTTTTTAGACGATTTTCACTCACAATTAGACCTAGTTTAAATCATGTTCACTATTGGTGGTCACTCGATTCAAGAACAGCTGCATATTTTTTATATACTTCAGATCAACCAACACCAAAGAATTGGAGAACTTCCGCAACCATCAGATGTCCTAAAGAATCAAGTTGTACAATCCAAAATCTAGTAATCCTTGCATCACAAAATACTGTATGCTACATCAGTTCAGGACTATGAGAATCCATGGAAAGGATCATTGATCATACCCACGAAGGATCTAAAATATCAATTGCATATAGCCCATAATCATCATCTGGGACCAAAATTTCAACAGAATCATCCAATGTTTCTGTATAGCCTGAAAGACATAAAACATAAAGTTAAGCCAGATTTTCTTTTTTCTTTTTTGCTCTTTTTTGGATTAAGTAAATTCAAGTCAGACTAATTTAAAGAAAGCAAGCTACTATACCACTAAGTAAACAAAATAACGCAGATAATGAAAAGAAGGTAAATTTGCAGATGACACTGCTACTATCTCTCCAAACAGTTGAAATTGTGTTATCAAACATCATAGATACGAGAACAGTAACACTTCATTAAGAATCAAAATGAATGAGCGAGCAACATTTTGGGGGTTGCCATTGGGGAATTTAAATATAAGTCGGAAATTATCAGTAATTGTAACAACAACAACAAAAAAAATCAAAATCAAAAGTCTGAGAATTTCATATCTTTCAAATTTTTGGAATTTAAAAAAATTACTGATAGTTTGGAAATTATTAGAAGCATCCAGGATCATCATTATTAATGACAACTAATGATTTTCATAACGAAACAATTTAAAATTTGTGAAAATAAAATATTACTTACAATTTGGGAACCATGAAAATTTTTTTTTTTTTGATAAGAATGATATATATACGAAAGGCTACTCTATGCATGAAAAGCACATAGCAAACCCAAAAATTACAAGAAGAAAAAAACAGAGAAAATACATAAAAGAAAACCAAGCAATAGATTAATTACAAAAAACAAAGAGAGCTAAGAAAAGAAGGGAGAGAATCACTAGTCGTGAGTCCCCAAGCCCAAGACCAATCAAAAAGAGTTCCACTAAAAGAAGCAAACATCTGATCATCGAAACTATCCAAATCCTCAAAAGTCCGCCGATTCCATTCCTTCCAAAATACACCATAGTATGCACAACGGAACTAAATTCCAAATCTGAGACGAATGCTTCCCCAACCAATCCCATTAGCCAAAAAGCAAATCTAGAATTGATCTAGCTATGACCCATGACAATCCAAAAGTTATAAAAACAAAGCTCCACAACCGATAAGCCATCTCACAATGAAGTAAGTGGTCTACAGTCTCCCCACAGTGTTGACACATAATACACTAGTCCACAAAATCCAAGCCCCTCAATCTCAGGTTATCACCCGTTAGGATCTTATTCCAAGCTACACACCAAATGAAAAAAGAAACACGCTTGGGACCTTAACTCACCATATACCTTTCCAAGGAAAGACAACTGAGGGAGAATCCTACAACTTGTTATAATACAACCAAATGTCAAAATCCCCATTAGGCTTCAACTTCCATCTCATCCGGTCTCCAACATATTAAAGGAGTATTGGCTCCCAAAATACGAAGAAAATGCAACCCTTCATCCATCTCCCAATCATTAAATTCTCAAATAAAACAAACATCCCAAATTCTTCAATCCTCCACCCCCTGCCTTGACAAAGAAGCTTCTATAGAGGCCTCCCTGTCAATAGCAATACCATACAACCTCGGGAAAGCCAATTGGAAAGGTTGATCCCCATACCACCCATCCTGCCAAAATCTCTCTATTTCCCAACCCAACAACAAATTGAGCATTTTTGCTAAAATCCTCCCAACCCATACGAATACCTCTCCACAAACCACAACCATAAACTCCCGTACCTAGCTTAGAAGTCCATCCCCCCAACTCTTCCCTAAACTTTGAAGCTACCACCCACCTCCACTATCGATTCTCTTCTTTCCCAAACCGCCACAGCCATTTCCCCAATAAGGCCTTATTAAAAGTAGTAAGTTTCCTTACACCCAAACCACCATTGGCTATAGGCACACAAACTTTATCCCATCCTACCAAATGAGTCTTGCTATCACCCCATAGAAAATCCCTTTGCAACTTTTCAATTCTATTAGCCACATAAGTAGAAACGGTGAATAGCAATAGGAAATAGGTAGGAAGACTAGATAACGTACTCTTGAGTAGCATCAATCTACCCCCCTTAGACAAATACAACTTTTTTCACCTGGCCAACTTTCTCTCAATTTTTTCCAAGATAGGATTCCAAATTGAAGGAGTTATGCAAAGCCCCCACCACCCCTCCTACTCTCAGCTTTAAAACCACGGATTAAGCCAACTCCCTCCACTCCTCTCAACATCCTACTGAAAACCTCCATCATAATCAAAAACAAAATAGGAGATAGCAAACCCCTTTGTTTTAAACCCCTTGAGCTACTAAAAAAATCAGCTAGAGACCCATTAATCAAAACAAAGAACTGAACTATGTATATACAAGTGTGACTCCACTTACACCACTTCACCCTAAAGCCCATTCTATTCAACAAATCCAGTAGAGCCTCTCAACAAGTTTACATATGACCCCAGGAACCCTACTCTTCACTCGGCTATTAACACATTCATTTGCAATAAGAACCGAATCAAGGATTTGTCTCCCACCCACAATGCAATTCTGAGTCTCAAAGATCAACTGATCTAAAACCATTCTCAAATGATTTGCCAAAACCTTAGCTAAGATTTTATACACACTCCCCACCAAGCTAATAGGCCGGAAATCTCTAATATTAGAAGCATCATTCTTTTTTGGAATTAAATTAATGAAAGTAGCATTAAGAGATTTTTCAAACTTACAATGTTGAAAAAACTCTTCAAAGACCGCTAAGACATCTCTCTCCACTACTCTCCAACAATGATGATAAAAAACCATAGTAAACCCATCCAGACCTGGAGCTTTGCCCCCTTCCAAGTCTCTTACAACTTAAAAAATCTCCTCTCTCTCAAACTTCCTTTCAAGCCAAACCCTCTCCATATCCCAATACAATCAAATTCCAAACCCTCCACAAAAGGCCTCCACCCCTCAGACTCCTTATACGAATTTCTATAAAACTGTACTACCTGAGCAGTTACCTCGGATTCCTCCTCAAAAACCACCCCATCCACCTCCAAGATCCTCAGATGATTATACCTTCTATGGGAGTTAACCATCTTGTGGAAGAACTTGGTGTTATTATCCCCTTCCTTGATACATACCATCCTAGATTTTTGTCTCCAAGAAATTTCTTCCAAAGAAAATAGATGCTCCACCCGGGACCTCAAATCTACCCTACAACATTTCTCCCCATCAGTAAGACCAAGATCCCCTTCCTTAGCATCTAATTTTTTCAACTCCTCCAGTAATTGTTTCTTATGACGCTCTACACTACCAAACTCTCGGCGATTCCACTGCACAATGTCCTCTTTCAGAGCCTTTAATTTTTTGACAAGCACAAAACTAGGTGTACCTACAAAAGAATGCCGATTCCACTAGAATTGAAATAATGAGGACAAGGAAGAGCTCAAGGAAAAAGAAGATTAAATATACAAAGATTCAATAATTGTGATCTAGTTTTGATGTTGGACCTTCTTTGCACCTTTGATAGGTCATTTTAGTTAATAGTATTGAGTCTTTTAGGTTGAGAAGCTGCTGGATCAGTTTTAATTAAGTTCTATTAGAATAAGGGCAATTTATTAATTTCCAAAAATTTGGAAAGGGCTGTCATTGGCCGTACCAAAGGCTCATGAGTCTTATTTTATGTTTACGTATTATCATGTCTTTTATTTAACTATTATTAGTATTTCTATTCATTCTAGGAATAGGTTATTTAGAATCCAAGTCCTACTAGGAAAAGGATAACTATAGCCTCTACATAAAGACTCTTTTGTAGTCATGTTATTTCATAATATTTTGATTATTAAAATTCAGCAACTTATTTTAAGCTTTGTTTGTGTGATGCAAACTTTTCCGAGGTGTGATGCCAAGGAACCCTAGGTGTGATGCTTTGGAAGACCTAGGTGTGATTGCCTAGTGTTTTATTTATGTTATTTTCTATTTATCCCCTGTTTCAGCCCCAACAACCATCAACATTCATACTTTTCTAACCTAAACTTTTAAACAATAATCCTTATTCAAGAATTCATCAAGAAACCGACTATAGTGCTGAACTTTTTTTTTTTTGATAGGTAAGAAATATGTATATTAAAAAAACTACTAAATGTAAAGTAGCACCAACATATCAAAAGTACAAAAAATAGATGGAAAAGCAAAAATATAAAAAAACACTAATTACAAAGAAGAAGAGAGCTAAGGAATAAAGGAAGAGAATCACTAGATGTGAGTCCCCAAGCCCTTGCCCAATCAAAAATGGAACCAGAAAAGAGAGCAAGCAGTTGGTCATCGGATTTATCCAAATCCTCAAATGTCCACCTATTGCGTTCCCTCTAAATACACCACATCAAATACAACGGAACTAAATTCCAAATGTGAGATGAATGCTTCCCCAACCAATTCCACCAACCAAAAGGAAAATCTGACACCGTACATGAGGGGACCCATGAAATCCCAAAAATTCTAAAGACAAAGCACCACAGCCGATAAGCCTTTCCACAATGTAACAACAAATGATCCACTGTCTTCCCACAACGACGACACATAATACACTAGTCAACGAAGTCAAAGCTCCTAAACCACAAGTTATCTCCCATGAGAATCCTATTGATGCAGGACAACCTAGGCTTCCCACCTAGATTAGTCTCACCGTAGACCCTAGGCTTCCCACCTAAGGTGTTTGGATTCACCACCAAACAAACAAAATGCAATCTCTGCAAATAATCTGAATAATAATAATCATAGTCTGTGAATACAAAAGAAATCATCTGGAGCTTTATATGCAACTTCCAGGAATCACAATGATAAGGATAAACTCTCTTAAACAAATCCTAAACAATCTCAAATACTAATCTGATAATCCTAATAATCTCGAATACTAATCCAATACTAAAGATAAACCCAAGTAAAGATAACATAAATGAAAAAGATAATCTCCACAGATGTGCTATCATGTAGTGTCCGCACCAACCCCCCTAGGGTGGGAGAAACTCGACCCCATCGAGTAAAGCTCACAAGGATCAAGTGACATCAAAATAACCTCCCTCAAGCCACAAGCTCACTGGATTAGCATGGTGCATCTGTCGACACTCATATGTGTTGGTGATAGGAGGTAGAGATGAGGTGGTAGCAAGTATATCCAAGTAAGCCTCCAAAAGAGCAGGATTAAGCTACTGCAACTTCTCTTTGGTGATCCATGTACAATCAGAATCAGGCCGTCCTCGCCAATGAACCAAGAAGCGCTGAACTATTCCATCTCTCGTGAAAAGAGACTACTCATCCAAAATAACATCAATAATATCTTTATGTGCCTTTTGGAAACAAGATGGTACAGGGCTAGGGATAGGGTTCGCCAATGAAGAAGAGGGAGGATCATCAAAAGGGTCATAGGGAATAATTGTTGGACCTTTAAAAGCAATTAAATCAGCAATATTAAAAGTAGAACTAATATCATAATATGAAAGTATATCAATCACATAAGCATTAGGTCCAAGTTTCTTTAATACCTTGAATGGGCTAACACTGCAGTTTCTTAACGGTTCCAAAAGGATACCATTTAGGCCTGATACAAATCATCTCCTACATCAAAGTCTAAATGACGTCGATGTAAATCAGCCTAAGTCTTATACTTCAAATTACTAGCATGAATTCATTTGTTGATCTCTTTATGCAGCTCATGCATGTGACTAGCAAACTCTACTGCAGACACAGAAACCCTATCATGTGAGGACATTGGGAGAAGGTCTAAAGGTCTCCTAGGTTTATAATCATGAACAACTTCAAATGGACTCATACCTATGGACCTATTGACTGAGTTATTGTATGCAAATTGAGCTACAGGGAGTATAGATTCCCAAGTCCTACCATTCTTACCTATGAGACACCTCAGAAGATTTCCTAGACTCCTATTAACAACCTCAGTTTGACCATCAGTTTGAGGATGGTATGCTGTGGAGAATTTCAATTTTGTCCCTATCATATGCCAAAGGGTCTTCCAAAAATAGCTCATGAATTTAACATCCCTATCTGACACAATTGTTTTAGGTAACCCATACAACTTAACAATCTCATCAAAGAAAATCTTGGCTACCTTGGATGCATCATAAGTCTTAGAGCATGGAATAAAGTGAACCATCTTAGAGAACCGGTCTACCACTTCAAAGATGGAATCAAACTTCCTAAGGATATAGGGGAGATCTAGTATAAAGTCCATGCTAATATCCTCCCAAGAATGGTGTGGAATTGGTAGAGGAGTGTAAAGACCAGTATTTTGCTTGCAATGCTTAGCCAATTAACATTGACGACATTGACCAATTATCTTGGCAACATCCCCCTTAAGACTTGGCCAATAGAACTACCTTTCCACCTCTTCAATTGTCTTATAACGTCCAAAATGCCCTGAAAGTCCTCCTGCGTGCATACCAAAAAGTCTCTAACTGATGTGCGGGGGATACAAAGCTTATTGGCTTTAAACAAGTAGCCATCTCAAAGGATAAAATCATCAACAACCTGAAGATGCTCAGTCTTAAGTGTAGTGTACACTTCTCCAAAATCTGGGCAAGATTCATACTCTTGCAACTTCTCAAACCCTATGACTTTTGTGCTCATTACAGAAAGTGACTCTACGACTCAAAGCGTCAACTACCTTATTCTCAACACCAGATTTATGTCTTAAAACAAAAGAGAATCTTCGCAAATACTCAACCCAAGGAACATGTCAAGCATTAAATTTCTTCTGGGAATTGATGTGTCGGAGAGCATCATGATTAGAATAAATGACAAACTCATGGGGTGTCAAATAATGGCTCCAATATCTTAAACCTTGTACCACAACATAGAGTTCTTTGTCATATGTTGAATACTTCTTCTTAGCCTCATTAAATTTCTCGCTAAAGTAAGCTATTGGGTGACAATCTTGGCTAAGAACTCCTCATATGCCTACACTAGACATATCACATTCCACTTCAAAGACCTTATCAAAGTCTGGTAGGCGCATCATCAGTGCTTCTGTCATCTTCTTCTTGATTTCCTGACATGCTTTACTAGCAGCATTTGACCATTAGAATTTGCCTTGCTTCATACAATCAGTGATTGGTGCCATGATTGTACTAAATCCATGTATGAAGCGGTGATAGAAAGTTGCAAGCCCATGAAAACTGCGAACCTCATGAATGTTCTTGGGCTCGGGCCAATCCACTATGGCCTTGACCTTTTGTGGGTCAGCAGAAACTCCTTCAAATGAGACCACAAAACCTAAGAAAATGACACTATCAATGAAGAAAGAGCATTTCTTTAGGTTGGCATACAAGTTTTCTTTCCTCAAAGTGAAACAAACTTGTTTAAGATGGCCCAAATGTTGCTCCTTTGATTTGCGATAAATGAGGATGTCATCAAAGTACACTACCACAAATTTGCCCATGAAAGGCCTTAGTACTTGTGTCATCATTCTCATAAAAGTACTAGGAGCATTTGATAAACCAAATGGCATCACAAGCCACTCACATAGGCCATCCTTTGTCTTAAAGGCAGTCTTACATTCATCACCTGGGCAAATCCTAATTTGATGGTATCCACTTTTCAAATCAATCTTAAAAAAGATTGTGGCTCCTGACATCATATCAAACATATCATCTAACTTAGAGATAGGAAAACGATACTTCACAATAATCTTATTGATTGCGAACTATCCACGCACATTCTCCAGGATCCATCTTTCTTTAGGGTCAAAAGTGTAGGGACTACACATGGGCTCAAGCTTTCACGCACAAATCCTTTGTGCAAGAGCTCATCCACTTGTCTAGCCATCTCATCATGTTGAGAAGGGCTCATTCTGTAGTGGGGCAAAGTGCTACTCCTGGGACAAGATCTATGGTGTGTTGAATATTACGCATACTCAGGCAATTGATTTGGGAGCACCTTAGGGAAAACATCTTGGAACTCTTGAAGCACTGACCATACTTCTTTTCTTGGTTCTTCAAAGCTATCTAGTGCAGCTTCGTTAACAACAAAAGCAAAGATGGAGTCTTGATTGACAGCTCTTTCAAGTTCTTTTGAACTGATGATGTTCATACTTTGCCTTTTGGGCTTTTCTTTAGCCTTACTTGCACTAACAAATTTAGTTTTGACTAGGTTAAGCTTAATCCTCTGTCCATTGTGCATGAAAGAACAAGATTTCGAGACCATAAAGAGTGACATCTAAATCATAAAGCCATGGTCGTCCCAAAATTATGTGTCCTACATCCATTGGAATCACATCACATGAAATTTGAGCCTTGTATGAAAGGATGTGAATAGGAACAAGGCACCTTTCCTTGATGGTGATAGATGAATCATCTACCCAAGAAACCTTAAAGAGGGTTTAGGATGGGCAACTAACTTCAAACCTAAGAGAGAGACAAGTTTAGAAGAGACTGCATTAATGCAACTTCCACTATCAATTATAACCTTGCAATTTGTGGTTCCACACTTGATAGAGGTTTGGAAGATAGTATTTCTTTTCCAAACTGTGCTAGAGTACACCTAACAACCCTCGTTACAAGAGTATCAAGACTATCCTCACTAAGGTCATCAAAAAATGGGAGGGCTCTAATGCAAGCTAATTGGGTGGAATCATCCTATCCTATTTCTATAATGTCTTCAATGTTAGGCTCATAGACTACTTCTTCTACCTCCTCCTCTCCATCCAATTCTTCAATCAACAAAGTCTTATTAGGACATTGGGGAGCCATATGACCAAAGCCTTGACACTTAAAACACTGGATTCTAGAATTGGGCCTAAATGTCTCTCTAACCACACTTTTCCCTTTGTCTTCTGGGCGCAAGGGCCGATTGTTGGGATTGGGTCTATTTTGGGGACCTTGTTGGTATCTACCTTGAGGATTGTCTTCTATGTGCAGGGGCCTATTGTTAGGGTAAGGCCTATTTTGAGTACCTTGGAGGTACCTACCTTAGGGACCTTCAAAATTGTTGTAAGGCAACATGCGATTGTCAAATCTCCTTCCACCTTGGGGCCTAGGGATCAACTCTAAATCTTGCACTAAGGTATAAGCATCACCAAGAGTTGAGATCTATCGGGCCACCAAACCTCTTTGAAGATCATAATTGAGACCTTTCCTAAACCTACTCAAGGTAATTGGCTCATCTTCAGTCGCATTGCTACGTATCCTATACTCTTCAAACTGCTCTATATACTTAGTAGCAGACCTATTGTCTTGTCTCAAATCATGCCATTGATCCAACAAGTTGCCTTGATGAGATACTGGGAAGTAATTTTCATTGAGCTTTGCCTTCATTTCTTCCCAAAGTTATAGGTGGTTGGTGGGTCTTACAGAGGTGGTTGACAACACTATCCCAATAGAGTTTTGCCCTTCCCACAAGTTTCATCTTGGCAAATCAAACCTTTCAGTCCTTAAACAATTCATACCACTCAAAAAAATGCTCCATCTCTCGCACCCAATCATTGTAGACTTGAGCATTCCTAACTCCATCAAAGGTAGGGGCCTCTACTTTGATATGCTTTGCTAAGTTGTCTTCATTGTCTCTATGGTCTTGCCTAGGATGAGGGCCATGTCTATTATTATTTCTTCCATTATGTGCATTACCTCTTCATACCTACCTTCTAAGTGGCCTAGATGGGCAGTAAGCTCTGCAATAGCTTGTCTTAATTCATCTTGGGGAGGAGGATCCATGTTCAGGCGAGATTGAGGGCTAGACTGGGATTCAAAACTAGACTCTAATTTGGAATTAGACTGTTCTTCAGAACTAGTTACTAGACAACCACTACGCAAATGCATGCAAGAGATCAACAAATTAATTCTAGCAAGAACTTACAAGTTGATTACAGTGAGGGAGAGGAGAGGTCTAGCTACCTCAGATTAGTCACAAAATTTTCTAGTTTATCTCTGTTGTTATGGGTGGTTCCATTTTCTTTTTTGTCGAGTCCAGGACTTTCGAATTCTCCGTTGAGGAGGGAGGTACCTATTACATGTTGCACATTTTTTAGAGAAACCAGAATTCTCTCCGATCAATTTTTATGGCCAAAGAGAGTGCAAAACGTTTGCTTGCTATTGTGGAGGATCTCATGTCTAATGTAATTCCTGGAGATTTTGCACGAACTTTCAGGGATGGTGATAAAGTATTTATTCTGCAATTGGGTTCCAATGCACATGGTAGTTTTTTTATGACCTCAGAACTTGTCCATGGCAAACAGAAAGGCTTCATTGTGGTGCCAGCAGGAAAATTGGGTAGCGGGTGGAGAGGGTTTAGATTTCATCTTCAAAAGGCTATTGCCCCTAAAACACTAGCCGTCAAACCACCGTCACAATTTGATTTGAAACCGACAATGGAGAAGTTCCGACAGCAAAATTCCAAATCCTTTCCGTTGGCAATGACGGAGGGTGATTAGAGAGATGGAGGTGGTAGTAAGAAAGGAGAGCAATTAATGCCAAATTTTCAAAATTCAAACAAAGCAATTTTGAACAATCAGAACCATGATTCACTCGATATGGATGCTGGGAAGGAAAGAGCGCTGCCTGAGGCTAAAATCACATTTGAGATTAACGAATACATTAGCAGTGGCACTGACTTATCTTTGGATGTTTGCTTGAGATTGGACCGTGGACCAGATGGTAGGTGGGAAGTTAAGTGGTCCAAGGTCCAGGAAGTGGGTCAAAATTTTAAGCCCACAGAAGGTTATTTTAAGCCTACAGCCTCATTCAACCAAGTCAACCCAATCAAGCCAAACCAGTCCACACTTTTAAACCCAAGCCCATCTCTGTCTGGAGGCCCAAAACAAAACATCTCACTTCCTCCTCTTCTTTTCCAACATGCAAAACCCAAATCCCAGGGAAATCTTTGGCATCAGTCTCGACGAATTCTGTGAGAGGTAATAAGAGCTCCGATGTAGTGATTGCCGAGCTGATGCATCCTCAAGCTGTTCTCGGTAGCTCTCCGATGCTAGCCCACTCGATGAAGGTCACTGATGAAGCCGAAAATGAGATTCTCAGCTCTGATGAGGCCGATGAGACCAAGAATGGGTCGGCAAACACCTCTAATTGTGAAGAGAACTTGCAACAAGACATCCAGTTGATTCTTCA
The DNA here is from genome assembly GCF_001633185.2 of Quercus lobata. Lineage (NCBI taxonomy): Eukaryota > Viridiplantae > Streptophyta > Magnoliopsida > Fagales > Fagaceae > Quercus > Quercus lobata. The sequence goes on from NC_044904.1 coordinate 47,882,199, forward strand.
GGAGCATTCCGACAATGTTATCAAGAAATGGGGGAATTCAGAGCAATGAGTGCTTGAATTGCGAGATGGAAGGAGGGTGGCGATTTCAATTCAGATCTCTTTGCCGCCGGGTGAAGCCACAGAGGTTTCAAAAGACCAAAATCAGTTGGCCTTGGTTCCGTTGAAATCTTCAAACTCCTCGGGCTATGTGTAGATTTTCTGACTTTATCTCTCTTCATGGGTTGATGGATATACCTTTGGAAGGCGGCTTTTACACTTGGTCCAACACATCCTCTGCATCTAGAATTGATCGGTTTCTTGTATCTCCGCTCTTGGCAAATCATTTCACACAGTTTTCCAAAAAAAGGATGTCTAGAGTACTTTCAGACCACTTCCCAATTCTAATAGAGGGTGGGAGTTAAAGGAGAGGTAGAATTCCTTTTCGTTTTGAAAATGTGGTTAAGGGTGGAAAATTTTGTTGACAAAGTGAAGGCTTGGTGGGCATCCTATTTGTTCCAGGGAACTCCTAGTTTTATACTAGCTAAGAAGTTGGCAACTTTGAAGTTGGATCTAAAAAAGTGGAATGAAATGGAGTTTGGCAATGTCACATATAAGAAACAGCAACTTTGGGAGCTATCTCCAATTCGAAAGCTGCCTTAACTGTCATGGCTAGAGATTATCGAGGTGCTGTTATAAAGGTATGGGCTAAAGTTATATCCAAACGGTCTCCTCTCCAAGCCGAAGCTGAAGCATTACTTTGGGCAGTTCAGCTTGCTAGCCGAGAAAGATGGTTCTCTATCACTTTTGAAGGTGATTGTGAGGTTTGCTTAGATGGGGTCCTAAAACTTAAGGGCTGTCCAGAGTGGGTTATTGAGAGTTTGATTTTTGACATTTTATTCGCTGCTGAGTCCTTTCCTGCTTGTTCTTTTGCTTGGGTCAATAGGTCTTGCAACCATGCTGCCCATGTAACTGCAAAGTTTGCTATTGAGTCTAATTTGTCTTGTTTTTTCATTTCAGGCAATCTTCCTCCTAGTATAGTAGATGCTTGTAAAAAAGATGCCCCTCTTTGTTTCTCAGTTTCTTAGTTAATATATATTGAAGTTTATCCCAAAAAAAAAAAAAAAAAAAGAGAGACAACAGCTTTGGAGCAAGTTGAATGATTTGGATACTAAAGAGGAGACTCACCCATTAACAGCCGAGGAAAAGTTAGAAAAAGTTAATCTCTGTACGCATATTGAAAAGTTTACTCTTTTAGAAGGGATTAGTTGGAGGCAAAAGTCTAGGGTGCTGCACTTGAAGGAGGGGGACGCCAATACCAAATTCTTTCATAGAATTGGCTAATTCTAACAAAAGAAATAACAATATTGAAAGCCTTATGGTTAATGGCAGCTTGTCCTAAGATCAGGGTGAGATTGCAGATTGTTTTTCTCAATTTTTCAAGAAGTTATATTTTGAGCAGCAAGTTGATCGACCATTTCCAGATGTGTTGGTTTTTCCAATGATATCCAGTGACAAGGCGCTTTGGTTAGAGAAACCTTTTGAGGAGGGAGAAATATTTGATGTTATACAAAATATCTCTGCCAAAGCATGCACATTATTTACCTCTCCTATAAGAACCATTTCACTCATAGCTAAGTTAAAATTCAAACCGATAACAGCCTGAAAACAAAGTAGCAACAATCAAACATGTAGGATTTGCACCCCCGCTGCATCACAAAACAAAATAGTATCATCCACAAACAGCAAATGTGAAACACATTCCCCTCTACCCCTCCTATAATCTACCCTAAAGCCACTAAGTAATCCTGCCGTCTCCATTCTCTTCACCATCCTACTAAACACCTCCATCATAACTAAAAATAACATGAGAGACCGTGGATCCCCCTATCTCAAACCTCTAGAACTACCAAAGGAGTCAACTGGAGACCCATTGACTAACATAAAAAACTGAACTATAGAGATACAAGTTCGAATCCAGCTACACCATTTCTCCCCAAAGCCCATTTTCTTCAACAACTTCAGAAGTGCCTCCTAATTCACATTGTCATAAGCTTTCTCAATATCTAACTTACAAATCACCCCCAGAGTCTTACTATTCATCCGGCTGTCAACACACTCATTGGCAACGAGAATTGAATCAAGGATTTGTCTACCTCCCACAAAACTATTCTGAGATTCAGATATCAGTTGATCTAATACCACTTTCAATCGATTTGCCAAAACTTAGGCCAAGATTTTATACATACTCCCCACCAAACTAATAGGTCTGAAATCTCGAATGTTAAAGACATCATTCTTCTTAGGGATTAAAGCTATAAAGGTAGCATTAAGAGATTTCTCAAACTTACAGTGCTAATAGAACTCTTCAAAAACTGCTAAAACATCTCTTTCTACAACTCTCCAGCAATGATGGAAAAAGGCCATAGAAAAGCCATCTGGACCGGGAGGTCTATCCCCTTCCATATCTCTGACCACTGATAGTATCTCATCCTTCTCAAACCTCCTCCCCAACTCCCCAATTTGATCAAACTCTAGACCTTCCACAAAAGGTCTCCACTCTTCGAACTCTTGATACAAAGTTTTATAAAATTGAACTACCTAAGCAGCCACTTCTACTCCTTCCTCATAAATCACCCCATCCACTTCTAAGAAACTCAGATGGTTATATCTTCTATGAGAATTAGCCATCTTGTTGAAGAACTTAGTATTATTATCACCCTCCTTAATGCACAACATCCTCGATTTCTGTCTCCATGAGATCTCCTCTAGAGAAAGAAGATGCTCTACTTGCGATCTCACTTCATTTCTCTCATTCATCTCCGTTTCAGTGAGTCCAAGAACCCCATCCTTAGCAGCTAGTAACTATAAAGCCCCCAACAATTCTTTCTTCTTACAACCAACATTGCCAAATTCTTGGCGATTCCACTAAATAATGTCTTCTTTCAAAGGTTTCAATTTTTTAGCAAACACATAATTAGATGTACCCAAAAAAGAATGGCAATTCCACCATAAATCAACTTTATCAACAAACCCATCCATTTTCAACTACATATTCTCAAACCGGAAGGGACTTTTCCCCCTCGCCATACCCCCTACCTCCAAAAGAATTGGGAAATGGTCTGAAACAGGTCGTGGTAGAATCCGCTAGATCACATCCGAAAACTGTTGCTCCCAGTCATGAGACACCAGAGCTCTATCAATCCTAGACATGGATGGCTGGTCAATACCACTAAACCATGTATAACTCACTCCCTCCCTCCAACGGCAAATCTATCAAGTTTAGATCCTCAATAAATTCCGAAAACTTTTCCATAGCCGAAGTAAGCCGAGACCCACCCCTCCGTTTACTAGGAAAACGAACAACATTAAAATCACCAAAACGGCACCAGGGAACATTCCAATACTGCTGAATACCAACCAACTCATCCCAAATATAACCCCTCATATTGTTGTCATTTGGGCCATACACCCCTGAACATGCCCAAATAAAACCATCCTTCACACCTTTCCATTGAACCGACACCGAGAACGAACCCACCAGAACCTCCAACTTTTCTAAAACCCTTCTATCCCACATAATCAAGACTCCCCCAGCCATTTGATCAGAATCTAGAACCACCCAATTCACATAAGAACAACTCTACAAACTGCAAACCATCTATCAATCCATGCCATCAACCTTTGTTTCTTGAAGGCATACAACATCACACACTTCCACTCCCGTAACAAGTTTCTCACTACCAAACATTTCTAGGAGTCATTCAATCTAACATTCTACGAAATCATTTTCATCTTCATTAATACTTTTATTTCCCCACTGCTTCCTTTACTACACTACCAACACTCTTATCACCCATCATAATTAACTGAGGAAATTAAATTCCTCAACTCTCTTTTTCCTTTACCCGTAGAGAAGGCTTGCCTTTTGGTTAACCACTGCTTTCTTCCGTCGTTCATTAACTACCTCCATCTCCCTTTCTAGCCTTTGAAGATAGTCAATGCACAACCTCTCATGACGGTTCACAGAAAACTCAACAACTTTACTAAAACCTGGGATCCTATGCTTCACCCAACTTGAAACATCTAGCCTACTACCAAGACCCAACACCTCAGTATCCTTGTGCATTTCCATCGACAGTTTCAGCCCTAGAGGAGCAATAGTGGACAGTAGATTGCAATCTGCCAAACTCTCCTCCTCACCCAAAAAAGCCACTTCTGAGAAAGCCCTTCCCTCCTCCATCGAGACACCCAAATCAAATAGGCCACAATCTAACTTTGATTCAATCAACGCTAAATTGGGCTAATCAGTCTCAACAACATCTATCTGCCTGGTGCACTTGTCATCCACCCCCTGAATCAAATGCACTCTACTCCCACTTCCAGCTTTATCCACACCATTGACACCAAAATTCACCAACCCAGCATCCGTCATTCTCTGAAGGGAAACTGCCAAGAAAATACCCATCGAAAGTGGCATATCTACCCTGTCGGCCTTACCCAGAGCCACTACGGAGTCATTGAAGCTGACCCCTACACTATCCAACACCATCTGAGTCACTGTATGGCCTTTAGAGCTTAACCCATTAGAGGAATTACATCTAACCTCCATCGGAGCCACCCCAAGGCAATCAGAACTATTCCCAGCCACCATCTGACGCACCGCGAGACCGTCGGAGTTGAAACCATCCGAGAAGCTACAATCAACCTCTATCGAAGCCACCGCACTTCCATCAGAGCTGATCCTAGCCTCCAACTGAGTCACCGCAAGACCGACGAAGTTGAAACCATCAGAGAAACTACTATTACCCTCTATCAAAGCCACCGCAATTCCATCGGAGCTGATCCCAGCCTCCATCCGACCCACCACAAGCCTATCGGAGTTAAGACCAATAGATAAATCACTATTGACCATCATCGAAACCACCGCAAAACCATCAATGCTAATCCCAACCTCCATCCGAGCCACCGTGAGACTATCAGAGCTGGTCCCAGACAAACAACTGCACTGAACAACCATCAGAGGCTTTGCCTCTCAATCTGCCACCACTTCAATGAGCATCGGGGACTTGGGTTTGTTTGAGAGAGCTTCTGCCGTTGTCACTGAGTAGGCCAAGGGTGTCAAACTGGCCTTGGCAAATGGCTCACCCATTTCATGAGAGCTTGGGCTTGAGAAGCTTGCTACGGTTAGGCCCACTTGGGTTTCAAACTTAAAAGCCCACAATTGGCTTATTTTTACTTGTTTCCCGTGAGCCCACTTTAAGCACTTTAGTCTACCTCTATTATAATCCCATGAAACCCTCCTCTTTCCTTTCTCATCTATCTCCATAGTCAAACCTTTCCCTGTCCAGCATGCAGTCCTTAAATCACTCCCAATAACATAAACTGCTTCTTTTGAATTTGAATTAAACCGTAACGGAAATCTCAGTTTATTTCCTGCCAGTATTTTCTCCCCCAAATTAATATCCTTATTAATGCTCCGAGGTTTCACAGCCCCTCCACCAAAAGCTAACAAGCAAGAATTGACCACCGGTCTACCGCTCACCACCTTCTTTGCATGTTCAAGATCCGGCACCTCCATCTTCTCCTCTCCTATCTGTGTCTTCCCCTTATCTATGACACATAATTGCATCAGATGCTTTCTATCCTCTACTTTTACGTGATAGCCTCGCACCATTTCAGCAAAAGTTCTAGAGTTCTGAATCTCCAAATTTTGCTTGTGCAGTGGAGCAACCAATTTCAATTGGCTTGAGCCGCCCACCGCATATTGTGAAGGATACATCATCTTTCTTAATTCAATCCCGAACATCCTCCAACATTTTTTACTTCGCCTTCAGGGATAATGACCGACCTCCTAAAGCCACCAGCTTTGAGTTTAGTCAATAATAAGAACTGCCCAAAAGAGTTGGCGCTCCTTTGGAGAGTATAAGCAATATCACCGTCCCTAAATGTAAAAAACTGTTTGGAATTAACCCCAACAACAATGTGCTCAATATTCTTCATCAACCATTGTGCTACATTCTTCCCCATGAAAACTGACCTCATAGAGTATTTGCCATGCTCGAAAATCTGTAGTGAGAAATAACATCCCCCTTCCTCTATAACTAATTGAAGAAGCTTGGATTCAATGAAGAAACTATGATAGCCCCCCATATCTAATCAGAGAAGATGAAAAGAACAAAATATCTGGCTATTCTGAGGTAGCCAGGCCTCCTAGGGGAAGGGGGGAGAGAATTTTTTTCAGAAAAACTCACTAAAAAATAACAATTCTACACATGAAAGTATAGAAAAAGAATTAAGTTGATTGCTTTTCCATGAAAGAATATAGTGCTGAACTTCTTAACGATCCTGCATCAAATTGGTATCAGAGCCCAAATTAGCACTATGAAAGCATGATAGATCCAAAAAGGCAGAACTATATCTATACAATAGTTGACAGATTTGAAGGGTTACATGCTAATGTCCTTCACAAAAGCAGAAATTCAAGCAATAGGTTGGATCCTTATAGAAATCCTTATGAGAGACTTGATTATCGCAATAAGGCTGGAGACACAATGAAGAAAGTTCATGTAGAAGTACCATATTTTGCTGGAACAATTGATGCCCATGTATTTTCAGATTGGCTTGCTTCTTTGGAAAGTTATTTTGAGGGGTATGACATGCCCGATGAGAGTTGGGTCAGTTTTGCTATTATGGAATTTATTGGACAAACTCAGATCTGGTGGATAGATGTGGAGTATGATCATCAATGTGCTAGACAACCTCCAATTGTTAGATGGGATTACATGAAGTAGCAGCTAAAACAAAAGTACTTGCCCTGTCATTATGAAGATGAGGTCTTTGAAAAATTCGCAACTCTTAGGCAAGGTAATATGTCAGTAGCTGAGTATATGAACAAATTTGAAGACCTCAAAATTTGGTATAGAGGAATTGAAGATCCACAAAAAATCTTAGCCCGATTTAAGTCAGGATTAAGGGCTGAAATTCGGAGCTGAATGATTACACAACAAACTCACACAGTTGCTGAGGCATTCCAATGAGCTTTATAGATTGAGAAGCGTTTGAAGCAGCCCCTTACAGAAAGGTTTTCTTCCTAAGCTGGGAAAACACCTTTGAGAGAGGTTGACTCTAGAGCATCCACTGTGCAGCCAAATTACAAAGTCCATATTGACTACAAAGTCAATACTGCTAACAAGTTGAAAGTTAAGGCTACTTTGGCTAATGATCTCCTAGAATTAGAAGAAGAGACATCTCTTCTTTCGGTTGTTAGGCGTATTCTTGTTGCACCCAATCAAGAGGAGAATTGGAAGTGTACTTCAATATTTCAAACCATAGTGCGTCGTGGAACTAAAGCTTGGATGATTATTATTGATGGTGGCAGTGACATGAATGTTGTTTCTGAGGCTACTGTTGAGAGGTTGAAGCTACCAATGGAACCACATCCAAAACCATACAATGTGGCGTGGATAAATAGCACTTCTATTTTGGTAACTAAACGATACTTGGTTCCTATTTCTTGTGGGCAATATGGTGTGATGTTATTCCTGTGACTAACACATATCTTATTAGGTTGCCCTTGGCTCTATGGTCAAGATGTGTATCATTTTGAAAAGAATAATACATATCAATTTGTGTTCAATAATGAAGCAATAGTATTAAAGCCTATGAGTTCAGGACAAATGAAGCAAAAACAAGCAGTCAAGCCTAAGGATGTTGCTGCAACTCAGAAAAACCTCAAGGATATTATTGAAACTCTAAAACAAAGAGCTATACAGCCACAAAAGGAAGTTGAAGAGCTGGAACAAGATGCTGATAAGTCAGAAAAGTTTGCTAAAATGGTAGAACAACCAGATGAGCAACTAGTGGACCCTAAACAGCAAGTGTAACAATCAACTCTTTTTTTTTTTGATAAGTAAGAAGAGAATATTATAAATAAGAGAATAGCAAGAGAAATACAAAGAGTTCACGGTAGTGAACAAAGGAAAAAGGAACAAAAAGACAGAAGTAGCCCCTAATCTACTCTAATAGATGAAAGAAAATCCAAAAGGATAGAACAATCCGTGAAACCCCAACATCGAGACCAATCAAAAAGGGTCCGCTGGCAAAACTCTAATAACTGAACCACAGTTTTCTCCTCATCCTCAAAAGACTGTCGATTCCGTTCAGTCCAAATAGTCCACATTAAACAGCCTGGAACCAAATCCCAAATATCAAAGCTATGCTTCCCAATCCAATGATACCAACTAAATAATAAGTCCACAACTGAACCTGGCATGACCCAATCAATCCCGAACAACCGAAGCATAGACATCCACAAAAAATGAGTTATCAGGCAAAAAAGTAATAGATGATCCATAGATTCCGCATTGCAACAACACAAGCAACAACAACGATTCACCAAAGGACGACCACGAAGCATAAGATTATTCAAAGTAAGAATCTGACCATGGGCTGCTGACCACATGAAAAAAGCCACCCTTTTAGAAACCTTAACTTTCCAAATTCCTTTCTAGGGGAAAGTGGAAGGAGTTGCATTTCGAATTTTATGATAAAAAAACTGAGTATCAAACTTCCCATTGCTATTAGGATCCCAACAAAGCTTGTCACACCCTCCACCCCTAGGAATTCGGGTTTGGATGAAAAGAAGAAGGGAAAGGGACATGCAACAAAGTCCACGGAGCCAGAAGAACAAGCAGAAGAGTCTAATCAGCAAACTGAAAAATGTCAACAACTTGAAGATGATTTAAAACAGCAACTTACAAGCTTAATGGAGGAAACTCTAGAATCAAAAGAAGATAGCATGATGAAAGAAGGGAACAAAGAGATGGAAAAGTCTTTTCCAACACTTCCACATGTGCATCAAGTTAAGGATGTGTCACTTGCAATGGTGGTTCCAATTGTTGATTTCGTAATTCCTGAAAAAGTATAATGTTCCCATTGGGGAGCAGGTTGTTCCATTGTCATCATGGTTTCAAGCACCAAAGAAAAGGAAGGCACTTAAAGTCAAGCTTTTTATCCAACCTCAAGGATGCTATTCAAGAGGCCCAAGATTGTACTACTTCAACATTTCAAAACTCAAGGTCGAGTTTTCTCTAACGAAGGGAGAATGATGAGGACAAGGAAGAGCTCAAGGAAAACAAAGATTAAATATACAAAGATTCAAGAATTGTGGTCTAATTTTGATGTCGGACCTTCTTTGCACCTTTGAAAGGTCATTTTAGTTATTAGTATTGAGTCTTTTAGGTTGAGAAGCTGTTGGATCAGTTTTAATTAAGTTCTATTAGAATAAGGGCAATTTGGTAATTTCCAGAAATCTGGAAAGGGCTGTCCTTGGCTGTACCAAAGGCCCATGAGTCTTATTTTATGTTTACGTATTATTAAGTCTTTTATTTAATTATTATTAGTATTTCTATTCATTCTAAGAATAGGTTATTTAGAGTCCAAGTCCTACTAGGAAAATGATAACTATAGCCTCTACATAAAGGCTCTTTTGTAGTCATGTTATTTTAGAATATTTTGATTAATAAAATTCAGTAACTTATTTTAAGCTTTGTTTGTGTGATGCAAACTTCTCCGAGGTGTGATGCCAAGGAACCCTAGGTGTGATGCTTAGGAAGACCTAGGTGTGATTGCCTAGTGTTTTATTTATGTTATTTTCTGTTTATCCCCTGTTTCAGCCCCAAACAGTCGTCAACATTCATACTTTTCTAACCTAAACTCTTAAACAATAATCCTTATTCAAGAATTCATCAAGAAACCTAGTATAGTGCTGAACTTCTTAACGGCCCTGCATCATGAACTCTATCCACAAACCCCTCCGTCTTCAACCACATATTTTCAAATCTAAACGGACTTTTCCCCCTTGTCGTTCCCCCTGCCTACAAGAGAATTGGACTGTGATCTGAAATAAGACGGGGTAAAATCCTTTGAATTCTACTCGTTTTAAAATATTGTTGGGAAGATTCCATGAATAATTTAGATACTAATATTACAAGGTATAAATTCTGGTTTTATTTGGATGGAAAATTAGCAAGCTCAGGGTAAACTACCCATTGTTTGCTTGTTGAGGGAAATTGTAAAGCATAAAATGATTAATAAATAAAGAAGAATGGAGGTATAGTTTCCTTGAAGTTATTAACAACCCCAACATTCACTAACCGAGTTTCTGTTGTTTTCCTACATTTCCCTGGCAACCAAACACTGTATACAAGCTTATATAATCACCACCATTTTTCTTTCTTTTGATTAAATTACCAATTGTCCCAAAGGCTTGAGTTATTGGGATATAGTGAATTTAATCATTTAACTACATACTTCTAACACTCCCCCTCACATGTGAGCCGAAAATACTTTTTAATAGATGAGGCCCAACACGTGAGAATTTAAATAGGAGGTAGAGTGGAGGAGACAAGGATCAAACTTAGGACCTCTCGCTCTAATACCATGTTAAACTATAAATTGTCCCAAAAGCTTAAACTATTGGGATATGGTGAATTTAATCATTTAACCCCATACTTCTAAGAAGGTCTAGCAAAAAAAATAAATATCAGCTATAACTCATCTCAATTCAACCAAACCTAGAGAGAAAAGTAAAACCTAAAAATTTACATTTTTGATTCTTCTCTCTACAATTATTTGCAATCAAGTAATGGGCCTTCCATAAATAAATAATAAAAAATAATAAATAAATAAAAAGTAATGGGCTTCATATTTAATCATGCTCCCAAAATACTTAACTTCTCAGCAACCAAAAAATATACAAAACCAATGTTTTTCCCCTTTTCCTTTTAATTTCCTCCACTCTCTTCCCAACCAAACATAAGCCTCACAAAAACAACTTACATAATCAAATTAAGCACAAAGTTTAACGTACATGCAAACACACACACATACAAAACATATTAGATATACACTACACACAAGTTACCATTTCATCAAATATATATATATATATATATATATTTAACAAGTTTCCATATTTAATCATACTTCCAACATCCTTAACTTTCTCACCACCCAAGAACATACATAAACATTCTGCCCCCAACCCTTTAATCTGCTCCCCTCTTACCAATCAAACCCAACCCCACCAAAAAAAAGTTTTCATTTTTCTTTCCTTTCCCTTTTATTTTCCTCCACTTTCTCACCAACCAAACACAACCCCACCAAAAAAAAAAATCAAAAAACACAAGTTAATCACAAAGTTAACTTACAAGCAAACCCACTAATACAAACATAAAATACATACACATATACACACTTACTACACATACACACTACAACATACATGTTTATTTATTTATAGAGGGAGAGAGAGAGAGAGACCTGTGGTGGGGTTGTAGAGAGACCAGAGCTTCTTCCTGAACTCAAGGTCCGCGAGGAGGATCCGAACCCAGACCCGGGTCTCGAACCCGAACTTTTTCTTCTTCGAGTGTAAAATGGAGCCGCCCATACCGGACACCAGTAGGACTGGGTCGAGGTCCGGACCGTCTTTGTCGTTGTCGGAGCTCCGGTGGTTTCCGAAGCACGGACATAGACACAGACCTCCGAACATTTTTCTGGTCCGACCCGGAATACAGAATTATTCGGGTTCAGGTTTTTCAGGACCGGTTCAGCGAACAGAGTTAACGAGTGATGGTTGTGTGTGCCGTTGCGCTCTCTCTCTCTCTCTGTGAGAGGTTTTAAAAAGAAAGAAAATATATATATATATATACCAAATAGGATTTGCACTTTGACCCTTGTTTTTTTCTTATTTTTATCCAAATTCTTTATTGTTTTTTTTTTTTTTTTTTATCAACAATCCTTCCTTCACATGTAAGAAATGATTGTTTTATAAAAATAAAAAAATTGTGAATATGTAAAATACTAGTCGCTAACCCGTGCGATACATGGAATAATTCAAAATAAGTTGTTAACAATTATTTTTATTGAAAGTAAGTAATTAACCTACTGAAAGAAATAAGTTTTTGTTGACATTTTTCCTTCAGAATAATTTAACTTAGAAGAGTAGGTGTTGCATTCCGTCAATGATCAATAGAATCTTTTTAAAAAAAAATCATACCCAACAGCTATATAAAATGGCCGAATCCCAATTACACTACCAAAAATAACCTATAGTTATATATATAAATTACATTCTCACTTTTTTGACTGACCACACATAAGTCATTATTAAAAAATAATAATAATAATAACGCAATGATACAAAAAGAGAGAGGGGGGGATGAAACATAAATTTGACATAGGCACCAGAAATTAATATCGAAAACTAAGAGCATACTCAGAAACTTCAAACTTCAAAGAGTCTCTCAAGTATATAGAGCCCCTAAAACAATTGGGGTAAAAAACCATTTTGAGAGCGGAATATATTCTTAGATCCCTTCATAAATTAAAATAAGGCAAAACTATAATATTGGTCCCTCAAGTTTACCCTATGTGCGCAATTGGTCCCTTAAGTTTGAAGTGTGCGCAATTAATCCCTCAAGTTTTCAAAATGAGCAATATAAGTTCTTTTATTAACTGTCATTAACGGTATTACTTATGTGTCTAACTAAATAATGACTTGACATTTTGTTTTAATGATGTGGCATATTTTTAATTAAAAAATTACAAACTAAAATTACACATGAGAAACATTATTTGCCAAATTAAAAAACTATTTTCTACCTATTGTAAACACCCAGCTACGGCCTTAAAAAAAAAAAAAAAAACAAACAAACACCTAGCCAACCACAAGACATAGAAGGGGAGAGATTTCATTGTTACGGAATAGACAGTTGAGCTTTGATGAAAGAGAAGGTTCTTCTTCTTTTTATGCTTCAAGTAGTACAATAAGTAGAGTTTTGAAAGGGAAGGCTCCTCTAAGATCCAATTCAAGCTTGCCTATAAGTATGCTAAATGGTATAGTTGGTGAGACCTATAAAAGCAACAGGACTGTGCTTGAAGTGCTGAGTTGGGTGCTGATTTAAATCATTGGGTGTATGGTAGCGTTGCAGGTTTGGAAAGGGTGACATAATAGCGTTGCCGTACAATAGCATTGCGTCGGCTGGGGCTTGTTGTTCCCTCTCTCCCTTTCTCTGTCTCGTGGCTAGGTGTTTTTTTTTTTTTTTAAGCTGTCATTGGGTGTTTACAATTGGTAGAAAATAGTTTTTTTAATTTGGTAAATAATGTTTCTCATGTGTAATTTTAATTTGTAATTTTTTAATTAAAAATATGCCACGTCATTAAAACAAAATGCCAAGTCATTGTTACGTTAGTCACGTAAGTAACACCGTTAATGACAGTTAGTAAAAGGACTTATATTGCTCATTTTGAAAACTTAAGGAACCAATTGCGCACGCTTCAAACTTGAGGGACCAATTGCGCACACAAGGTAAACTTGAGGGACCAATATTGTAGTTTCGCCTTAAAATAATAAATGAAATAAGCCTTTCATAGTCATCATTATTATATTTCCACAGAAACTATACATGATAATCACAATAACAAGCTACAAAATTTGTACTAAAATTATAAACTTTGACACTTTCAATGACGATAACTATCAAACTGGTAGCAGGAAAAATTAAATTTGAAACCATAATGGAGATTAAATTATAAGCTTACTATTTCAATCAAATTGAATAGAAGATTGGAATAATCTTTTAAAAAAAATAAAAAATAAAAAAAACCAAAATGTACCTCTCAAAATATGATTTTGAATAACATTTAGCACCAACTTAACAATAAATTAAGGATAATTAACATATAAAATTTAAATAGTAAAGTCATTTTGGAAATATCATATAGCCAAGTTTCAACCAATATAATCAAATCCAATGACGCCAACACATATTAGAAAATTCATATAAGGTTAGCACAAAATGTTGCTTAGATAAGCATATCAAAGCACTCTGCAAAATAGAAGTTTTAGCAAAGATGTGAAAAAGAATGGCTTACTAAATGGGCAGATAATGTCACCTACTTAGGATTATTAGGTTGAAACCAATTTGATCAACAGAACATTGTAGAATATAAAACATTGCAGAATAAAGCTGAAAGAAGCAATCTTTTTAAGCAGAATTTTTTAATGTTACGATGTGCTCATGCTCATTATATTGATCATATATTAATCGATTCCATTAATAAAATACCACAACTTATCAAACAAAAAAGTAATAACTTTTATGTAATTCTTTAGACTATCTTGTGTGTTTATTATATACAAAAAGGATTGATTGAAATGGTGAAAATTTCAACTGGGTTTCACACTACAAACAATGATGCATGTTTAAAAGTATAGAAACAAACACAATATACACACTCATATTAGATGTGTATTGTGCATATTTTGAAAGAGGAATTTTATCAAACAGCTAAACTGCATTCAACTGAGAAGCAAACCTTTTAAAGTCATATAAAATTTAAATAGTCAAGTCATTCTAAAAACATCATATAGCCAAGTTTCAACCAATATAATGAAGATACAATAGCTACTAAGAGGAATATACACCATAGTTAGCATCCAAGAGGGGCCTGTGGACTATTTACAAAATATTGTTTGTCCCTAGCTGCCAAAGTTTTTGCTAGTGCAAATTAGCACAAAGACAGTCACACATGAGAATTCGAGAGAGAACAAAGTGGATAGATGATGATCAAGCCATATAAGAGAAACTCATGCACAAACACAAACAATCAGAGCTCTAAAAGCCAAATATTTCAAAACCCATCACATGCACACCTAACCTTGATACCTTATCATTCACTTTTGAAGAAACCTCGTTCCTTGTCTTCATCTTCCTTACGTGGATTCCCACTTTGTCAGATTCTCTTCATCTTCTTTATGTGGATTCCCACTTTTGTCAGATTCTCTTATGGTTTCTTGATATATATTTTGAAATTTTAAAGATGAAAAACATATTAGATCAGTTAAACTCAAGACTTATTCAGATGCAAACAAAGATTAGCAACTCAAGTAAACTCAATGTAAGATCACAAAAACTATATATAATGTAAAACTGATGATAAATTTAAACGTTTGTGACAAATTTAATGCATCAGATACGTTGATAGTACACCAAGTTTCAACTTGTGTGTTTTTTCAAAATAATTGAAAGCCAGAAGGCAAAGAAGCAACTAGGAGAGGAATACCGGAGGCAGGGAAATGTGACCAATACCCAAATAGTGGAGAAGATACATGACTGGAGTGGAGACAAATAAGGCTAGCGTTTTAGGGTTTGAGAAAGGAGCAGAGTGAAGCGTGACTAAAAGATAGAAGAAAGAAGCAGATGACAAAAAGGGTTGCCGTGGATCTGATAGAAGAAAGTTTTATTACTTTTTTTTTTTTTTTAATATTGTGTTGACGTGGAAAATTGTGAGAGTTTCAAAGGTTTCAGTTATATATATATAGATATATATTAAGGTTTTCAACCCCTAATAAAGCATTCCAAGTTTAATTATCAGTTTGGTATTTAACTTCTATCATGTGTTTTAAAATGATTCTTAATTTTTTAAAACTTTTTTATTTTTATTTTTTAACATGTTCATGAGTCAATAATTGTCTTATTGTTAAGTGATAGATATAAAAATTTGTTGTAACAAATAAAGTAAAATAAAACACTTATATTTAAAATTTAAAAAAAAAACAAAACAAAACAAAACCTATTTAAAAAGTTACGTGGATACATGAAAGGATCTAGAATTGGGAATTTCAACCTCAAGAGGTTGATTTAGTGGTTTCTATGAGTTCATGATATCTATGAGATCTTGGATTCGAAACCTCTTGTTAGTATCTTGGGGCCACTCTCATGGGATTTCTCTTTGTAATAACATTGTGCATGTGAGATGGGAAGACTGCATACACCAGAAAGAATAATCAGATACTCAAAGAGATTTGGACACCCTTGTTTGTCAAAAAAACAAAAGAATTGGGGATTTCAAATCCTTAAACCCACTCGAGGCTTAACATAAAAAATTGGGGGTAGGGGTGAGATTAAGCTCATGTTTTTTGACAAATCATGTTAGAATTTAGTCCACTACAGACCACTTTCATTGGTAACTTTGTTCATTAGGGTCACCACCTATATAGTTACTCATATGACAACATATGTCCATATTTAAAGTTGTATTTTAATATATAACAATTTCGTAAGAGGGTTTTATGTTAAACATTCAAAAACTCTAAGAGGGTCACATAATTCACGGTTTATAGTGTATTTAAAATAATATTACAATAGTCAATACAAAGTGTTTTTTTTTTTCTTAAAAATAAAAAATGCATTTGGCGAAATGAAATATTCTATACACAATTAAAGTATAGGTGGGAGATGAAACATAAATAATGTGATAAAGAGACACCAAGGCATAAAAAGAAAGTGTGTGTATATATGTGTCATTGTTCAAAGCAAAATAAATTACAAGGTCAGACAAATTATACCTACAAGTCCTTTTCAAATTTTCACCAAAAAAAAAAAAATGCCTACATATTTAATTTAGCTATGCATGGAGTGTGATGGTTGTACCTAACCGCCAAATGGGTCAGAGTCATCTACATCCGGTGGATCAACAACCCAACCAATAACCAAAGAACATGTGCACAATTTGTACAAGATCATATTATATAAATCACATGGCGTTTGATATGTAGATAGAAGTTGTGTACTGTTTTTATGGGAAAAAAGGTTGATAGAAAAGGTATTAGATCTAGTCAAAAATGGAGTACGATAGTGGTGTGGTATCTGAGGCAGGATATCCTTGTGAAGCAGTCGTACAAAATCATATATCTATGGGGGTTGTTTGGCACTGTTGTTTAAACAACAGTTTTCAGTGTTTAAACAATAATAACATTTATGACATGTAATTCTATAACACTCATACATGTATGTCCACAACACTGAAAGCTAAACAACAATATTTAAACACTGCTACCAAATGGACTAGATTTTAGATTTGAATTTGGATGACGAGATGTTTTATCTTTTTCTTTTTTCCTTGTGAACATTTTTAGTTATCTATACTACTATAAATTTATACAGTTTTCCTAAAAATGACTTAAATCATTTTGTGTATAATTGTGTAAAATTTTAAGTCTGTTATGTTAACTGTATAAATTTACACTAACACTATTTATTTTGTTTTTAATTATTTATTCTTTTTTTACGTATCTCAAGAATGAGGAAAGAGAGTGAATGGAGGTTGTTATGTGTGAAAAAAGATAAATGATTAAAAAAATCAAGAAAGCTTGATATTTTAATAAAATGTAATTTAAAATAAATAATTTGATGTGGGATGTTTTGAAAAGTGAGTGTAAGGGGCCTAGAAATAAGACACTAAGAGTTAAAAGCGAAACTTAGGTTTATTTCGACTTTATACAACTAATTTGTAGAGTATAGGAATGTATATTAGTTAATCTTAAGGTCAAGTTTGATAAATAAGTGCAACAGGGAAATTACAACTCAAAGGGAAATCAAGAAGTTAAGTTCAAGCTCTTCCTTAAGAATGCCTGAGGATATGTATAATATAGTTAATATTTAGGTAACAATGCGCAGGGAGCTACAATACTTTTCTCTTTCTATTCCTGTTATAATTTGATTTCCCTTCCCCCTTTCATTTGGCTTTCCATGCCCTTATATACCAATATTAAATGCATCCTTGCCCTCCATCTGGATGGTTGAGGATCCTCCTTTAGATACTTATCCCATCGAGGCAGTGTTGGTGGCTTAGATATGCTTGGTAAGCTATAAGAATACTGTTTAGGGGTCATTTCCCCATTAATGTAGCTAGCTAAGCTGGTGCAAAGCATTGAATGTGGAGGTGAGAGGTGTTTCCTTTAGGAAACTTCCTTCCTTCACCCATGCATGTCTTGTACTCTTCGTTTGTCATCTTCTCCCTTATCCTTGACTTTTTGAGGTACTAGCTGTCATTTGGTCCCTTAGTCCTCCATGGGTAAGTGTAATCCTCGGGGTATGGTTGCGTTTCTTTGCTTGGGCTGGTAAGTTTATCTTCGAGTAAGGTACCCCAATCCTCGGCCCTCCCACAATAGCCCCCGAAAACCTTGTTCTTTTGAGACATCCTGAGAGTAAGGTTTTAAGGTTTTAGTAGAAGGTGGGAGTGTTGTCACGCGAAAAATGTGTTTTCACATGGGAATGTCATTTCACCTGTCTTTTGAGCATTCCTGATGCTTCAGAATCCACGACGCTATAGTTATTGCATCAGGCGGCTGCTTGTCTCTTCACGTTCTATGGTGCGATGATGATCCAATGGTCTAGATTCTTTGGGATTAATGAGCGGGAAATTTACCACTCATTTCCCACCCCTAAAAAGGGAGGATGGGGATAATTTTCTCCCATTTTTATGCTTTTGTGATTTACCTTTGAAGTAGCTGCTAGGGAGACTTCCTTCCAGAGCTCGTAAGTGCCTTTAGCCTCCTACCCCACTTTTGTAGAATTTCTCCCTTCAATTTTCATTTTTGCTTAATAGGATAGCATGGGTAGGTTCGCCAAGCTGGTTAATACACCCGAGGGTATGTGTGATACCCCAATTTGATTGATTGTGTGATATGTGTGGGTGTGTGATGAGTCCCACATCGGGTATTTACTGGGTTAAACTGGGCTTTATTAACAACTATAAGGAGCTTCAATTGTGACTAGTCCTTTTGAAGTATAGCGCAGATGTGGCTAGCGCTTTTCCTTGGGTCGTTACATATGGTATCAGAGCCGGCCCGGTAACCCCGTCTGGGCTCAGAGCACTACCCCACAAAGTGGGCCCTAACGAGGACGTTAGGGATTTAAGTGGGGGAGATTGTGATACCCCAATTTGATTGATTGTGTGATGTGTGTGGGTGTGTAATGAGTCCCACATCGGGTATTTACTGGGTTGAACTGGGCTTTATTAACAACTACAAGGAGCTTCAATTGTGACTAATCCTTTTGAGGTACAGTGCAGATGTGGCTAGCGCTTTTCCTTGAGTCGTTACAGTATGGCTACCTTTAAGGCCAAGTATAGGATCCACGAGGACGTAGAAATACAATACTATGAGTTAGGAGAATGGCATGTGAGGAGACCTATCGATGCAATAGTTATCCCCATGATTGCCTTTATCGAGGGTGGGATGGAGATTCCCATGGGTAAAGTGACGAGGGATTTTCTCATCAACTTTAGGCTTTTCTACCACCCAATGTTCTCCCAACCTTTTTAGAGTCCTCGGCAGTGTAGATATGTTATACTGAAAAATAGGAACCCACCTAACCCATCACGACATAAACTAGGTTTACAACTGCCAAAGAGGGAAGGATATGGGCTACTATTTTAAGTGTAAGGTTCCAGCCATTAGATTAATCTCTTGTATTCCCAAGACCAATAAGGGTATGGACGAAGATTTTCTCATCATCTCGGGTGAATGACATGATGGTTTGCATTGCCCTACCCAAGATGGGGAACCAGGTGGGGTGCCCCAGGACTTAGTATAATCAGAGTACCCCCTCCCTTTCCTTTGGTTTTTCTTACCTTCTATTTTGTTTTTCTTGTACTTCAATTTTCTTCTATTTTTCTGACACATTTTTTTATTATTACAGATGAATTCCATACCGCTCCGAATCTCAATCTGGTGAATTTTAAGGACCTCAATAGGATTTTGAAGTCCGAAATTTTCCTCCACCGGGATGGACAGCTTCGAGCCGTTCACGTGATCCTCAAGTTCACACCAATTTCCAAATGCTTCCAGTCCTTGAAGCATGTGATCAATGCCAAAGATCCAAGGCTTGCACTAATTGACGTGGCTGTTCCTAGATTCTTGACTGAGCCTCCATACCAGGTCTTTAGGACGCCGAACTATCCGATCAGCTTGTGGCCAGACTTCTTTACCCCTAAGAAGAGACAATCCCTTCTAACGAGGAGCAGGAGGAACCAGCCTCGGAGCCTACTCATGTTGATACGGAGAAATACTTTGAAGTGTTCAACCAAGTTGATATTGGCGAATCCTTTGAGTCTAGTTCTTAGCCCCAAGTTACCGTTCAAATCAATACTAACCAAGAGGCTGTTGATATTCCAGAGGGGATAGTGCTCGAAGAGAAGACTCTTGATTTGATGACCCTGTTAACGGCTTATACTGAGGAGAATTCTCCTGCAGTGCCAGTCATTCTGAGGCCGCCTACGCCTGTCCCCCCTCTCCCTTCCCCTTTTAAGGCTGCCAAGAAGAAGAGAAAAAGAAGGAAGCACTTGGGGAAGGAGAGCTCTGAAGAGGGAGAAATACCACCAACCTCCCAACAAGAACCTTCTAAAGAGCCTAGACTTACAAGGGTTCAGCAGAAGAAGGGCCCTTTCGAGGGGGCAGGCAGCACCGTTGAGGGGGAGGAGCGTGCTAATGTCCCTTTTTGGAACCCCGCTTTTGTGCTAAGCATGAGGATGCCCTCACGTCCAATGCTACTCTAAGAGATGCTCAAAAAGGTAGATCCGGGCTAGTCTAACCTCAGCTAAAGAGCAGATCAAGCTCTAATTGATGGAGCTGGAGGGCAAAGATGTCGAAAAGGCTAAGGCCGAGCAAACTGTGTATGATGCTGGCATGAACAAGACCGTCAAGTGCCTAACTGCCCAACTAAGAGACGTTGCTCGGGCTTTTTGCCACAAGGTATGGGGAGAGGCTCTCAATGCTGTGAGGGTAGATGCCAATTCGAAGCTGAGGGGGCCTTCTAATGTTTACTATCCCCCAGCTCTTCGGATTACTCCTAACCCCTCTCCGCAGGTGTCCAACTCGGTGCCTTCATCCTCGGTGCCTCCATCCTCTAAGCCTTCCTCTAAGAAAGAGAAGAAAGACATAATCCAAGTAGTAGAGGTGGAGTCAGAGGAGGTTAAAGCAAAAGAGCAGCCCAAGGGGAAAGGCAAAGGAAAAGAGAAGAAGACTGCTGAGTAGACCTGCTAATTCTAAACTTAGGCAGATTTTGTGATAGTCTAACTTGTAATAGGCTAGTTTTAATAGTTAGCCCTTCTTCTTCCTCTGTCCTTTTCTTTATCCTTCTTGTGAAGATGTCGCTGGACTAAATGAATAGAAAAAGCTTTTGAATTTCATATTTCATATCTCATATTTCATCTATTATCTTGTTTTAATTGTGTATTTACTCTTTGCCTTGAAGCCTTTAGCATATTTTGTTTACTTAATTCCATTTTCTTTTTGCAAATGCCACTTTGATTGAGACATGTGACTCGAGGAGTGATAAGTAGCCGAGGTCTCGTATAACACTTAACCAATTATATAAAGAGTTAATTTACCCAAGGCATGTGACCCAATGAGTCAAACATGGCCAGAGTTCTGTTTAACACTTAACCAATTTCAATAAGAGTTAATTTACCCAAGGAAAATGACCTGAGGAGTTAAACATGATCGAGGTTCTGTTTAACACTTAACCAATCTCAATAAGAGTTAATTTACCCAAGGCATGTGACCCGAGGAGTCGAACATAGCTGAGGTTCTGTTTAACACTTAACCAATTTCAATACAACATAAGATAAAGTGTTTAACCATAGAGAATGATCACTGAATAACAAACAAAAAGTTGAAAGAAATCCAAAATCTCATTAATTATAATATTTACACAAATTATTTACATTCCATGGCTAAGGAACACTGATTTCGTCCAAGTCCTCTAATAGATAAGCTCTTACTCCTACTACTAACGTAACACAATAGGGTTCCTCCTAATTAGATCCAAGCTTTCCCCAAGCCGGATTCCTAGTATTTCTCATGACTTTCCTTAAAACCAAGTCCCCTGGTAGAAATGTTCTTGATCTTGTGTTCTTGTCATATCCCTACCTTAACTTTTGTTGATAGTGAGCTAATTTCACGTGGCAAGCTCCCTTTTTTCCTCGGCTAGGTCCAAACTAGCACATACGAGTTGCTCATTTTTTCTACTATCAAACTGATCCATTTTCATCATCGGGAAACTTGCTTTTAATGGAATGACTGCTTCGGAGCCACAAGTCATCAAGAAGGGCATTTCCCTAGTGGACAGCCTCAGGGTGGTGCGGTACGCCAAGAGGACGTGGTGCAACTCATCCACCCATTTTCCCTTCGTTTCATCTAGCCTTTTCTTTAGCCCGTCTACAATGACTTTACTAGTAGCTTTAGCTTGTCCGTTGCTTTGAGGGCACGCCGGGGTAAAAAATCTATTCCTTATACCCAACTCTCCACAATATCTTTTGAAAGTCTTACTATCAAACTGGAGTCTGTTGTCAGATATGAGAGCATGGGGCACCTCGAACTAAGTGACAATATTCCTCTAGACAAAATTTTTTATGTCTTGATCCCGTATAACTGCAAAGGGCTTTGCTTCGACCCACATAGTAAAGTAATCTATCCCAACAAGGAGCTATCTTCGGTTGCTTGTTGCTCTCAGGAAAAGCCCGAAATGCCACAGATTAGAGAGAGGGTTTAGAGTCCTCTCGGGTTGATGAAAGTTTGGTGCATACCTCTAGCACTAATCACATTTCCTCACATAATCTTAAGCAATTTTCTGCATGCTAGGCCACTAATATCCTTGTGTGAGGGCCTTGTGTGCCAAGGATCTTCCCCCCGTATGACCACCATAGATTCCTTTATGCAACTCCTCTAGTAGTACTTCAACAGCTTCAAGATGTACACAAAGCAAGTAAGGTCCTGCATACGACCGCCTATACAACTTTTGCTCTTTTGAGAGCCAATACTAGGGTGCTTTTCTTCGGACCTACTTGGCCTCGGCTTTGCCCTTAGGTAGAGCTCCTTCCTTCAAAAATGATACAAGAGGGTCCATCTAACTCGGACCGACATATATCGAGTGTACTTGAATTGGAGCCCGATCTTCCCAGCCCAGCATCTTTAAATCCTCCACCATGATGAATCGTGGCAAAACCCTTCCCAAGGATGTGGCTAAAGTAGCTAGAGAGTCAGCATGAGAGTTTCTGCTTCGTGGTATTTGCTCTAAGGAATAGTCTTGGAAGCTTGCTTGTAGCTGCTTAACCTGACCTAGATACCATTGCATCCTTTGGTCCTTTGCCTCGAACTCCCTTAATACTTGTCCTACGACAAGCTTTGAATTATGAATACTTTCACTACTTTACCTCTAAGCTTCTTAATAGCTTCCAATTTGGCCCGAAGGGCTTCATACTCAACTTCGTTGTTGTGGCCGAGAAGGCCAGTCTCAATGACTTCTTTATGGTTATACTCTCGGGAGATATGATGAAAATCCCGACCCCTGATCCTTTTTGGTTGGCTACCCCATCAATATACAACTCTCAAGACAAGGGCGACGGTGCTTGTACTATCATGATATTTTTATTGAAGTCACACTTTTGCTTGGGGCTCTCCAATAATTTATTTTAGTGGCAACTAAATTAGCTAGGATTTGTCATTTGACCACAATCCGCAGTTGGTATTTTATATCAAATGCTCTGAGCATGGTACCCCACTTTACTATCCTACTTGTATAATCAGATTTTTGAATGAGGGCCTGCAAAGGAAGTTGGGTGGGGACGACTATTGTATGTGCTTGGAAGTAATAGGGAAGCTTCTTGGTAGCGTGTACGATAGCTAAAATAGCTTTCTCCAAAGGCAGGTATCGGGTCTCTGCCTCCTGTAGGGATTTACTTACATAATATACGGATTTTTGTACCCTTAAATCTACTCATATAAGAACCAAACTTACGGCGTGATCTGTAATTGCAATATATGCATATAAAACTTCCTCTTTCTCAGGTCGAGACAGGATGGGTGGATTGGCTAGGTACTCCTTCAAATCCCGGAATGCCTGATCACACTTTTCCGACCAGGAAAAATCCTTCCACTTGTGAAGCAACTGAAAGAATGGTCTACACTGATCCACCAACAGAGAAATGAATCTATTCAAGGTCGTGGTCATTCCTGTCAGGTGCTGTACCTCCTTGGGATTCCGTGGTGAGTGTAAGTCGTTGATCGCTTTAATCTAGTCAGGATTCACTTCAATCCCCCGATGAGTGATCATATATCTCAACAAATTTCCTGATCCAACACCAAATGAGAATTTTGAGGCATTCAAGTGCAGCTTATGCTTTCAAAGGAGAAAGAAGACCTCATCCAAATCCTACAAGTGTTTTGACTCAAATTTGCTTTTTAGTACCATATCATCAATGTAAGTGTGAGACCGCACCCCCGGCTCGTTTTTGGTAGTGTTTGGCTAAATCCACGTGAATGGGTGGAATTGTGTTATTGCCTCTCAAAATGGAGGTTCGACTGATTATATCTTCCCTTTTAAATTAAGGGTTTTACAATGGAGTTGCCACTTATTTAATTATTGAAAAGAAAATAAGAAAGCCTTAATTTAAAGATTCATCATTTTATTAATTTGAAATTGAATGTACATTGATCATAGGAAATTACATGGTTTTGATCTTAGATACAATCTAAGATAAAGTACATGACTTTATTTCCTAGTTACAATCTAGAAATTAACAATTACAAGGATAAGCATTGATTTATCAACTCTTGATCTAAGCTCAAAGATTATATTACAAGGTGGGAAGGTGTTAGGCACCCACCTTACCCGGTGAAACCGGTCTTCTAGATTATGGTCGCCAACATTCATATCATATCATCCAATATGTTTTCAATCAATTTGCATGTTGAATTTAATGTGTGTGCTTGTGATAAACCCTAATTCAATTTATTAAGTATTTCATTTGGATTGAAAAATAAATTCTAGTAAATATGTGTAGATGATGATATTCTAGATTCAAGGATTTGAGAGAATTATGAAATAAACATGTTTTTCATATTTTTGTCGTGGATTTAAGATCAATACTAGTATTATGTATGAACATGTGATGAACAACCAAGAACATATAAAGAACACATATGAACATTTAAGAACATTCAAACATATTCAAGGAATTTAAATTAACATTAGCATGCTTTAATCCTAATCTCATCATAATAATATAAAAAAAACAAATTAGGGAAAGGGATTATATCTGCATGTAAGATCCACACGGTGGAGGAGGAGGCTTTTGATAGAGATCCTAAAGGTAGAGTAGAAAAGAAGAACTAGGAGAGGGAGAGTGAGTCTCACTCAATACCTTGAGTTTCAAAAAAACAAAATATGACAAGACTACTCTACTTCACTAGAACCCAAGAGAGGAGAAGAGAGAGGGGTTTTTGTGTGCTTTGGAATGGAGGAGAGGGGGGGGGGTTTATATAGTAGTGGTGGAAAAAATATAAATGGAAGATCATTTAATGAGGGTTGACAAAGGATCAAAAAGAATCATTAACCCAGACCTTATTTTAGACTTTGGGGAAATCTGGTGTATTAAATGTAGATGTTAGTGAGAGTGAGGAGCAAGCAAAATTCGGTTTTCCCGTAACTACTATAATAGTTTGTAGAGCCAAATATTTTGAGAGATAACAACAAAATGGTGAGCAAAGGTCATTTGTTAGAAAATAATTTCAGCACAATTAATATTAATAGGTCCCAAATTGATTTCCAATTAACATTAATAGGCTCCAATCACTCATATTTCAGACTTAATTAGTTCCAAAATAACCCAAATTAAAAAAATAATTGCACAAATTACTCATTGAATAATTAATGTTTGACTATCTAATTAATTAAGTATATGCAACCTTACTATAAAATGTAATCCTAACCAATCAAATTATGACACGTCATTAATCTCAAATTGATTATAATTATAACCAATTGGAATCAATTGTTCATAATCACATATAGTTGGACTTAATTTGTGATGTGCATCTTGACCATTAAAACTTGATTTGATGATAACTTTCAATCTAATGATCTGATTAGGGCTTATGACCAGTCGATTTGATCGTTATAACATCAAGATCATTTTGGTAAAATGAGATTAAAAATCTAATGTCCAAAATTAAGATTCATATTTCCAATGTAAAATTACCCTTTTACCTTCCATGTAAGGTTAAATGTGGGTTGTAAAATGGGGTATCAATAGTAAGCCTTAACATTCCTCCCCAACTGGGTTTCGAACATTCTGGTCACTATTCTTTGGTAGGTAGAGCCTGTGTTCTACAGTCCGAAGGGAATCACTCAATAATGATAGTTTCCTGTTGGGGTTAGGAATGTGGTCTTTTCCTAGTCAAGCAGTGCTAGGGGGATCTAATGGTATCCTTGGAAAACATTCAAAAAACTCATTCGAGGATGGCCAAACATGGCATCCACCAACTGGTCTATTCTCGGGACTAGGAAAGGGTCTTTAGGGCATGCCTTATTTAGGTCTATGAAATCAACACAAACTCTCCACTTTCCTGACTTCTTCTTCACAACCACAGTATTGGCCAGCCATTTAGGATAAAAAGCCTTCTTGATCGCCCCAACCTGTTTAAGCTTGTTGACTTCTTCTCTTACTACTTTTGCATGCTCGTTAGAAGAGCGCCGAGGTTGCTGCTTCCTTGGTTTTGCCTTGGGATTCACATTCAAATAATGATATATGAACTCTGGGTCAACTCCTAGGTCCTCATATGTGCTCTAGGCAAAAACATCTATGTTTTGCTTCAAAAATGTTATCAGCTCTTCCTTTTCACACGGGAGTAATTGTGCTTCCACCTGGAAATATTTCTCGGGGTCTTCCCTGATGACCACCTGGTCTAGGTCCTCGCATGGTGCTTTGGTGCTCTTCCCCTTACTCAAGGCCCCTGAAACCCCAAAAGTTGACTGCTATGCGTCTCGGCTCTCATCGGGGGGACTTAGCTGCAGTGCTTGGTGCCTGGCCGCTGCTATCAAATATTGCCTAGCCATGGTTTGACATCCTATCAATTCCGTCCCTCAATCAGGTATTTGACCTTTTGATGTAACGTTGATGAGCCTCATTGCATGGAGCCAAGGCCGAGTTAATATAGCCGTGTAAGGGGAATAGACATCCACGATGACAAAACTTACTTCCACCACTTCATCACCAGTTTGTATAGGTAGCTTAATCATCCCCTTGGGGACCACAGTCCTCCCATCGAAACCTACGAGAGGGGAATTATACTTATCTAGATCCTCAAGCTTCAACCCTAGTTCTTAGTAAAGATTAGGGTACATGATCTCAACTCCACTTCCTTGATCCACCATGATTCTCTTGACATAAAATCCTCCAATCCGCAATGTAACCACTAAGGTGTCATGATGGGGCTGGGTCGTACCCAACTTGTCTTGCTTTGAAAATCCAAGGACTTGGTCTAGCTTCATCTTTGCTCTTTTAAAAGCATTTTCTTCCTCTTCTTTCTCGGAATGCTGGGAAATGGTTAGCACTAATGTCGACGAGGCAATTTGCCTATTTGGGTTGGCGAAGATGACATGTATAGTCCCCAATGGTAGGCGTGGCGCTATCTCTCTTTGATACCCCTGGCTTGATGCTTCTCCTTGACTAGAAGTTGAATGTGTAAATTGATTAAGCTTCCCAAACTTCACCAATTGACCCAAGAAATCACAGAGAGTCCTACAATCCTTGGTTATGTGTCCTCGATCTTGATGATACTGACAGTACAAATTTTGATTTTGTTTGGTGGGGTCCCTACCCATTTTATTAGGCCACTTGAAGTAAGACTCGTTCTTAATTTTTCCAACACCTGATATATAGGCACTTTGAATATCGAATTCACCACCGGAGTACTAATTTGTAGTGCTTGGTTGTAAAAATCCCTCCTTGGTCAGTTGGAGCCGAACTTATCAAGCTGATGATCTCTTTGCTCGGGAGCGAAGGCTTTTGCTTTGCCTTTGGCCTGAGTTTGGTCATCCTCGACCCTTTTGTGCTCTTCGATGCGGTCCATCAGCTAATGCATACTTCGAGCTAGCTTTATGGTTAGAGATTTTCTTAAATCAGAATTTGTGGGAAGCCCCACCTTAAAAGTCCTGACGGCCATATCCTCAAAATCACTATTTATTTCATTAAATAGCTCCCTATACCTATCAGAGTAGGTATTCAGGGTTTCCCCTTCCCTTACTGCCATTGAAAGGAGAGCATCTAGAGGCTTGGGGATTCCACTGCAGGTAAAGAATCTGGCCCCAAAAGCTCTGGTAAGCTCTTCGAATGAATCTACCGAGCCCTCCTCCAACCCATTAAACCATCTCATGGCAACATGCTTGAGACTGGAAGGAAACGCCTTGCATATGAGGGCTTCATTCCTCATATGAGGGCTTCATTCCTCGTATGAATGGCCATTCTTTGGTTGAATTGGCTAACATGTTCCTTGAGGTCTAACTTTCCATTGTATATTGTAAAGATGGGCTGTGTAAACCACCAAGGGAGCTTCATCCTTTCTATCCAGCGGGTGAAGGGAGATTTGGAGATTTGGCGCAACGCCTGACTCATGGCATTTCTCCCCTTGTCCTTTCTACACCTCCACTATACTTCTCGAGATGATTGAGGTGACTTGGTATCATATTCGGTTGGAGGAGTTCTTAGACCTCCTTTGATAACTTCGCTCTTTTGAGCTTGAACCTGGACAA
Organism: Quercus lobata; assembly: GCF_001633185.2. Classification (NCBI taxonomy): domain Eukaryota; kingdom Viridiplantae; phylum Streptophyta; class Magnoliopsida; order Fagales; family Fagaceae; genus Quercus; species Quercus lobata. The sequence goes on from NC_044904.1 coordinate 47,910,617, forward strand.
GTAGTTGGGGTTTTGTTTCGCCAGTCATTTCCTCAACGTCAAAGTTTCCTTCGCAAATGATTCGCCTCCCTCCTATGGCTATGAGTCTCCTGTTTGCTGGATAAATGGCTTCGTGGCCTTGAATGACTACGGCTATTGTAAGTAGAGTATATAGGTCTGGAATGCACGGGTTCAGCCCAAAACTCATGATCCCTGCGGTTTTCTAAATTGACAAATTGATCTTGGCACCAAGAACTTACAGACTCTTCTTTATTTTCCATATTTCCAATCAATATATTAATCAAACTAAGCGTGGAAGAAGACTAAGTGAAGATTTCCCACAAACGATGCCAATTATAGAGGGCCTGAAAATAAGACACTAAGAGTTAAGGGCAAAACTTAGGTTTATTTCGACTCGATACAACTAATTTGTAGAGTATGAGAATGTATATAAGTAAATCTTGAGGTCAGGTTTGATTAATAAGTGCAACAGGGAAATTACAACTCAAAGGTAAATCAAGAAGTTAAGTTCACACTTTTCCTCGGGAATGCCCGAGGATATGTATAATATAGTTAATATTTAGGAAACAATGCTCTGGGAGCTACAGTTCTTTTCTCTCTATATTCCTATTATAATTTGATTTCCTCGTCCCCCTTCATTTGGCTTTTCATGCCCTTATATACCAATGCTGAATGCATTCTTGCCCTCCATCTGGATGGTCGAGGATCCTCCTTTGGATACATGTCCCATCGAGGCAGTGCTGGTGGCTGAGATATGCTTGGTAGGCTATAAGAACACTATTCAATGGTCATTTCCCCATTAATGCAGCCAATTAAATTGGTGCAGAGTATTGAATGTGGAGGTGGGAAGTGTCTTATTTAGGAAACTTCCTTCTCCACCCCTGCATGTCTTGTACTCTTCATTTGTCATCTTCTCCCTTATCCTCGGCTTTTCAAGGAGCCAGTTGCCATTTGGTCCCTTAGTTCTCCTTAGGTAAGTGTGATCCTTGGGGTCTGGTTACGTTTCTTTGCTTGGGCTAGTAAGTTTATCTTCAGGTAGGGTATCTCGGTCCTCGGCCCTCCCACAGTAACTATGTAAAATAGAAAAAGTAAGTTCTTATGCTAAAATATACCGAAATATTTTCACGAGCTTATGCAAATACTCTTACAATTTTCACTCTTTATATATATATATATATATATATCATTTATATTTTTTTTCTTTTATGAACAAGTATCATTTATACTATGTCCCTTCTATCATGATCTTTCAAATTTTCATGTTAAACTATTTAAAAACATTTTTTAAAAAATTATTTAAACAACATCATTTTTGTGTGGATTAATGGTAAGATTTTAATGAATTTTGACCGAATGTGTCCAATGACATTGTAATGCTCAATTGTATAATTTAAAATTTTTAAAATTAAATCATTGATTTAAAAGCAAACTCAAATTTAGAGGATGTAAAAAAATTTTTTTGTATAATTTGTCACATTAATTTTTTTTTTTTAATCTAAAAATGATATATGATCCAATCAACTAACGAATTTTGCTGATACCACCGCACACCCTTGGTGCGATGGTCACTCTATAAGTATAAGTGCTTGTAGGATGTGGGGGTTAAGGACCAGGGTTCAAGTTTCCAAGAGGGAGCTTCACACACATATATACTTAGATTAAGTTAAAGTAGAAATTCTATTTTGTAACTTAAAAAAAAAAAAAAAAACTAATTTTACAGATTTAATCTAAAAATGATATATGATTCCTCCATCATATTTATATAAACTTCTCATTTCTTCCTTATTCTCTTATTATTGAATATAAAAAAATTTAAAGTACATTTTTGTATTTCTAAAATCCAATATATAAATTTATTTATTTTTTCTTAAATTTAAAATTTTTAATTTAAATCCCCGAAAGTTTTGAAAATATCATTTTATTGTTTTCATTCAATTATCACATATGGTATTCATAATGTTGGTGTGACAAATTAAAATTTTGACATCTATATATCATATCATATACTATATATAATAGCAGAAACTGAGAGAAAGTTGATTCCTACAATTAAGGAGGTGCTGCCATATAGGAAAAATGTCCATCTAAAATTCAGCCACGTATAAGTTAAAAAGTGATAAATTACATTGTTTCACTACATAAAAACACTGTTTAAGAGCCCTCTTGGTATAAAAGGAAACTAACCGCTTAAAAAAATAAAAAGAAAGATTGCTACACGGAGAAAGGAGAAAGAGAGATCGATAGAAAAGAGAGACAGAGAAATAGAGAGATAAAGATAGAGGGAAGGGTGCTACCCAAATCTTCTGCCATCACCGTAAGCCTCCACTCACTACTCGACTATCGGAATCGCTACTGATAAAGTTCTGTTTTAAATTTAAAAATTTAGGGCTTTTGGTTTATATTTAGAGAATCAATTGGGTGTTAATTATGATTTAGATGGGTATTTTAGGTTAGATTTGGTTTTGATTAAGGGATACCGATAGGCCCAATAAATACCATTGTCCAGACAAGCCCATTAAGTACCATCGTCCACCCAAACCTAGCATGGATGATGGTAGAAGCACCATAAAAAGGAACATTTAATACCTCGGACGATTACAAATCAGCCAAGAAGACCGTTGGAGACTCATCACAGCCTACATTGAATGAGCCCAGAAGCATTACAAAGGAGGCACTTATGCCACCATAAATAGGGTACAACAGCTAGAAGAAAAAGGTATATATATAAGATACACTTTAGAACTAAATAAGGTACATACACACGCTGAAACACTGGTAATTTCTTTATTCACTCTAGCTCTTATAAGCCCTCTATGCCAATTCCATTAACTGACTTTACCATCAGAGACTCTGTGGCTGGCACTATACCAGTAACCACTCAGAGAGGATTCCATTCTTAACCTTGCAGGTACAAAGACGAAGCCTGTGCTGACCTATTTGGACAAACCTACTTGACTGACGATCTCGACATCATCAGTTTGGCACTGTTTGTGGGAACCTCAATTTCGTACTTAGGTTTGAAAGCATAGTTCCATTCAACTCTAAGGTCCAAATGGAGTCTGGCATGCCTCAAGACTCTGCAGCATTAGCCCTACAAATCCAAACACTCACAGCCAGCGTAGAGGAACTCATAAGGCAGAACTAAGAGATGAGATTACAGCTTTAACAGGAAGATAATCACTCCGGGACCAACCAGAATGGCAATGGAGACAGCCAAAGAAGGAACAACCACCGTCGACCAACTACCTCTGAGGGGGCGAACTCAGACCTCCTCAGGGAAATGAGAAAGGAAATGGATGAGTTGAAAAGTGCAATAAGGGAAAAAACAAATCAAAGCTTAGACAGGATAGTCAGGAGGACGGACTCGCCATTAACAACTAGAATCTTGGAATGCGCAATGCCTTCAAAGTTTTGTCTCCCACAGCTTGAGTTGTTCGATAGTCTGAAAGATCCTTTAGACCACCTTAACACCTTTAAGATAACTCGGGGTATTCAATAGCCCCCTAACGAGATACTGTGCCGTTCTTTCCCCACCACTCTTAAGGGAGTAGCATGAGAGTGGTTCACTAAGCTACCTACATCGTCTATCAACAACTTCGAGCCATTGGGCAGTTCCTTTTTACGCCATTTCATCAATGGACAATGCCTAAAAAGGTCGGCAGACCACTTGCTCACCATCAAGCAAGGGGAGAAGGAGACCCTGAGGTCATATGTGAAGCGTTTCACCAGAGAAACCTTGGAGGTAGATGAAGCAGATGACAAAGTGCAGCTGACAACCTTCAAGGCTGGATTGAAGTCCAGAGAGTTCGTGGTTGCATTCGTGAAAAGCCCTCTTTAGACGGTGGCAGAAATGCTCTTGAAAGCGCAAAAGTATATGAATGCCGAAGATGCCCTAGCAGCAATAATGGATGAGAAGAAGCCCAGGGAGAGGGAAGGAAAAGGAGAAGATCGGAGGGGACGAAAAAGAGAAAGAGGAGACTATCAGGGTACCGACGAAAATAAGCGAAAGGATGATAAAACCCCTTAGTATGCATGTTGACAAAATTTTGACGCAGATTTAAGACGAACATTACCTTAAATGGCCAAGGCCGTTGCACACCTCACTTAATGTGCGTGATAAGAAGAAATACTGCCATTTCCATAAGGACCACAGCCATTACACTAAAGATTCCAAAGACCTGAAGGAGTAGATAGAAGAACTCATTTGGAAGGGGAAGCTCCAGAAATTTGTGAAGAAAGGGGAATCCAGCAGATTTAGAAGTGATAACAAGGAGAGGCATGAAGACGTTCTGAGGGACGAGGACAACGCGTTCAACCATCCATAGAGCGTGATAGGAGAAATAAAAACAATCATGGGAGGATCGTCCACAGATGGGTCTTTCAAATCCCTCAAGAAGTCACAATAGAGGCAAGTAAACAGCATCCATAGGATACCACCCCTTAAGCAGAGAAGGACAGACAGGAACATCCTATTTTTAGAAGAAGATGCCAAAGGTGTGAAACAGCCACATGACAACCCCTTGATTATCATGCTCATGATAGAAGGGTAAAACACTAGAAGAATCCTTATAAACAACAATAGCTCTGTAGACATTATCTACCTCTCCGCTTTTCAACAGTTGAAGGTAGATCTCAAAAGGTTACGGCCTTTTAAGTCCCCCCTCCTCAGCTTCAGTGGAAATCAAGTGTACCCCAAAGGTATAGTGACATTGACAATCATGATGGGATCTTACCCTCAACAGTTAACTCGTCAGCTCGACTTCCTGGTGGTAGACTGCCCTTCCTTGTACAACGTAATAATTGGAAGGCCCACACTCAACCGCTGGAAGGTAGCCACGTCCACCTACTACCTGAAGGAAAAATTTCCAACAGAGAATGGTGTGGGCGAAGTGAAGGGAGATCAAGTGCTGGCCAGGGAATGCTACCAAGCGGTGTTAGCCGCAAAGGAGAACCATACATGGATGATCGAGGAAAAGAAAGAAGAAAAAGTGGAAGCCTTGGAAATTGTGGAGCTGGTAGACGGGGAACTAACGAAGACCATAAGGATAGGGATGACTTTGAGTGAAGAGATGAAGAGAAGGCTAGTCCAATTCCTTAAAGGCAATTTGGAAGTTTTCGCATAGAGTCACGAGGATATGCCAGACATAGCAACTGAGGTTATCCAACACTAATTGAATGTATATCCCCAGAGGAAGCCCTTCCAGCAGAAGTGGTGAGTCTTTGCCCCTAAACAAAACAAAGCAATCATGGACGAGGTAAACAAATTGCTGGCAGCAAACTTTATTTGCGAGGTCTACTATCCAGACTGGCTGGCCAATGTCGTCCTGGTGAAGAAGGTAAATGGGAAGTGGAGGATGTGTGTAGACTTCACAGACCTAAATAAGACTTGCCCGAAAGACAGTTTCCCCCCGCCAAAAATAGATTAACTTATGGATTCCACGGCAGGATACAAGCTCCTTATATTCATGGATGCTTTCTCAAGATACAACCAAATTAAGATATTAGAAGAAGACCATGAGAAGATTGCTTTCATCACAACTTAGGGGCTCTACTGCTACAAGGTAATGCTCTTCAGACTAAAAAATGCAAGAGCAACCTACCAAAGGTTAGTCAACAAAATTTTCAGTAAGCAGAACGGGAGAAACATGGAGGTATACGTAGATGACATGCTCGTCAAGAGCAAAGAAGAATCTACACACTTGGACGACCTCGAGGAAACCTACATTACTCTTAAACAATACCAGATGAAGCTAAATCCTAGCAAGTGCGTCTTCGAGGTAATGTCTAGGAAGTTTCTAGGGTTCACGGTGTCCTAAAGGGGGATAGAAGCAAACCTAGAAAAGGTGTGAGCCATATTGGAGATGACATCGTGAAGGAAGGTGAAAGAAGTCTAAAAGTTAACAGGGAGGATAGCAGCACTCAACAGGTTCGTCTCTAAAGTAACGGATAAATGCTTATCTTTCTTCAAAACTCTGAAGCAAGCTTTCACCTGGACAGAAGAGTGCGAGAAGGCCTTTTAGCCCGTCAAAAGAAAGAGAGAACCTATATTTATATTTAGTAGTATCAGCTACAGCCGTGACTGCGGTCTTGATTCGGGAAGAGAATGGAACACAACTCCTGGTCTACTACGTTAGTTAGACATTCCAAGGAGCTGAGGCAAAATACCCACAAATCGAGAAGATTGCATTCACTTTGATTATAGCATATCATAAGTTGCACCCCTACTTCCAAGCGAATCCTATTTTGGTGATGACAGATCAACCCATAAAGAAGTCGATGAACAAGCCCGAGGCTGTAGGAAGAATGGTGCAGTAGGCAATTGAACTTAACTAGTTCGACATTGAGTACCACCCCAGAATAGCGATCAAGGCACAAGTATTGGCAGACTTTATCGCTAAGTTCACAACCCCTAACGAAGAAGGAGCACTGGACGAAGTAGAGAGATGGACGATCTAGGCTGACGGGTCGTCAGCCCGAAAAAGGGGTGGAGTAAGGGTTATCCTTATTACCCCAGAAGGAGATATGCTTGGATATGGGGTTCAACTTCAGTTCCTCGACACTAATAACAAGGCAAAGTACAAGGCAATACTGACGGGACTAAGGGTCGGAAAGGCGTTAGGCGTTAGAAACATGCTCCTTCAGAGTGATTCTAAGCAGGTCATGGGGCAGATAAAGGAAGAATATGAGGCAAAGGAGGAGAGGATGCAGAAATACCTGAGGCTGACGAGGCATCTAGCCCATGAATTTGATTAGGTAGAATTCATATAGGTCCCTAGGAGCCATAACATGGAGGTAGATGAGATAGCAAAGCAGGTGTCGTTAGAAGCAAGATTGTCGACCACAGACTTAAAGATGGAATTCCAGAAGCATCCCAGCATTGAAGAGTTCCACACCTTCGCAATTTAAAGAGAAACTAGCTGGATGACCTTGATCCTATCTTTCCTCCGAGATGGACGACTACCATTGGACGTTGAAGAGGCTTGGAAAGTTAGGAAGAGAGTAACCAGGTTCACTATCCTGAACGACACCCTATACAAAAGAGGGTTTTCTATGCCCTACCTAAATTGTGTCGAGGAAAGTGAAGCTAGGTACGTCCTGGAGGAGATCCATGAAGGGATATGCGGAGACTACACAGGCCTAAGATCCCTGGTAAGTAAGATCATTAGAACAAGTTACTTTTGGCCTACTATGTAGAAAGATGCGAAGGAGTTTGTTGAATGATACGACAATTGTCAAAGGTTTGGGAATGCTCAATGCATCCCAACAGAAAAGTTAACGCCCATAACCTCCCTGTGGCCATTCGTCCAATGGGGAATTGACATCATGGGCCCACTATCCCAAGGTAAGAGATAGGTGAAATTCTTGCTGGTTGCAATTGATTACTTTACAAAATGGGTTAAAGTAGAAGCACTACCAACCATCACGGAGGCAAAGATCCAGAACTTCATATGGAAGAACATAATTTGTAGATTTGGGATACCACAAATGATCATCTTAGACAACGGACGACAGTTCGACAGCCAAGACTTCAGAGACTTTTGCTTAAGATTGGAAATCAAGAACCAGTTCTCATCTTCGGGACACCCGCAAGCTAATGGACAGACAAAAGTGACGAACCAAACGCTGTTGAAGATCATCAAAGTTCAGCTAGAGGAGGCAAAGGGCGCATGGTAGGAGGAATTGCCTAATATCTTGTGGGCATATAGAACTATAGCAAGAACCTCGACAAGAGAAATGCCCTATAGGCTCACCTATGGCACTGAGGTAGTAATTCCAGTTAAGTAAGAGTTACCAACATAAAAAGAGAAGCTTCTAGTGAAGACAACAACGATGATCAATTGAGAGTTAACCTGGATTGCTTGGACAAAGTAAGAGATGGAGCATCTCAAAAGATGGTGAAATATCAATAGAAAATGGCCGATTACTACAACAAAAGGGTGAAGCTCAGAAGACTTAACATAGGAGACCTCGTTCTACGCAAAGTCACGCTAACTACTAAGGATCCAACCCAAGGGAAGCTTGGACCAACCTGGGAAGGGCCCTAGAAGATCATCCATTACTTGAGACAAGGCAGCTATCACCTGGAGACGATGGATGGGAAGAAGCTACCTCGGCCATGGAATATTGAGCATTTGAAGGAATATCATCAATAGATGTAAAGTACAACTGTATTCACATTTGAAATAAAGCAATAAAAGAACTATTCAGCCAATATTCCAACATATTGTATGCAAGCCTAGAACACCAAAACAAAAAAAAAAAAGCCCTAAGTGATAAGATTTCGCTAGACGGATGTAGATCACTGACGAAGCCTAAGTGATAAGATTCCTTAACTGGATGTAAATCGCATAAGAAAAAAGGCTAAGTGATAAGATTCCGCTAGACGGATGTAGATCACTAACGAAGCCTAAGTGATAAGATTCCTTAATTGGATGTAAATCACTTAAGGAAAAAGGATAAGTGATAAGATTCTGCTAGACGGATGTAGATCACTGACGAAGCCTAAGTGATAAAATTCCTTAACTAGATGTAAATCACTTAAGAAAAAAGGCTAAGTGATAAGATTCCGCTAGACGGATGTAGATCATTGACGAAGCCTAAGTGATAAAATTCCTTAACTGGACGTAAATCACTTAAAAAAGGGCTAAGTGATAAGACTTCGCTAGATGGATGTAGATCATTGACGAAGCCTAAGTGAAAAAAATTCCTTAACTGGATGTCAGTCACCCAAAAATGACTAAGTGACACCTTTAGACAGGTGTAAGCAGACAAGGATTCTGGGAGAAACATAAGCCATATGCAAATCAAGAATATCAAATAGGACGACTAGAAAATGAATAAAATAAGAACCATTGAAGGTATGAAAATAAGCAATAGCATAAACATATTTTGTCCATGATCAAAAACCAAAGCCCAAAAAACATTGGACAAAAAGCATTGTTTTGGAATTAGAATGAAAATCCCAAAAACACACTGGGCACCCAATATATATATATATATATGTATGTATACTAGACAGGTTTTGTGTCAAGCAGCAACCTCGTCACCACCAGCAGGAGCATTCTCTAGAGCATTTCCCTTAGGATCAGCAATTGCGGACTGGGAAGCCTCGTCTATCTCCATCTCCTTGTCCACCTCCTCTAGGTCCAAACTCCCTCAAAGCCCTTGTAATACGAGCTGAAGAGAATAGTGTTGTACTCCTTAGTTTGTTGAAAGGCTTCAACGGCCTTAGCGGTGATGGTCTTGACCCTTTGGTTCACAGCTTGGAGTTGCTCGTCCTTTTCCACGGTCAGATTCTTCTTAGTCCTCAGGTCGTCAGCTTAGCATTCTCTGCCTCTAGAGCCTCTACCTTGGACCCCACTAACACAGCCTTCGCCTTGTGGCTCAGGTACTCCAACGTGGCGTGGATCGTCTCCCCCAGAACCTAAAAAGAAGATCATATAGAACATCAAACCTTTAGATTTATACTCAAAATCAGAAAAGAAAAAAAAAGTGATACAAGTACATCACCTGGACGAGTTTATGGATGTGACGACCTACAATCTCGTTGGAGGACATACCCAAGAACACCTTGAGCTCCTCGGCAGTGAAGGCATCCTATGCGCTCGTTAGAGCCAGGCTAATGTCGTCCTAGACAATTGACGAGCGTGAGTCGGCTTTCTCCTTACCCTTGTCCGCCATGCGCTGCTTCTTCAGACGAGGAGTGATCTCTTCCACAGAATTAGCAGGAGACACGACCCTCGTGGCCTCAGGGATGGAAGCAATGGGGGTGACGGGAATCCCCTTCTCAATAACTCGTACCACCCTTTTCCCAGGTTCAAGAGAGGCTCAATCTTCTTGGCTGTCATCTTGGTGTACATTTCTTGATTGAACTTCATTGTCATCTCTGCAAAAGAGAATTACTTATTAAAAAAAAAGGGAAGGAATTTTTTTATGGAAGAACCAAGCACTTACTCTTTTCTTCAATCTCAATAGCACGTAAAACGATGGAGGAAGGCTCTAGACCAAGGCAGTGACGAGCTAAAGTTCTCGGATCGACTAGGTTGTCAAAGTTTTCAATCGTCTTAGCGTACTCAGTAGCAGCTTAGACGCGTTTCTTGTATCTGCTCTTCAGCTTTGGATGCTTCTTAACTACACAGACGTTACAAATAGGAGGTTAGTAACAAATTAAGGAAAAAGAAGAAAAAGAAAGACTAGCAGGAAGAGAGTGCACCTAGACTCGGGGCTCTCCAACGATGAAGCAACCTAGGAACTTCGCCCCAAAGTTTATCAGAAAGAGTTTCCTATCCATCTTAGACATGAAAAAGAGCCTCGATTTCCAGTATCGGAAGGACGAAGGTAGATCCATAATGATCCTCTCCTTCCTAACCCAGGGCATAAGTTCGTAGTATTCGTACTCCTTTGACTTCTTTAAACGGTACAAGTGTATGAATTCGTCCACTCTAATCATGTCACCTTCAGTGACGACCATCCATATCTCCATACAACTAATCACGATTCTCCATAAGTTCAGCATAAGTTACCTAGGAGCGATGTTGAAATGGTTTAGGAGTTTCATAATGAAGGGGTGGACAAGAAACCTAAGCCTGTACTAGCAAGCAGCTTTTGTAAAAACACACTTCCCCAGGCAAGAAATGACAAGCCCTTTCCACTTCGTGGGGAAGACAAATTCTAACCCTCTCAGGGAATTAAAACCTATCTCTAAACCTGGAGAGGGTGTTAGAGTCCAGAGCACACGCCTCCTCAAAGGCATAAAAAACCCTAACTTTTCTTTGGCCAGAAGCAGTGGTATCCACCTCCGCCTCAACAGGGTTGTCGCTAGACGACAACCCAATTTCTAGTTCACTAGACCTCACCTTAGACATGATTCCTCATCTACCCACTAACTCCTCAAACCAATCTACAGTTTGACACAACAAAGGAAACAGATCAGTCAATACCAAACTCAAACCATGACCCCCAACTGCAAACCCTTCAATTGAAGGACAACGAGTACAGAAAGAACCTAAATAAGCCCCTAATCACGCAAAAAGAAAAGAGACAGAGGGATAAAGTTGCCAAATTTCAGAATATCCAAGCACGGAAACTAAAGAAAAAGAAGAACAGATTTCTAAACAAAGCAAGAAAGGGCAAAAGAATGACACTACAGAAAGAGAAAAAGGAAAGGGAAAGAGAATCGTACCTCAGAAACTCCGAAGGCTAAACAATTCAAGCTTAAAAAAATGGGGGAGACACCAAAGGTTGAGAAGGTCAGAAAAAGATGCGAAAATGGCAAGATGTGAGAAAGTGGAGAAGAAAGCAAAGTGTTTCTAAACCAAGCCTAGGAAACTGAAAACCAGCGGGAAAACCAAAAGTCCCTCAAACCAAACAAAGGCATCCACCAGTCAGAATATGCCACGTGGCCACGACACATACGGCACCACCACTACGCATTAAATGCGACTAGAACGGAATCCCAAGGGTCATGTCTGAACAAAAAAAAAAAAAAAAAAAACCTTCCATCTTCCTGTGGTCGTCATTACACGTAAAGACAACCATGAAATTGGGGGGGAGGGGGGGACAGCTGATAGGCCCAATAAATACCATTGTCTAGATGAGCCCATCAAGTACCACCACCCATCCAGACCTAGCATGGACAATGGTAGAAGCACCATAAAAAGGAACATTCAATACCTCGGATGGTTACAAATCAGCCAAGAAGACCATTGGAGACCCATCAAAGCCTACATTGAATGAGCCTAGAAGCATTGCAAAGGAGGCACTTATGCCACCATAAATAGGGTACAACAACTAGAAGAAAAGGGTATATATATATAAGATACACTTCAGAACTAAATAAGGTACATACACATGTTGAAACACTGATAATTTCTTTATTATTCACTCTAGCTCTTATAAGCCCTTTATGCCAATTCCATTCACTGACTTTACCATCGGAGACTCCATGGTTGGCACCATACCAGTGACCGCTCAAAGAGGATTCCATTCTTAACCTTGCAGGTAAAGACAAAGCCCGTGCTGACCTATCTGGGCAAACCTACTTGACTGACGATCTCAACACCATCAATTTGGCGTTGTCTTTGGAAACAACAATTTCGTACTTAGGTTTGAAAGCATAGTTCCCTTTCGTTTTTAAATAAGGGGATTGAATATGATTTAGGTTTGAATTTCTTGGTTGGATTGGTTTAGATTTAGCTATTTCAATTAAATTTGGTTTTGAGTTAGGCTTCCATTAGCATGCCACTGTAGGTAATTTGGCCAGTTTTTAATTTTTAACATTTTAAATTATTGTTGAGTTAGTTTTGGCTTGAATTAGATTCGTTTGGTTTTGAGTGATCATTTACGAAATTCATTATGAGTAGTATTTTTCCTCTTTTGAAAATTGAGACTGCTAAGTTTCTGAAATTGATAGCACGGATTAGCTTTGCAATGCCTAATATAGTAATCAATATATACATTTTAGTAATATGCTGACAAATTGTTTGATAAAATTCTGCTGTTGTTTTTTATTGTAAAATTTATTTTTATTGTTTATAATTTAAGTTTTATGATGTGAATAATTCTCCCAAATTTATTGTTTATAATTCAAGGTTATTTTTTGTTTTCCATGAAGAGCTTGCTAATGACCATATTTATGAGATGGGTTCTTTAAGTGACATGCATGGTTTATGTGAAGGGAGCATTATCTTGCAATTGCATTCTTCATATATGTTTGGTTCTTTAACCTGCTTCTTCAACTATTTTTTATTTATTATATATATATTTAGGCCGTAGTGTACTTTTGACAATTGTTCCATTGTTATAAACTTTAGTATGTGTGTAACTAACTTGATTCTATTTTTTGGTTCCTATGCTTATTTGGTCTCATTTTTATTTTTCTTTTTAAAAATTTAAATACGAAGTGTAGCCCCTGTCCAACTTCTTTACATTTATTTTCCTCAACTTTCTGTTTCAAAATTCTATAATCAAATATTTTCTTTTATCCCCTTTTGAGTCTAAATGGCCTTTTGTACTAAAAAGAAGCCAGTTTCCAGTGTCTGTTTACTTTTTTGAATCTATAGTTTTTTAATGTCTCTGTTTCTCCATTACTTTCTTTGGGGCTTGATTTAATTTTTATTTGATTTAAAGTTTGGTTGAGTGGGATGTTAGGATATGAGTTGCATTACAACATAATGCTTACCAATTTAAATTCTGCTCTTGCAATATATGTACTTTGATTCCCTATACTCATCTAATCTTATATTCTTTTGTTTCTATTTAGCTTAGAGGTTATATACCACATTTGGATGCTAAGATACATTAAGAAAATAACCCAATGTTTCTTTATGTTTCTCTCTCACGTTAATTTTCAACTAATCGAATAATTGATCAACATCCTAGGGAAAATAGGGTTTGGGTGTATGCTTTTTGGAAAGTAGACTAACAATGAAGTATTTCTTGCAACTCAATGTGATTTTGGGTGTCTATTATAAATGAGGTCAGTCATAATTTCTACTTTTGTTAAAGTTGGAGAAGCTATTGTTGCATCCACTGCTGTGTTAAGCGGTAGTTCAAACTTTAAACCTCTCTACAAAACTGCTCGGTTTTTCACAGATAGTCTTAGAAGCTTTATTTCAGCGGTGCAGTTACTATCCATTTTCCTAGACCATAATTCATACGCAAAATTGGTTAATCAGTTTCTAGACATTGTTGGTTAAATGTTGAAATTCATTAGTTTTACGCTTCCTACATAAAGATGCATATATATATATATATATATATATGTGCAAGCGTGACTATGCCTACAAAAAGTATAGTTGCTTTAAAATTGGCAAAACTAAATCTGTACTAAGAATGGCTGCATCCAACATATTAATGTAAATAATATGTTATTCCTAGGAACCACAATGAATTCCATAACTTGGGTGTGTGTATAATCTAATATATTTGTTTTGTTTATCACTACGAGGATTGTTGTTAATAGATTTTCTCTATATCATTGCAGCTTTTTCGGGATTGTGAGCTTCTTCTTTTTCTTTTTTTGTTTTGCAATTGAAATTTAGGGTCAAGATTAGCATTCGATGTCGTTTTTATGGGTTATGACTTATGAATTGGTTAGGTTTTAGAATTTTAGATTCCCATCTACTATTTATTATGCATTTTATTTGTTGCAGGTGAAATTCTGTTTTGTTTATATATTGTGGCTTGATTATGCACTACAACTTTTTCTTTTTTCTTTTACAATTAAAAAGTTGGATTCAATGTCCCTTTTAAGGATTATATATTGGTTTGGTTTTAGAATTTGAAATTCCCATGTATTATTGATTATGCATTATTATTTGACTAATATTTTCCTGACTTTCTGTTTCATAAACCTGTAGCCATTTTTCTCTTTTAAACTTTTTGGTTTTAAAATTTTCTCTAATCTCATGGTTTAATTCATTGTGGTTCCTAGGAATGGTAGATTTGGTATTTGAAATTGTCTTGCAAGTTTTAGTTCGGTGTGATTCATTATGGTTCCTAGGAATAGCAGATTTCCTATTTGAAATTGTCATGTAAATTCTTGCTGAAAGCTATATTTACAAAAAGCTATATTTAGCTATTAAACTACTTGAGATGTTCCTTAAAATTTTGGGATATAAGTTAATAAGAAACCTCTTTTACATTATGCTTTTAGATACAATTTTTATTCAACTTTGATGTTGGTTTTCATTCCCTTTTAGTTTTTATAGAGAAATAGGAACACAAAATTTGTATATTAATGTTCAAACTCATTTTTTCTTAAATTAAAAAAAAATGAAATTGTTGAACTTTTTTCTGATTTATTATTTTCCTTTGTTTATCTGATAATTCTGTCCATTATGTATTCATTGTTTGAATTTCCTCTGTTTTTGCATATTTTGACAGCTTTTTCTATAATAAAAAAAAATGCATTCCATGATTATTTTTCAACTAACCTGTAAAATTGTTATGTTTCTTTTCTTTGGTGTCATGCTTTGTGATCAACTTCCTTATAATGATTACTTCAACTTCTTTTTTGTAGACTTTGTTTCACCTTTTTCCCTATATTGTTAAAAAAATAAAAAATAAAAATCGTCTGTCCTTTTGTTTAGATAGATTTATAATGTTCACCAAGTGTTTTGCAAGAAATGTTGCTGGATAAAACTATCATGTTAGGACGGCCTGATTATCCCTCTATTTATCTGATATTTTGGATTACATTTTGTCAATTGATGTATTTGGGATAGTTCTTAGAAAAATTAGATTTTAAGAGTTCTCTTTGGTTTATTTTTAAAAAATAAAAATCCTTTTTTTAAGCTTTACATTTCAATCTACCTCAAAGATAAAATTTTCTTGATTCTAAGGGATTTCAATTGCTATTTGTGATGATTTTGTGAATGAAACTTTCAATTTCAAATAGAGCTCTTATATATCGTTTGTGATCTCTAGCATTTTTCCCCACCCATGTTTGTAAGATTTGAGTTGCGATAGCAGCAGATTATTTATTACAAGTTTGGGTATCTTATATTAGTATCTATTTAATTGTTAGCCTCTATCTTTCATACTGTTGAATACTTTGTTTTGTTGAGTTGTTTTGGAACTTTGTGCATCCATCTTAATTTCACTAACTTTTGAATTACACATTTGAAGGAATTCAAGGGAATTATTTTGTTAGGCTCCATTTCTGTTCATTCACCTTTGGGAATTACAATGTAAATTATCGCAAATTATTGTAGGACACAATAGAGGAAATTGTAAGGAAATCAAGGAAAGGCAAGTCCATCACTAGTCAAAAAATATAAATAGGACAAACATCTGTTGAAAGACCTCAACTAACCGCTGCTATGACTACAGAAGTTGAAGAAACTGATGATAAAAGTATGTCACTCCAAATGCTTCAAAAACGTCAAATGGGTACTAAGCAAATTGCATCAAAGAAGAAAAAAATTTGAAGTCTAATGATCTCAATGTATTTTATAAACAACATACTCTTACAAGCAAGATAAACAAATGGACGTACTAGATTACCCTATGAATTTTAATGTATTTCATTGTATTGTTAAGGTTTTTTTTTTTTTTTTATAAATTTTTAAGAAGAGTAAACTAAATATATTGTTAAGTTATTGTATGTCATTTTCTTTGTACATATTGCCATGAATTTTAGTGAAGGATTATGAATTGGTTTAGTTGTGACAGGTGGAATTCTGTATTGATTATATATAGTGGGTTGAGGGTTGTTGTTTTGTTTTTAGATTTTATGTATCATTATAGCTTTTTTGGAATTGTGGATTTGAGATGCATTGCAGCTTTTTAGTGGTATCATCTTAATATCTTTTGGTTAATTTTTTGTTTATAGTTTGTGAAATTTCTATTGCTAAAGATCTATATGGTACTAGCATGTTTGTTTTATTGCTTTACCATGAACCTGCAATTCTTTCATATGACTTTTAATTTTACTTCTATATTAAGAACTTTCGAATTTTATATATGTAGTTATAGAATACAACTTTTTACTTGAGTATCTATTTTTCCATCTGAGAAATAGTTGCCTCCATATCTACCAATATCTAAAGCTGGAGAACTTTTAAAACTATTTTATATGTCCCGGGCCTTGCAATTAAGTCCCACCCCTTGCAATTAAATTTTTGTTGAATGTTTATGATCTGCACGATCACTTACTTTAATAATGATATCTTGATTATGGATGTAAGCTAATGATAATTTGGTATTGCATGCTTTCTTGACATTTGGTACCATGATCGCTTTTTTTCTCATAGCAGGGAAGTATGCACAAGAAATGATTTGAAGAAACAAATTTTTAGTTGGTTATGATATTGAAACTTAGCTCCAAATATTAGTTTTGGTGAATGACGTTAATAAACCTATAGACATTATTTCCTTTTAAACATTTTGGTTGTAAAATTGAAATTGTCTTGCAAGTTTTAGTTCAGTGTGATTCACAGGAGTTCCTAGAAATAGTAGATTTGCTATTTGAAATTGTCATGTAAGTTTTAATTGCTTAAAGTAAGATTTTTTTTTTTTTTTTTGTCTCTCATAACAGGAAAGTACACACAAGAAGTGATTTGAAGAAACTAATTTTAAAATTTTTAGGGGATATTGGACACTATATGCTTAAATATACTACATTTTAAAGTTTGAATATATGTAGTAGAAGTATGATAACTAAGTTTATGTTAAATGCAAAGTTCATTAATATGTAAAATAATCCCACGCATTGCGCGAGTTAAACACTAGTCTATATATATATATATATATATATATATAATAATAGGTAAAGTTGAGAAAAAATTAAATTAGAATTCCAAATTAGAGATCTAATTTTGTGCCATGTGTCCTAAATTATTTATTCTTAAAAAGGTTTTATTTCTTAAATTTAGAATCAAATGTGGGACAACATCATAAATATTCATCAAAGTGAACTATTAAGTACAAAAACCAAAGAGTCTAGAATAAATGAATTGTAAAAAAAAAAAGTGCTTCACAATAATTATAAAAAAAATATATGGATAATTTACATTTTATACCTAATAATATCCTTACAAGTTTTTTTTTAAGAGTTAATAAAATATAAAAATGACTATCAATAATATTTAAATTATATATATAGGAATTATATTATGCATCTTATTGTATATCTTTAAGTGTATCCAAGCATATGCATGAGGTTACAAGCTAGTATATAATAATAGGTGAACCTAATAGAAACTCAAATTAGAATTCCAAATTAGAGTTTCAATTTTGCGCACTGTATCCTAAATTATTTATTCTTAAAAAGTTTTATTTTTTAATTTTAGAATCAAATGTAGGACCACATCATAAATATTCATCCAAGTGAATTATTAAGTACAAAAACCAAAGAGTCTAGAATAATGAATTGTAAAAAAAAAGTGTTTCACAATAATTTTTTTTTTTTTTATTTAAAATGGATAGTTTACATTTTATACCTAATTAGTCGCTAACCCGTGTAATGTACGGAAAAACTATTGACTTTGAAAAAAAATGAAGAAATATTTAACTTCTATACTTTTCCATAACTTAGAAGTGTTGTCTAACATTGAACGTTATTGAATTGCAAGTGCATAGTTACCGAAACCTACAAAGTAATTTACAATTCTTAAATTAATAAAGCAAAACTCCCAATAGTTATATATACACACACTCAAAACTAATATAAACGACAAATATATAAACAAAGACCATGATATGAGGAAGACACACCAAGTTTCAAATTTGAGTAGCAATATGACTTTCTCATAGTAATAACAATGTAAATAATTCAAAACATGGAACAATATCAAAATTATAATACCTAATTTCATTATCTTTTATGTTGAATCCAAACAAATAATTAATCAACCAAAAATCATAGCTTTTAATAGGAAAACAAAAAATCACATAAACCTAAATAAAAAGCATTTAAGGTGAAGAATTAATATCAACCTACTGAGATGCAAAGGCCAAAAATCCCAAGACTTAAAACTTCAAAATTTATAGAATCTCTAAATTCTACTTCAAAACCAAACGAAATTCAAAAAAATTTATATTTAACATACCAAATAAAAATTTATCATTCCCTAGGCTAGAAAACATAGGTTACAGCTTTGATTTTTCTCCAAAAAAATGGAGATGCTTTATCTGCTATGTACAATAATAATAATAATTAGTAGAAATTTCAACCCAAAATCCAAACCCACGAAAACAATGTTTATATAAATATGGAGATTAACCCAAATACTCTAAAGAAAATCAATTCTAAACCTAACAAAAGAATAAGATAGAAAGAAAATTTTAGGCACATATGAAATCAAATAAAAAATTCGACATAAAAGATAAAATTCATTAATAACAATATAAACAAATATCCACATAATATAAAAAATTCGACATAAAATTCATTAATCAAAGAAGAAAGTTGAATCAAATTGCTTGCGTGTTTTTTTTTATAAAAAAAAATCCTAAAGTGAAGTTAAGTTTAGGGTTTTGAGGTAGTAATTGCTAAGATTTTGAGGAGGGAAAAGAGACTCCTAACAGGAGTCCTTCTCTCTTTTTTTTTTTTTTTCTTAATCCTAACCTTTTTTTTTTTTTTTTTGGTTACGTGAGTCTCTCTATTTTCAACGTTAGTCTCTTTTTTTCTTTTTTTGAGTCCTATTAGAATTTTTGTTTTTATTTATTTAAATAATGTTGATATGTAAAATTGTAGAAAGGTCAACCAGAATTTCGGTTTAATATATATATATATATATATATTATCAACGTTTTAACTTGAGTTTAAGTTGGACTTGTTAGAGAGATAGTGTTTCACTCCTTGTTAAGTTTGGATTAAACAAAAATAATTTTGTCTAATGTTAAGTTTTTGCAAAATATTTTATATTTCTAGCTAAATGATTCATAGTTGTCAATTAAAGAAGGATTCAAAGTCTAGTGAACTTGAACAGCCAACATAAAGGTTGTGTTTCAATGTAAAATAATGGTCACCAAAAATTGTGTTGAACATAAAGTTTTGCATGTTTAGAGTTCAGATTATGAGTAAAAAAGAAAATGCGGATTACAAGTAATAACTAACAAATATTATTGTTGTATTTTTTTTGCTAATAATATTATTGTTGTATTTAAGTTGGACTTGTTAGAGAAATATAGTTTCACTTCTTGTTAAGTTTGGACAAAACATAAATAATTTTCTTTAAATAAAATGATAATTTTATTTAAATATTGTGCTGACGTGAAAAATTGTGAGAGATTCAGAGGTTTTGGTTATATATATATATATATATATAGATAATATCCTAACAAATTTTCTTAAAGAGTTAACGAAATATAAAATGACTATCAATTGTATTTAAATTATATATGTAAGGACACGATTTTTACGACCCAAGGGTAGCGTTGGGCTCGTGTGTAAAGGGCCCAAACAATATGATTTGTAGAGAGTGGGATTGGAAAGGCATGACATTGGGCGCTGGGCGGTGGTTTGATCCGGATTTTTATGGAGACCCATACGTAGGTGAATTTGGCCTGAAGGATCCTATCTTACATGGATGGGGTTTGAAAGGTTCGTCTCCTCGGACTTAGTCCGAGTAGCTTCTCATCCTTCCCCGTGGGTAGCAGTGTCTGCCAGCCCCCCTACTTTTGGGCATCCCCCCTCCTTTTATATTGTTATTTCTCCCGTTCCTCAGATACGTGTCAGTTTCTCCTTACTTAGGGTGGTTACTCGTCTTATCAACCCTCACGTCGGAGTGGTTGGGAAAGAGCTGGATAGCAGGGTGTGAGTATGGGTTTGTCAGGCGATGGGCTCCACGTTAAGGTGTTGGCAGCCTTTTCCCCTGTGCTGCTCCTATGCTGAATCTGTCCTTTTCTTCGGGCGCTTTGCGAGATGTCGGGCATAGAGTCGTCCTCGGCCACATCCTTGGGCCTTTCAAGGAGCTTTTTATTGTGTGTCCCTGAGGATAGGGCTCCTCGGCCTGGGCTTTGGGCCCTTAATGTGAAGTGGGCCGGGATTCCAATTTTCAGGCCCCACAATATATATAGGAATTATATTATGCATTTTATTGTATATTTTTAAGTATATCTATGCATATGCATGGAGTTACAAGCTAGTTACCAATAATGATTAAATTTTAGGATAGATAGAATGAAAAATTGATATCTTTTATGATGAATTTGCTACTTTTGATTTTGAAGTACATAACTTGAAATTGAAGGTGGAAATTGTTAAAGAATAGCTAAACATGAAAAATCCCAAAATGGACCTATTTATGTCCTCAAGCTACTAATATTAATCATTATAGTGCTTGAAGAAATAGCAAAATATAAAAAATGTGTTTTTTTAATGTAAAAATAGAAATCTTACTCTAGCCTAGTTTAAGTGTATGTGTGCCAACTTTTCTTCTAAAAACTTAAACCACGACCATTTCCCTTTTCCTCACCCCACAAGAACTTGTACTTATGGAATGACCTTCATATCAAGGATGAGCAGTGGTATAAAAAATCTAATGTTAGAAATTATAGTACTTGAAAAAATAAGATATAAATTTTCAATAAAATAATGGTGTTTTTTAATCATTCTTTTTTAACATATTTATAGCAAACTAAGGAAACTTTTAAATATATATAGAATCAACAAACTAGACAACTTGTGTAACTCATTGTTCTCATTGAAATTTATAATGATTAGCATTTATCTTCAAAAATTATTTTGTATGTGTATGTGTGCATGCGTGTAGGGACGACAATTTTACCCCACCCTGCTTGACCTACTCCTCCCTGCTTTGCCCTACTCAAGTTTTTCATGCCTCACAAAGGTTGTAGGGCAGGGATGGGGCGAGATTTTAGCCCTGCCCCATCCCTGCCTTGCCCCGTCCCACCCCACATTGATAAGGGTTAAGTTGTAAATTTTTCATACCCTAAAACCCTACTATTTAAACAAACATATTATCAGCTTATTTTATTCTACCCTTTTTTTTTTTTTTTTTTGTGGGGCAGGGATGGGGCGAGATTTTAGCCTTGTCCCACCCCACATTGATAAGGGTTAAGTTGTAAATTTTTCATACCCTAAAACCCTACTATTTAAACAAACATATTATCAGCTTATTTTATTCTACCCAATAAGGCTTTTTGCCTTTTTTCTTTTCTTTTCTTTTTTCTTTAGAAAGGTTGGAAATAAGGTACCAATCTTAACATTTTCTTTTGTCTTTATTATAAAAAAATTTATATACTATTGAATCATTGATTTTGTATTATGAGATTTTTGTCTTTGTTGTGATATTGTCTTGTTAAACACTTTCATAATATTATTCAATTTTTGCTAAAAATTAGTTTGATTTAATGGGATAAATTTATTTGTAATTTCAAATATTTTTTTATTAACGAAACAGGTTTTATTAAAAACAATTATAATAGTTGTGGGCAAATTAACAAAAAGTAGAGTTTTACAAGGTGGGGTGGGGCTTTGTAGGGCCCCAAGAGGTAGAGATAGGGTAAGAAAAATTTTCCTATCATGCGGGGCAGGAAGGGGATGGAGTAAGACAAAATAATGTGGGGCGGGGCGAAGACCCCGTCCTTTGGACCCGCCCCACCCCATTGCCATCCCTTGATGCACGCACACATGAATATGTGTATATATATATATATATATATATATGTTTTGAATTTCTCTTCATTTTTATATCAATATTATAAGTCACCCCCACCCCCTTCAAAAACAAATATTTAAGATGCTGCTTCTACTACTAGCTAATAGAGGCGCATGTGCTTTTAGATGTAATGAGAATGTTGATCTGTTGATGTATACATTCAGAGGAAAGCATATTAAAAAAAATGCGTATTTTTGGGAAATTACATAAAAAGGCTCAAAGTTTAAACCATGTTTTATAGTGTTTTTTTTTTTTTTTTTTGGAGAAGGATGTTTTATAGTGTGTATATATATATATATATATATATATATATATTGAGAAAGAACCATGCTATATAGTAGATTCCAAGTTTTTAATTTCTTTTTTCAATTACAGTCTTACTCGTATGATGAAACCAATTTAATTTTTTTCTTGTTGAGAAAGATGAAGTCACTTTAATTTGAAGCACATGTTCCTCTCCATTATTCATTTTAATTATTTTGGATAGTAATAAAGTGGAGAAAATGGAAAACTATTGATAAGATTTTTTGTTTCATCTATGTAGTAAACTTTTGTTTCCTAGCAATCAATTTTACACAAATCTTTCTTCGACAAAACAGAGTTCTCTCTCTTTATTCTCTTTGTTCAATGATTTCCAAATAATTTATCAATAATCCCTAAGTAAAATGCAATTAGAATTAAAAATAATAATAACAACGAATGTGGACAAAGGCATCAAATTGAAACAATTTCAAATATTTCTGGTTTTAATTAAGAAAAAGAAAATTTTGAAGTCTAATCTACAACATTGTATAAACGTTTGGCATTTTTATATGATTTCCCCAGTATTTTTAAAACTAAAAATTTGAAGAAGCTTGCAAAGAATAATTTTTATTAGGAGTTTTATGGGTATAATAAGAGTACAACAACGTATCACTCCTTCCTTTCACATAAATAATAGTTTCTATCATAAATTTAATTAGTGTAACATATTATCATGAGAGAGGATGGGGCACCACACTCTTATAATTTTGGAATACAAAGTAATTACTCCTCCTATTTTATAACTTTCCTTTAAAAAAAATAGATTTCATTATTTGGTGCCTTCGTTTCACAATCTATGGCAAAGAAAACTAAAGGCAGACTGTAATAGGCGCTGTATTGTAATAGTTATTCCTATGGTTTAATTATTCTTTAGTTTGGTTATGTTTTTATTGTAAGGAATAGTCATTCCTTATGAATAGCTATTATTCAAAATGAGGAATAATTATTCCTCTTTAAAAGGTTGTATTAGCTATTCCTTAGCAAGTATAATAATTTCAAAACTAACTTTCCAAATAACTTTTTCAAATAAACAAACTTTCCATATACATCTAACAATTATAAAAATAAAAAATCATAAAAAATAACACATATCTCTCTTAAATTTAAAAATAACAATTTTTAAGGAAATATAATTGTATGAGTAAGATATTTCTTAAAATAAATGTTAAGTTTCATTGTCCAAAGCTGTCGGACTTGTGGAACAAAGTTCCCCTGTGGAATCATGACAGTCTTCGCCAGGCAGCAACTTTTATTGATCTAACTGGTTGTGTTTTTGCAGAAAATAGGGACCCAACTCTTTTTTCCATGGTGATTTGGACTCTATGGAACTAAAGAAATAACCTTAGACTTGGAAAAGCAGTCATCTCCCTTGATCAAGTGCTGCATCAAGCCAAAGATAGGTTGCGGGAATTTGCACTCCACAATACTTCTCACACTATACAAGTGAGACGCCCACCAACGAGATGGCTTCCTCCGGATCGTCCACTTTACAAATTGAATTTTGATGGAGCATTGTTTGAAGCAGAGCAGTGTGCTGGACTGGGCATGATTCTTAGGAACTCCGACGGTCAATCTATGATCTCACTTACCGAAAGAGCTACGCTTCCCTTCACAGCCATTGAGGTCAAAGTAATGGCAGCTAGGAGAGCTTTACTTTTGGCCTTGGAGATAGGTTTTGATTGAGTGATTCTTGAAGGAGATTCACAAGTTCTCATCACAGCCCTTCAAAATAATTCGTACACTTTATCCCATTTTGGTCATTTAGTTCAGGACATACAGTATATTGCCTCTTGTTTCTCAGAGATACATTATTCCCATGTTCACAGGCATTGTAACACTGTAGCTCATGCTTTAGCAAGAAGAGCAAACTCTATTTCCCATTATCAAGTCTGGATGAAAGATGTACCACCAAATATTACTTCTGTATTAGAGGCCGACTTTCTTGGCCTAGCTAATTGAAATGCAAAGTCTTGTTTCTCAAATAATAATAATAATAATAATAATAATGAATAGGTTTAGTTATTACATTACAACACATTTTATTACTAGTAATAAAGATTACAATTCCTGTCGTAATCTCCATTCAGTGTACCAAATGTACCCTAAGAGGA
Source organism: Quercus lobata (assembly GCF_001633185.2). NCBI lineage: Eukaryota > Viridiplantae > Streptophyta > Magnoliopsida > Fagales > Fagaceae > Quercus > Quercus lobata. The sequence goes on from NC_044904.1 coordinate 47,935,161, forward strand.
GTAATTAGTAAATAGTTGTGGTGGATCTTTTTGTGTTGTTGGATTTGGGCTCTTCTGCTACACTGCGGCCTATGATTCTGAGGTAAGAGAGTTGGAGTTCGCCTAAATGAAACACACTTTAGGCCAGCTTGTGCACAAGTTGAGCCATCCCGATATAGACATGTATTGGCAGAAGTATTGAGTGTACGTCGTGCCCACGATGGGAATAACTGTTACAGATGTTATAGCACGAAATACAATATGGGTAGAATAACTATTAGACAAATAACATTAACGCCTAAATAAAGGGAAAGAGAGAGCTAATAAGGCTATGGCAGAATAATTCAACCGTGGTAACAACACTACAACAAATAGTTCAATAATAGAATAACAGACTAACCGTTCATCAATCATAAAAAAGAAACTTGTCTGCTAGAGGAATGGGCTTAGCTTCTCAGCAAATGTGAGTCCAAAAAGGGAATTGATCTTTAATGTGAGTAACCTCAAGGAAGGCTTCTGCCATAGAAGTTACGCACTTTAGAAAAATGACCTAAATGGCTTGAACTTCAACCCTCAGTTTCTCAAAGAGTGGGTCTGTCAAGAGGGAGAGAAATGAGTAATCTATTGATGCATGCCTCTATTCCTACCACTCATGCTTCTCTTTGATTTTTTGTGGTTTTTTTTTTCCTCTTTTTTTTTTCTTCCTTGCTCTACTCTTCTTCTTTCATTCACCTCTTTTTTTTTTCAGTCCCCCCCCTTTTTTCTTATTCACAGCTACCACATTTATACTGTCTGCCATGATGAGATTTGTCATTTTTACCCCTTAACTGCTTTTGGCTTCTTATGGGTGTCCTTCCAAGACTACCCATTGGCCCACTAGCTGCTTAGCCATTACCATTGCTTTAAATGTGTTAGCTGCACCACTCCTCATTCCCAGACAAAAATGGCTTGTCTTGTTTCTTACCTCTTTCTGTTTTCACTACTCTTATCTGGATAAGGATTAAGCCTCTCCCTCACTTATCTCTTTGGCACGCATCAAGTAGTCCTAACTCATACTGACTTTTTTTTGGGTGAGATGGCATCCTAGCAGGACATTTCTCCCCAAAGAAATTTGAGCGGGAACCCCAAAATAAACCCCCTCTTTCTCCCCACCACCAAACCACACCCTCCAATTCCCTTGACTCGTGGCCCACCTCCCATGTATTGGCTAGGTACAAGTAGGTGGTGCCTTGGCCCTTTGTGCATGCTCCACTTCCGTTTGAATTTATTTCTTTCTGGACTTAATACCATTTCTGTTGCCTCTGCGTTTGTTTGATTCTGCTGTACATTCTAGTTGGTGTTTATCTCTTGAAGCGTGAAGGACGTATGGGCTCTTGAGCTCATGCTCCCTGCCTTTCATCTTTCCTTTGGATTGTGCGTTACTTGGGCAAGAGTCATCATTTTCTTGTTAGAGAACAAGAAGATTCAAAATTTTTGAAGTCAACTAAGGTTCAATCCGGCAAAAATTAGATTGTCATAACATATAATTAGTTAAAATACAAATAATTACAATAAATTTGGAACACGAATTAGGTTATTTTGTTAAGTTAGACAAAGGTAAAAGTTTTGATGTAGATGTTGAAGTTTCTAAAACTGTCTAAACCTACAGCTAGAGTGCAAAAGAAATTTTTTTTTTTGTCCTAACCTGTCACCTTTGTGGTGTTGCTGGTAATATTAGACCAAATTGTTCTTTGTTGAGGCAAAAACCAAAACTTGAGACTAGATTTGCTACTAGGAATACTGATAATCCTAAATTTGTCCTTGTTTGTCACTTTTGTCGTGTCAGTGGTCACATTCGTCCTAATTGTTGTAAATTGAAATTTAATCATTATGTGTTTCAGTTTAGGATATGTGATGATATATCTCCTGCTACAAATCCTGATAAATTGGTTTATATGTTTTTGAAAAATTTAAGCTTGTTGGCTTGATTATTCAAAAAAAAAAAAATCCAAAAACATTGAAAATTTTCAAAAAAGATAAAAATATTTTATTTTGGGTCTTTTTTATTTTTCTTAAGGATTACATGAATTATGATATCTCTCCCTTGATTTAGAATATGCTTGACATTGTGGAGAAACTTAAATAGTTTGTGTTGCATAACTAAGTGCATAAGATATTTCTAATTTTGTGTGAATATGTACTAGATTGTATATGTACTTATTAGTTAATTAAGAAATTGATATTTCTTCTTTGTGTACCTTCTATAGCTTAGCTGAGCATTGTCATTCATTGTTGTTGCATTTTATTCATTTAGCATAATGTCTGTTTTTGTTTTTGATCACAAAAATTTTGAAAATCCAAAAAAATTTTGTTTTATTTTTCTTTTTTGTTTTGTTTTGTTTTTGTTTTTGTTTTTGTTTGTTTGTTTGTTTGTTTGTTTTTTAATGGTATTTCACACTACCATGTGTGTAATTAAGGTTGGCCAATGAAATTTACATTTCATATCTGTGTACTTTGCTTAGCTTTGATATGCTACTTTTTGCACTTTGCTAGTTTGTGCTATGTAGTGCTTAATTGTCTGAGTTGTTTATAGTCTTTAAACAAAAGATCTTGATTTTGATGTCATATATTTTGATCATAAGGACTAGAAAATCCTAGAAGAAAGGCATAAATAACCATCTCATCACTGTTACTCGCCAATTATGAACACGTGTGCAAATCATAAAAGCCGTGCTTGGTAAGGTGTAACACTTGCACAACAAGATAAAATGGGGTGTTATTTTTTTTAAAATTGTGTAAAAAGGGTATTTCTTTTTTATCTCCTATATGCCCAAGCATGATATCTTTGATTGTGTTAAAAAAAAATCAAAAGAATAAGAAAAATAAAAAAGAATCAAAATGTTTTTACATGATTGCAAGTGTGTTTTCTAGGAGATGTGAAAGTTATATGATGTAACTTTTTAGTTAATAGTCACTTTCAATTTTGTAAAGAATTTGATTAATTGATTTTGTAAAGAATTTGCTTGATTGCTATCTACATATCACATTTTCTATACTTTATACACTTACTAGTTGCACACATTATACGCAAATCTTTGCTAAATCAAGTACATGAGAATGTGTGTGTTGTCTAAATTGACCTTCTTTAATTATATAGAATCTGGTATATACATGCGAATTTTTGTTTTGGTTGGGAGATTTAAAAAAAAAAAGTGTTAGAAGTTTTAATTTTTGTTAGGTTCTAAGACTTTAGGAACTAAATGTATTAGAACTTCACTTTGTATATGTTGGCAAACCATGATCGAAATAATGAGTCTAGGTTTAGGCTTGCTCAAAGTTTATTTGTTATAGTTTGAATCGAGCTGAATGCAGAAACTTACTTTGCAAAATTGCAAAGCTCGATCGATCGAAAGCAAGGCTCAATCGATCGAGAATCATATCTGTAAAATTTGAATTAAGCCTAAACAGCAGTTCAAGCCCATTAAGGATTACGGTTTCAGATCTACTTCTTCTAGTATATAAAGGAAATTCTAAGTACGTTTTTGGAAGGGTTTTTAGAGAGAGATTAGAGTTCATCTTGTGCCTCTTTTGTAGATCTAGGGTTTTGTACCCAAAAGCTTTCTAAGGTCTTTGTTGAGTTGTGTGTTGAATCTTTTGTGAGATCTGAGAGGTGTTTACCTTTATACACACACATAGAGCTATTAAGATCAAGATTGCATCAAGAACTCGATGGTGGTTTCAGTTGCTGCATAAAGAACTTTCAAAAAGATCCAAAACCTTTGAGTGGAGTCTCAAATTCACAAGTAGGAGAACTTGTGGTTGCAGTAGATTAAAGAAAGAAGTAGTTTGTGGATTTAGAGCTGTCACGTGGTCGTGGTAGTAAGTTTTCTATTTGAGGTAGTAATAGGATTTTAGTGGTCTAAGTTCTATTGTAAAAATTTCAATTCTTTCATAGTGGATCTGATTTACCTTGGATAGCTAAATTAAATCTTTCCCAGGTTTTTTACCAGTTAGGTTTTCCTGGGTTATCATATTGTTGCGTTCTTTATTTTTCCACATTATTTGCATGATATGATTGTTTTGTTTTAACCTAGATTTGAATAATAAACCTAAGTATTCTCTTGGTTAATTAATTAGGTTAAACAATCTAGTTTATAGGAATCTAAAAACGTACAGTTTTAAAGTGAGGATTTGAGGCATCATGTTTTTTAAAACTTTGCTGGATCATGTTCACATGCATTGAGTCTTAAAAACTGCTTTTTAAGTTGTTTTTTTGCATAAAATTTCCTGAATTTAAGTTTTAAAATTTTTAACTGCTTCGACAGATTGAAGATCTCCCTTGACCGATCGAACTTGTGAGTTTTTGTGTTCAAAACTCTCCGCCTCTCTTGATCGATGCTTGATTGATGTTCGACCGATCGAAATTGGAAAATTTTTAGTTTTTAGATTCTTGACCAATTTGTCTTTTCATACATCATTTGTGATAGGATTCACATGCATTGCATTGTTTTATTTATCTATCTTGCATTTTTGCAGTCATTTCTCTCATTGATTGGTTTCACACACAACACGCATACACTTTGCTAAATTGGGTACTCAACTTGATCTAAAAATTTATTGATCTACTCTTAAGGTTGATTTGAGTTCAAAATATCTTGACACATGAAAACACATTGCATGCTGAATATTTATATCATTGAGATCTATATTGTATAGACTTAACTGATTGTGCCTGAAGTGTTTGCATGTATCTGTTTATGGATCACATACTGTCAAGTTTGCATATATTGAAAGAGAGTATTTTTCTTCATGTGTATCCTTAACTTATGTGTGTCTTTATTTTTTCCCTCACCTCTTAAATTTTTCCTAAAACTGTTTTTCCCAAAACAGGTTTTTTTTTTTTTTTTTTTTTAATTATAGGGGGAGAAAGCTTTATTTATTTATTTTTTTAAACCTATACTAATCATAGGGGGAGTTGGTACCCTTTATAAAGGGAGTTGCCTCTATTTTCTTTAGAGCTTATTTCTTATGTGTTTCCTTGATTCTCTATTTTCTCTTGACCTTTGTTGCGTATATATTCTGTCTACCTTCTGATTGGGTTGTCTTTGTCAATACGTGACAAAAAGGGGAAGAAATAGATGAAATTTGGAAAAGGTTCTTAACTTATTTCATTTAGGGGGAGATGAAATTGTTTTAAAAGGGGAGAAAATAAAAGTTTTTTTTTAGGGAGAATTACACTTTACCACCCTACACTATACCTTAGATTACACTTTGCACTCTAAACTTTTCAAATGCAGATTTTGCACCCTAAACTATGACCCTTATTACACTTTGCACTCTGACGATAAGTTTGCCATTAACTTGGATAGAAAAATGACATCACGTGAAAAAACCCAATTACCCATCTTCTCAATTCCCTTAAAAACAAAGAAGAAATTACACTTTACTACCCTAAACTATATTCTTGATTACACTTTGCATCCTAAACTTTAGATTTCCATCCAAGTTAATAGCAAACTTAATGTCAGGATGCAAAGTGTAACAAAATCATAGTTTAGGGTGCAAAACGTGCATTCAAAAAGTTTAGGGTGCAAAGCTTAATCTAATATATAGTTTAGAGTGGTAAAGTGTAATTTTTTTTTTTTTTTTTTTTAATGTATCTAACTTAGCAGGAGAGTTAGTTTGTATATTTGTTATTTGCTGTTATTGCATATTTGTTATTTATTATTTATCTATCTTTATTTCCACACATGCGTTGATGTGCTCTTTTGAGTGTTTTAGGAAAGACAAGTTTATTTCGATCAAGATCTTTTGCCTCTTCTAGCAACTTTTGGGTTTGAAGTCTTAGATTGAACTTTGTTATGTATTTGGGCATTTTATTGTAATAGGGTTTTTCTTGTATTTGAGCATTTCATTGTGTATGTAAGTTTTGTTACGGATTGCCAAGGGGGGAGATTGTTAGGTTCTAAAATTTTAGAACAATTGGCAAAGTGTGAACACAAACTTGTGTAGGTATAGATCTTATAGTCTATAGGGTATTAGACAATGCTCAAGGTGTTGCAAGTCAAAATACAAGAAAAAAGAAGCTACAGGTTTAAGAATACGAAACATTCCAAGTTCGACCAATCGAGAAGAAGGCTTAACCGATCGAGATGCGTTTCTGCAGAAATTAATTCAAGCCTAACAGCTCATTAAGCGCATTAAGTGATTAGGGTTTTAGGTCTAATTCTCCTAGTATATAAAGGAAACCCTAAGGGACATTTTGATAGGACTTTGGAGGTGCTCTTATGAGATTTAAAAGGTATTGTGCCTTCTCCCTTCAAAGTCACTACTAGAAATTATTCTCATACCATTAGAATCAGTAGATCTAAAGTTGCTGCAACAAGATCATACATATGGGTGTTTGTGTGGGATCTTGAGTCACAAATATAGGTGTTTGTGTGCGACAAATTTAGATAGAAGAGTTTGTAGATTCGGAGCTGCATGTGGTTACGTGAGTAAGTAATACAAGAGGTAGCTTTAGATTTAGGGAAAAATCTTTTGTAAAATTTCCATTCTATCATAGTGAATTTGTTGCCTTGAGGATAGTTTAGGTTAAATCCTCCCTAGGTTTTTTAACTTGAAGCTGGACTGTTTCATTGGTTTTCCTAGTTAATTATATTGCTTGTCTTCTTTACTTTTCTGCACTTAGTGATGTTTGTTTGCGTTTAATCTAGATCTGCATAGTAAATCTAAGTAACAACTTTGTTAATTAATTAAGTTAAACAATTTGAGTGTATAGGGGTCTAAACGAATTAACAGTTCAGAAATACCCCTAAATCCTACATTTAACAGAGACAAAACTTGGGGACAACCTGGTAAAAATATATCTCCAACTCCATTTAAAATGCCTACAAAATAGGATACTCTCCTACTAATCTATGTCTTCAAAAAAAAAAAAAATTTATCCAAAATTAAAAAAAAAAACAAAAACCTTCTTAGTCCACTTTGTATATTTCCTTCAAGACCATATTCCAGTTTTTTTTTTTTTTTACCTTATCGAGACTCACCAGTTCCTTTTATTTAATTTTGGGTTGTGTCATAATTTAAAAATTAAAATGAATGGAAAATTATGACACTAGACCAAAAAAAGAAACAAAGCCTCATCACACGTGCAGAGCATGCGTGTGATAAGGCTAGTATATATATATTGGGCAACTCCAAAAGGTACCCATGGTTGCTAATCCTTTCTTAAAATTTTGGGTTTCATTACACAAAGAAAATGCTAAATAAATATAAATAAACCAAAATTTGGGAATTAATACTGAAATGAATTTTTAACAAGTTTTTGTTTTTATTTTTTTTGTAATATATATATATATATAAAGCAAACTAAACAGCCATAGAGGCAGGGTCAATACATAATTTGTTACAACAAGGTTATACAACAAATAGTGGCGGCGCCACGTGCAAGTCAGGGTGTTCCCAGGAACACCCTGACTTGAAAAAAAACCTGAAAAAAAAATTTTTTTTACAAATTTTTTTATACTTGCTCTGTATTATAGGAACACCCTCAAATTAAAAAAAAAAAAAAAATTTAATTGTTTTGCTTTCAAGCAAAAAAAAATAATAATAATAAATAAATAAATGAAGAAAGCCCAAAATAAAATTTGGTAACAGAGGCAAGCCCACGGCAACTCGGCAAGCCCAACAGATTACAGAGGCAAACCCACGGATTCAAAAAAAAAAAAAAAAAAAATGAAGAAAGAAACCAATACAGCCTATACAGGGCTGCAGAGCAAATCAAATCAGAACTCACTTCTAATTTTCTAAATCAGAAATCCCTAAAGGCCTAAAGCAAACCTAAAGAGTGAAGACAGAGCAAGCAACGCCTCACTGCCTCAGTCCCTCAGAGCAACGCCTCAGGCTCAAGCCAACTGCCAACAGCCGGAGTCACGGAGATCGGATCGGTCACGTCGCTCACAGCTCGCTCGTCGTCCTTAGTGTGGACGAGGTAGACGACAAGCTTCTATTGGCGGCCTTCCATAATGGGATTAATTCTGATCTATTTATCCACAAGCTATATGAGAAGGAGCCTCAAACCATGGCTGAGCTCGTCCATTTGGCTCAGAACTTTATGAATGCAAAAGATGCGATCATAGCTAAGAAGAGGAAAAGAGCTGAAAGGATGGAAGCGCACCCAACACGCCACTCAGAACAAGGCCCTCGTCCAAAGAAGGGATGGACAGAAGATAAGAAGGGACGAGATAACAGGAAGACGGGTCCTTTGGGAAGAAGCTAGAACTACACGCCCCTGAACGTTTCACTTGATCAAGTGCTCATGCAAATCAAAGATGACCCTTCTCTAAAATGGCCAGAGAAGATGAAAGGAGATCCCAATAAGCGCAATAAGAGTAAATATTGTCGCTTCCATAGGGACCATGGGCATGACACAGATGAATGTTATGAACTGAAGCAGCAAATTGAGAATTTTATTAGACAAGGAAAGCTGAGGCACTTTGTTGGAAGGGATCATAAAGATGAGAAGTTGAAAGGAAAAATGGAGGAATTGTCCCGGCCCCCACTAGGAGAGATAAGGATTATCATTGGAGGAAACTCAACGGGGCAATCTTCCAAGTCGAAGAAGATGTATCTTAAAGTGGTGCAAAATGTCCAACTCTCTGGACGATTACCAAGGATGAGATCAATGGACGAGCCGGCCATTTCCTTCACCGACGAAGATGCTGAGAGGATCCATCACCCGCATGACGATGCAATTGTCATTACTCTACTTATTGCAGATTATACAACCAGGAGAGTGTTAGTTGACAATGGAAGCTCAGTAGATATATTGTACTAGTGTTAGTTGACAATGGAAGCTCAGTAGATATATTGTACTACCCTGCCTTCCAACAGATGAGACTTGGGTGGGATCAACTCGTCCAGTATGCTCACCATTGATAGGGTTCGGAGGAATGAAGGTGCAGCCCGTAGGCACCATTACATTACCAGTAGTGGTAGGGTCATACCCGCAGTAGATAACTAGGGAAGTCAATTTCCTCGTGGTGGATTGTTCGTCCTCATACAATGCCATTATTGGAAGACCAACTCTGAATAGTTGGAAGGCGATAACATCTACCTACCATCTATCAGTCAAATTCCCTACGAAGTACAGGATAGAGCAAGTAGACATGGCCGAAACGATGGGTCGGGTCAATCGGGTTTGCGGGTTAAACGGGTCACGGGTCAAAACGGGTCATTTTTAAAACGGGTCAATCGGGTTGCGGGTCAAACGGGTCGCGGGTTGAGTTGGGTCGTGAGTCGGGTCGAGTTGACCCGTATTTTTCAAACAATTTTTTTTTTTGGAAATAGATGCAATCTGTCAATTGTTTATGAGTTCCTTAATTGTAATTAGATTCTCACTAGTGATATTGTTACCAATTACCACTAAACACTTGAATTGATACCCAAATTTGGTGCAACTCCTGTTCCAACTTTCTAGAAACTAATCTTGGTATAATCTTCAATCTATTTAAAGTAGGAAGAGAAAATAAAGGTGGCAAGTAAAAAATAACAAACTATAATGGAGTACATAACATATTAAGTAAAAAAGAATAAGTAAATATTTTATAAAAATTACACCTCAATCTAAATCTACTCAACATTGGTAAACGTGGCAACACATGCGGGTCGGGTTCGGGTTCGGGTTCGTGTTCGGGTCGGGTCAATCGGGTCGCGGGTCAATCGGGTCACGGGTCAAAACGGGTCATTTTTAAACGGGTCAATCGGGTTACGGGTCAAACGGGGTTGCAGGTCAAACGGGTCGGGTCAAAACGGGTCTGACCCATTTTGCCATGTCTACTAAAGAGTGAAGACAGAGCAAGCAACGCCTCACTGCCTCAGTCCCTCAGAGCAACGCCTCAGGCTCAAGCCAACTGCCAACAGCCGGAGTCACGGAGATCGGATCGGTCACGTCGCTCACAGCTCGCTCGTCGTCGGAGATCGGTCCAATCCAGATCGTCATCGTCGCTCGTCACTCGCCACCGCCCTCATCGGAGATCGCTCGTCGCCTCGTGACCTCGTCACTGCCTCAGCGGCCTCAGCCTGCAGGCCTCCATGCTCAGCTGCTCCGATGCTCGGCTGCTTCGGTGTAGGTGCTCCCTCCCTCTCTGACTCTCTCTGACTCTCTCATTCTCTTTCTCTATCTGAATGACCTTTTCTGAAATGAAAATTAGGACTCTCTCTCTCTTTTTATTCTTTAATACTAATTTTAATACTTTGTCCTTATCTGATTCTGTGATTGGGCCACTGAATTACTAAGCTTTAACTTTATTTTTATTAATATTTGACTGATTTTTTGACTTTTTAAATTTGTCTTTACCTTAATATCTTATCTGTTAGTGTTGGTTAGTGCTGGTGTGTGTTTGTGTTGGTGAGATATTAAATTATTAATTGTCTTTTTAGTGTAATGTGTATTTTGATTATGAAGTTTTCTTATTGGCAGCTGATTCTTGTGATTGGGGAAATTTAATTAATTGAGGAAAATAAATAGTTAATAATTTAATTAACCAATATATTATAAAAACAAATAAATTAAATTATGTTAGACTAAGCAACAATTACTAATTTAATAATTAATGAAATAACAATACAACAAATTATAGTTTATAAAAGACAAACAAATTAATGAAATAACTAAACAACAATAATTAATAATTTTATTAATATGTCAAATGAACTTATAGTTTATTGTATAGGTACCTTTGTTCATTTCATTTCATTTTTTTTCCTTTTTGAGGTTTTTTGGTGTGCAAAATGCAAATTTGTTTTGGTTTTAAGAACTTTTTTTTTTTTTAAGCACAAACTTCATGCCGGCCAAATTTTGAATTTCGGCCGGTATTTACCGAAACGTCTCGAAACACCCGAAATAGACCGAAATGACCCAAAATTTTTTCAAAGTGAAATAGGATCACCCTGGACAAAATTCCTAGAGTCGCCACTGACAACAAAAGAAAAGGCCACTCCAAAATAAGTTAATTTTGATATAAGTGGATTGCCATCTTTGCAAGGGCATCAACGCGAGTTAGGCCTTGTTTGGTTTTTTTTATTAGTTATCAGTCAATTTTCATCAGTCATCACTTACCATTCATCAATAATCACTTAAAAATACATAACTTGTTTGACACCATCCTCCATTTATTATCTAGCAAATTTTTTACACTATTTATGTGCTCACACCTGTCACTTGCTCAGAGCAGACTGTTTTGTTACCCGCGGAAGGCTTTCCTCCCATCTTTTTCTCTTTTCTCATTTTCCCTTCCCCCTTCAGCCCTGTCACTCTCCCAAAGCACAAACCCGAACCCATAAAAATTTCTCAAGCTCCCTCGCCTCGTCAGGATCGTCACCAGTGAACGACCAACCATCTATCCGACGTGTATGGCGGCGCAATCTCCTCCGTCATGACCCAGCGGCGCCGACGAGCATAAAGAAACGTGACCCATTTCATAAACAATCACGGACGATCTCCTCCGACCAAAGATGGTGCTACCTCATCCCTTTCAGTACTCTCTCACCTTGTTTATTTATCTGATTTGTGTGTTTCGAATTTGGGTTTTGAGAAAACTGTTAGGTTTTAGCTTGAACTCTGTTTGCCTTTGTTTTTCCCTGTTGTTTGGTTGGTGAGAAAATAATAAAGGAGAAGTTTTTTTGGTTTTTTTATTTTTTATTTTTTTATATGATATTATTGTGCTTACCCATTGCTGGTTTGCTTCAATGGTTTGAAGTATATTATACTTGCAGAACAAGACCCTTCTTGTGCTCTTGTTTGTGATGGAAGCCTGTCCTGTTTTTTTCATTTAGTTCATTTTAATGACCTCAATGAAAAAAATTCTGACAAAAACATCATTTAAACCACCATAGTATAAAGGATAGCATACAAAATTGAAATCAGCCATACAACAAATGCAAATTGGTTAGAGTCTCCATTTTAGTTTCCTCGTTGCATTCTGGTTTCCTGTTTATACTTCCTCCATTTAGATAGTGGTCCTTTAGTGCAAAAATTATTAGCAGGATTGATAGAACAACATACATCAGACTCCAAAATTTGTTTTTCACAGATTCTTAAATCTTTTTTTTTTTTTAATACAACTCCAAAAGTTTTGGAGTCTTTTGGAGATCAGACTCCAAAATTATTACAACACTTAAAACCAAAACGTTTTATGCCATTTATACGGTTCACATAAGTTCTATTTTATTTATATTTTGGAGTAATTGGAATGGTCCTTGAAGTTTTACCCTTTTTTAATACAATACTAAAATTCAGAGAAAAAAATATTGGTCTTTTACAGATGCATATCCCAACTCTTTTCATAAACAGGATATCTTTATTTAAAAACAAAATAATGTTTTTAAATATTTTATTCTAAAGAAGGAATTGGCCAGCAAAAACTGCAAGGAACTTATTATCATACATTTACCAATCAGTCATCTTGTCAAGACTACATACCTTGGAATTCTATATGGGTGGCTGACACAGCTAATTTCTTTAAGAGCTTAGTTTTACTTGGTGTTGGAAAGTTTGTTTTCTATGTAATTTGTGGAAAGATTAAGACAACATTGTGTTTTGTTTTCTTTCCTATTGTTGCAGACTTAAAAGTAATGTTTTGATATGCCAGGATAAATTTTATTAAACAGAAAAGAACCCTTTCAGTTGTTATGGCTATTATTGATCAACCAATTTTTGTGGACTTTTTAGCAAATGGTATATTAACACACTTGTAATGATTATAGGATTTGGCATCAAGTTAACAATTGAAATTGGTTTTACCTATAAATTTGGTACTTAGTTTTCTACACACCTTGTTGGATATCGTGCTTTGATTCTGTGGCAACAAAAGAGTATTTCCTATAGACTTTACATTTTCTGTGTTGGCTCAATTGATTTCTTCCCCCCCCCCCCCCCCCCAATCTTTATAGTTTTTTTTGCTAATTTATTTGTCTATCTCTTAAGCTGGCAAGCATATGTAGAACTATATGAATAGAATGATAAACTATTGGAATTAGGCCTTAGTGACAACATGAAAAATTTGGTGAGCTTAGTTTCCTAGGCTTTAGTCCGAAGAAACAAGGGGGGGAATCTTTTACAATGTGTACACAATGCATAAAGCCAAATCATATACTTTAATATCTAAAATAGCACGGTTTTGATATTTGCTCACATATTTAATTGCTTGATGATTTTTATATTTATTTTGACACTTGAAAATGTTGGGATTTGCTTTTTTGGTGGAGATGTAAGATTACCAAGGGAAACAAGAGTTTGTTGAATAGATCCATTGAAATGGATAACCCTTTATGTCCTTTTAGTGGAAAGGATCCTTATTAATCATATGTTATTATTAATGTGATTTTGCAAGACTAATCACATTAATTCAAGACTTTCTGCTCCACAGCACATGCCTTACTTCTTTATTTTGCCTCAACTAACTCAGCCTTACATTCATTAACCCAAAAATTTCCTCAACTATCTTTCCTTGTTAGTCATAGTCATCTTTCCTTGTGAAGCATTTATTGGCAGACTGGGTGCAATTTTACACTGCAGGTCTATAGCTCACCTGAGATGGTTTTGACTGGAGCAGTGGGTCAGTGACAAACTTGTGTGACTCAATGGGTTTAGCTTTTGGAACATGCTTGGACAAACATGAGATTAAAAGAAAAAATATATATAATTAAAAGTGGGGTGGGTTTGGCTAAAATAGAAGACTGCAACATAATATGGGCTTTAATTCTATTTCTTTTTGTAATGGTGGTAAAAAGTGCTTTAGTTCTTGTCAACTTATAGAGTGCTATTGTTTTATGTATAGGATTAATTTTTGTATTCTGTGGTATGACCATCCAGTGGTATTTGAATATGACCATCCAGTGGTATTTATGACATCGTATGGTATGACATTAATTATTGATATAGGTTAGCAGCCAATGTAATATCTGTTCTAAAGAGTCTCTATTTCAAATATTGCATTGTTTTTTATCCTACCAGTTCTATGGACTAGAAAGAAAGTCATCCATTTTGATGGAAACAAAATGGATTTTATTTCATACATGGAACCATATGGCTCACTGATTATAGGATTAAACTAAATGAAGATGCTTGTTATGAATGTACATTACTGATCACACTGCGCTTGGTATTAGAAATTTTCCTTTGTTAGTTTAACTGGAGTAGCCTGCATGTGTTCTTTTTTGAGATAATTGACCGATTAATGTTGTAAGTAACAGTAATCGTAGTGTTCAATTGCATTGTCTAAAGTGGATGTGAAATGGCATGTTGCATTTACTCTTTCCTTCCTTATCTTATCAGCATCACAGTCTGTAAAGAAAATCATTGAAATCAATCCTTACATGCTTGGCACTATGGTTGGAGGAGTTGCTGACTGTCAGTTTTGGCACAGAAATCTGGGCATTAAGGTAATTTAATAAAATGTTTATGCTGTTTTCCCCAGATTTAGAATGAATTTTTTTCAGGCATGTTGGCTCCAATTAATTTTGAGTCTGTGAGTGTATAACAATTATGATATGTTAGTATCGTTAGCTTTATGCTGTATACTTTGTGGTGTTAATGTTATCAGGAAAAGTCCAATGTGTTAAGCGAACCTTTTTAGTATAGTGAAGGTGATGTTTCAATGCTTTGCATGTACATTACGCAGCTAGAAATTGGTGTAGTGGTGGTGGTTTCTACATACTGGGTTATCTTGACTAAAAAAAAAATTACTTATTTTCATTATGACACTTATTCCTTAGTTCTTTTTGAAGATGGATAATTGAAGGGGTAGAAATAATAATAATCCCTCCCAAAATGGAAAAAGAGTGTGATTTGTTAAATAGTCACTTCTAATTTGACTGTTTATGCAAAGCCAGTTAGGCATTTTACTTAATCTTTTAGGTGGTGGCTAACCCAATGCCCAATGAAGAAACCATATGCTAAATATAGAAAATAGTTTGAACTCCTGGCATGCTCTGTTGTGAATATGTCATCACAGGCAGTGCCCACTTTTTTAGTATATGGAACCTTTGTTTTTGATAAGTAGTATATGGAACCTTTACAACCCAATATTATGTGTTTTCCTTCTTTTGTCACTGCCTAATTGACACTTTCTTGGCATTATTTAGTGCCGATTGCACGGATTGGCAAACATGCGCAGAATTTCAGTCACAAGGGCATCAAAGCTGTTGGCAAACATTCTGTACTCTTACTGTTGAATGGGTCTGTCTATTGGGACCATGATTGCTGGATGGGATGAGATTGTAAAGACACATGACTGTATCATGTCATGTTATTATGTACTCTTTTAAGCAGACTCTTGTAATTTGTATTTTCTATGGGTTGTAGATAGTATTACTTTCCTTTAAATATCAGATATAAGAGCAAACAATTAATGCATATATTACTTAGGAAAAAAATATATAAAATAAAGGACTGGGAAAATCCTTTCCTTTTGGACATGAATTTTGCTTTAAATCACCCATACTTGCTCCTCCAAACTCCTTCTCCCTGCTTTCTGTCCAGGTTTATGGATGTATGAGTGGACTGAATTGAGGGCTAAGCATTGAAATTTGAAAGAGTTCCTAGAATTTTGTAATTGCAGGCAAGAATTTAGGTGCTTTGTTTTTAAATATTCTGCACTCCATCAAGTTATATAGCAATTCTCATGTACAGGATGCATGAGAATTGTGGTGTAAGTTTGTCAGGCCAGCCTCCATACTATTTAGGAACTTGGCTGAACAGGCCAGCCTCACTCATTTTGTGTATGCACAATTTGTACTTGTATGACTTCCATAAGCACAGGAGCATGCTGCCTTATCCTACTTTTCCATAGTCCATAAGCATAGGAGCATGCTGCCTTTTTTTCATTACCACTACTATCCAGTTATGCCAAGTACGGTGGAACAGGAAATGGTTGAAGTAGCTGGGGCATAGGGCTTATGCTGAAATTGGACGCTCTGCTATAGATGTTCTCTCCTTTAAGAGATGGATTCCAAGACATGCTTACAAGGCCTAAAATCCTTTAAGCACATGCATTTCCAGTTGGTCTTTGAAACTATTTATAGATAGACTTGTCTGTAAGGTTATCACTTACCAGACCCCTATGATTCATGGCTGTGTAGTTTTGTTGGGCGGCCACTTTTGTCACTGATTGTTCAAAAGTTTTAATTAAATTCTATTTGGTTTTACCATATTTTAATCTCTGTGTGTGTGTGCGCTTTCATGGCAATACCTAAGAAAAATCTTGCTTTAGCTACTCTTGTGGGCACTGGAAGACCTCATTTGGTTCGGGAGGTTCTAGGAACAAGAGAACATATCTGCACGTTGTCATGTCATTCCAAAATAATGCACTAACATTACAAGTTGAACTAAGTTATACATCCACTTACGTAAATAATATTTCCGTCACATATTATAGTGCCAAAACAATTACAGTGCAAAGCCATAGTATCTACATTGCACATTAGTAAATGGTCAATTGCCATTTTCAACATATAATCATCTCACATTGCCACGGGCAACATAATCATCCCACATTGTGTCAGTGATATTGTCCCTAAATTGGCCCATCACTCTCTTCGATGCACTTGACATTTCTAGTACATGTCTTTGGGTCGCTGAGCTTGTTGATGCTCTAGCATCGCCACTGCTTTTGCCATCGTCACTACCTTCGCTATTGGTCGCACTACCTTCGCGATCACTCTCCCCTATTGTTTTGAACAATTCATCACTCCGATTGTTCATGCATTTGAAATTGTGTAGAGCACAGCACACAACAATGACGTAACGTTGCCTAATTGGCTTGAAGTTTGGCATTAAATTCAGAATGGGGAAATGAGCCTTTATCACTTCAAAAGACCGCTCAATAACCATCTGCAAGGATAAGTGCCTGTAGTTGTACAACTCTTTCTTTAATGTTATCCGTCTACCGGCCGAGCGGAATTCCTGCGCATGGTACTTAGTTGACTTGTGAGGGGGGAGAAAAGTAGTGCCAATTGGTAGACCCAAATCTACCAAGTAGTGCGACCCTACACACACACAACCAGCCAACACATAATTATTTCATTCATAAACATACTACTTAGACGTGGAGGATAAAATAATTTTAGTTAAAGTCACAGAAATGTATAGTACCTGTTGGTGGCCATGGGAATCCATGCTTCCTTTCACTAGTCGCTTCCTCGAAAACCCTTGTGTCATTCGCACTGCCTTCCCACCCAGCATGGACAAATGTGAATTGCATGTCCATGTTACACACACACAACACATTAGTTGTTATAAGGCTCTTGCGGTCCCTGTGTGCTTGAGTCTCATTTGCAGGAGGTTGAGCACTCACGTGCGTTCCATCCATTGCTCCTACATATCTCTACACATGAAAGTTTTCATTAATCTTAGCAAGCACATATCAAATATCATATTATTTTACTGTTATACGAAGTTAGTTAAGTAATGGAATGTTTTGTACCTTAAACCATGGTCAGTACTTGTTCACTTGAAAATGTTCGGGGATGCCTGTGACATTCTGATCAGGTTTAATTAAATGCTTCGCATAGTGGTGGACAGCTAGCAATGCCTTACGAAAATGCCGACACATGGTTTCTGTTGAGTGTTGAAACCTGTCTGCAACACATCTAAAGTGGGTGTTGTGTCCAAGTATGAACAATAACATGGCCATGGCCTGAGTGGCATTCACCGAACCCTGTCTGTCCCTCAAGTAACCATGTTGAGCCAAATCGTCCACTAAATGTAACAGCAACTCAGATGTCATGCGAAACATCTCAAAACCCTTAGCTGGATTACCTTCAGTGACCTCGTCCATATACGCCCTGCTGGTCAACGCACTTGTTCGCATTGGTTGTTTATCATAATGCCGCTGCATGTACGCATACATCTCCCCGACTATAGGATTCACTAAATTAAACTTTGCTTCTTCTTCACATTTGAACTCCGAATCGGTCCAATCATCATCATTATCTTCATCTACATTGCTGGAACCAACGTCGTTGAAGTATGCATTATCGAAGTCATACTCTTGGAACGCTCGTGACCAGTCATTTCAGGATGCCATAAGTGACCTACACATTAGCACAAACACACTATTCAGGTAGGTTATGTAAAGAGAGATATTTCTAGTAAATATGTTATTCTTAACAGTCTACACCTTAACCTGTAGTCCAACAAAGTGATGAGACCATCAACATAAGAAATAGAAACCTATCAAATAGTCCTACTAATAACATCAACCATAGATTATAAGAAGACAACAAAAAATAATTAAAATAAAAAATAGCATAATATCAACGTACAATATAAACACCTAATTCAATAGTCACAATTATAAACATATAAAAATCAACAAACCCAAAATCCAAATCCATAGCATAATAGAATACAAACCATACAAACATCCCAAGTTCGTAAATAACATAAACCTTCGTATTATCCGTACGAAACAAAAACAAGTAAATAGAACAACTTGAATCCATAGTATGTAAAAACCAAATAGTTTAGACTTAATGCAACACTGTTCTCCCCACTAACCAAATACAACTACAACTAAGTTCTAAATAATAAGCATGTAAATATGTCAATCCTCCTCCGGGTTTAGAATGTCCTCAATCCAAGTCTTCCTCCTATGCTCCGGCATACTCATAAACACTACCCTATTATCCTTTTGCTGCAAAACCTTTGACATCTTGACATAGGCCTTGTTACTCAGATTCTCATATGAATTTAGCAATTGAATTGCCTTGCCAAGTGAACAAGGATCACCCCCTACGCCGGATTGGGCGAATTGCTCGGATGAACAGCTGGAATTGCCGAGTTTACCATTGAACCTATCCTTCGTCATTGCGGTGTAGTCCTTTAGGGCCACAGTCATTTCACTTACCCTATCTGACTTCTTTAAGACCTTCTTACCCTTGCCACTTGCATCTTCCACGGGACGTTTTTCCGCCCGTTGGGTTACCTCCTTAACCTCAGCTTCCTCCATAGTTTACGAGAAACTGTTAAAGTTAGGAGTGTAACAGTCATCGTCCACATTGATGGGTGCACTTGCATTGGCATTGGCATTGGCAAACTCTTCCTCTAAGGCACGCTTCTCGTCACTATTCAGGGGAGGAGTGTTTAAGGAGATCTGCAGGTTCCCAGTCGCAGTACTAGGGGCGAACACCTGCTGCAGTGATGGGTAGTCTGGGCATCCCTGTTTCCTTAAGTTAGCTACACCACGATTGCCCTGCAATGTCCTTGGAAACATTAGCACACTAAATGCACCAGTTCATATATTACCAATTTGGAGGAAACTTGCATAAATAAATAAGGGCAATAATTGATATACCTAAAAAAAAAAAACGCACCAGTTCATATATTACCAACTTGGAGGCAAATTGCATAAATAAATAATTGCAATAAGTTATATAAATAATAAACAACAGTAAACATACCGCAATCACATTCTGTCACACCTTGTCATCACAAGTCACTGTTTGGGTCTACTCGTCCCACCCCAACCCTGTGTGTCTTAGCAACTGGCTCCACTTTAATTGTTTGAGTCGGAGCCTATTGTGCTTCTGTTGAACTTGCTTAGAGAGAAAGTCTTTCCCTGTCTTTTGGTTAAGTTCAGCTATAATTGATGCTCACGTAGGACCCTTGAACACACCGTTTGGCATCTTACCCTTAAATTGTTCCTCCAACATGATCTCAATAAAAATATGTTCTACATGGGGAGGCCACTTCTTCTCATCCGTCTCTTATGATTCATGTGCCATCTATTTGAAATATCTCATGAGGTAAGCTCATGACAGATAATAATTTTAAGAATTGATTAATAGGACTATAGGATTCAGGTGCCATGTAGGTTTAAGGGGTCCAAAAAATGAAAAATATTCCACAGTTAAATCAACACGGATAAGAAAAAGCATGCATGGAATGTAAGAAACAATGGTAATATATAAGAAATAGTGGTAATATATAAATCCTTCATCGAGGTTTACCACATATACAATGTGACCAGATATACAAAAGATGGAAGATTGAAGCAATGAGTTAGTAAACTGAATAAGTGGTCACAAATACAACTAGGTTAGTGCATGGTTAAGTACATGGTAATCCATAAGAAAGTACGTTACTGAACATAATGGGAACAAAATATGTCAGTAGTATATTAAAAGGGACATGGACTAAATTGCTTCGACTATGCATCCGCCTCTTACTGAGGCGGGTCATCAAACAATCAGTCTGGAGAGGCCACGGGGGAAATGTTGGGCCGAAAAGATATGGTACGCACTCCCATTGCTTTGCGATAATTTTGTTGAATACACTTCCACCTCCTAGTTACCCGCCTCACAGTAAAGGCCTTCCCCAAGCAGGCATTAAGATTGTCTGTGATCTCCTCCCACACTTGCGCATTGGCATGATAAGGACGCAAATTCCCACAACAATAGTGTCCAAGTATAGAGTCACACAATAGATCCTCACAATTGGCATCCCATGTTATCAACTCCACAACCATCTTAAAGAACAACACACACATCTCATACGCAATCATATCACAAGTACAATAAAGATATGCTAGTATTTTTAGAGGAACAAATATTGAGCATAGGATCCATATTAATATGTATATATTACTGCAATGACATGTATTGAATCATTCTTATGAAATTCATAAACAATATTAAAGATATAAGCAAATCAAGAAGACAAAAATATTCAGCAAAACATTACACTTTTATAGAGTAGGCTTTTTTTTTTTTTTGGTTTGATAAGTACTTTTATAGAGTAGTTTCTAAGTCCCATACAAACTCAACTAGCAAAGACTTCTAACATTTTGTAGTTAGATACAAAAGCTATGCAATTAACATTCTTAAATATTGATTGCTGATTGGATGAACATTGTCATGCCAAGAACACAATGACAATAAAATCAAGCATGATTCACAAAGCCTATTTTTCAAGACATATTCCAACCAGTTACCAAATAAAAAAGGACAAATTCCATTGCAGGTCACAGCAGGACAATAGACTACAAACCATACAACACTGAAATGGAAACAATCTTGGTCTGAGATTGGTAGATTACCTAATTTAGGCCGTACTGTCTAATTATTAAAAGAGAAATCAGAGAGTTCCATTCACATGTAGCACAAAACCAAAAGCAAGTTGAAGCAATTCCCAAGGGCAGACACTTTAAAGGAAGAATCTGGCGAGGAGATTTACTTGTCTAACCTACATAGATAACTACTAATGAAGTGGGGAACCATAGAAATACCTACATAATGATGAAACCATGCTCAAACACTTAACTACAACCCAAAATGTAGGTGGAGTCAATCATAGTATCCAATTATCCAGTTAAGGTGAAATAGTGAAAACAATATTGAAGAGTCATTGAATGTCAATTAGCCACTAACACTTTATATTGCTATTGTTGCTACTGATGCACCCAATATTAATACTTTTATTTTTATTTTTTTTATTTTTTTTAACTTTGATGTGAATACTTGTATTGTTATTGCTTGTACTGATGTAATAAATAAATTCTCATGCATTGGAAATATGCATATCGCTTTCACAGACATTCTGTGAGACATGTAAGATGCATATAACTGATGCAATAGATAATTATTGTAACTCCTAACGATAGTTGTAAATTGTAATTGAGTTTCCAAACTTTCCATTATCTATCCTCTATAACACAAAGGACATTAGTTAGCCTTCTTTTTGGGAAGAAAGAAAACAATTAGTACAGACAACCTGTGACTTGAGGCAACAAAGAGTAGATACTAACTAAACTACAAGAAACAAAAATACAATGATTCTCACAATGATAATGTATTTATAATGCTACTTGGAATAGCTTAAGACTCACAATGGTGGAAATATGATATATAAAACTTCCATTAAAATGATACATAGATGCAACTTGATGAGGCTTGAGAGCACACAAACAAAATCTGAATTAACAAAAAAGAGTGTGCCAGCAAAAAAATAAAACGATACTTAAAATATGCCAAACTAATGAAAGCTCTTAAAGATTGTGCCAGACAATATGACAAATTGTAAACTTTATATGCAAAAAAAGGAGAGAGCTTTTCATACCAACTAAACACTACAAAAGATTTTACTCAATTGAGATATATCAGTATTGAACTAAATGGAGTAGAGGCAGGTTTCAATTATTCCAAAAAAGTCAGCATTTATCACACATTTCTTACATTGTGAAGACCTTAGTTTCATAAATTATTTAAAAAAAAAAAAAAAAAAAACCCATAACCATAGGAATCCAGTAGATCAAATCAGATGTTTACCCAAACATGAAGCAAAGAAAAAAAAGAAAAAACAAAAACAGAGAAGCACAGGTTCACCACGGGTTGAAAACCCATAACCACAGGTTTCAATAGATCAAATCAGATGCTTACCTAAACATCAAACAAAGAAAAAAAAAAACAGAGAAGCAAACTTCTCATCACCAATCCTTGATTTGATGTAAAAGATACGAAATACCTTCGGATTTCTGTGGAAAAAGCTGAGAAAAAGCACTGCGTTATCGTGACATGGTAGGGCGGGTTGGCTGAGCTCGGATTGGTGAGGGCAGTGAGAGCTTCTTTTAGCTTGTGGTGGTACAAGAATGGAGATGAGGTTTGATTTAAGATGAGAGAGCTCTGTTTACAGAAGAGAGAGGTTTTGATTTGAGATGAGAGAGCTTGGTTTGATTTGAGATGAGAGAGCTCTGTTTACTAGAAGAGAGAGGTCTGAAATGAAAGAGCTGAAGAGAGTCGTTGAAAAGAGCATCAAAAGGCGCGCCTCATGTTAATTGCTTTGACTGTGGGACCAAGTATGTAGAGTTATTTACGGAAATGCTATTGAAAACAGAGTTATGGAAACTGAAAATAGCTAAAATGTGTTTTCAGTTTCCATAACTCATCACTCAAAAATCAGAGAATTGAGTGATGGAAATAGAGTTATGGAAACAGAGTTATTAAAATCCAAACAACCCCCTTATATTTTCCATTTTAACATTCCTTAAGTTAATTTGATATTTGATCAGGCTCTAAACTAGCCTTTGGCCTTAGAGTTTGGGCATCATTGGGGAATGGGGGCTCGAGTCATAAGGGGTACAAAATGCAGTGTCTACAAATGCCTACCCCTCTTTTAATTCGTGAGCTTTGCTGACGGAATCAAAAGAATAAGAGACAAAACATTTTTTTTTCGACATAAGGCTTTGGTCCAACCCATACACACAACACACATCATACATACATAGGGAGGGGTGCAACTCCGGAGAGCTGCATGGGATTCGTATGTTCAAAGTCCCACCTTTGTTGCTCGAGAAATGAGGAACGACAGGTTCATTATCCCAGAACCTGTTTTGCCCCTTGCAAGCAAATGCCGAGTGACTCACTATCTTTGAGTCACTTAAAAAGAAAAAGAAAAACAAACAAGGGCACTCTTCAAGCTAACCCAACAAACAACAAAAGGACACGGTCTTTATGGTGTTCAGCCGGGGCTCTTGCCTCAAACTTCTCCAGGTGACTCGCTCATCTTGTCTTCTTCACTTCTTTCTCTACCTTTTTTGGTGTGGTTCTTGCCTTTGGTTGACCTTAGTGTCTTTCTCTATCTCGATCTTTACCTTTTTCTATCTTGCCTGCATGTTTAATTCCTGGAGGACATATGCATGAGTAGTCTTGATTGTTGGATCCATTAGAGGTGGTGAAAACTCGCTGAGGAGTAGGTATGTATGGGGAGGAATCTTCTACCTCTTTCATGACTTAGTTGGGGATGAGAAACTTGCTGAGGAGTAGTAGAAATGGACTCACTAAGGAGTAGTGTAACTTTTGTAGATGTGTGATCCACTAAGGAAGAATCTTCTGCTTCCTCACTGAGGATACATCAGGCGTACTTGGTCCACTGGGGAAGAATCTTTTGCTTCCTCACTGGGGATTGTTTAACTATGCTTAGGCCCATCGGGGAAGAATCTTCCGCCTCCTCCATGGGGATGACGTTCTAGATATGCTTGATCCACTGGGGAAGAATCTTCTGCTTCCTTATTGGGGATAGTGTTCTTGAGTTTATGTGATCTATTGGAAATGGTTTTGGGATGTACATGCTTCATTGGTGGAAGAGTCTTATGCGTCCTTTACTGCTTACTAGGGGGTCCTTGGTGACTTTGTGCCTAATTAGGGCAATCTTGAGATGTTTTTCTTCTTTGAATTTTTTTTTTAAAATACCGTTCATGACTAAACTACACGTAGTTTAGCCATCAGGTGTGTTCCTGCCTCTAATAGTTACCAACCGTTTCTTTTTCTTCTTCATTCTCTTCATCTCCCTCATCTCTTCACATTCTTCATGACTCTTCAACTTCTCCTTTTTCTCTACAAAAACTCCCCTCTTCTCTCTTTTCCTCACATCATCTGATTCTCCCATTCTTTCAAAACTCCCTTATTCTCTCATTTTCTCTCTAGACTCTCTTCATCTCCTTCAATGGCACCCAAGGCCAAGAAGACTTCCTCCGTCCTTTCCTCCAAAGCATTTCTCCTCACCCGTTGGAGTGGAGCAGTGAGATTGATGAAGTCTCTTTTATTGACACACCGGCTAGAAAATCACATCCCTATGGCTGAATTGTAAGTTTTTCAATTTTTTTTCATTTTCAAGTTTCTCTTTGATCTTCTGTTTTGATGTGTTTTGGCCACGTAAATGCTTGGGTTTTGTTGTAGGATAGGTTTAGATGAAAACCTGACACATTAGGAGTGGTAGGAACATGTTTAGGATTGATTTTGGATGATATATGCTTGAAAATGTCGAAAGACACTTTCTATCTGTGCTTATGCGTGGGCTTGAGCCTGCGTATGTAGCTTGGACTTATACATACGCAAATCTATTCTTGAGGTTCTGCGTACGTGGGTTCTGGCCTATGTACGCAGGGTCTTGTCTGCATACGTGGGTGCGAACACAAGGGGGGAGTCGCCATCTAGTTTTTGCAATGGTATAGGAACCATATATATAGTGTCCTTTTCGAGGAAAGACCTTTGATCTTACTACCAGAGTATGAGTTCGGAGTTTAGGTATGCTCTTGGAAAGGTATTAGGCACCCAAGATCACCCAACCCTAAGATTGGCCTCTTATCATTGTGTCTTAATCTTAACCTTATTAAAAACTAGTTCAATACTTGTATTCTAGACTTGCACACACAGTAACATGCATCTAACATACAACATGGCATCTTTATCCCTAAACAAGCACACTTATCTATCCACAAAGCAAAAGAGAGCCAAACACACATAAGAAACCCTGACATTCATCTAACATGGAAAAAACCCTATCATACATCTAAACAAGGTAGCACAGCCCCAAACATGATAGCAAGCATATCATTCAAGCTAGCAACCACATTATGAACAAGGCATTAACACATTATAAACCCTAATCCTACATCGAAGCATGTTTCATCATATCATAAAAAATAAAAATAAAAAAAAACCAACACAAATGCATGGACGTTTCAAATCATGCCTTACCCTTTGCTTACCTTTCAGCAACTCAGCACCTATGACATTATGCACGAGCATGTGAATGCATGTTCATAGCATGAAATATAAAACCCTAATCTAAGCATGTTGAAAGAAAAACAAGCATGTGAGGCAGAGGCACAAATACGTGTGATCATATGAAAAGGCTTTAAAAAAGGGGCAAAGCATGTGAAATAAACCAAACAAACAAACAACATAAGGAATCTAGATTAGGGTTTCTAGATAAGTGCCTATGTACGCAGCTAGAGGCCTGTGTACGCAGGGTTTAACCTGCGTACACATGCTAATGAAATGTGTGCATGGGACTTATTCAAGAACCCTAACCCAGAAACCCGAAATAGAAAAAAGAGCACAAAAAAAACCCCCCCCCCCTAATTTTAACTATCTAGCATGCCTAGAACATAGCAGAATTATAAAACTGACCTAAGCAAACATATAAAAGCATAAACTATGCAAAGAAACAGGATTAAAACTAAAAAGGAAGTAAGAAAGAATACCTTAAACCAAAAGCTCCTAGGCTTGATTTTTTACCGATCCCCTCAGTCAAATCTATCACAATTCAATAAAACAATGATTAGAAACTTTAAACTCAAAGGATTAGGGCCAGAAAAGGTCTCAATCGAATAAAAATTACTTGAGGGTATTTTGTGAAAAACTCCCTTTTGATTCACTATTTTCTAGTGAATCTTAAGTTTTTCCTGTGGGATTTCTGTGTGTTTTGAAAAATTACTATGCAAGGCTTTTTATAGTTGAAAAAATGGGGTTTGGAATGGCTCCCAGATGATGTGGGATTCATTCCAAACCTCAACCATTATTGCAGAAAACTTGCATTTTCTATGCTTCTAAAACCCTAGCTGTGTACGTAGGATCATGCCTGTGTACGCATGCTTTGGCCCACGCACGCAGGTCGTTGCCCATGTACGTGGGCCGAGGGCCACTTTAGTCATTTATTTACAAAAATAGATTTTTATGCATTTAAAAAAAATGATATTTTTCATTTTAACACTCCTCAAGTCAATTTGATATCTAATTGGACTATAAACTGGCCTTGGGCCTTAGAGTTCGAGTATCATTGGGGAACGGGGGCCCAAGTCGTAAGGAGTACAAAATGCGGTGTCTGAAATATCTATACTCCCTTAGGTATTTCAACCATGGAGGTTAAGGTAGCTAAGGCATACGCAAATTGATTTTGAGCTCTAAGGATGATTGTGTACTCAATCTTGTCAAAGGTCTTAGTTAAGTCCTCCAAGTATTGTTGATAAGGCTTTAAGTGTTCCTCTTTCACCTTCCACAACTTTTGTGCTTGGGCCATAACCAAAATTGAATCTCCAAAGACTTCGGCCTCCTTTACCCTCAATTCTTGAAGAGCTTCCATTTTGGTCATACAAGCATCGTATTGAGCCATGTTATTAGTTGCTTCAAAGTTCAACTTGATTGCTAAAGATATGTAAGATCCCTCAGAAGTGATCAAGAGTATTCCTATCACATTCCCATATTGGTTTATGGCTCCATCAAAGTACATCTTCCATTTCCCTAACTCAACAGATAAAATCTCCTCATCCAGAAAGTCTTCTTTACTATCCTCTCCTCTATGGGATTCTCGGCACAAAAATCCGACATGTCTCTCCCTTTGATAGTTTTTCTAGCCACATACTTCAAATCGAATTCTGCCAATAAGATCTACCATCTTGACAATCTTCCACTCAAAGTTGGCTTCTCGAAAAGATACTTCAATGGGTTCATTCTTGCTACCACCCATATTTGGAGAGGTAAGATGATATGTCTTAGCTTTTGTATGGCCCAAACAAGTGCAAAGCATGACTTTTTTATGGGAGTGTACCTAGTCTCATAATCATGGAACCTCTAGCTCAAGTAGTATATGGCCCTCTCATTCTTGTCATCGTCTTCTTGTGCAAGCATACTTCCAACCACATCCCTTATGATAGAGAGGTATAGGAGTAAGAGTTTTCCATGTTATGGAGGCACTAGGATAGGTGGGTGGAGGAGATATTCCTTGATAAGTTCAAAGGTATTTTGGCACTCATCATTCCATGTATGTGGTTCATTCTTCCTTAGGAGTTTGAAAATGGGCTCACAAGTGGAGGTGAGCTTGGCAATGAATCGACTAATGTATTGTAATCGACCCAAGAAACCCCTTATCTCTTTCTCACTTCTGGGTGGAGGCATCTCCAATATGGTTTTGATCTTGGATGGGTCAACTTCTATCCCTCTATCACACACTGGGAAGCCTAACAATTTTCCGGTGGTTACTCCGAAGATACACTTTTGTGGGTTCAATCTTAGCCTATACTCTTTAATCCTCTCAAAAAACTTCCTCAAGTTCACGGTGTGGCTTTCTCTATCCTTGGATTTCACTATCATATCATTGACATACACCTCCACCTCATTATTCATCATATCATGTAACAAGGCTATAGCCATCCTTTGGTAGGTTGCCCCAGCATTCTTAAGGCCAAATGGCATCACTGTGTAACAATAGATTCCTTATTCGGTAGTGAAAGTGGTTTTGGTCATATCTTTAGGAGCTATCTTGATTTGGTTGTACCCTGAGAAACCATCCATGAAAGATATCAAGGCACTTCCCACCATGTTATCCACTAAGACATCAATGTGTGGGAGAGGAAAGTCATCCTTAGGGTGTGCCTTGTTCAAGTCCCTAAAATCCACACACATCCTCACATTCCCATCCTTCTTAGGTATGGACATGATATTGGCTATCCATTCGGCTTGGTGTACGGATTTAATGATCCCTACCTTTAATTGCTTAGTGACTCCACCTTAATTTTTAAGAACCATTCGGTCCTCATTCTTCTCAACTTTTGTTTGACGGGTACCATGTGATCATGAGTATCAATGTAATGTTGAGTTATCTCGGGGTCAATTCCAGACATATCTTTATAGGACCATGCAAACACCTCTTGAAATTCTATGAGGAGTTCTTAAAGATCTTTTCTTTCTTTTTCATTTAGAGTTGAGCCAATTTTAATTAAGTGTGGATTCTCATTATTGCCCAAATTAATAGTTTCAAGAGCTAGTTCCATAGGTTCAATTTTCTTTTCCAATTGTTTATTAATTTCATTTTCAAATTCATTTGAATCATTAAAGTGTAGAATTTCAATGTTATAGGACACATCAAAGTAAGCCAAATTAGAATTCATCTTATTGAAAAGCACTATAAACTTTTTTCCCATGTTTTCGGAAAACCCAACCCAATTCCAATTATTAATGGGCCCTACAGTAGGGGTGATGTGATAATAGCTTAATTTTGCATATTTATATCATTATTAGAAAACATTATCATTCTTATTTTAAGTTAATTCATGCATTTTATAGTTGGTTTTGGAATAATGCTGAATAATCAATTTTGTGATAAATTGAAATTTAATGCGTGAATTTGTCTTTTGTAGGATAATGAAATTAAATAAGTGAATTTATGCAAAGAAGAAAGCTAATCGACTTTACTTTTACAAGGGCCATGATGAAGTCAAAGAATGCCAACCCAATTAAATTCAAGTCCAATTGGAGCAAGGAATCAAAGGAAATTGGCCGAAAGTTCAAATTTTGAAGTTAAATAGGCCGAAACGTCGCTTAAGTGAAGCCTAATAACCTGGAATTTTCTCCAAATGAGAATTTAACTTGTAATAGGATTCCTTGACCTATTTAAAGGTTCTTTAGGGAAAAATTCAGGAGAGCTACTGTAGAACGTAATTTAGGTTTTCTTAAAATTTCTTTACAGTTTTTAGAATTTTATTTGTGTTATGGCTTGCTAGAAGCCTTGCTAAGGCAATGAGTGAAACCCAACCGTTTATTAGTATGTTCTTAACAATTATTTTATGGTTTTAATGCTTATGTTATTATGTTTTTGATTGATTTACTCATCTAGAAAAGTGTTTAATTCTGTATAATTATTTGATTTATCGTAGATTCCGGGCACGTTAAATGCTTAGTATTCCCTGCAAACTAATTCACTAGTTTTGTTTTGCCTAAAATCAATCAATTTCATTAAACTTCCTTAGACAATTAATTCTTGAGTTTTTATTGTTAAATCATCTGACTAAGATCATCTTTTGTATGAATTTTAGTTGAGTTATAAAATAAATATTGTTAATACTACCAATAGATGTGTTGTGTATGGATTCCTAAATCTTAGCGCCTTAAATATATTGTTATTTTTCTCTCAATTTAAATTAACTTTACTAAACCATCAAAAATCTCTTCAATTAAACTTTATTATTTTAGTTTTATTCTCTTGTGGTTTGCTAATCAATTCCATTTTCCCTGTGGATTCGACCTCGGACTTACCAAGTTATTACTTCGCGAAATTCCTAAACTTGGGAGCATTATTTAAGTCACATCAAGTTTTTAGTGCTGTTGTCGGGGATTAGGCGATTAGAGAAGCGTTCAACTTCGTTTGGAAAGGTTTTCAGCATTAAATTTCTTCACATATTTGGTAATATCTCTCCAACTCTTTTCTTTTTAAGTAGTTTAATTTTCCTTTAGAGTTTTTCTTTTATTTTTACTTCTTTTTATTGTTTAAGGTATTTGTTTTCTTTTCTTTTTCTTTCTTGCTTTACTATTGCATGTGTGTTTGGTGTCATGATAGTGATAATTGCTTGGTTAGAATTGAATCTAATAATTTGTTTGGCAATTTATCTGATTCTTTAATGCATTCTCATACACTTGATATCATGGTGGACTTAGAGAGTAATCATGGTGATGAGAATAATTTAAATAATGAAAACTTTCATGCTCACCAACCCATTAGAACTCAGGGATTATTTGCAACCTACTAGGAGTAGTGCACCATCATGCATCATTTTTCCAACTAATGCAAATAATTTTAATTTTAAGCCCGGTATGATTTCTTTACTTCCTAAATTTCATGGCTTAGATTCTGGAAATCCTTACCTACACTTTAAGGAATTTGAGGAGGTATGTTCTACCTTCCATGACCAATCATGTAATGAAGAGACCATTAGGTTGAAAGTGTTCCCTTTTTCTCTTAAAAACAAGGCAAAAACATGGCTTAATTCTTTGAGACCTAGGTTAATTGGTACTTGGCAAGAGATGCAAACTAAGTTTTTAAAGAAATTTTTTCCAATTCATAGGACTAATGCACTTAAAAGAAAAATAATGAATTTTTCACAAAAAGATAATGAGACATTTTATCAATGAAGGGAAACATTTAAAGATTTGCTTAATGCTTGTCCACATAATAGCTATGAAACTTGGCATATAATTAGATTTTTCTATGAAAGTTTAACTCTAAAGATGCGCCAATTTGTAGAGATGATGTGCAATTGAGAGTTTTTGAGTAAAGATCATGATGAGGCTTTTAATTATTTTGATCTCTTAGCTAAGAATGCCCAATCTTGGTATACCACTAATACCTCAAATAGGTCTAGAGCATCCACCAATCCCTCTGGGGGTGGTAAGTACCACCTTAGGGAAGATGACGACCTTAGTGCTAGGGTGGCTAGTATAACTAGGAAGCTTGAAGCCATGGAATTAAGGAAAGTCAATGGAGTCAATATTGTGCCTAAAATTGATGAGGTTTGTAGAATTTGTGAGACCCTACCAATGAATGTCCAACAATTCCAGCTTTTAAAGAGGTGTTGCACGATCAAGCAAATGCTATAAACATGGTGAAAAAATCATACCCTTCCCCCTATTCAAAGACATACAATTCAGGGTGGAGGAATCACCCAAATTTTAGTTTGAGGAATGATAATGTGGTTGTACCTCCTACACATGGTTCTTTAATTTTGTTCCCTATAATCCCCCTATAAAGAAGAGTCTTGAGGACACTTTGCAACAATTCATGCAGACGCAATCCACCATTAATAATCATAACTCACAAGCCATAAATGACATTAGGAGCACTCTCACTAAATTGACCACATCCATGAGCACAATAGAAAAGGGTAAGTTTTCATCTCAACCACAACCAAACCCCCAAGGTCAATTTTGTGTTAATGATTGTAGTTCCTCTGAAAATGAAGTGAGTCAAGTTAAATTTGTAAATACTCTTTATAGTAGAAAAATCATTGAAAAAGATATTCCTAAAAGCAATACAAATGATGAATCTTCCAAAATAAAAAGTAGTGATGAAGTCGTTGAGCCTAAATCTAATGTAATTGAAAGGTGTCCTATCCCTGCTCCCTTTCCCCAAAGGTTTATTCCACCTCAAAAAGTGAATCAAAATTTTAAAATCTATGAAGAGCTTAAGCAAGTTAAAGTGAACATTCCTCTTTTGGATGCCATAAAGCAAATTCCATCATATGCTAAATTTTTAAAAGATTTATGTACTGTTAAGCATAAGCTTAATGTACATAAGAAGACATTTTTTATGGAACAAGTTAGTGCAATCATTCAAAACAATAGACCTCCTAAGTTCAAAGATCTAGGTTGTCACACTATTACATGTGTGATTGGTAATTCAAAAATAGAGAAAGCTCTGCTTGATCTTAGGGCAAGTGTGAATCTTTTGTCGTATTCAGTGTAAAAGCAATTAGGTCTAGGCGAGTTAAAACCCACTTTCATAATTTTACAACTTGCCGATCGATCTATGATTGTTCCAAAGGGTGTTGCTAAGGATGTTTTGGTTCAAGTGGACAAATTTTATTTTCCTGTTAACTTTATTATTTTGGACATGCATCCTATTTCTAATTCTAATTCTCAAATATCTGTGATTTTAGGATGCCCATTTCTTGCAACTTCTAATGCATTGATAAATTGTAGAAGTGGTGTCTTAAAATTATCTATTGGCAATATGACCCTTGAGCTTAATATTTTTAATACTTGTAAGCAAACTAGGGATGAAGAGGATGTGTATGAAGTTAACTTGATTGAAACAATTGTTCAAGACCAAACATTAGAATCTTGTTTAGTCAATTAATGTGATTTTAACTTTGATGAGAATTCTGAAATTGCATACATTCATTGTCTCTTGGAATCTGCATAGGAATCGGAAGTGAGTAATTGAAAATTGAAATATGAGGAGTTGCCACCTTGTGAGATAAAGTTGTTGCCATCTAGTGAGCAACTACCTAAATGGGAGTTGAAGCCCTGGCTAAATGATCTCAAGTATGCTTTTCTAGGAACTAATGAGACTTTTCCTATGGTAATATCTTCTAAACTTGACTCCTTGCAAGAATGTAAGTTATTAAATGTTTTGAGTAAGCATAAGGGTGTCAAAGGAAAGAACATCTCTAACATAAAAGGACTTAGTCCATTGGTTTGTACTCATAGGATTTATTTAAAGGACAATGACAAACTATCTATGAAGACTAAACAAATTTTCGAAAAGACAGTTAACCCAAATTGATTGCTCTTTGAGCTTGAATGATGCACTTTGGGCGTATTGCACTACCTATAAAAATATTCTTGGTATGTCTCCATATAGACTTGTTTATGGTAAAGCTTGTCACTTGCTTGTGAAATTGGAACATAAATCACATTGGGCAATAAAGATGTTTAAATTTAACAAGGTTTGTTCATTAAGAAAATTGCAATTGAATGGGTTTGAAGAAATTCAGCGTGATGCATATAAGAACTCTAGGATTTATAAAGAAAGAATGAAGGTTTTTCATGATAAACAAATTTTAAGGAAATCTTTTGAACCATCTCAAAAAGTTCTTTTGTATAATTCTAGGTTACATTTGTGCCCCGGAAAATTGAGATCTAGGTGGACTGGACCTTTCATTGTTAAAAATGTTTTTCCCCCATAGTACCATAGAAATTGAAAATCCTAAGAACGGTAACATATTTAAGGTGAATGGACAATGTCTTAAGCCATTTCTTGAGAATTTTTCACAAGAGGAGGAATCCATTAATTTGGAGGATCCCATTTATCAAGCCTTGCCAAGCAATTAGCGTTAGTGTTTGTGTCGTATTTTAGATTTTTTTTTCTTTTTATTATTTTTGTTATTTTGTTTTCTAACCCCTTTTGCAGGTGTTAAAGTTTTTTTTTGTTCATCTCTTCAAAGTACTCTCTGTAATATCTACTCTTTATTGTTTTTCCTTGTTATCATTGAGGACGATGTAAGTTTTAAATTAGGGGGAGGAACTTGAGATGATTTGCATTTGGTTTTATTTTATGCTAAAATTTTGGGCTGTTTTTAGTCCAATTTTCAAAAAAAAAAAAAAAAAAATGTGTTGACTAAGCAAGAGTTTTAAGTCAAAGTTCTTTATGCTACTTCTATCTAAATAATTCCACTATTTTTCATGCCCAACTATTATGCACATGCACTTTAGCCACATGAACATGTTTCTTGGTTGAAAGATAGAGATGACTTTGAAAATCTTGAAAATAAAAGGTAGAGACTATAACCCAAGTGAGTTCTTGAGCCATTCATTTTTTTAGAGAGTTATTTTCTTTTGATCTCATTTTTCATTTGGAAGCACATAAGTTTGTTGTTGCTTAGTCTCATTATTCTTTGATTTGGTTGAATGCTTAGAATTCATCAATTTTATGCCACACTTGAATAAGTTAAAGTCATGGATTTTGAAGAACTATCTCAATCCTTAAGAGATGATTTTAGGTCATCTTTGTTAATTTTGAGCCTTTATTATTTTCTTTCTTGATACATTACCACTAGTCACCCATTTGAGCCTATTATTTTAACCATTCTTTCTCAAACCCTTTCCTAAAGTGTTCCAAGAATGAATGCAATCAAATTGTCTTGTTGCGGTAAATTTGTGATGAAATAGTTGGAAGAAAATGAGGACTCACTCAAAAAAAAAAAAGTCATAAACAGAAAAGGAAAAATGTTGAATAAAAGGGGGGAATGTGAAAGATGAAGAAATAGAGAATGAATTTTTTGATGAAATGCATGAAGAAAAAAGAAAGAAAGTGAAAGTGCAATATTCAAGAAACTTGAGAGGATAAATCAATTGTCATATACTCAAAAGAAATTGTCTCTCTAATTATTCTTGGGAACACTTTTTATTTTTACCTACCCTTTGTTCTAAATTCCTCCTCTTTACCGTACATTACATCCCAATGAAAGTCCTATTTGCTCTTAAGGAAGGTATGATTTAGATCTTGACATGACTAATCAATGTGTGTGGTGTAATATTCTTAGTATTTGGCATCCTTTCATGAGTCTATAAATGTCATTTATCTTTGCTTCACCGTTCTTCATATTATTTATATGTGAGATATTAGTCTTTGTTCTACATTAATCTACTCACATATGTTTGAGAGTGTTACACCCTTTTTAGAGTGATTTTATTTGTTGAATTTTAACAACTGTGAGATTTGAGTTGAAGCATAATTTTGGATAAAAATTCAAGATCTATTTTATCTTAAGAATAAGGTTGTGTTTGTGTTGGCTAAACTATTCACACACTGAGTATTGATGGCATATGGAATATTTTTGGTGGTTGTTAGTATTTTGACCTTTGATTAACTATTTCTATTAAAGTAATAATTTTTTGTTATTTTGTGTCTTTGTCTCGAGTTGCTTAAATTGCTGAGGACTAGCAATGAGTTGGTTAGGAAGTGTGATAATAGCATAATTTTGCATATTTATATCATTATTAGAAATTATTATTATACTTATTTTGAGTTAATTCATGTATTTTATAATTGGTTTTGGAATAATGTCTTATAATCAATTTTGTGCTTAATTGATATTTAATGCGTGTATTTGTCTTTTGTAGGATAATGAAATTAAATAAGCGGATTTGTGCAAAGAAGAAAGCTAATGGACTTTACTTTTACAAGGGCTATGATGAGGTCAAAGAAGGCCAACTCAATTAAATTCAAGTCCAATTGGAGCAAGGAATCAAAGGAAATTTGCACTAAATCCAAGTCCATATCTCTTTTCCTTAAGAAAATTCACTTTAGTCATGATGCTGGAGAACTCGACTACCCCTTTTCCTTCTTTTCCAAGGCCCATACCAAGCATGTATCTCATATTTTTCATCATTGCAATCACCTCATGGCTACAATATGGAAACAAGTCGGTAGTATACCTTTCATCCTTCAACTCATAGTTAGCCATGTTTACGAACTCAAAGCCACTCATTTGAAGCTCACTTCCTCCTTCCTCGAGTCCATAAACTGGTGCCAGAATTTCACCATCTCCAAGCATTATGGCAATCCCTCCTTTCCATGGGATCTTGATCTTTTGGTGTAGTGAGGAGGGGATTGCCCCATTGGGGTGAAACCAAGCTCTTCCCAAGGAAAGGTTGTAATTTGGGGTGATGTCTATGACTTGAAACTCCACAATGGTTTCTATTGGTCCAATCTTGCAAGGAGCCTTGAAAGTACCTATGACCTTCCTTGAAGTGTTGTCATATGCCCTTACGATCAAGGGAGAAGGGATGATAGTTTCCATATCTAAGCCAATAGTGAGGGCGGTCCTAAAAGGACAAACATTCAAGGTGGACCCATTGTCAATAAGTACCACCGGAACCTTGGCACCCATGCATTCAATGGTGATTTGCAAGGGTCTAATATAAGTAGCTCATTCGGGAGGGAGAACTTCATCGGAAAAGGCAAGGAGGGGGTGTAAGGAACCCTCAACTCCTATAAGAGACAAAACTTCTTGTGGTGTAGTTTCTATAGGTACTTCTTTCCCATTCAAGGCGTCCAAGAGAACCTTACGATGCTTTTAAGAGGCCATGAGTAAGCCCCATACGGACACATGAGCTTGGGTCTTCTTCAATTGCATTAAGACCCTATCTTCTTCTTCTTTGTCTTCTTTTCCTTTAGGTTCCGTGGGCTTGGACCCTTCCCCTAAATCTCTACCAGGATGATCCTTTCCAAAAAGGATGGCTTGTAAAGCTTCCTACTCCTAGTGTTATTTGCTACATTGTCCCCCGAGACATTTTTCTTTAATTCCATCACTCCTTTGAGAAGTATTCCCCACACCGCTACCATTTCCTTTAAGACTTCATCCCATATTCCTTGGACTTCCACGGCATTGATATTGACATTTGTAGTTTCTATCAACTTTGAGCAATCCCATTCAATCTCATCTATTTACACCCAATTTTGATATGGAGGAGGAGCCCTATGGTAATTGGAAAAAGAGTTCTTTTTAATGTTGGGTTTGGTGATAATGTTGGGATTTAAGAGGGTTCCATTGTCTATGAGGTCTTGTATTTCGTGTTTGAGGCGAAAGCAATTGTCGGTTTTGTGGCCGAATTTTTTGTGGTAATGGTAATATTCATTAAGGTTCCAAGTGGGAGGTATAGGATTAGGCATGGGTGTAGGGTATAAAGGTTTGATGAATCCTTTGGAGGATAGGTTTTCATATGCTTGGGTGAGGGTCATTCCTAGGTCGGAGAATTCTCAACAAGCTTTCTTTGGGTAGGCTAATGTTTGTTGGGGTATGATGGTGCTCACATTTATGAGATTGGGCACTTTAGTGGTGCTTGCTCCCCCTCCATATGTTTTCCTGGTTGGAGGCTTACTATCACCTTTCTCCAATTGTCCATTGTTGATAGCGTCTTCAATTCTTATCCAATAATCACATAGTTCTCCAAATAAGCTATAGGCGATGACAAAAGCCTACTATTATAAGCCAAAAGCAAGTTCTTGATGATCATGTTGATTTGGTCCTTCTCATTTGGCTTATTGACCATTCAAGACGCCGTGGTCTTCCATCTAGTCATGTATTCAGAAAATGTCTCCCTTACACCTTGTTTGGTAGTCTTCAAATCCCTTAGATTCACATCAATCATGGTGTTGAAGATGAATTAGTCCACAAAAAACTCCACTAGTTCATTCCACACCTTAGTTTTGTTTGGATCAAGACTATAGTATCACCTTGATGCACCTCCCGTGAGTGAAAGGGGAAATGCATGCAAAGTTTGCTTCTCATCTAGCCCATTCATTTCAACGATGCTTAGCCCATTCATTTCAACGATGCTTAGGTATCTTCTTACGTGTTGCTTTAGATCTCCAATCCCATCAAACTTTTTCACAATGAAAATCTTGAACTTGGGTGGCAATGCAATAGAAGCCTTTGAACTCACTCCCCCTATGTTATAGAGGTAATCACCCATCCCTTGTGACTTATGAAAAGCGAGTTGCATTTTCTCCATTTTTTCCCTCATAGCTATGGTTTCCGTGGTGAGCTTCTCAAATTTCTTGTTCCTTTCATATTTTGCTCTGTCCTTTTCATCCCATTCTTCCACTTCCTCCTCATCATCATGGATTTCCACATATGAAGGCTTCTTGAGCTTAGATTCCTCCAACCTAGTGAGATGCCCTCCCAATTTTTTAAGGGCCTCTCCATGTTCATCCAAAGCCTTAAGGATCCTCTGTGTCATTGAGTCTTCCATGGAGGTAGTCATTATTTCTTGGAAGGTCTCTTCCTCTTCTTGGTGTATGTCCTCAATCTTGATCAAGCACTTTCCTTTCTCTCAAATCCAAATAGGAGTAGGGACGTGTTTTCTTGACTTTGATGGTGCAATGATGCTTGAAAAGAAGCCCCCATTTTCATTAAGTTCATGTCCCAATTAAAGGTTTTTTTAACTTTTTAGATGTCCTTAGAAAATTTTTAAGTTTATTTTAATAAAGGCCCAAATATCACTCCCTTCCCTCTCATGGATTTTTGCCCCTTGTTTCATTGGGCTTTGGTCCATTAACAATAAAGCTCTCATCTTACTCTCATGGAATTTCATTAGAATGCACTTAGAAATTTTCAACCCTTTGTCTCAAACATGGGCTTACAATGTATTCATCACCTTTGGGCTTTTCATTTTTACTTATCATTTCATTTTTATTTTTATTTTTTGAAATAGCCCTTTAGCTAGAATATATTGTAGCCTTCCTCTCAAAGTCCATGAAGTTCTCATCATTTTCGGCCTAGGCATACAACAAGAAGGCCCAAGATTAGGGAAGTTCATATTGGCTTTGTAGGATTTTGGATGCTAAGTCCATAGCATATTTGTTACCTTAGGCCCAAAGTCCTCCTTTTCAAAAGGGCTTTGTCCACTTGGGCCTATGATAGCAATTAGGCTATGGTCTTATAAACCTTTTAAGATATACATTTGAATTTAGAGACAAGCCTCTTATATGTGAGAACTTCTTTTCTTTTATCCCAAAACATCTTAGGGTATACTATAACTTTAGGGCAATCCCTTCCATTTTACATCTTTTATTTGTTCTTTAGAATTAGGTGAACACATGATATATGGTTGAACAAATAAGAGATATAAAAGGTATCCTTTGTGATAGGGTCTAGGATCTCTCTAGTATGGGTAGGCTCTCTAAGGTTAAAGGGATAAATAAGTAGGTCACTTACAACTTGGTGGGCTATGATTCCAACCAAGGGCCTAAGTGGACCCTATAGTGGATTGGTAGCAAACCTTTAACGTACTCAAAGTCCATTATAGGTGATGGCACAAATTGTGAGTTCGAGGGATGAACTCTAGGAGATTTGGGCCCGAATAGAGCCTTCCATCTTCCCACTCATCACCAATCGAGATTAAGGGACAAAAGGAACCAAGTGATGTGTGTGCAAACAAGTATTGAAATAGTTTTTATCAAGCTTAAGAAATAAGACACATTGGAATTAAACTCATCATCCCTAGCGGAGTCGCCACAATGGACAACAGAGTAGTCACCACCTAGTTTTGCAATGGCCTAGGAACCATGAATATAGTGTCCTTTCAAGGAAGGACCACTGATCTTACTACCAGATATATGAGTTCGGAGTTTAGGTACGTTCTTGGAAAGGTATTGGGCACCCAAGACCACCCAACCCTAAGGTTGGCCTCCCATCTTTGTGTCTTATGTCTTAAACTTGATAAAATCATGTTCAACACTTATGTCATAAACTTACACATACACTAACATACAGCATGACATCATCATCCTAAAACACATAAACATCCCATATACAACCCTAGCATTCATCTAACATGTGAAAACTCCATCATGTCATATATAGGCAGCAACTTAACCATAGTAGCAAGTACATCATTTATCAATTAAACACAACACGCAACACATCAACAAATGTACATGTTCATCAAACAAAACATAACAACACATATGCATGTTCATGTGAATATATGACTTACCTTTACTCACCTTGCAACAACTTAGCACCTATGACATCATGCATAGGCATATGAATGCATGTTCATGGTATCAAACTAAGAAACAGGAGATGAAACCATAATCTAGAATATCAAAGGTAAATAATAATAAAACATGTCAAATAGAGGCATCAAATACACATATACATAAAAAGAAACTTAAACAGGAACATGTGAGATAAGAAAATAAACTGAGACAGAAGTAGAAGACTAAACTAGGGTTTCTAGGCAACGGCCTGCGTACGCATACCGAAGGCTGCGTCCATAGGCCAACCATCTGCGTACGCAAGAGAAGGCCCACGTACACATGCATAAGGTATGCGTGCTCAGCTCTGCTCGAAACCCTAACCCAGAAACAACAAAGCACAAATAAAAACCCTAATTTTAACAACCAAACATGCTCAGGATATAAACAAAACTATAAAACTAACCTAAACAAACATATATATGAAAAGAAAGACAGAAAAGAAAAAGGAATAAAAAGAAAGAGTTAGACTCAATACCTCAAATGAGAAGCTTTATAAGCTGATTTTGACCATTCCCCACAGTCAAATCTATCACAATTCAATAAAAGTGTGATTAGCAACGTTAAACTAAAAGGATTGGGGTCAGAAAAGGTATCAATCAAACAAAATTGACTTGAGGGTGTTTTGTGAAAAACTCCATTTTGATTCACTATTTTCTAGTGAATCTTGTATTTCTCCCATGGGATTTCTTTGTGTTTTGAAAATATACCATGTAAGGCTTTATATAGTGGAAAAAATGGAGTTTGGAATGGCTCCCAGACGATGCAAGATTCATTCCAAACCTCAACCATTATTGCAAAAAACTTGTTTTTTTTATTTTTTTATTTTTTTTAATTTTTGAAACCTTAACTGAATACGCAGTAGTGTGCCTGCGTATGCATACTTTGGCTCGCGTACGCATGCTTTGGCCCACGTACGCAGGCTGTTGCCTATGTACGTGGGCCGAGGGCCAGTTTAGTCAATTTATTTCCAAAAATAGATTTTTACTTACTTAAAAGGTTATATTTTCCATTTTAACACTCCTTAAGTCAATTTGATATCTAATTGGACTCTAAACTGGCCTTGAACCTTAAAGTTTGGGCATCATTAGGGAACGTGGGCCCAAGTCGTAAGGGGTTTTAAATGCGGTGTCTACACATGGCAAGAATAATGGCCAACAAACCCATGAAGAATGACAAGAGGTGAATGGGCCAAGGAAGCCCAAAGGAAAGAATTAATGGGTCAATGGGCTGATATGGCAAGAACACCAGCCA
This sequence comes from Quercus lobata, assembly GCF_001633185.2. Lineage (NCBI taxonomy): Eukaryota > Viridiplantae > Streptophyta > Magnoliopsida > Fagales > Fagaceae > Quercus > Quercus lobata. The sequence goes on from NC_044904.1 coordinate 47,976,031, forward strand.
GCAAGCCCGCGAGAGCAATGAGAATTAAAGGCAGGACAAAGTCATGGTAGACACGATGAAGCAGTATGGCAAGATTATAGGCCAAAAGGCTCACGATCATGAAGAAGAGAGATAAGACGAAGGCTCAACAGGCTACGTTGGCAAAGGCCTTCGCTTGGACAATACCTAGCCTAAGAAGGGATAAAAGGAAGAAGACATAAGCTCAAAAGCCCACGTATACTCCATGCCATAAAGGATAAACACAAACTAGTACGCACAGGAAAACTAGACAACGCAAAAGCAGTAGAAATGGTGTGAAGGCCAAAAAGAAACAAACACAAACGGAGTGGAGCATGCACAAAGGACCAGGGCACCACCTACTTATACCAAGCCAATATCTAGGAGGTGGGCCACTGGTTAAGGTATTCAAAAGGTGTGGTTTGGCAATGGGGGGAAAATGGGGGTCAATTTTAGGGTTTCCACCTAAGTTTCTTTGGGGGGAATGTCCTGCTGGGATAGGATTTCACCAAAAAGAGGAAAGTATAGGTTGGGACCACTTGATGCATGCCATAGAGGTAGATGGTAATCAAACCCTACAAAATCCTCATCATTCTCACACAGCTCCTTAAGGCAATCAAACCCTACAACTTCAGTACGTAGTCTGGTCAAGAAAGATGCTCACCTGCTGAGAGGATCAACCTTATTAGTGACACTAGACTTGTGCTTCAATGTGAAATGGAAGCACTATATATAAGCTACCCACCGAGCATGCATCTAGTTAATGCTAGCTTGACTATTGATGTGCTTCAATGCTTAGTGATCTATATATAATAAAAAATCCCTTTGAATTAGGTAGTGCTCCCAATGCTTAAGAGTTCGTACTACAACAAAGAACTCCAATTCATAGGCCAACAATTTACTTAGAGCTTCACAAACTTTCTTGCTAAAGAATGTTACTGGTCTATTGTCTTGTGATAGAATTGCTCCTATCCCGACCATAGATGCATCACATTCCACCTGAAACACCTTATCAAAGTTGGGTAATGCCATAACTAAAGCAATGCTCAACTTTTCCTTGATCAAGGCAAAGCTCTATTCTACCTCATTTCCCCATGAAAACCTCCCTTCTTCAGACACTTAATGATAAGGGCTACTATGCTACTAAAATCTTGAACAAACCTTCGATAAAAGGTTACCAGCCTATGAAAGCTTTGAACATCACTCACTACCTTTGGGATTGGCCATTCTCTAACTACATGGACCTTGTCCTTATCAATATGAATCTCATCCACACTAACCACGTACCCTAAGAACGGCAACTTATCAGTCAAGAAGCTGCACTTCTTTAAGTTGATATAAAATTCATTGGTCTGCAACACCATCAATACTTCTCGCACATGATTATAGTGGGCTGCTTCTGTATTACTATAAATCAAGATATTGTCAAAATAAACTACCACAAACTTCCCGATAAATGGTTTCAACACCTAATTCATAAGCTTCATGAAAAGTGTTGGAAGCATTGGACAATTCGAAAGGTATCACCATCCACTCATACAACCCCTCCTTTTTCTTGATAGTTGTCTTCCACTCATTTCCAGGTCGGATCCGAATCTTGTGATACCCACTCTTGAGATCCAGCTTGGTGTAACACCTAGACCCACTCAGCATATCAAACATGTCATCTAGTCGAGGAATAGGGAATTGGTACTTGATTATGATCTTGTTAATGGCTTAACTATCCACACACATATGCCAACTCCCATCCTTTTTCGATGTTAATAATGCTGATACTACACATGGACTCATACTTTCCCTGACTTGTCCCTTGCTCAAAAGCTCATCCACCTACCCTTATAAAATTTGACCCCCTTGAGGATTCATCCTATAGTGTGGCAAATTTGGTAGACTAGCTCCAAGAACTAAATCATTGCAATATTGGATGCCATGCATTGGTGGTAAACCTGCGACAGCTCCTTTGGAAACAACTCTTTAAACTCCTTGATCAATGGTTGAATTGCCTCAGGTATCTTAGCAATCTTCTTCGGCTCTCCATCCGTCACCACTACTGCATAAACCTTTTCAGCTTCTTACACTCCTTGTCAAACTCATCCTTATTGTTGACTATGAGAAATGATGGCTTCCCTTCCACTTTAGAAGCTTTAGGTACATTGCCTTCCTTGATAGGACCAAGGACAATTTTTCTGCTATTCTTAAAAAACAAATACATATTATCCTTACACCTATGAGTAGCATCTACATCATGCTGCCAAGGTCTACCCAATATTAAATGACATGCATCCGTTTCAACAGCCTCACAAATGACTTCATCTACATAACATTTACCCATATAAAAACTAACATGACATTGTTAAGTAATAAGAGTTTTCGTACCTTTCTTGATCCAACTATTTTGTACGAAGAGGGATGCTTTTCTATCTACCCCAACTTGGTAATCAAACTCTTTAATGCGATGTTCTCTACACTATCACTATCAATGATCAAGTTACAAACCCTCTTACTGATGGTGTAACATGCTTGAAAAGATCTCATTCCGCTGATCATTGTGATCTACTCTTGGTGTGAGCAACAACCTCTGAATCACTATAGACCTCCCTAGTGGCTTCCCTTCCTTCTCTCCCTAAATCTCATTAGGATCATAGGCATATGGATCGACATCATTATACACCTCGTCACCCTCCTATTCCTCTTCTGCCTCACCCTCTTCTACCACCACCAGATTCACTGGAACTCGCTTAGGGTAAGCACTAGATCAATGTCCTAGTTTTCCACACTTGTAGCACTTATTCCCAATTAGCCTAGCATAAGGGTTGGCGTTTGCTATCAGCTGGGCTACGAAACCTGCTATTGCCACTGTGGACTGGTTGACACCATTATTTTCCCTAACCATAAGTTGTGATCGTGGTGTAAATATAGGTTGTTTACCTTTGTTGGCAATGGAACTGGATGACTTCGAATTTCAGTTGGGAAACTTCGGACCTGCATTGAGATGCTAATATTTTATTTTCTTAGATAAGGTTACAACCTCATTTAAAGTATATAAGGTTTATAAGGATACTTGATCTCAGATGGAAACTCATAGCCCATGTACAAATTTGGATATTTGTTGATCTTCAGTTTCCTCCAAATCATTGCAATTTGCCAACTTGTCAAACTCCTCCATATACTCATTAACTGTCTGAGTACCCTACCTGCAATCCTGGTACTATTTGAACAACTCTTGCTGGTAATTTGGTGGCAAGAACCAATCTGTCATTAGCCTTTTCATCCTTCTCCATAATCGTATTTGAAGCTTTCTCTCATGGGTCCAATTTAACTGAACACGATCCCACCAGGAAAATACTCCTCTCTTCAACTTGTATGCCACCAAACACATTTGTTTATCATCTGGAGTACCCATATAATCGAAAAACCTCGACCTCACTGATCCAATCCAGATACTCTTCAATGGAGACATTACCATTAAAGGATGGTAATTCTACTTTCATATGATAGTCCCTCTGCTCCTAATAATCTCGACCATTATCCCTCGCAGGACTATGCTGATTCCCAAGGACTCCTTCAACATACTCTTCGCCCTCACTGTTCTCCTCATTGTAGTCTTTCTGCCTATTCCGATTTAGACCACGATGGGGAGGGCCACGCGCTGGAATATCACGTCGCTTTTCATCATCATGATTAGGGTTTCAAGTAAGTAGGGTGGCAAGTACTTCTTGAATCCGGTCTAGATTCTGTTAGGTTAAATCACAAAACTGTTGATTCTCATCATGAAAATCAAGGAACTCAGCCCTAGTGAGGATTGCATTGTCAACATCATTGCCGCCATCATTGTTGTGGTGGTCACCATCTCGCCGGTTAGCCATCAGACTAGGGTATGTCAAGGCTCTAATACCAACTTATGTCGCGGAAGCTTGAATAAAGCACACACGATGCTCTCTTGATAGAACAAAAACTAAATTATTAGCTTCTAGTAAAAAACCTCCAATCCATGAAGGGTTTTTTTAAATCCACAAAGAGATAAACTGGAATCCACCAGAGAAAGAATTTGACAAAAGTTTGTGTTTATTGATAATATTCTAATTTGCCTCTGATGGTTACAAAATATATAAATACTGAGAAAAACGTCTGAAACCCTAATTTGCACTAAATATGCGATTAGGTGACAAAATACTGAAATTTACCAAAAGTGACAAAATTGAGTCAAATGTAGAATTATAAACTACTGGCCTTAAGGGTCCTCCCAAAACAAGCGGAATCTTGTTCTGACTTTTGAGCAAATAGCTGTTAAGGAAACAAAAATAATTATAAATGGCAAAATCATAGTTTTCGTGGCCTAAATGAAAGAATTCGCCATTTTAAGGGGGTACCTTGTGGCAAAGTGATGATTATTGCTCAGAAGGCTCTTTAGCTTCAGCCTGCCAAATTTCATGCAATTTTGACTTCGAGGCCCATGATTTCTACTAGTGCCTTTTTGCCTTGCACGTTGTTTTTAGGTGCGCATGAGAGTCCAGGAAGGCCATGGCGGTCTATTCTACATTAGTTGATACATGAAAATAAGATGTAAATGTTAGATTTTAATTTTTACAAAACCTAGCTTTTAGATCTTCTTCTCTCTTGATTTTTTAGTTTTTTATGTTTTGAGAGGAGAGAGACATAAAATGATAACAAAAATACAAATTTACCCATGTTTTTAACAGAGGTGGGTAATGGGAGACAAACGGAGTTAACTTCAGGTGGATAAAGTGTCAATTTTTAAACCATAGATAGGCAAAGTGTTTTTAGGGCAAACCACAAGTAGGCAAAGTGTAATTTTCCCTTAAACAATATTAGAGTTTGAAACCTTGAATACTATAATAAAAATATATGTTATTATAGTATTTTTATAAGTAAATTTGTATTTGATCAAATAAAACTACTTCTTGTCCATAAAAGTGAAATCCAATAAGTTTAAAAAATTACAAAAGGTTATGTACAATTTGAATACTATGATATGATATATATATATATATATATATATATAAAATTATTATTATAGTCTTTTTATAAGTAAATATGTATTTATAAAACAAGGCTACTTCACGTACATAACAGTGAACACAAGAAGTTTAAAATGTCACAAAGGTTATGTACATAAAGATGATAATTCTAAAAATTCAGGAATGACATTACGATTAATAAAAAGCCTATGTACACAAAAAGTCTATAATTTAAATGATTATATCTCAATATCAAATATGTATGTTATTATTATTATTATTATTATTATTTTTTAGTATGAATATGTATGTTATAATTATACATAAAAGTGATAAAACACTATTCTGAGCCATAATATCATAAGAAAATAAATCATAAGAATTTCATTACAATCTAAGGAAAAACTAGTCACATATGCTGTCCTCAAAGGGCTAAACTAGTTACAATTTATGTTCCTCGTAATTACTTATATTCGTGAGATTCGCCTAGTAACACTTATATGGGACAACCTTGCTCCCCCATTGTTGCTAAGGCCTATGCAATCCTTTGGGCAATGCAACTTGCAAACCATGAACAATGGAGTCATGTTCAGATCGAAGGAGATGCAAAGCGATGTTTTGACCCTCTTTCAGTTGAAGATGTCCCACCTGATTGGTCTATCAGTAATATTATTAGTAGTATCTTAAGTCTTAAAATTTGTTTTGTGAGTGTTTGTTTTTGTTGGGTCAATAGAGTGTGCAATGCTGCAGCTCATGCTGCTGCAAAGCACTCAGTAGCATCTAAAATGTCTCTTTGTTGTAATAAGGACAATCTTCCCTGTGCGGTTTACTCTGCTTGTATGGATGATTGCCTCCACGTTCCTTTATTTTAAATGAAATTTGAAGTTTATCAAAAAAAAAAAATTATATGGGACTCATCAAGTGCTTACACAACTCATACTCATACAATTAAATCCAAATAATTTTGAGGCATCACAATACTAGAAAGTACAACGAAAAATTGAATAATATATTCTCAATACATTAAATTACTTAATTAATAACTTTACTAAGTTGATTTTTTTTTTTTTGGCTGAAACTTTACTAAGTTGATACTCGAAAATATCTCACAAAATCATATCAAAGAACATAAATATGCTACTAAAATTGATTATATTTAAAATATAATCCAGCATAAGTAACCGTTCTTTTAGTATTTGAATTTTCCATTTAAATTTCTAATATACCCTTAGTACTAGTATTTTTCACTTTTTTAATATCAAAATTTGATATATTTTGTTTGTTAAATTATTGTTGTAAATATTAATTTGCATTATAAAATTGTAAATATTAATAAGAAATTAAATAAAAATTCTAATGAAAAGTCAGAAAAATTTGGATATAAATTTTTGAACAAAAAGCTAGAAAGAAAGAAAAAAGATTTAAATATTTGACGAAGAAACCAACATAACAGAAGTAGTAGTAATCCAAAAATAAACGATATTCTAAATAAACATGCTCATAGTTGACTTTTTTGTCTTTGGATTAAAATGAAAAATTAATATTATTTCACAATTCAATTTATTTTTGTTACTATTTATAAGTTCTACGGTATTTTTAGCACTATTCATGAACCTTATTGTACTATTTCAACTAACTTTTACCTTTATCTACAGTACTTTTAGTAATAATTTTTTAGTTTCAGCAAAATAAGCGGTATCCAAACACACCCTTAACGTTGATTTGGATAGCTTTTGCATTTTTCCACAACTGGCGTTTGGCCTTTTTGTATGAGTTCCGTGCACTGTTTATAGGACCTATAAGTATAAATTTTAGTAATTTTTTTAAAAAAAATTATATATATATTTAAACTATTTTATTATAATATTTTCCGTTTTTAATTTTAAGTAATAAATAACCCTTAGACTCACGTATTTTCACAAACACACAGACCACCTTTCCCTTGACATCACTTTCCTAGTAAGTCTCTATTTCCCATCACAGGAGCGCAGAGAGAGACTATGTCTGTGTGGGGTCTGAATAACTAAAAAGAGAAACTGTTGGGTCTGTGTCGTTCAGTACCCATCCCATCATATATTCTAGTGGTTTTTTTTTCAAGACTTAGGCTGGAAGTTTCTTCCTTAGCAAGGAGCTCAAAAGTTCCAGCCTTTCAGTCGTCACTATTCCATCATCATCTTCATCACCCATCAGGTATATATTGCCTTTTGTATTTGCTTCACTCTCTCAAACCTCTCTGTAACTCCTTTTCTCTCTTTCCCTGCGATCACACTCATCACTCACTGACTTTTCAAGTTCTCAACTTTGGTTTATATTGTAAAGTTTCATTGACACGGAATCTTTTTTCTATTTTTAGTCTCTCCGAGAGTATATAGAATTGGGTTTGATTTTTTTTTTTTTTTGTTGGGTTCATTCAGATTCACTGGTTTTGTTTTGATTAATAATGGTGTACAGAGTGAAGCTGAAAAGCCATTGAACCTCTGCAATTATGGAAGTAGACAGATCCCGGGAACTTTCTGCTGAACCTCTCTCATTTGCTAGAAGGTGGTTCTTCAAATTATTTTTTTTTCCTTATTGTTTCGCTGATGAAAAAAAAAAAAACTTTTTTCATCAAGCTTTCATTTTCCACTATCTTCCCATCACTCAGTTGGTGGGTCATCAGTATTTCTTGAAATTGCTTTCCTTATTTTTTTTTTTTTTAATTATTTATAAAAATGTCTCTTAAATTGGGCAGTTGTTGCAGTATAACTGTTTGGTGGGTTTTCAGTGTCTTTATCCTTGTTTGGTTGATGGGAAAATGAAGGAAAAGAAATAATAAAAAAAGGGTTTTATTTATTTATGTTTTTTATTTTTAGTTTGCTTCATCTCCTAGATAAGGGACTAGTAAGAGGTCTTTTGAAGTTGTTTATGTTTTCTTGGTTTATTTATATTGGTTGTGTTGTGTTGCAGTTATCAACTTGAAGCTCTAGAGATGGCAATCAAGAAGAACACTATAGTGTTCTTGGAGACTGGCTCTGGCAAGACTCTGATTGCCATTATGCTCCTGCGCAGCTTTGCCTATCTTCTCCGCAAGCCTTCGCCTTTCATTGCAGTCTTCTTAGTTCCCCAAGTTGTGTTGGTCCCTCAAGTATGCCAACTGTTAACTTCCTCTCTTTCTCATTGTATACATAATCACATGTATGTAATAGGCATATGTAATTGTTTATGCATTTAAGGCATTAGGTTTTTTATTTAAATGGGATTCATCACATGTAGGGATCAATAAATGCCTTGAAAGTATTGGGTTTTAATGGAATGGATCACATTTCTCTTTTAAAGTTGTTAGAGATTGGTGTTAACAGATAAAAGATGCACTTGCAATTTAACAAAAAAAGACAAAATATTATGCACTGCCTGTACCATTCTTGTTTCATTTCTAATGTTGGGTAGCATTGAAAACAAAAAATTGCAGTTGTTTGTTTTGGTTCTTGAAAATGTTGAATTTTTGAACTTGATGCGTCCCATGCATATCTATGGCATTGATATGGAAGTTTGAATTTTTAAATTTGGGATTCAGGTTTAAATTGAAAAGTAAACTTTTGTTTCCTATTCATTTTTTAGCAGTGAAGTTAGATATGGATACTGACGCTGAAATTAAGAAGTTTATCATTCTCATTCACATTATAACATGGACTTGAAATTCTGGAATTGTGAGACAGCATCTGTTGAAGAAAAAAATATATTGAATCTTTTTAAAACCTTCTCCATCTCTTTATTATTAGCAAGCTAAAGCGGTGGAAATGAATACTGACTTGAAAGTGGGCATGTATTGGGGAGATATGGGAGTTGACTACTGGGAAGCTGCCACTTGGAAGCAAGAAACAGAAAAAAACGAGGTGCAATTTTTTTTTCCTCTCTATATATACTTTAATTAGTAGAAAAATAAATCATATTTTTGGGATTGATCTAATGCGTTTTTAGGAGTTTTGCATGAGAACTATGCTATATGACATTCTGTGTGGGTGCTAACAAATTTCAATAATAAATAACCATCTTTATATGCTGTTTTCACAATGAGTTTCCTGCTTACCACCTTCTACGTGGAGATATGTTTTTATTTTGTGCATGAAGGTGTTCTAACTTTGTAGAGTTTGGGGTCAAATTTCAATGTAATCTCCTTATTTTAGCAACATGTATCATACTCAATGCCAATGGTCTTTGGATCAAATGGCATCTCCTCTTCCCACAAACAAGGGTTGAAGGGTGTGATCATGAGTTTAATCCCAGATGGTGCTCATTTGGTTTGAGGCTGTGTCGGGTCTAAAGATGAACCTGGATAAGTCTGAACTGGTGCTTGTGGGGGCAGTTCATAACATTGAGCTTTTGGCGGCTGTCCTAGGCTGTAAGCAAGGGTCTCTTCCAATGAATATTTGGGTCTTCCTTTGGGGGCAAAATTCAAGGACAAGACAATCTGGAATCCAATTATGGAGAAGGTGGAAAGGAAATTAGCAGGTTGGAAAAAATTATATTTATCCAAGGGAGGTAGAGTCACTTTAATTAAAAGCACCCTTTCAAATCTGCCTACTTATTTTCTTTCTTTATTTCCTATTCCTGCTTCAGTGGCTAACCGAATTGCAAGACTTCAGCGGAACTTTCTATGGGGTGGCCTAGGGGATGAGTCCAAATTTCATCTTGTTAATTGGGCTATTGTTTGTGCTCCACTTTCTTCAGGTGGTTTGGGGATTAAGAAGCAGAGAATTTTTAATGTGGCTTTATTAGGGAAGTGGTTATGGAGATTTGGGCAAGAAAGGGATGCTCTTTGGCGACAAGTGATAGAGGTGAAGTATGGTTGTGAATGGGGTGGTTGGTGTTCTAGCTCATTCTCTGGTCCATATGGAGTTAGTTTGTGGAAAAATATCAGACGGAGGTGGCCCTCTTTATCTCTGTTTATCTCATATGAAATTGGAGATGGATCAAAAGTGTAATTCTAGCTAGATCGATGGTGTGGAACATCTTCTTTTGCAGATTGCTATCCTGAATTATATAGGATTTGTTGAAACAAAGAGGCAAGTGTGGCTGATCTAATGAGGTACACCAATGGAGTCTTTCATTGGGATATACATTTTTGTAGGGATGTGCATAATCGGGATTTGGAAGCTTTTTGGAGCTTCATGGATACCATTTATGGCACTCCTGTAAGGGGGATTGGGGAGGATAAGAGATGTTGGTTACCTGATAAGAGTAAGGGGTTTATGGTTAGTGCGTATTACCATCTTCTAGCTGGCCATAGTGAACAATTTTTCCCTCGAAAGAGCATTTGGAAGCAGAAGATTCCTTCTAGAGTGGCTTTCTTTGTATGGACTATTGCTAGGGGGAAATGTCTCACAGTTGACAATTTAAGGAAAAGAAAGGTATGCATTTTGAATTGGTGTTACATGTGCAAGTGTAATAGTGAAACTGTTGACTATCTATTCCTTCATTGTCCGATTGCTATGGAGCTGTGGGATATGGTTTTTGGTTTATTTGGAGTTCTTGGGTTATGCCAATGTCTGTTGTTGAGCTTTTTGCTTGCTAGCAAGGTCGATTGGTCGCCATCATAATGGATATATATGGATTGTTGTTCCTCATTGTTTGATGTGGTGTATTTGGGACGAAAGAAATAGTAGGTGTTTTGAAGACAGTGAGCGTTCTATGCCTGATCTCAAGCTATTATTTTTTAGAACCTTATTGGACTAGTTCTCAGTGTGGAGAAACCAACCCTTTTCTTCAATTTTGGATTTACTTGATTTATGTAATTTTTGTATTTGATATGTACACCCCTGTATACTCCCTGTGTACTTAGGGTGTCTCTTTTTTGATATCAATAAATTTTTATTACTTATCAAAACAAAAAAAATTAATTTAACCTAATTAATGAATTTTTTTTTTTTTTTTTTTTTTTTTTTTTTTTGTGCATTAGGTGCTTGTGATGACACCTGCAATTTTGCTTCATGGTTTGAGGCATAGCTTTTTCAACCTAACCATGATAAAAGTTTTAATATTTGATGAATGCCACCATGCAAGAGGCAAACACCCATATGCTTGCATTTTGACGGTAAGTTATTTATAACTCTGATTTTTATTTGTATTGCCATTACTTTTTTAGCATCTTAGCTTTTATCATTGTGCTTAAGTATTTATTCACTGAAAAATTCCGTAACAGAATATGGTTGACTTCTTAATTTTGGGGGATAAAAATTTTCTCATGTTTGTGACAGCATTCCAACTTCTTAGTAGTTTCTAGCGCTAATTTATCTTATGTTGGATGAGATGATTTCTCGATCTTATGCATTACTTAAGATATACCAGAAGATGAATACTCCATTTCTACATGGCTTAAGGCTGATCAGGAGAGAAAACTATGTCAGGACTTTATTAGCTTGTTTTGTGCATATATAAGCCTTTTTATTTTGATTTGTGTCTGTTGATCTTACATGTATTTGTATTCTTAACTGATTTGTCTGTTGGAAGGATTTGGATATAAACATGTGCAATCATATTGAATGCTTATTGGAGGTTGGATATGCTTCAGTCTTTTGATTGACCTTGGCATGATGGGTAATTCAGGGTGGGGTAAAGTTTGGTGACAATAGTTTATCTAGATCACTGGGTTTCTTCATATACAATGGATAAGAAAAAGTCTTTTATGCTGTTGGTATATCTTTCATGGATCTAGTAAAGTGATAAAATACTCTTGGTGGTTAATGCCAAAAAGGCGAAATGTTCAGTCTCATGATTTTACAGGCATTGGCAAAGATGTTTTATATTGTATTGTCTTATAGAATGTTTGTGTATGGATTGGTTGTTGCTGCATTCAGATTTTGTTATCCCTTCCAATAGCTTCCTTGCAATCTTACAGATATTGGAGAAGAGGCAAGTTCATGTGTAAAAATTAGTTATGGAGGTCACAAGTTTTCTGGAGTTTGTGTTGCGATGGAAATGCATGATATTTAGAGGTTTTTGTATGCATGATGCATGCAATTGTTGGAGGTTTTGAATTTGCATTGCTTTCAGATTCAGTCAATTTGTCACTTATGATTTTATAATGCAAGTTTTTGTTTCTTTGTTATTGCTTGTCACCCATGAAACACATTCTTTTGTTATATATGAAATACTTTGATTTCATTTGCAGGAGTTCTATCACCGCCGGTTAGATTCTGCTAAATCTGATATTCCTAGAATACTTGGGATGACTGCTTCCCCCATAAAGTCAAAAAGTATGCAACCTTTGAAAAAATTTAATATTACTACAATTAATTTTTAGTGGTTTTTAATCGCTTCTAATAATTTTTTTGTTGGTGAAAATCAATCATTGCTTTTTAATAATTTTCTCCCTTTTTTGGGTTTAGGTGGAGACTCTGAATTCTCTTTCTGGGAAAAGATTAATGAACTTGAGACCATGATGAATTCAAAGGTTGCTTATGCTCTTTTGTATATAAGTTTGTCATCTCTTACTCTTTTTGTGTGTGTTTGTCTACCAAACTGTCATATTAATTTTTGTGGGTAAACTGATTGACTGCTTTTTCCTCCCTCCCTGTTGGTTGAAGGTTTATACATGTGCTAGTGAATCTGTGCTTGCTCAGTTTATACCATTTTCAACTGCGAAGTTTAAATTTTACAGAGACTGGAAAGTTCAATCCACTCTATATGCTCAGTTAGGTAATAAGTTGCAGGCTTTAAAAGAAAAGGTGAGTATATTTTATGTAAAATTGCAGTTTTGAAACTGTAATATATTCTTCAGGAAAAATTCTTTTAAAATGGACCACATCTTATTCTTTAGTTTATATTTAAAATGCAGTGGTGCTCTGTAATTCATTGTAAGTTGGGGGAGTACTTGATGTCATCATGTAGTTCATTCTTTGTGTCAAAAATCCGCTTCCTAGTTGTTATAGTTCTTGAAATTTAATTTCTTCTTTATGTATTCTTTTAGCAAAGCTTAAGCACACAGGCTCTTTGAAATAAAATTATTATTTGTATCAAAAAAAAGTTCTTGAAACCTCTGCATTTCATAAGTAAATTTAAACTTTCATTCTTTTTTTTCTTTTTCTTTTTTATAGGAAATTTAAACTTTCATTCTTTAAAGGTAAAGCCAGTTATACATACTCTTCATGTAGTTAGTTAATAATGTAGTTATTATACAAATAATAATTATTATTATTATTATTTAAAATTCGATAAGTTTTGACTTGAAAAGCACTAATTTGCTTCTTTGAAAGTTCTAATAGTATTTATACTTCTTTCAGCATGAACGCTCACTGGAAAACTCTGATCTCAAAGAGTCTACCATAGATTCTGCAAGCAAAAAGATAACAAAGATTTGGTTAGCTTTATTATTCTGTTTGGATGAACTAGGTATTTGGTTGGCTTTAAAGGTATTTAGACTGTCCGTTTTTCGCTTTTCTATTTGTCAATGGCAATGGCATAGCAGACATCACTGATTTTGCACTTGTGTAACAGGCTGCGGAGTCTTTTTTATGCAATGAATTTGACTTATGCAATGAAACTGGCTCAATTTCATGGGGGAAATTGGATGTTCTTAGTGAAAAAATTGTCAAAAATTTCAGTTCAGATGCCTTCAAGGCATTTGCAGCTTGTGTTCCTTCAGGTATTTCCTTTCTAAAAAAGAATTGCTGTTTTCTATTGTTATTTGTTGCTTACATTCCCTCTTTCTTTCTCATTACTTCAGGTCCAGGGTGGTCTATTGGTGATAACATTAACGCCAGTATGGATGCAGGGCTTCTAACTTCAAAAGTTATCTGTCTCATTGAATCTCTTCTTGAATACAGGTTGGCATGATGTGCATCATCCTTATCATTGTGAAAGATGTTTGTGATTTTATATCTTACAATAACGTCTTAAGACTCTAGGATTTCCAATTGGAGTCTTGAATACCTGAAAGCTGGAGAGCATTTTTCCTGCGTTCATAGGAAACACTGATTGCTCTAACACAATAACAATTCTAAGGAGGCATGAATGGCCTATTTTCTAAGTGTGATGCAAAATTAATAAATTTTGACAAAGTTGAGCTTTATGTCATGATTCTATAAGGAATTTTTTTTTTTATTTTTAAATCCTTCAGTCTCATTTCTAGAGAAGGCATGGTTCAACCAGAATGTTGAGCCTTTTTTTTTTTTTTTTTTTTTTTTTTTTTTTTTTTTTTTCTTTTGCCTTGTTTAAGATAATAGAAGTATTTATTCCGACAATTTTCTTTGTTCCAACTGTACAGCATTGCACGCTGATGAGTTTACCATGCATTATGTAAATACAGGGATTTAAAGGATATTCGGTGTATAGTTTTTGTGGAAAGGGTCATTGCAGCCGTTGTCTTACATTATCTATTGAACGAGTTGCTTCCGAAATATGGCAGCTGGAAGTCTAAATACATTGCAGGGAATAACTCCAGGTTGCAATCCCAAACAAGGAAAATACAAAACGAAATTGTGGAAGAATTTCGTAAAGGCGTGGTATGTGTTTTTTCCTCCTCTATGTAGTTTCCAAAAATGTGTTTGTCACTAATTTCCTTGTTTGATTGTGGTTGTAAAATGTGTTTATAGGTTAACGTCATTGTTGCAACATCAATTCTTGAAGAGGGTTTAGATGTTCAAAGCTGCAACTTGGTTATTAGATTTGACCCTTGTTCCACTGTTTGTAGTTTCATACAGTCTCGAGGCCGAGCTAGAATGCAAAATTCAGATTATTTGTTAATGTTGAAGAGGTAACATCCTTTCAGACCTGGTTCATTCAGATGCATGGTTTTTAAAAACTTATCTGAAAATTTCTACCTGTAATTTGTTTCTGACTTAAGTCTCAATCACTGCTCTTAAAGAAGTGCCAGTATTTTTTCTCTCTTTAATTTTTCTCTCTTCCTTCTACCTTCAGATTTACTGTTTCTTGTTATGAGTTAGTTGTTGATCTGGCTTATTCTGAACATATATGGTGTGCTATTGGTATTTGGTACCCTCTTTTGATAATTTAAAATTTTACAGTGGGGATGGTGCTACTGAATCTCGACTGAAGAAATATCTTGCTAGTGGAGATATTATGAGAAAGGAGTCCTTACTTCATTCTTCGCTTCCTTGCTCACCTCTTAAATGTGATTCAAATGATGAGGAATTTTATCGTGTTCAAAGCACTGGAGCGATTGTTACTCTTACCTCTAGTGTTGAATTAATATACTTCTATTGCTCACGGCTCCCTTCGGATTGGTTAGTTAATACTTCTAGTAATCTTTATTTTCTAAGCTGCCATGTATGTTGTTCACTAACTTCTTAACTTCATATTTTCTGTGTATTTGACTTGATGCCTTCTTTTTTTTCCTCTAGCTATTTTAAACCTGCTCCAAGGTGGGATAAGATGACTCATACTCTACATCTTCCCATGAGCTGTCCATTACCTGAAGTTGTTGTACAACGGGATGTTGACCCAAAAATTTTAAAGCAGATTGCCTGTCTTGAAGCATGCAAGCAACTTCATGAGATTGGTGCATTGACGGACAATCTTGTTCCAGATATCGTTGTGGAAGAAGCCGATGCACAAGAGAGTGGTAATATTATCATGTTGTAGCATTTATTTCTTCATGCGTTGACTGTCTATAATATTATACTTGCAATTTCTTATATAACATTGGGAGAAGTCTGCGCTCCTTGCCTTCCCCCACCACCAACACCCCCCCCCCCCCCCCCCCCAAAACAAAGCCTTTCATTTTTGAACTTTTATTATTAGTACTTATGCTATTGTCTGTAACTGTTGATGTGCAGGGAAAGAACCTTATAATGATGAGCAACCCTGTTACTTCCCACCTGAACTGGTTGATCGTTGTACAAAGAATTCTAATATAATGTATTATTGCTACTTAATTGAGTTGAAGGAGAACTTTAGTTATGATATTCCAGTTCATGATATTGTTCTTGTTGTGAGAAGTGAATTAGAACCTGATATTGGAAGCTTTCATTTTGACTTGGATGTTGACAAGGGTAGTTTGACAGTGAATTTTAAATATGTAGGTTTGATTCATCTTACACCAGATCAGGTGATTTCTCTCTCTCTCTCTCTCTCTCTACTTTGCTTTATTTAACTGGCATATAGAATAAATTTATGAGAAATTTTTCTCTTTTTGTAAAATTTTGTTTGCAGGTCCTTTTGTGTAGAAGGTTTCAGATAACTGTTTTAAGAGTTCTTATAGATCGTAATTTGAACAAGTTAAAGGAGGTTTTGGATGGATATTGTCTTGATGATAATCATGAGATTGACTATCTTTTGCTCCCAGCCACTGGCAAACATCACAGACCTATTGATTGGGAATGTGTTCTTTCTACAGAGTTTTCATGTGGAAAAGCTTGTGAATGTCATGTGCAATGTGGTTCCAAGGGTCATGCTCGTAGAATACAAACCAAAGATGGTCCTGTATGCACTTGCATGCTTCGTAATTCTTTGGTTTATACGCCTCACAATGGTCATGTGTATTGCATAACTGGAATTCTGGGATTGAATGGAAATGCACCTCTAAAACTTAGGGATGGCAGAATTGTTACTTACAAAAAGTACTATGAAGAGCGGTATGTTATTACTTTTTCAGTCCCATTTTGTTCATCTAGAATTTCTTTTTTGGTTGTCAATGGGCATCAATTTACTCACTTTCCTGTTAACAGTTATCCATCTTTGAATTCTTGATAGTTTATATGGGCACTTCTAAAAGTTTTACATTTTTTATTTTTTTGATAGAGTAAATGTTTCATTAAAAAGTTGGATTTTTTTTAAACAGGGCAAACAAAATTGGGAAGCCCTTTGAATGAAAAATATGTTGTTTTTTTACATATATCCAGATGGAATATGCTTTAATTTTACAATATAAGTTGTTATTAATCTGAAATTTTCCAAATACAGACATGGCATCAAGTTGTGTTTTGATTACGAATCATTGCTTCATGGGCGACACATTTTTCAGGCACAAAATTACCTTCAGAGATGCAAAAAACAGAAAGAGAAAGGTTTGAAATTCTTTACTTCTTATATGTTACATTATCATCCTTTTTTTCCCAACCCAAGCAAAGCATGTTTACAATCATTTGGTCATGTTCCAGTTCTTTGTGTCTCTACTCTCTCAAAAGTGTACTCTAAACTAGTTAGTCACACTCATTCACTTCGTATTTATCATATGATTATTATTATTATTATTATTATTATTATTTTTGGCTAAGTTTCAATTTAAGCAAGTAGTAGGTAGGGCATGTTTAGCATGTAGGAAAAATCCTGCAATGGAATGTATGTTCATGTGGAATAACTATTTGGTCGTATGGTTGCCATTTCATTATGACGCATAGTTATTCCTTAGGAATAGCTATTTCCCTAAACCGAGAAATAGTTATTGCTTAGGAATTAGCTATTTCCCAAAACTGAGAAATTACTATTTCTCTTTAAAAATTTATATATCTACAAAAAGGAAAAAATAAAAAATAAAAAAATACAAACTCTCTGTATGCACATAATAATTATAAAAATAAAAAAATCTTTAAAAAATAGTCTCTCTCTCTCTCTCTCTCTCTCTCAGTAAAAATTCCTCAAAAAATCAATCTCTCCCTCTCTTTGATACCTAAATACATCAACCTTTCCCATTATAATTCAAAATCTAGCAACTGTGGTTATGCAACCAGGATGCGAAGTACTTTCTTTTTTAATTTTTATTTTTTGATACGAGTATTGATTTGATTAGACATTAATGTTAATTTTAAAATTATTCAATTTATAGGATAGTTTACTCTCAGTGAAAATATAATTTCATAGGTACAATATTTCAGAAATACAATTTATGAAGTACATTTCTAGGGTTTTATTCCAATTTTACAACCAATCGTATGAATAGGAATAATGACTCCATTATAGTATCTTTTATTTTCTATTATATAGATTCCTATTCTTTTTAATGTAATTTTCAAGCATAGTGTCTTGTTGATCCTACTTTTTTTTTTTTTTTTGGTCATATTATTTCTCCTAGAAAGGGTATACTTCTGATATATTTATTTCTTTGATTTTTATTATTTTTAAAAATGCCTTGACACAATCCCATAGGTTTTGTGTTTGTTGTGTTTACACTATGGTGCGGTTTGGATAGCTGAAACTCGTTCAGTGTTTTGCATTTTCAGCTTTTTTTTTTATTTAACCAGCGCCTGTTGTACTGTTCATGTCCCATGAACGGTGCAATTAGGCAAATGAACAATAACTTTTTTATTGTTTTCAGTTTTCAGCAAAATAAACTGTATCCAAACGGACCCTATCTCTTTTCATTTGATTAGAACAAAATGGATTATGTCAGCTAGCCTTTTGTGCTGTGGAAGGTGTAACCCTTGTTTTTCTTCCCAGATTTAAGTAGAATTATCATATTTTGAAGAGGATGGAGCATGTGAGAATGCATAGGATGACATAGAACAAATTTCATTGAATAGGCTTTTCTAAGATGCACCGGTACGGGTACGGTACCATTAGGAATATGGTGATACGGAAATTCTTGAAAAACTAGGATATGATATGGCAATGATACGTCTATTAATTAATTATTAAATATATTTTCATTTACTTATATGTATATATGTACATATTTATTTTTCTTATATTGTTAAGCATATATCAATTTAAGACCAATAATGGATAATAAAGTGAATCCATAACCCTTAGATAGTGTTTAGAATACAAACCTAGATCCAAAAGAGTAAATAAAAGATAACTAGATAAGCGTATAACATTTAAACCAATATATAAAAAATTTAAATAAATATCTTCATAAGTTTGGGTTATGACCATATCATGGGTGTATCCCAGACATATCAGTACTTGGAAAAAAAGCCAGGATACACATGCAGAGTATCCCAAAGGTATCCTATACGGATACATATAGGATATGGGTATGTGAACAAAATTGGAGTATCCGTGCTTCCTAGAGGCTTTTTGACATGATTGGATCTGTGATGTTTCTTTATCAGGATTTTAGTGTGTCCTTCAAATTTAGTTATTATTTGTATTAACTAATTACGTGTTTTATCTTTACACAGAGTCAAGTAATACGTTTGTGGAATTGCCTCCAGAACTTTGTTCTATAATCATGTCGCCAATATCGATCACCACATTTTATTCCTTCTCATTTGTTCCGTCAATCATGCATCGGCTCGAGTCTCTGCTTATAGCTGTCAACCTAAAAAAGATGCCCCTGGATCATCATTGCATGCAAAATGATCTTATTCCAACCATGAAGGTACATTAGCCTTCTTATAATTGTTCATCTAGTGGTTGACAGGTTAGGTCCTGAAGGGCAGTTCATCCTTTTTTTATAAGAATGTTTTGGCTCCGGGTAGGGGGAGTGGAGATCATAATTAGTGACATCCACTTCTTGTTGAATGGTTCCCTTGAAAATAAAACATGTAATGTTAGTTAATACTTGAAGATAATGTTTTGCTTGTAGGATATTATGTGTCTGTTATCATAGCAAGTATGCACAAAAGAATAATTGTTTGAAAATAAAGGATGCTACTGTTAGAACATTGGAGATAATTGAGGATGACTGTCAATTTATTTTTCCCCCATACATTTGGCATGTAAAGCATATAGGATCTCTTTTCATTTTGTGAAAGTATTAGGTTTGGTTCAAAATCAAGTTTGGAACTGATATCTTATCCACCTGTTGTGAAGTTGTCTGCGGCAGGATTTACATCTAATTTTAGGCAAACTTCTTGTGTTTTCTATTGATGCTCCACAGTTTGTCAGAGATAAAGCATCTCATGTGTTATTGTAGATATCCTATGTACTAAAATTTTCTGTATTGGTAAATTTATATAGTGTGCATAACATGACTGTCATAACATTACACTGGGCCTTACTTTCTCTCTCAAAGTTTACAATATTATTGTCCCTAACTCTGTTGTCAATTGTATATTAAAATCTTTATTTTAACTTGTGCTAACCATTTTTTCATGGTAGGTCTTGGAAGCAATTACTACAAAGAAATGCCAAGAGAAATTCCACTTGGAATCTTTAGAAACTCTAGGAGATTCTTTTCTCAAATATGCAGCTAGTCAACAGCTTTTTAAAACCTATCAAAATCAACACGAGGGTCTCCTTAGTGTGAAGAAAGAAAAAATAATTTCTAATGCAGCTCTTTGCAAGTTTGGATGTCGCCGCAAAATTCCGGTAATTTTCATTTTCTACTAATTCTTTGAATTCTTGGTGTTGTCATTCTCTTGAAATGAATTTGATTTTTCCTGTTCACAAAAAAAAGAAAATTATGTATTAGATTTATTGTTGGTATTTCATATTTATTCTTTCTGCATTAAATTAAATACCAGAAGGATGTTAACTTCATGTTTAAATTGTGGTAGTATATTTATTTGTTTACATCCCCTACACCTTCACTAAAAGGTTTATTTTTTATGTTTCCTTTTCCTTTTCCCTTTGTGGTTTTTACAAATTGGTTTGTGTTGAGTTTAAATAAAATCTGTTCTGTTACACTGATGGCATTCGGAATGAAGTTCTAAGATATGATAGCATAAAATTGCATGCCACTCTGTTTCTGCTTGTTTTTTTGTCATACAGTCTTGTATATTTTTCTTGTTAGCTCCTCTTTTCTTATTTTTGTTGTAAACATCAATTTTGGAAATTTTAATTTCCTTTCTGATTTATATTTTGCTTGGGAAGTCCCTCTATTCCTTGTGTAATTATTGTTTTTCGAGGTACCTGAAGAATCCATATGTTTTAAATCACATGGCTCATTAAATTAATTAAAACTAGTCACATGACTAATTAAAGTCATGAGGTGAAAAGTACACATGGTGGTTGTTTCAATTGCCACGTAGTGAGTTGGAGGAATTTTCCTCCAAACCAATTTGGAGGTAAACTCTGTCCTTATTGGTATGATGTAAACATAAAAAATTCTGCCAAAGCTCCTCCTTTAGTTGATTTGTTTTTAGAAAATATTTTAGGTGTGTAGTTACTTTTAAGGTCTTATTGGAATTCCCTTTGTGGCATTCAAAATTACAGTATTCCTTAGCTGTTTTAATTTTAATTTTGTTTAAAAATTGTATATGCGACTTACTTTCTATTCTTCACATTGTAGGGATTTATACGCACTGAGCCCTTTGATCCTAAAATGTGGATAATTCCTGGTGAGAAATCTGGGAGCAATGCATTAAATGAGGAGTTGCTTTCCAATAACAGAAAAATCTATGTTAGGGGAAATAGGAAGGTGAAAAGTAAAAGAGTTGCTGATGTCGTTGAGGCCCTAATTGGTGCATTTCTTAGCACAGGTGGTGAAACAGCAGCCTTATTATTTATGTATTGGATGGGTATAAAGGTAGATTTTAACATTACACCATATGAGAGGCACTTCCAAGTTCATGCTGAGAAGCTTATAAATGTCAGACGTTTGGAGACCCTGTTGAACTACTCATTTCATGACCCTTCCTTGTTAGTGGAGGCATTGACCCATGGTTCTTACATGCTTCCTGAGATTCCAAGATGTTATCAGGTAATTTGATGACAAGTTAGATGTGAATTATGGTGCATCAGTCAACTTACATATAAGCTTTATTCTATTGTTTACACTATATGTGAACAGCATAATGGTTGGTCCTTTTAAAAAAAAAAAAATTTAACACATTCTTTCATGATCTCTCTTTTTTCTGTTTTATGAGCTTAAGCTAATTGTGATTTGGCTTTTTTGTATTTTGGTCTGATTAAACTGCTTATGTTTATTACATGTTCTTTGATTTTCATTCCTTGTAACTTTATTAACGGTTTGTTGCTTGTGCAGCGACTTGAATTTCTTGGGGATGCGGTGTTGGATTATCTCGTGACCCTGCATTTCTACAATAAATATCCTGAGTTGTCGCCTGAACTTCTAACTGACATGAGATCTGCTTCTGTGAACAATGATTGTTATGCACGATCTGCAGTGAAGTATGGACTGCATAAACACATTCTTCATGCGTCCCAAGATCTCCATAGACATATAGTAGGAACTGTGGACAGTTTTGAGAAATTATCTTCGGAATCAACTTTTGGATGGGAGTCACAGACAACTTTTCCCAAGGTTAACTTACAATTCAAATTCTTACTTTTGTTTCTATTTAAACTTTGTGCTGAGTTTTGATTTCTTCTTCTTTGCTTATTTTCTACCTTTTCACTTGATCTAATTTTTTTATATTTAAATCCTAACCTTTTTTATTCATGGTCTAGACAAAGGTCTTGGATTTTCAAGTTTTTGTAATTTTATTTGAGAAATCATCAAATATTTTCTAATTGGTGACAGGTACTGGGTGATGTAATAGAGTCTTTGGCTGGAGCCATTCTTGTTGATTCAGGATACAATAAGGAGATAGTCTTCCAGAGTATGAGGCCTCTTTTGGAGCCCTTAATTACACCTGAAACAGTGGTGTTCCATCCTGCAAAAGAGTTGAATGAACTATGCCAACAAGAGCATTTTAACATGGAAAAACCCATTAAGTCCACTAACAAGGGCGGGGTTTCCATTACAATAGAGGTTGAAGCTGATGGGATCTTGTTCAAGCATACAGCTACAGTTGCTGATAAAAGGATAGCCAAAAAAGTAGCTTGCAAAGTTGTGTTGGATTCCTTGAAGAAACACATTGCCATGACAAGAGCACTGGAAGTAAGTAAAAGATGAAGCTCTTCACTTTCAAATGGTAAAAAATTTGAAAGAATCGAGCTATAGGTGAAGTTGTAAAAACTTGAAAGAAGAGTTATATAGGCGTTGTAAAGAGTAAAGACTTACAGGTGAAGTACAAAAAAAATGTAGCGTGGTGTTGTAAATTCCTTTATTTTCTGGCAACGAATTTGTGGTACTGTTGCCAATTGATTCAACAGAGTTTGCCTGGAAGTAGCAATGAAGGCAATGTTGTAATTTTGAAAATGAATTTGTTGCTTTTATGAATGGTATTATTATTGCCAGTGGCTTGAGAATACTAGGTAGAAATGTTTTCTTTTCCCAGTTGCTTTCCTTTCTGTACGTTTTTACTTTTAAATCAAGAAGGGTTGGAAATAAAAATCTTTATTCAAATTCTGGAAGTAAAAAGTTTTAGGTTTGATTGATTACCTGAACCCTTGTCATTTATACCTATTATTGTTTGTTATTCAAGATCAAAATAAAGTGTTGTGCTTGCATATTTGTTTGTAATTGTAAGTATTCATTTAAGCATCAGGGGTGTGTATTTGTTATCTGTTGAGTACACCTCTATGCTTGAAGAATTAGCAATGTAATCTTGGGTAATTATGAACTATATGCAATTAAAAAAGAAAAAGAAAAAAAGAAAAGCACTATTGAAATGCATATGCATCGTATAAGTAATATCTCTAACAACAACTTGGTTATGGAGGAAATTTGGGCGTGTGGAATGGAAATTGTTGAAACCGGTAATATATCTGTTTGGCATTTTAGGTTTTATGTTTAAGTTTTTAAAACTGTACTTTTTTCCGCATTTTCTCATTTTTTAAAAATTTTCAAGGTATAAAAATACTTTAGCATATTTTCAGTAAAAAGTTAGATAAGTTGTTTTCAAACAGATACATTGCTAAATTGTATTGAATACTACATAGGGAGGAGAGGGAGGCTGTACTTGGTTAGTTCATATCTTAGTACGTGTACAAATACAATGTTGATTATACACACACACACACACACACACACATATATATATATATATATATTAAACAAAGATTACTTAAACATAAAGTAGTCTAAAACGTTAAGTCAATGAATAATTATGTACACAATGGCAAAGACTCTAAATGATACAATGGAATGGTAAGTTGTGAAGCTGCAACCTGCAAGTGCAAGATCTCTCGTATAAAGAACAAGTGAAAGATGCTAAGAATTAAGTCCTCTTATTTTCCATATTTTCAAAAGTCTGTTGATTCCGTTCCCCCATATAGCCACATCAAACATAATTTAAAAACAAAGCTCCATAAGGCATAACTCCCAAGTAAAGGTGCAGTGCATCAGTAGATGATCTACTGTCTCCTCACTATGTTGGCACATACAATACCAACTCACAATCGTACAACCCCCCTTAATAAGGTTCCCACAAGTAAGGATCTTTCCACACAAAAAGAATCTTCTCCTATGTCGCTTTCCACGCAGAAAAAGAGACCCTCAATAGAGTCTTAAGCCCCTAAATGCCTTTTATTTTAAGGAAAAAGTTCAACATTTGAGCATTAAGACTTAATAGAATGAACGAACACTAATGTCTCCACTCTTCTTCAATCTCCATCTAAACTTGGTCACCACCATCTCTATTGGGGATATGAGTGTCTATAAGATCGAGGAATGATGTCACTAGCTTTAACTCCTTGTCATTAATGTCCCGAAAGAATCTTACATCCAAACTCCTTCGTGCCCATCGCCAAATCTGACCAACAAGGATTCCACTGAAAAATTCCTATTAGTAGAACTAGAATACAATACAAGAAAAATGATTCTTAAAGGTTGAACTCCACACCAACGGTCATGCCAAAGCCAACATCAAAATTATTGTGTTGTAAAAAGTCAACTCCATCTTATTCCTGATAGTTTTTGCAGAAGCAATATAAACAAAATTTATATTTTCATTTAAAGATCCTTGTACCACAATCATGAATTCAAAATAGAACAAAATTGCATATCTTTCTTAGCAACCCAAGTGTGTTGCCTCCCAAGGAATTCACATCTCTTTCTCTGTTTCTTTTTGGGTTT
Organism: Quercus lobata; assembly: GCF_001633185.2. Classification (NCBI taxonomy): domain Eukaryota; kingdom Viridiplantae; phylum Streptophyta; class Magnoliopsida; order Fagales; family Fagaceae; genus Quercus; species Quercus lobata. Next base: position 48,000,751 of record NC_044904.1, read on the forward strand.
TCAAAAGACTGCAATATCACTTAGTAGTTCTGATGGCCAACAACTGATATAATATTTTAAAATCTTGTTTTTTTTAATTTAAGACATCTAAAACCCAAGAGAGAGATTGGACGTGGGATCCTTAGGGATCCTAATCTTCAACTATAGGATTAATCAATAACTTTTTTAATGTTATCGACTTATCTTGAAACTCTTTCAAAATTATTCCTTAATTTTCTCAACCATATCAAGAAAATATTTGAATTCCTACATATTGCAATAATGCCCATCAACACATTGCAATTGACCCCTGAAGATTAGAGAATTACAAATGAGGTCTCATTACTTACAAGTTTATATCTATGTTCTTGCACCACACTATATTCCCAACAGCCATTAGGACTAGATTAATATCACTATCATGTCCCTAACTTATGTAACTCTTAATTTCTTGATTTCATAATTTCTATTGGACTCCAAAATACCTTTGAAAAACTCTTTAAATATATATATATATATATATATATATATATATATATATACAATATTATATATATATGAAAAACATTTTTGAAAAATGTCACCGGCCGGTTTTGTTTTGAGTCCAATTTCAATATGAAAATCAACTGAATATACTGTCTTCTTTAGAGACCGGTGGATTCATTGTTGAGCATTTACATATTTTACTCATTACACACATAACCCAACATGTCTGTATGTAGCCTTTAAAATTAGCATCACCAGTTGACATTGTCAAAATTATGTACATAATAAATAAATATACACAAACCTCTCATGTTTGAGGACAATAGAAAAATTGTGATAAAACAACATTTTAATTAACAGTGATCACTCCATAAAGTGTTCTTGATCGGATCTGATTCAGTGTATGTACTTGTTACATTACACCCACTTGTTTGCTTCAAGTCACTACCTCAATAATGGAGTAAATCATCCTATCATGTAGCAGCACAACAAGTGTAGGCTTCAGTGGTAAGCTATCTATATATATAATAATAGGTAAAATTGAAAGAAACTCAAATTAGAATTCCAAATTAGAGTTCTAATTTTGCGCCATGTGTCCCAATATATTTTTCTAAATTTAGGTGTCAAGTGAAGACCACACCATACATACTTATACAGATTTCCTCAAATCACATAGGAGTCTTTAATGACTTTCTCTGTCTCTTGGCTCTTCATGTTTCTGGTTTTTTTTTTTTTTTTTTTTTTTTTTTTTTTTTCACATCAATCCCAATCACTCTAAAATCCTTTCTTAATTTTTGTGCCAAATGAATTATATAAATATATATATATATTTATTTATTTATTTATTTATAAAATCAAAACCGAGAGAAAATATAATTTAAATTCTAAATTGGATAGTTAATTTTGCGTCATGTATCTTGTGGGGATAAGCGCCTAGGATTGTATATAGGGCCTTGGGCTTTGGCCGAGGACGTTGATGGGTCCGAGGACAAATAAGCAGTAGTGAAGGCATTAAGTTCAAAGTCCCATAAGTAACGTGCAATTGGAAAGGTTGGGAAGGTGGTTCGAGGAGGATTGTCTTCTTGGATAAGCCAAGCATAGGTCTAATGTATATCCTATCGTTCAAGGTGACCTTTCAGGAAATTCCACTAATAGGGATGTGCATTATAAACGTACAAGAGGGATGGAAACCCAAAAATGTCTAGGGAAAGGCTGCTGCCACTGCATTAAATGCTCTGCAACTAACTTCCTGACTACATTAATGTGGAGAGGACCCCTGAACAGTGCTGTCTTGGCTACCCCAACTTACAGAGGGCCTAAAGAGGTGTCTGATGGGACAAGCACTCAAATAGTGGCTTAGATGATCAACAAGTGGAGGACCAAGATTGTTCAAAGGGGACTATATAATGCAAGAGACCCTCCATAAAAGGGGGAGGAAAAATCAAAAGAGAAACACTGTAGCAATCAGGAAATAAATTTGTAATCATAGTTAAGATAAAGATACAAGAACCGATTTCCTCGGACCTCTCCGAGGACGACTTTCTTTAGTTGAAATCCATTTATCTTTATGTTCTTGTCACTTGAATCCACTTTGTTTGCCATCCAACTCATTCTAGCCCAGTTTTCCAACTCACTTTCAACAAATTTATTGTTTTGGGCTTTTTGGGCCTGAGTCTGTTCATCCTTTGGGTCAGGGATTCAAACGTGGTCCTTATATATCTTATCTAAAATTTTAAATTTTTTTGCATGCATTAACACCTAACACGAAAGTTAGAAAACCACAATAATCAAGTTCATTCACCTAAGCAAAAACATTTAACTTGCACACTATAAAAATCCCTACCATCCCATTTGATGTTCATATAAGCATAAACATACAACCTTCGAGAAACATTCAGCCACATTTTCCACACCCGAAAAAAAAAAAAAAAAACATTCCTACGCCTCCACCACCTAAAAGTTAAAACTAACACAAACTTTCACTCTCGCATAGATCTTCACATTTAGCTTTCATCTATCTCTCAAATGCATAATCTTTGCTTTGAGTTTTTAAACGCATTGAAGGTAGTTTTTCTCTATCTCCCTTGCTTTCATATTCTTATTTTTTCCCCAATTTGGGCTGCAATTTGTGCAATCGTTTGTTTTTTAGTGGTATGATGAAGATCAAAAAAAGCATAGTCTCCATTAACAAAACAAAGCACATACTCCTAAGAAAAGGTGAGTAAACGTTTTCCTTTCTTTTTGTGAAATTTTTTTTTTGAATTATATGTTTATATATTAGTTTTTCTATGATTAATGTTACATGTATTGATGGTCATATTCATAGGGTTTGAGCTTTGGATAATTCGCATAGAAAATTTATGTTGACTGATCAGTTTGATTATTACTATCGGTAAATTTGTCCGGCACCACAAATTAATCCCCCACCCCCTCTTTTTTCAGTTCCTTTATGTTGATGTTTATTGGCCATATGAATTCCTCCTTTTGTACCTACCAAGTCCACATGAAGAAACCAAGTTTGAATGGGACATATATACCTTTTGAACTTTCCCTGCCAATCCTGTTTTGAATGTACCTGTTATATCATTACCATATAAAATATGAGTGGGTCGGAGGATTAATTTGTGGTGCTTCTTTCTTTTTGATTGCTTACTAAAAGCCTTTAAGTTTATACTACTAGCATGTTTGAGTCTGGAAAACCTTTGTTATGTGTTTTCGGGCTAAGCATTATTTGCTCCATTTGAATTTTTTGTTAGTTGTGTATGCTATGCAAGTTAATTTATTCCTTTGTTTGACTTGGTTCTATGTGTTAGAATTCAGAACCACCGAATTAACCAAAGTTATATTCAATTGAAATTTGTTTGTTATGTTTTATTATTTCATAGCTCTAACATCTGCAGTTTCCTTTCTCCCCCTCTCATAACAAATTGGTTTTCCGGGGTCATAGGGGGAATTTTGCAATGGCTACTTCTTTTGCTTTGCCAACTACTAGACTAATATGTGACACATGTCCAGTATCAATGGTAGAAAATTGCATTGCAATCCCAGCTGTGTTCATTGCTTTACATTTCCTACTACGTAATATTTATCAGTAAAGTGTTTTGCAAGGTTTATCTTCATTTTTTATGGGGGAAAAAAAAGTGTCATTCAAAATTTGAATGCTTTTTTTATAGATTTTTTTTTCTTCAGAATTTCTTATTAACATTGTGAAGTTTACGTAAAAATAAAAGTAGACAATTATTAATTAGAAAACAAGCAAGCAAATACGTTTAAATTGCACAAAAGATGTTTATAATAATATTATTCTAACTTACATATTCATTTTAAATATTGATTTCAAATTTTTTTTTTTAAATCCAAATTAATAAAACAATTTCGTTACAATGCACATTATGAAGGAGGCAATTGTCACTTAGAAAATGAGCAAGCAAAAAAAAAATAAAAAATGTAAAAAAAAAAGAAAAAAAAAGTGCTTCACAATATCAAAATTTAAGAATTAATAATTTAAAAAAAAAAAACAAGGGCAAAACTTAGATGCAGTACCTTAGGTACTGTTCGTTAGTTACCCTTTTTAAAATTTAGCCACCTGTCTATTCACTTAACGGAGCAAACGTGCGTTAACAGTTAACATTTTTCCTCTTTTTTTTTTTTTTTTGGCCTTCTCCTTTAGACGTGTGAAAACTAGAGTTCATGGCCCAGATTTTGAAGACCAACGTCCCTCTTCTCACACTCTCAGACCTCTATATTTTGAAGAAATCAAGATTTCAAAAGGAGGAAAGAGCTGGCTCGTGTGTTTCGCGTTGTCAATTGAATGATTTGTTGGATGCCAATCTCTATTTCTTTCTTTGTTCCTCTCTTTTTTGATCTCTCTTGATAGTTCTTTTTCCCGATCTAACCCTTAAACAGTCAGAAAGTCGATGGGGTTGCTAGCTTTTCATCTCAAAGATTTGAACTTTGGTTTGCAATTTGAACAGCTGGTTGGGCTCGGTAGGTGCTTGGCTTTGGTGGCTGACAAAGATACTGATCTTAATTCCATATTGGAGTGTGGATTCTAAATAATTACTACAAGGGATAATGATAATTTTTCCAAAAAAACAAGAAGGAGAGAAAGAAGGAAAATTCTGTGTCATGAACTTTGGCTTTTAGATCTGAAGGACACGGCCAAAAAGAAAAAGAAGAAAAAAAATATGAAAAAAAGGATGTTAACCGTTAACGCACGTTTGCTATGTTAAGTGAATAGACAGGTGGCTAAATTTTAAAAGGGGGTACCTAGCGAACAGTACCTAAGGTGCTGTATCTAAGTTTTGCCCAAAAAACAATATGGATAATTTAAATTTTCTACCTACTAATATTCTTATAAGATTTTTTAAAGAGTTAACAAAATATAAGAATGACTATATATTAATAGTATTTAAATTATATATATAGGAATTATACTATGCATCTTAATGTGTATTTTTTAAGTATATCCATGCATATACATGAGATTACAGGCTAGTATTCAATTAATATCCACAGTCTATAACAATTTAATAATCTATGAAAAATCATTACTCCCTGTCTTTGGTTCCTTAACCATTAACTTGATTTTTTATTATTTACAGAGGCGACTTCACTTGCCACATTTAAACGATGAAATATACCTATAAAAATTATGTATGTGAAAATAAAATTTTATTATCAAATAAAAAACATAGTATTGTTTTTTATGGCACATAATTCTAACAATTCCAATGCTATTCCATGGACAACATCTATGAGTGCCTTGAATCGGTGTTGCACACAAGCTCCCCACTCCTCTCCAAACCTCTATCCCAAACCGCCATAACCACTTCCCCAACATAACTTGGTTAAAGGTAGTAAGCTATAGTATCCCTAATCCTCCAATCGCAATCCAAGCCACTCCACAAGAACTTCCTTTGCAATCTCTTAATCATGTTGGCCATACTAGTAAGGATAAATACTATGTAGGTAGACTCGAAGGTGTATTTTTCAACAATATATGTCATCCTTTCGACAAATAAAGCCTCTTCCAACTAGTAGCGAACACTCAAATTTCTCTTAAGGGATAGGGTTTCATTTTATATGGACTTTTATTTAATGGCAGACCGAGATAGGTCATTGACAAATATTTTACCTTAAAAAATACAATAATAGCAAGTTTTATAATGTTCTCCACCAAATCAATTAGAGCCATCTCACTTTTATACAAATTAACTTTTAATCCTATCATTGCTAGGTCATTCTATTGTACCCCTTTTTTTAAGGAGGTATGATACTTACCTAAATCTGAATCATTAAGAGCCCGTTTGGTACGTGTATTTAAATAATAATTTTTAGTTTTCTAAAAATACATGTGAGTGAAAAAATATATAAAAATACATGTAATATTGTTTAAAAACTGAAAACATGTATTTAAATTTATGTATCAAACGGCCATAAATTAGTGATGTTTTGAACTCAAGCCTTAATTTAATTTTAGGGAATGCTTGTTACTGGTAAAGCAGGTCATGTATATAAACAAAGGGAAAAAAAATCACTTTTCTTCCTACGCTACGCTTCAGAACGCTTCTGTATATCTATAAGCTTCTTCTCTCTGAGGACTGAGGGCGTAGGCTTGTCTCAGATGTAAGATGTAAGATGTAAGACCCATTCCGTTGTCATTGTTGTGCCGACACTGACAACGTAGGCTTGTCTCCGTCGAAATCTCAGCAATGGCGACAGCAGAGATCTTGATCAAGATGTGATCTTAACCACACAACTCTCTCTCTCTCTCTCTCGAAGCTGTTCGTGCAAAAAAGGAAGAGATGGTGGGCCGAGTCAAGCAAGTTTGAAGATGAGAAGTGAGAACCCACCCACAGATTTATGAGTTGGACATTATTACTCTCTAGAGCATCCAAACAACTCCAATTTATCAACGGGACACTTTAAGATCATGATTATAGTGATTTGAAGGAATATTGTTTAATTTCTTTTTTAAACATTTGGGTCGGCATCTTGATCCCAAGTTCTGTATTGTCGCCGGTGGCAAGAACTTACTTGATGGAGACAAGCTGGTGGCATGGCCGTGCAATTGGATTTTTTTTTTTTTTTTTTATAACTAAAATAATATAAAATTATGAAAATCTGACTTGTCAATTAATTTTTCCTAAATTGTTGACGTGGAATCATTATTTTAAATTATTTATTTGTAAATTAATGATATGGCAAGATCTCAACTATTAATTGCAAAATGAAAGGTTAGGATTCTAAAAATTCTATGTGATAGAGTACTCTAAAAATCAAGAGGATTTTGATCCGTTCTCTCTCAACTTCTTTCTCTTCCAAACCAACTACTAAACTACAAGACCAGAGCCATGACTGCTAAACAAATCCCTAGGCAAGACCCACAAAATATGAAACAGAGTATTTCAATTCTAGCCGCTCTCTGCGCCAACGATGGTGTTAACTAGGCCGTCAAAAAGATCACTCTCTCTTTCTCTTTTTTCTCCGACTAAGTTGATTTTAGTACTAATAAACAATTATTATGGTTTCTTTGACAACAACATATGAGATATATGTGAATTATCTTAACTTTTATTCCCTGTTACTAATCAGATTAATAATTGCTTTAGTTTGGCTGTTGTTGGTTTTGAAGGTCGATTTGGATTACAAGAAGTCATTAAGATTCTAAGTTTCATTGAGGATGTTGGATTGCATATTCACCAGCTCATGTTTGGTTCAAAATTTCATATTAATATTCACACACTTACAAAGAAAACCAGGACCTAAAAGAATGCCCACAATGAGGTTTTTGAATATCAAATTATGTTGCTATCTAACAACAATTGAAAACCAAACACATGAGATAATTATTGTTGCAATTTTGTGATATTGTATGACTGACTTGCCTTGGTTGTTTTAATGAGTTGGCATGCTCTTTGCAAGGACAACTCAATCATGGGTTTAAAAAGAAGGCATGCCAAGTGCTTGAGGAAAGTTCTCATAGAATTTCAAATAGGATTTCTCTCAACCTTTTATTTTGGACCTCTATCATTGAAAAAGGCATGCCAAAATCAATTGCCCAACTTAAGGGAGTTGTTTGTTATGTTGTGATGTTAGTACTACCCAATGTTAACATAGAACTGTTAAATGTGAGGGAAAAAAAAGGGTACAACCAAATGTGACAAAAGTATGATCAGATATCATATTGGTACTGCTCAATGTAACGATGAAATATTCAAATGTGAGAAAAAAAAAATGAGAGTGCCACCGAATGTGACAAAAGTATGGTCAGATGTAATATTGGTATTGCCCAATGTGATAATATAATTGTCAAATATGAGAAAAAAAATAATTGTACCACCAAATGTAATAAAAGTATAGTCAAAAGTGATGTTGGTATATTGCCCAATGTGACAATAGAACTGTCAAATGTGAGAAAAAAATAGGGTATCACCAAACGTGACAAAAGTACAATCATATGTGATGTTGGTATTGCCTAATATGACAATGGAACTATAAAATGTGAAAAAACAATAATAATAATAATAATAAAGGATCCACCAAACATAAATGAATCATTGAATGTGACAAAAATACAATCACATGTGATGTTGGTACTGCATAATGAGAGGATGAAACTGTCAAATGTGAAAAAAAATAATAATAAGGGAACCACCAAATGTGATAAAAGTACTATCAAATGTGATGTGAATACTGCTGAATGTGACAATGGAATCACCAGATGTGAGAAAAAAGAAAAAGAAAAAAAAAAGAACCACCAAATGTGACAAAAAAAACAGTCACATGTGATGTTAGAACTACACCATATAAGGATAAAATCGTCAAATATGAGAAAAAATAAAGGAACTACCAAATGTGACAAAAATACAGTCACATGTAATGTTGATACTGCACAATGTGAGGATGAAATCGTTAAATGTGAGGGGAAAAAAAAAAGGAACCATCAAATATGACAAGAGTACTGTCACATGTGATGCTGGAATTGCACAATGTGGGGATGAAACTGTTAAATGTGAGGAAAAAAAAGAGAACTACCAAATGTGACAAAAGAACTGTCACATGTGATATTAGAACTACACAATGTGAGGATGGAACCGTCAAATGTGACGTTTTGGTAACTTGGTATAGCAGGTTGCCAATTAGTAGATACTGTACCCTTAAAAAAAGAAAGGGTACCATAGAATTACCCAACCATCAAATGTGAGGAAAAAAAAAATGAACCACAAAAAAACCCCATGCAGCAGTGGAGCAATAGCTAAATTTTTTAGCTAAATTGCTACATTGCACATTTATAGATAGATGTGCACTGTAGCTTGAAGCTAAAAAAAAAGTAATTTTTTATTCAGTCGGTACAACTTGCTTATTTTTTTATTCATTCTCTCATTCACTCTCTCTTCATTCACTGAAGCTCAAGTCTCTTCATTCACTGAAGCTCAAGTCTCTTCATTCACTGAATCTCAAGTCTTAAGCTCACTCTGATCGCCACAAAAGTATAGTCACATGTGATATTGATACTGCACAATGCGAGGATGGAATCGTCAAATGTGAGGAAAAAAAAAAGGAACCATCAAATATGATAAAAGTACTATCACATGTAATGTTGAAATTGCATGATGTGAGGTTGAAACTGTCAAATGTAAGAAAAAAATAAGCGAAACATCGAATGTGACTAAAGAACTGTCACATGTGATATTGAAACTACACAATGGGAGGATGAAATTATCAAATGTGAGAAAAAAAAAAAGGAGAACCATCAAATGTGACAAAAGAACAGTCAAATGTGATATTGGAACTGCACAATGTAAGGATGAAATAGTCAAATGCGAGAAAAAAAAAAGAAGAAGGAAAACCACTAAATATGACAAAAGAATTGTCAAATGTGATGTTGGAAATGCAAAATGTGAAAATGAAACCGTCAAATGTGAGAAAAAAAATGGAACTATCGAATGTGACAAAAGAACTGTTAAATGTGATGTTGGAATCAGGGGTGTTTACCAAACCACACAAACTGCAAAAACTACACCAAAACCTCCCACAAAATGGCATAACCGCACTGCACTGCAAATAACAGCGCATCGCACCACATAATGCAGTGCGGTTTGCAATTTTATAATAAGAAAACTGCATAAACCGCACCATACCGCACCCTCTTTATATATTAATATATTTATTTATTTTTAATATTAAATATATTATTAATAGTTTAATAATCCTAGTTTTCAAAAAATAAAAAATAGTTTGATAACTCTAGCAAGTGTTGACTAAGAAATCAGCCCAAAATAAAGAAAAACTAACTCAATAGTTTAAAACTTGGCCTAAAACAAAGGGAAAAATTAGTTTTGGGCTAGGTAGGAGAAGCCCAAAATTTGAGAAATATATTGCCTTCGAACCGTTCAAACCACATCTTATACATAGCATTGCACACATGATTGCAAAAATGAGGTGCGGTGTAGTTATGATTTTGGCTAAACTCTAAATCGCAACGCATCGCACATGTGACCGCAAAAATAAGGTGCGATGCAGTTATGTTTTTAGTTAAACCGCACCGCACTAAGAATGGCCAAAAACCGCATTGCGAACACCCCTAGTTAGAACTGCACAATGTGAGGATGGAACCATCAAATGCGATAAAAAAAATAAGGGAACCATCGAATGTGTCAAAAGAACTGTCACATATAATGTTGAAACTGCACAATGTGAGCATGAAACCATCAAATGTGAGGATTTGGTAACATGATATAGCAGGTTGCCTACTAGTGGGTACTGTACCCCTTTTTTTGGGGGTACGGTAGAATTACCCATCATTGCCTCAACAAGTGTAAGCATCATCAAAATATATAAAATCTATTCAAGCACTTGCAGCAGTGGAGTTAAATAGCTTTATTGCAATTTTAGATGTCCCAAACCACAAAAAAACCCCATGCAGCAGTGGAGCAATAGCTAAATTTTTTAGCTAAATTGCTATAGTGCACATTTATAGATAGATGTGCATTGTAGCTTGGAGCTAAAAAAAAAGTAATTTTTTATTCAGCCGGTACAACTTGCTTCTTTTTTTATTCATTCTCTCATTCACTTCGGTCTCATTCACTCTCTCTTTATTCACTAAAGCTCAAGTCTCTTCATTCACTGAATCTCAAGTCTCAAGCTCACTCTGATCGCCGCCAACCTGACCATCGTCAATGTCGCCACCACCGATCGTCAACGTCACCGCCATCCACCATCCGTCATCGTCAATGTCAAAGTCACCATCAATGTCACCGCCACCGATCTCAAACTCTCACCTCTGTTTCAATGCTGTCCCAAGCCGCCAATCAGCTCAGACCCCACCGCCGATCAACTCTCTCAGCCTCAAACCCACCAACCGTCCCAAGCCGCCGATCAGCTCAGACCCACGCCGTCGATTAGAGTGCTTGCTCGTGGTTGTGCTTGTTTGTGATTGGTGATTTTGTTTAGTTTGGGTTGAGGAAAAAGATTGGAGATTTGGGTTTTTTTTTTTTTTTTTTTTTTTTTTTGTGGACTGCTGTTTCTGGTGGTGGTGGTGGTTGTAGGTGTGGTTGTGGTTGTGGCTGATGGTAGAGGTGGTTGTGGTTGGTGTTCTGGATTTTTTTTAGGAGTGAGATATATTATTTTATTGTAGTGGTTATATTATTTTATTGTGATGTTTATATTATTTAATTGTGTTAAAAGCTAAAATAGATCCACTGCTGTAGTATGTGTATAGGTAAAATAGATAAAATAACTTTTGGTGAAGTTAAAAAGTTAAATTTTTAACTCCACTACTGTGGATACTCTTAGCATCACCAAAAAAAGAAAAGAAAAAGAAAAGGATAAAAGTATAGTATCTTTAGCAATTACACACAATCCATGTCCTGCTACAACAAATAATAAGTGGGAGACAACCCATATCATTAACAAATATTTGGCTATTAGCTCTTATTACACCTCCCTCCTCCATATGAGTTAATAGCCTAATAGCATATCTCAATCCTAATCAAAACTACAGATTGAGATAAGAGGCATTACATAAAGTATTGCACTTGATGCAATAGTTGTCAAAGACGGTGATTGAAAGTTTTTTTTTTTTTGGTTAATAGGGTAGATATTAAAAAAAACCAGCACAAAACATTACAACCTACCTATAGAGGCCAGCGTATTGGCAACATGCCTATAATGATACAACCCATTTTTATCAGAGTTAAGCAATATATACATATCAGCAGGGGGGGGGGGGAATCAAAAACAAAAAAAATTTCCTGCATAGTACAACCCCTTTTAGCTAAAAGATCAGCGCATTGATTCGCCTCTCTATATATATGCCCCACCCGTACTTGCACAAGTCTTGCCAAGAGGTACCTGCAATCATTCAGCAAAGGGGAGTAACTCCGGTTAGGACATTTAGAACCATTGAGCAGCTCCACAATCACCTTAGCATCAAGTTCCACCTCTAGCTGGTTTATGCCCAATTGTATGGCCAAAATCTGCCCATCCCTCAATGCCCACCATTCAGCTAGCACACTAGTGGTATACCCAATTGATCTTGAATACCCCTTGACCCAATCTCCATGAAAGTTCCTAATAACTCCTCCACCACCCGCCTTACCCGGATTCCCTATAGAAGCACCATCAGTATTTAGCTTGTGCCAGCCAACTGGAGGTAAATTCCATCTAATAGGAATGGAAATTTTGGAAGAAACTTGGCTGGACTTACTCACACAAAAGTGGAATTCCCTTGCTTGACCAAGGCAGAATTTATCTAGCCTAGGATTTGGTATACTATTATCAAACATCACAATATTCCTATTTTTCCATAAAGACCAAACCGCATATAAAAAAACTGTGCACCAAGGAATATGTGTGTTATGCCTAATAGTACTCAAACTATTTATTCTTAGCCAATTAGCAAGGTTTTCATTAAAGGAGTTTATATGAGGATAAGGAACTCCCAACTTGCACCACAAATCATGCGCAACCTCATAGTCACGCAGCATATGTACAATAGTTTCCTCTTGCTGCTTGCAAATAGGACACATCTTATCACAATTAATACCTCTAGCAGCCAGAACACTCTTCACCGGTATGCTACCATGAACACAAAGCCAAAGAAAGCTTGTTATCTTAGGGAGTATATCCAATTTCCAGATCCACTGTTCTTTAAACTGATTTTCCTCTGGTTCAAATTGGTTAGCTAATTGATAGGCTGAATTAGTGGAGAATTCACCATCTTTGGAATATTTCCACATGATAGAGTCTTTCCTACTTTCAAAGAGTTGAAGTGGGATAGCTTTCACTTTATTTTTAATTGAATCAGGTAATTCAAAGGATATAATGTCCCATTTCCAATCATAATTACAACACAAATCAGCCATAGTCAACTCAACATCCTCTTGCCTTAAAGGCCCCTCTATCATGTCGCGAAGAGACTCTCCATTAATCCAACTATCCAGCCAAGCTCTCACACCATGACCATTGCCAATACCCCACCTAATACCTTTCTTAAAGATAGGGAACCCTAAGTTTATGGCTTTCCAATTGGGTGAGGAAGGGAGTTTTTCCGGATCTTTCAATCTTGCTCTCGAGTTAGAACAATATTTATTAAGCAACACCTTAGTCCATAATGCATCTTGTTCATGGTACATTCTCCAATTTAATTTAGAGAGTAGCGCAATATTTTTCGCCCTAGCCGCTTGTATACCTAAACCCCCTTCTTCCTTGGACTTTATAATTTTACACCACCCAACCATGTGCATCCTCCTTTTCTCACTAGTGGAGCCCCATAAAAAGTCCCGGTTGATTTTATCCAATTTATCACAAACATGGACTGGTAGAGCCACCCCTTGCATCACATAATTGGGGATGGCAGCCATCACAGACTTGATTAAAACCGTTCTTCCAGCAAAAGATAAATACTTTGCCTTCCATCCAGCAAGCTTACCCATAACCTTTTCCACAATGAACTTATAAGGATTACGGGTAGCCCCTCTATGCCTTAACGGGAATCCAAGGTACTTTCCAATCTCATGGGTTTCCCGGATGCCCAATTTATCACATACTTCCTCTTTTAAACTATCACTAACATTTGGAGAAAAATAAACACGGGACTTTTCCAAACTAATTTTTTGGCCGGACTCAACACAAAATTTCCCAAGCACTTCCACAATAGCTTCACAGGCAACAAGTTCAACCTTTCCAAATAATAAGATATCATCCGCAAAAAGGAGGTGAGAAATTCCCAAATTATTCTTGGAAGCCTTCAAAGGTGTCCAAACTCCATTAACACACTTTTGCTCAATGAGGTGACCCAAGTACTCCAAGCATAAGATAAAAATGTACGGGGATAAGGGGTCTCCTTGTCTAATACCCCTAGACGGCTCGAAAGAATGTAAGGCACCCCCATTGACCAAAATGGATATGCTTGAGGTCGCAATACAGCTCATTATGATCTTTGTAAGTTTAGGAGGGAAATGGAAAGCTTCTAACACTTTATGCACAAAACTCCATTCAAGCCTATCAAAGGCTTTTTCTAAATCCAACTTGATAGCCATGTAGCCTACTCTTCCCTTCTTTTTATTGTCCAAGGTATGAAAGAGTTCTTGGGCGATAATAACATTGTCGGTTCCTCTTCGGCCAGGCACAAAGGCCGTTTGCACAAGAGAAATCAAGTTGCTAAGATGGGGTCTAATTCGGGCCACAATGATCTTCGAAATCACTTTATAAATCGAGTTGCACAAACTGATGGGCCTATAATTGCTCAATGATTCAGGATTTTGGCATTTCGGAATCAAGGATATCAACGTTTCATTTAGATAACTTGGCACTACACCATGCATAAAAACTCCTTTAATCTCCTCACAAACAGAATTTTTAACCTCTGTCCAAAAATGTTGGTAGAATCCCGCATGAAGACCATCGGGACCTGGTGCTTTAAATGGTTTGAGTGCCCAAAGATTTGCTCTAATTTCATCCACCGTCACATCACAATCAATCCTAGCTCTATCTTCGTCTGAAAAGAAGCAGCAAGAGAAATTAGAAACCTCTGAGGATTTAGAGGACCAGTTCAACTCTGTGGTGTACAAGTTAATGAAACCACTCCTTATATGCTCCTTTACTTCATTATCCTCAGTTAACCAATTCCCAACTGCATCCTTTATACACCTTATTTTGTTTCTATGTCTCCTAACCACAGTAGAGACACGGAAAAAGGACGTGTTGCGGTCCCCAAAGGAGGTTGCATTGAGTCTGGACTTAAGGGCCCAAAATTCTTCCTCTTGCATTAGTATAAGGGAATATTCTGACAAAAGTAGATTTTCCAAATTTAATAGAAAATCAGAAGGGTTCTCAGCGATGGCTTTCTGTGTTCCATTCAGTCTAGCTAAAACCCTTTTCTTTTTTGCAAAAATATTACCAAACACTTCCACATTCCATTTTCTTACTCTGTCAACAAAATCTGCCACTGCCCTATAAAGTGTTCTATTCCCAGACCAGGCCTGCTGAACTACTCTATAAAAATCCGGGTGGAGAAGCCACATCGTTTGGAAGCGAAATGGCTTGTTAAAATTATTGGCACTGGGTTTACATAATTCTACAAGAACCGGGCAATGATCCGAAAAGGTTATAGGCAGATGGGTAACTATAGCTTCTGAATATAGGAGTCTCCATCTTGGGTTCGCAAAACACCTATCAATTCTTTCTAAAATGAGGCTTCTGATGGGCCTACGGTTCGTCCAGGTATATTTAGGGCCCGCAAAGCCCAAGTCTAACATATTACAATCATCAAGACAATCTTTAAATTCAAGAGCTCTATTCAGATTCACTTGATTTCCCCCAAACTTATCTTCTCCACACAAAACTTCATTAAAATTTCCCAACATCAACCAAGGTAAATTATGGAGTTGAGCTACAGTTTTAAGATTATTCCATAAAATTCGTCTTTCAGCTAACCTAGGACTAGCATAGATTGCAGAAATAAGCCAGGTAAGGTTAGAAGAGTGCACCTTAATAGAGGCATGAATTTCTTGTTCTGTACTTGAGAGATGAGACACTTCAACATCCTCAGTCCTCCACAGCATCCATGGACCCCCGGCATAGCCAATTGTATCAGTAGTGATGTACCCATCAAAAGGCAATCCTTCAATAATTTTTCCTGCCCTGGCTCCTCCAACCCTCGTCTCCGTAACAATCACAATTGAAGGGCGATGGTTAATTATCATTTCAAAAATCCTTCTAGTGAAATCAGCATTTAAAGCACCTCTACAATTCCATAATAATATATTCATTTTGACGAATTGGCTTAAAGGTACCTCAATTTCAGGTGGGTTAGCACTCGTTGTCACTGACTCCACCATACTCCATCCCATCCTCCTCAAAAGGCTTTTGGAAGCTGTCCATTCTGGCTTCCATACTATCATATACTTCAGAATGCCCGGAATATCTTCCTTGCAACACAGGAGTACGTCGCACCTCTGCACTGGAGCCATGATTTGGATCAACTTCAGTGTTGGGTGATTCCCCAAATGAGTCGTAGCCATTCCCCGCACATCCACCAGTTTCCTTTCCTGTATTAACCATCCGGATTCGTCCCAATGGGGCACGACTGATGGCCTTCGTTATCTGCTCAACTCCTCTGCTGTTTCCCATGAAATCGCCAGAATGTCCTTGAGGAATTTCCACCACGGGTTGGACGTGAGATTCCACGCATTGTGGTCCAACGGCAGGTCCCCAGTTCTGATGCTCATTGGGGTTATGGGGAATATCTGCTTCCAAGCTTGCCCCAGTTCTTCCTCGAACCATCCCAGAGTCATTGTTGGTTCTGCACGAATTTGTGCTATAACCTCGTCTGGAATCACCACCGCTCTCCTCCTGTACCATAAGGCCCAGCCGGTTCCTGGCACTTGGATTTGAGCACTCCACATCCCTTCCATTCTCACCTTGTTCACCTCCTCTCTGACCTTTAGATAGCTATGGGAGCTCACCGTTGCTCCCAAAACTAAATATTGGACGCTTTAAATTTCGAGAGCCCTTTAAATTTTTTGTGCTTTTGACTCCCAGGCCACTGCTTCCTTTTGCTTTAGCCTTATGCAAATTTTTTAATTTATTTCCCTCATGTTGTCGTGTCATCTGTTGGGATCCACTGCCCGAAGTTTCTTTCCAATCCTCTACCATACAATCATTTACCATCTCAAGGTCATTTTGCTGATTTTGGACTGTAGTGGTACGCGTGGCTTCAGAACTTGTATCAGCCGAATCACTATGAGGTGATTTATCAAGATTATTTTCCGTTTCCCCTAGGTAGTGCTCTTGGTAAAGGTCGAAAGTACCCTTAGCTTTGACAAGACTTGTCTGGTTTGATTTTGCTTGCCCATTAAAACGTCCCACTCTACTTGCAGATTTTTTCTTTGAAACAACTAGCCATGGATCGTAGTTCGCATCGGACTGAATATCTTCTCTGGTTTCGTTAGTCTTTGGCGCTGACTGCACCTCATTCTCAGCGGGTACTTTCTTTATCTGATAGCAGCAGCTCTCTTTCTTATGGCCGAGCCGACCACAGCTGAAGCACAATAAAGAAACACCTTCATACATAACCCGTTGCACCAGTCTACCTATCCGGATTGAAGTGATGAGAGGTTTGTCCAGATTGATCTGGACGCACAACCTCGCATACCCACCTCTAGTTTCTGAAGCAGTAAAGGAGTCCACGCGAAGCACAGGCCCGATCACACTCCCTATCTCCCTAAGAACTGAAGCTTCATAGAATTCTATTGGCAGTTCAGGTAATCTAACCCACACTGCAACAGATGAAAGCTTAGCTTCAGAGGCTTTAAAGTACGGCTCCCATGGCATAATTGCAAGGTAATGCCCTCCAATGAGCCATGGGCCTCCTCGAAGCACAAAATCATAATCCTCACTACTACTGAATCTGATGAGAAAAAAATCTCGCCCCAAGTTAACACAGTCCATCTTCGCCTTTGGCTTCCAAAGCGCATTAATTTTGAAAGTGAGGTAATTAAAACCCACTGTTCGACCAAACACTTTCACAATCAATGCCTTAGACCAAGGCGCCCTGATACGGGCTTTAGTTTCTTTAGAAAGTTTAACTTCAGCCATACCTTCCACCAGCGGCTCCAGTTCAATGTCTGATTCATAATCTTCTTCCTCCCAATTTTTGTCGAACTTGAAGGCTTGTTCATAAGCTCCAGGAATGTCTCCCACAAGGCTGTCCTTATAACTCACAAGTTTCCTTGGCTGCAGAAAGCTACTAGCTCCATTGCTTTCCTTAAATTTCTTAACACTACGGTGCAACTCATCTTCTTCTTCACTACTGCGTTGGGATGGCGTAGAATGTTCAACTTCCATGGTCTCTCAGTTCTCTCTCAAGCAAAACAATAGTTACCATTATAATGACGGTGATTGAAAGTTAAAAAAGCAACTTTCAATTTTAGCCATTAAATAAAAAAGAGCAAAAAAAAAAAAAAAAAAAAAAGTTTACGTGTGGAGTGGAGGAGGGTAATTGCAACGGCTGCAATACTAATATCCAAATCCTCAAAACTAGCACAAAAACCAGTAGGGGAACCATTCACTAATACCGATGGATACGCAAAGGTAATAGCTAATCTGCCCTCTCTCTTTCTCCCTAGATCCCATCATTTCATTTCCAGCAAATAAAAAAAGTCTCTCAATTTACATGGTCAGTTGAAAATTATTTAGTTTCTTTAGATATTATTGTTTTAAAAAAATTAAGATGCCTTATTTATATCAACAAATTTATTCTAGTTATTTGTAAGAAACTAAAAAAAAAAAAATGACAAGTCACAAAACTACATGCAGTCAATTTCGCTTTCCTTTTTATTTATTTTCTTAGCCTCTGTTTGTGGTTAAGACAGGGGAAGGCCACAAAACAAAACAAAAGCCATAACATATAACATGGAGAGTTGTTGTAGTCTCCTGGGAGCTCTGAAAAGCTCAACTACTGCTCTCAATCTCAAACCCTCCAAACTCTCAAACTACTGTCATCAACTACCATTGTCTCTACTACTTCCACCACATAAACCCTCTCTCAACTTCGCTTTCTTCACCAATGTTACTACTACAACTAGTTCTCGCTTTCCTCCTTTTGGTAAGTGAATTCCAAGTCCTTTTTTGGTGTGTTTGTGTTGTTGGGTATGTTTTTTTCTCAACTTTTCTGTAAGTGCTTTGTGGGTTTTGTACAATTCTTCTTAAACCATTCTGGGGTTTTCCTATTTTGTACTGTTCATTGTGAGAGGAATAAATAGTCTCTCTCAGATAAAGCTTCATGGGGTTCATGCTATTCTTGCGTTTTTTAATTAATTAATTTATTTTTTTATCAATGGGACTCTTTCTCTCAATACTTTTTTTTTTTTTGTGTGGTAATTGATAAACTATTGAGCTTCTTTAATATAGTAAGTAAAATTTTAATTGTGAAGGTAGTGTGAGGTTTATTTATAATATGCTCTTTCACAATTGTGTTATCATTTGAAAATCTAATACTTTTGTCTTTAATACATAGCAACGACAATGATAACCAAGTTCTAGTTCCAAAATTTTGGGTTCGGCTATTGATTCTCAATAGATTAGTCAGTGTTGGCCACATACAACCAAGCATTAATTCCAAAATTTTGGGGTTGGGTATGGAGTCAAGGTCGGCCACATGTATTCTCTAATCCATATAATTAATTTTTATTTGTTATGTACTTTGAGAATGAATTCTAGAATGGCTTTGTTTCACTCACTCAGTTGTTATTTGGATTTTGCCTTAGTTTTATTTTCAACACCAGAGAGCCAGTTGAGTGTTGGGGTCGATGCCGATGCAAGAGAATGGGCAATGCAAGGTTAGTTGTATTTATATGAATTTGGTTTTATATTCACTTTTCAGTTTTGAATTTGTCAGATGGTTTACTAGAATTTATAACTACACTGCCACTCTTTGTTTGACAGTACATAAATTGGGTATTTATTTTTATTTAATGGACAGGAAATGATGTTTAGTTTAGATATAATTTTGCTTCCACGTGTTTTGGACTTCTTAAAGTTGAACTAAGAGTAGTGAATTATTAAGACGTCTAGAAATGCTTGTCATGTTTTCTTTATTGAAGGATCATTTGATTTGTTAGCAGAAAAATTATGAAAGATAAAAGTAATATTTTCTAATATACATCTTTTTTTTGATAGGTTATTTTCTAAGATACATCTAGACTCTTGTGGCCTAAGTTTTCAAATGATTATAGTTCCCTTTGACATTGCAGATCAAAAAATTATCTGATGTAGATTGAACTCTAGAGTTATTGATTAACCCACCCTGAATACTCTTATATGCTTCAAATGTAGGTCAAAGATTTGAAATAATTTTTTTGGATTTGCCTCGTGTGATTCACTTACTTCTGGGTGTTGATATGATCCTGTGGCAATTTTTTGTTACTTTAATTAACAATTTCCTCTCTCTTTCAACTTCTTGTACCTGTTCATCAATAGATTTTGGTACTGAAATGTATGCTCACTTCTTTGTCTTGGTTAATAATTTACACCATTCATATTAAAAAAAAAGCCAAGGCTCTGTGCTGCTTCTTTAAACTCCTTCTTAAGTTGAATTTTTGATTAGTCGGTAACACTGTTGTAACTGCTCTGGTGTTCCTAGCAGATTTTTATTCCCTGAGGAGGGATGTAGAGATTACCTCAGCACGTGTTGAAGATATTAGAGCCTCTTCTGGTCTGCAGCAATTACAAAAAGAACTTGCGGCTTTGGAGTTCAAAGCAGCTGATAGCTCTCTTTGGGATGATCGAGACAAAGCTCAAAAAACCCTTTCAGCCCTAACTGATGTCAAAGATAAGATAAAATTGCTTACTGAGTTCAAAACCCAGGTACATAAGTTTTCTGTTACTTTCAGTCCAGGATTTTGTATTGCAGTTGCTTTCAAAACCCTAGATTGATCATGAAGCCTGGTATTTTGATGTATTATTTCATTATGTCACTCATCTACATAAGTTCATAGTATGCAGGAATCCATAATTGTTAGACTGATTTGTTAGTATGCTCGTTATTTTTATCTTGCAACCCGTCAAAACAAAGGAGACGATTGAGATTGACACTTGATTAGCTGTTTGTATCCTTGATGACTTTTTTTTACTCATCTTTGGTGGGTGATGTGATATAGGGGGTGATATATCTTCACAGACTGTTATGGTTAAGAGAAGGTGTTTTACTTATGAACCTGGTCTGGACCAAGATATGGATTTGTATACAGCAATGCCCTGTCAAAACTTTTCTTCCTGGGTCATACCAAGTTGACTAACCTAGTCAGACCACATAGTCAATGTAAAAAACATGTTCTGGTTGGATGAATGAGGTGCCATCTTAGTTGGAATTGTGGAAGTGTCCTCTGGTATTTGTTTTCAGGTTGAACTAGTTGTTGACCAAGTTGGCTAAAAAAAGGGCTACTCAACTTTGGAGAAGCACTTGACACATGGCCAAACTAACTATTCATGTTTCATTCTGTGCATGTGCTTTTGGATCGGATTGATGTAGTGAACTTCTAAGATCTATGTTATTTTTCATCAGACATTGTAGGGCATATTGACCAAGATAAATTGAATGCAGGTTGAAGAGGCAGAAACAATTGTTAAGCTAACTGAGGAGATGGACTCCACAGATACTGGACTTCTTGAAGAGGCTGCCAGTCTCATCAAAGAATTGAACAAGGCATTGGATCGATATGAGTTGACAGAACTTCTTTCTGGTCCTTATGACAGAGAAGGTGCTGTTATCTCTATCACAGCTGGTGCTGGAGGTACTGATGCACAGGTAATATTTGTTCTACATAAAAAGGTAACCGATTTTTTTTCCTTCTTAGTTCAAATTTGAAATATGATGGAAGTGTTAGAATGACTGTACCAATGCCTAAAACTGCTTGAACCCTAGAATTCACTAGTGAAAATCCTTTTACCCAAAAGGTAACATGAGTGAACATAAATTGTCAGTAATTGCATAATTGGAGAAAAACTATCTTCTTGGAAGCCTAAGATTAAGGCAGAACTCAAGAATAAGTGATTGTGGTAGTTAATGAGGTTATTAGTGTTTTATTTTACGTTTTATTTGGTTTTTTTCTAGATCAAGGGTATTTTCATAATTCTATAATTGTCAGTTGCGGGTTATAATTGTGGGCCTTGGGTTTATTTTATTGATAGGATAAGTTAAATTTTGTTCATGGGCTTTTATGTGCGTGTTCTTATTTATTTAAATCTGAAGTTTGTTAACCCCAAGGGGTTGGGTCAATGGTTCTCAAGGCCTCATAGTTTTGAAACTTCTAGTCAGCATCTTGGAGCCACCACCAAGGGAATCCTCCTTGTAATAACCTAGTGTATGTGGGAAGGGGGGACTACACATACCCAAGTCAAGAGTCAAGTACTTGAAGAGCTTTGGATATCCTCGTTTCTAAAAAAAAAAAAAGAGTTTGTTTACTAGCCAAAGTAGGAGTTCTGGTTATATTTACAAAAGTTAAGATTAAGAGTTTATATAAGAGTGTCATTGTACTCAAATAAGATAGATGCAGTTGAATAATAAGAATTGAATATTTGGTTGTGAAAGGCTCGTGTGCCTTAGTGTGACCTTTCTCCTTTCTTTTCTTTCTTGTGGTACTGTTAATGCAGACTATTTATGCTACTGTTGATACAGCCATGCAAAATTAATTTGCTATTACTTTGCAAATTAGTCTATTCAAGAGTTAGTTTATGGGGTCCAGGTGTGAAGTCCAAATGAAGTAAGAGTTATGTGGTTTTAAAGGTCTAAGTATGAGTCTTTAAGGGCTAAAACAGTTTTTTATTTGAGTTTCTATTTTGTGATTCCCATGATTAATGGGTATTTTGTTACTTTAGTTGAGTCTAGAATTTTGTAGGAGATCTTAAGTATCTTAGGTTTTATTTTCTTTAGGTTTTAGTTAGTCTTTTATTAGGTTTTTAGTTTACTAGTCAAACTAGGAATCTTAATGCTACTAATTCAAGAAAGAGCGTTTATATATATTTGTGCTCAATGTATTCAAATAGAAGGAGTTTATTAATAAAATTATTAAGTGCACTATTCATACCACCCCCTCCCCCACCTACAGCACCACTACAAACGCCATCACAACCTCGGCCACCTCCGCCTCCATACTCATTCCCTTATCCACAAACTTCACTACCACCACCTTTTCACCCCTACCAAACCCCTCTGCCCTTTGGCCCTTCTCCTCTCTATCCTTACCCAACACAATTCCCTCATCATGCTTTTCTACCACATCTCTACTGGCCGAATCAGTTTTAGGTCCAACAACCTTTTGCAGTGTCACCCAAAGTCCCAATACCTACACAAAATAAGCCTCCCCCACAAGCTCCAATACCTCCACAAAACCAGTCTCCTTTACAAGATACACAAACAACCAAACCCCTACCACAGCCCAAGCCTAGACCTCAGTCAGGGGGGTTGAAAGGAATACAGCTTTCTTTTGTATCGATTCAAAAGCTTTTTCTTTGGTTTTTGAGGGTGGAAGAGTAGATTCTTATGCTATTCATAAATGCCGGGGTAAGTTCCATGGCTTTATCCAGGTGGGAAGGGTGGGTTTAGATTGGATCATTACTTGTTTAGCAGCCAAGATTGGAAAATAACACTGTTTGCCAAGCAATATAATTAGTAGGCACTGTTTTCAAACTATAAATATTACTAATATCTCGAGTCTCAAAGACTTGATTTAGGCCTATAAATCGAGTCTCAAAGACTCAGTTTCCATGGTCTGATCACGTCTGATGTGGCTTTTTTTCCACGTGACGTCCACTTGGAAATTGAGTCTCTAAGACTCGATTTATAAGCCGACCCTTTAAGCATCAATTTGTATGTGCTAGCAAACAAAACAAAACACTTTACATTTAATATTATTCAAACATTATCAGTGCTAGCAAGTTGTACAACAAAAATCAATGCACAGTTATGTCTCCCAATCATTCAAACATCTCTCCTCACCTCAGTCCTCTCTCTCTTCTTTCACTATGTCTGCTCTCTCTTCTTTCAAGAGCACAAACCAAAGATGCTGGGTTGCTAGGTGGCGGTGACGACGTGGATAGGTGGTGGTTTCGACTACGAATTGCAGAAACCCAGCCATTGAGTCGACTCAGTTCACCGGTTTGGTGGTGGTGGGGTTGTTGTGGAGGCTGCGGCGGTTGATTTTGGCTGCTGGTTAGTCGGTCGTGGGTTTATGATTGTGGGTCTGTGAGTTGGGTGTTTTGGGTTGGCAGTATATATGGGTGTTTGGGCTATGTGCGGTGGTCACGGTGGGTTGGATTTTGGGGTTCGTCTGTCACGGTGGTTGTAGGTGTTTTGGCAGTGAATGAGTTTTCTTGGGCTGCGATGAGTGAGTTTGTGGGTTGCTTATGGTAGCATTGAGATTGGTGGTTGTTTTGTTTTGTGTGGATGCGGTGGTTGTTGGTGTTTTTGCGGTGGTTGCAATCTCCGTTGGTTGTTAATGTGAGAGAAGCAAAGGGACGAGAGAAGAGAGAGGCCGAGAGATGTTTTTAATCTTATCTTAAATTTATTTTATTTTATTTTATTTTTTCCTAAACATAGAATGGTGTTCTTTTTGAAAGGTCAACTTATAAATCGAGTCTTAGAGACTCGATTTCCAAGTGGACGCTACGTGGAAAAAACGCCACATCAGACGTGATCAAACCATGGAAACTGAGTCTTTGAGACTCGATTTATAGGCCCTAAATTGAGTCTTTTAAACTCGAGATGTTAGTAATATATATAGTTTGAAAACATTGCCTACTAATTATATTGTTTGGCAAACAGTGTTAATTTCCAATTTTGGCCCTTGTTTAGCAGATTTAAAACGTTGGAATCTTAGCAAACAACACTTATTCAAATGGCTCCGTGAGTGTTCTAAAGTCTTAGATATTAGCAGCAGATCGAACAAAGGTGGTTTGTTTGTGGAAATCTCAGAGTACCACAACGTGCTGTGCACGTTGTGGCTGTGTATGGATTCTGGAGGGAGTTAAGTTGGGTGGCTAGGCATTGTTGGAATCAAGATTATGTGGATTCTTTTTGGGGAGTTTTGGTTCTCAGCCAGGGAAAGAAGTGGTGGTTGGTGGTGGTGGGTTTGAAAAATCCATCGGCAATCAAAGGTGTCAAGTTTGGAAAAAATTAAATGACCTCAAGAATATAGGGAGTGATTCGTGTTATGAGAAAGAGAAATAGTTTCCAAAATTGGGTGACTTTTTTAATCAGACTTAGACTTTTGAGAGATTTGATTTTAAAAAAAAGTCAAATTCCGCTTCTACTTTAAAAAATGGCAGCAGATCCAACTATTAGCGTTCTTCTCCTCGTGGTAGGAGTGCTCTTTCTCACTTCAGGTGAGTCTTCTTTTCCACAGCTTCTAGCAGTGGACTAGAGTCAAAAGGTGGTAACACAATCCAAAGGACCACTTCTGTCGTGCACTATGGAGGCTGACTTCACTGCCAGGATGCAACAGATACGGTTAACAGAGGAAGAAGGTGAAGTACTAGAGATTCGACCTACAAATCGGGATAAAACATTAGAGGAATGCTCCCTAAGCTTGTTGGGACGCTTCCTTTCCACTCGTCCCTATAACATGAGAGCAGCAAAGGCAACGTTACGAGCTGCATGGAAGCTGGGAAGTGATGTCAGGATCATTGAGGTGGGGGAAGGAATACTACAATTTAAGTTCACATTGGAAAGCCAGTTGGTATGGGTCCTTAACAATGGACCATGGAGCTTTGACAATAACCTCCTTGTCCTCCGTAGGTGGGAACGGGGCATGACGGTGAGGTCGGTAACTTTCTCAGTGCTACCTATATGGGTTCAAGTATGGGGATTGCCATTCGATCTCATCAATGAGGAAGCTGCGTGGGATATTGGCAAAGGCCTCGGTCATGTGGTGGAAGTGGACAACAAAACTTTCTCGTCGGAACAAGCTCGCTTCATCCGAATCCGTGTGGAGATTCCGCTGCATAAAGCAATTCGGCGGGGAGGTTATGTACTCAGCCCTGAAGGAGACCGGGTAAGAGTGGGATTCAAATATGAAAGAATGGTAGGACTTTGCTACCAATGTGGTTTATTTGGCCATGATGCAAAAGAGTGTCCAATCCCAAGGGACCAACAGCTGACCGAGAACCCATATGGGGAATGGCTGAAATCAGGGCAGCGGAAAAGCGGCGAAACACAGGATAGATGACGGAACAGCTCACCACGGTGGGAAACAAGGCAGAATCACGATCAGGGCTGTAGGGATCAGCTGCAATCAATGAGTGTAACTACTCCAGGTGGCAATAATGACCCAAATGGAAAAAACGGAGAGTTGGGTAACGGCACCATTAATGATACGGTTTCACAGCAGCGTATTGACATGGAGTTAATAGGTGCGGAAATCACGGAGAAGAATCAGACCCTCAAGGAAAGTATAAAGGCTGTGGCATCAAAATCGGGTGAGGTAACGGATAAGGAATTAAACTCATCAGAGGCAATCAATCCCATGATTGCAGCCGATGAGCTAGTTAATGTCCATGTCCAATATGTTGAAGTCATAAAACCTACACCAAACAATGCAACTGTTGACCAAAACTTAATACCACGTGCAGCGGCACGTGAGATTATTAAAACACAAGAAACAAGGCCCACAGAAAATACAGCCAAGTGGAAAAGAATTGAACGCCACAATGACCATTCTAGGAGTATAACCAATATTGGCTCACACCAGACGGGGGTAAAACGAGCACAACCAGAAGATGGCCGCCAAGTGGAAAATGAGGATAGAAAACGGAGCAAGACCAGTGAAGACAACCAGGAAAAACTACTCACAACGGTGGAGGCTGCGGTGCAGCCCCGCCGAGAACAATGATCATCCTAAGTTGGAACTGTCGAGGGCTTGGGAACTAACGTGCAGTTGAAGTCCTCTCTCACTTGGTGAGGGAAAAAGCTCCCAAAATTTTGTTTCTCATGGAAACAAAACAGTCAGTTGATGAGATGCGGAAGATTCAAGCAGACTTACCATATCGGTGTATGTTAACGGTGCCGAGTATTCATAGAAGTGGCGGGCTGGCACTTTTGTGGATGGAGGAGGTGGACCTGCATGTCCAAACTTACACACATAACCATATTGATGCTCTTATTTTTAATGGCTCTAACCCTACATGGAGATTGACAGGTTTTTATGGATGGCCGGAAGAGCAAAGAAAGCACGAGTCATGGCGGCTACTCAAGCATCTTCACACTAGGATCTCAACCCCTTGGCTTTGTGTTGGAGATTATAATGAGATCTTGTCATCTGATGAGAAGCAAGGTGGTGTACCAAAACCATTGAAACACATGGAAGCTTTCCAAGCTACCCTCCTGCATTGTGGACTTAAGGACCTTGGTTTTCAAGGAAACATCTTCACTTGGAACGATGGTAGACATGGGAATGCATTTGTACAGGAACGACTTGACAAAGCAACGGTGGCATGGAAGGAAATCTATCCGGAGACGCGGGTCTTTCATCTCCAAACCTCATACTCGGACCATATTCCGATAGTCATTACCACACAGAACCAAACCCAGTGGACTAGAAGAAGGAAAGTGCCACGAAGATTTGAAGAAAAATGGGCTTCCAATCCTCAATGCGAGACCGTGATACAAGAAGCATGGAGGGTAGCCGAGAGAAATGGCAGCCCTATGTCAAAGCTATTTGAAAAAATCAAAAGATGCAGATTTGCCTCGGTGGATTGGAGCCGTGCAGCTGGTGTTAGTTCAAAAACATTACTCCAGGAGAAACAAAAACAATTGGAAGACCTATGTGCTTTAAATAGTGTTGACCATCTAGATGCTATTAAGGGACTAAAGGTAGAGACCAACAGTCTGTTACACCAGGAGGAATTGTTTTGGCGACAACGGTCTCGCTCCATTTGGCTACTGGCGGGTGACAAAAATACAAAGTTTTTTCATCAAAGGGCCAGTCAACGCCGATGGAAAAATCAAATCTTGGGCGTCTATGATAGTGAAGGAAGGTGGGGCACATCGGAGGATAGCATTGCTCACACTGCAGAACACTACTTCCAGCAACTATTCACCTCTTCCCATCCGACCACTATTGATGGAGTGCTCAACTCAGTGGACAGATTGGTCACTCCAGGTATGAATGCCACTCTCCTTCAACGATACACTCTGGAAGAAGTCAAGACAGCCCTATTTCAAATGCACCCTTCCAAATCAACAGGTCCTGATGGTATGACTCCATTCTTTTTTCAGAAATATTGGCATTTTGTGGGCCATGATGTTACAGTAGCAGTATTATCTGTTTTAAACTCGGGGCATATGTTGAGAAAAATGAACCATACACATATTGTTTTAATCCCTAAGAAAAATGACCCGAAACACGTCTGATTTTAGACCTATTAGTTTAGCCAATGTGGTGTCTCGTATCATATCAAAGGTTATTGCTAATCGCTTAAAGATTATCTTGCCTAATGTGATTTCTGATGCTCAAAGTGCCTTTGTGCCAAATCGATTAATCACTGACAATACTATTGTAGCATATGAGTTGCTCCACAAATTGCAAAACAAAAGGAAGGGAAGAAAGGGACACATGGCTGTAAAACTTGACATCAGTAAAGCCTACGACCGGGTTGAGTGGACATTCTTGCAAAGAATGATGGTGAAATTGGGATTTGATCCTAATTGGGTCCACTTGGCAATGGAGACAGTAACCACAGCATCCTACTCCATTTTAATCAATGGTGAACCAAGGGGTTTTGTCACTCCTACACGGGGAATAAGGCAAGGAGACCCCCTCTCTCCATACCTTTTCTTGCTATTTGCGGAAGGGCTATCAGCGCTATTGAGGAAAGCAGGAGACACAGGGGTGCTAAAAGGGATCAAATCATGCCAACATGGAGTTTGGGTTTCTCACCTCCTCTTTGTTGACGATAGTCTCTTATTTTGTCAAGCAACTATGGAGGAAGGGCAAAGACTTCTACAATTGCTAGAGCAATACGAAGCTGCATCAGGCCAAGCCATAAACCAACAAAAGACCACACTATTCTTCAGCAAGAACACAAAACAGGAGATCAAGGAGTCACTTAAACAACTTTTTGGAGCAAGGATAATGACAGAATGTGAAAGGTATCTTGGACTGCCTATGGCCACAGGAAAATCCAAGGTTAATACCTTCAAAAACCTTTAGGAAAAAATTACAAAAAGAGTAACGGGGTATCAGTGGTGATTCTAACCTATGTTGAGTGTTTACAGTCTCTCTTGGTATCTTTTAGTTTTCCAGTTTTATGGATTCCTGTACTGAAGTTTTAGCATAGGTGATCTGTTATACTCATCTACTTTCTAGTTGCTTTGAACCATGGGTGGCTCTCTCTTTTTCTTCGTTGAGTCAAAATCTTTTGAATTCTCTGTTGAAGAAGGGGGTTCCTTTTTCTTATTGCGTATCTTTGAGAGAAGTAGAGATTCTCTCCGATCAGTGTTCTTGGGCAAAGAGAGTGCTAAGAGATTGTTATCTTTAATGGAGAATTTTATTTACTCTGAATCCCCTGGTCACTATGCTCGTACTGTTAGAGAGGGAGAGACGGTGTTTATTCTTCAATCAGGCTCCAATGCTCATGGTTCTTTTCTTATGATTTCTGAACTTTTACATGGTAGTCAGAAAGGTTTCTTGGTAATCCCGGAAGGAAGAATGGGCAATGGTTGGAGAGGTTTTGTTGGGCATTTGAAGAAGGTTTTAGCTTCGGGGGATATTGCCATTAATCGGCCCCTTAAACTCCTTCCTGGGTCTGAACTTCAAGCTTCCAAATCCTTTGCAGCAGCGGTGGTTCAAGGCCGTCGGAGTGAACTGAAAGCTCACAGGTTGGCAGCGGTGGAGCTTCCTCAGACCCAGGATTCTCGCGACAAAGTAAATCCTGGGCATTTATTGTTGGACTCTCGAAATCCTAACTTAGCAACTCTAGGTTCTCAGACCCAGGATTCTCGCGGGAGCTTCCTTGGGAAGGAGAAAAATCTGATCAGGATGAAGCTCCCTCCTGTCTCCTCTGATGGGACTGAAGGTGAGGTGCAATTAGATATTTATTTTAGGCTGTTTCGTGGGCCTCTTGGTACATGGGAGATCAGTTGCTCCAATGTCACTGAGGTGGACTCCCCACTTAGCCAGCCCTCTAACCCAAAACCCTCTGATCCCTTTAAGCCCAAACTTCCTTCAGTTGGCCGAAAATCAAAAGCCTCGAACCCAAAGCCCATCTCAAGCCCAAAGCCAAAACCCTCTGATCCCTTTAAGCCCAAACTTCCTATTGTTGGCCGAAACTCAAAAGCCTCAAACCCAAAGCCCATCTCAAGCCCAAAGCCTAAGCCCATCTCAAACCCAAAGCCCATCTCAAACCCTATGCCTAAGCCTTTCTCAAACACAAAGCCCACTCCTAATTCTAAACCCAAAGCCCTTCCAGCCCCTAACCCAAAGCCCAATATTAAACCCTCCTATATTTGGAAGCCCAAACCCCACCGGACCTCTTTGACTCAACTCCAGTCTCATCTCTTCTCCTCGCTTGTCCCTCCCACTCTCCCTTTCTCTCCGTCACCTTCATTCACGAGTAGCGAGATGTCCGACGCGGTGCTGCCTCTGACCCACATGGATCCGACAGGCACCGACAAGCTTCTCTCTGTCCTTGACAGCTCCGACGCCTCCGTCTCTGAGTCTATGGCCTCCGATGGTTCCTTAAATGATTCCTGGTGCTTCGATGATGATGTGGATTTGCATCGCAACATCCAACAGATCATTCAGCAGCACTCAGACGATGTCATTAGGAAATGAGGAAATTCCGAGCAGTGGGTTCTCAAATTACGAGATGGGAAGAGGGTGGCAGTTCCGATTCATATTTCTTTGCCTCCGGGAGATGACATTGTCGGAGTGGACAACTCAAACCATTTAGCGATAGTTCCGGCGAAGGATTCGGAATCTAAGGAGCTTTACTCTGAGTCGGAAAAAGGGATTGATGTTATTGTGGAGGATTGGTCTTCAGATTTTTCCTCCGAGAATGCCTCTCAATTCACTAATTCTTCGCCACCCCTCAATGTCGATCCTCTGGCTTTCTCTTTACCTTTGGCTGCCACGAATGTTTCTGATCAGCCAGCAACTCTGGTAGTAGAGAATTTGCTGGGTAAAGGCAGTTACTTGGAATGGTTTCAGGATAAATTCCGTGGCTTTGATGATTTTCTTGGGACTTCCCTTAAAGGCTTAGAAGAGCCAGCAACCAAATTCTTGTTGGCTGTTGAAACTGAGATACAGCAGAGGGACTTTAAGGATAAAACTGACAAAGCCGAGAAGAGCTCAGGGAGGAAAGGAATAAGAGAATTAAGGGGCTTATTCAGCTCTGTTAATTATGGTTCCGCGTCTTCAAGACGCTCTAGTGTTGGTAAGGACAGGGCTCTCTTTGTTTCCCAATGAATTTGAAGATTATATCCTGGAATGTTAGAGGTTTGAATGACAAAGATAAACGGCTCAAGATTCGCAATCTTTTACGCTCTTGGAGGGCTGATATTGTTTGTTTGCAAGAGACAAAACTGGAATGGGTTACTAGAGGCCTAGTTAGAAGCATTTGGAGTTGTCCCTTCATTGATTGGTTATATTTAGGCTCTGAGGGTGCTTCCGGTGGTATCCTTCTCATGTGGGATAGAAGGGTGGTGGAAAAGTTAGAGGAAGCAGTGGGGAATTTTTCGATTTCGTGTAGGTTCAAAAATGTCTTTGATCATTTTGAGTGGGCCTTCTCTGGTATCTATGGTCCAAATTTAAACAGGAATCGTCATCTTATGTGGGAAGAGCTGGCTGGCTTGATCAGTTGGTGGAATTTGCCTTGGTGTTTGGGAGGTGATTTATGTCACCCGCTTTCCTTCGGAGAGATTAGGGGTGGGAAGATTCTCTCGCTGCATGTTTGACTTCTCGGATTTTATTGCTCTTCATGGGCTTATGGATATTCCTTTAGAGGGAGGTCTCTTCTCTTGGTCTAACTCCACCTCTGCCTCTAGAATTGATCGGTTTCTCTTCTCTCCGACCCTAGTAGATCACTTCACTCACTTCTCCCAAAAAAGGCTTACTAGAGTGTTATCCGATCACTTCCCTATTCTTTTGGAGAGTGGGAGTCATCGAAGAGGGCGAATCCCTTTTCGTTTTGAGAATATGTGGTTGAGGGCGGAAGGGTTCTTAGATAAGGTGAAATCCTGGTGGGAGAATTACCATTTTCAAGGGACCCCTAGCTTCATTCTTGCCAAGAAGTTGACTGCTCTAAAATCGGACCTAAAGAAGTGGAACGAGTCCGATTTCGGCAATATCACAGCAAAGAAGCAGCTGCTATGGAGTAAATTGAATGCTTTAGATGTCAAAGAGGACTTTCAACCCTTATCTGAAGAGGAAAAATTGGATCAAGCTTCCTTTCGCGTCAATCTTGAGAAGGCTGCCTTGCTTGAGGAGATTAGTTGGAGGCAAAAGTCCAAAATGTTATTTTTAAATGAGGGCGACTCTAATACGAAATTTTTTCATAGAATGGCTAATTCTAATAGAAGAAATAATTGTATTGAAACCCTTATGATTGATGGGGCTGTGACTACCAACCAGGATAGGATTGTTGACCATGTTGAACAATTCTTTATAAACCTATACTCTGAGCAGCAAGTGCAGCACCCTTTTCCGGATGTTTTGGATTTCCCATGTATTTCTGGGGACAATGCGGATTGGTTAGAAAAACCTTTCGAGGAATCTGAGGTTTTAGAAGTCATCAAGGAGTTCAATGGGGATAAATCTCCTGGGCCTGACGGTTTTTCGATGGCTTTCTTTCAAGCTTGCTGGGGGATTCTCAAAACTGACATCATGGCGGTGTTCCACCACTTCCATGTCACCGGCCAGTTTGAAAAAAGCTTGAATGCAACCTTCATTGCTCTCATTCCTAAAAAAGCCGCAGTTGTGGAAATAAAAGACTTTCGGCCTATTAGCCTTGTTGGGGGAGTTTATAAAATTCTCGCTAAAGTTTTGGCTTCTCGTCTTCGCTTGGTTTTAGGCGAGATCATCTCTGCTCCTCAGAATGCCTTTATTCTTAATAGGCAAATTCTCGACTCTGTTCTTATTGCTAATGAGTGTCTTGATAGTAGACTGAAGTCTGGTCAAACAGGGTTGTTATGTAAACTGGACATTGAGAAAGCCTTCGTTCATGTGAACTGGAATTTTCTTACTCTCTTGCTTGAGCGTTGTGGTTTTCCTGATAAGTGGAGGCGATGGATCTCTTTTTGTTTATCTACTGTTCGTTTTTCTATCCTTATTAATGGTACTCCCCATGGGTTCTTTGGAAGTTCTAGGGGGTTACGGCAAGGTGCTTCTACTGGTAGATCTTTGATGGTTTCTCATCTCCTTTTTGCTGATGATACTCTAATTTTCTGTGATGCTAATATTGATCAACTGCTGATTCTCTGTATGGTGCTCATTTGGTTTGAGGCTGTCTGGTCTGAAGGTCAATTTGGGTAAGTCTGAGCTGGTGGCTGTGGGGGCTGTTCATAACATGGATCTTTTGGTGGCTATCTTAGGCTGCAAACAAGGGTTTTTCCCCATGAAATATTTGGGTCTTCCTTTGGGGGCAAAATTCAAAGACAAGTCTATTTGGAATCCAATTCTTGAGAAGATGGAAAGAAAATTAGGAGGCTGGAAAAAATTATATTTATCTAAGGGAGGTAGAGTCACTTTAATTAAAAGCACGCTTTCTAACCTTCCTACTTATTTTCTCTCTTTATTCCCTATTCCTGCCTCTGTGGCCAACCGTATTGCCAGACTTCAGCGGGACTTTCTGTGGGGTGGCCTAGGAGATGAGCCCAAATTTCATTTGGTTGATTGGTCTACGGTGTGTACCCCGCTTTCTTCGGGTGGTTTAGGGATTAGGAACCTGAGAACTTTCAACATAGCTCTTTTAGGGAAATGGCTTTGGAGATTCGGGCAAGAAAGGGATGCTCTCTGGCGTCAAGTGATAGAGGTTAAGTATGGTTGTGATTGGGGTGGTTGGTGTTCTACCTCTTCCTCTAGTCCTTATGGTGTCAGTTTGTGGAAAAATATTAGCAGGGGGTGGCACTCTTTATCTCGGTTTATTATGTATGATATTGGAGATGGTTCAAAAGTGCAGTTTTGGCTAGATCGTTGGTGTGGGACTTCCTCTCTCGCTGTCCGCTATCCCGATTTATATAGGATTAGCTGTAGCAAAGAGGCAAGTGTGGCGGATCTTATGCGATTCTCCAATGGAGTCCTCCATTGGGAGATTCAGTTTTGTAGGGAGGTGCATAATCGTGAATTGGAAGCTCTCAGGAGCTTCATCAACTCCATTTATAGCACTCCTGTAAGGGGAATCGAGGAGGATAAGAGATTTTGGCTGCCTTGTAAGAGTAAGGGGTTCACGGTTAGTACTTACTACCATCTTCTTGTTGGTCATAGTGAGCATTTTTTCCCTTGGAAAAGTATTTGGAAGCAGAAGATCCCCTCTAGAGTGGCTTTTTTTGCCTGGTCCGCAGCCTTGGGGAAATGTTTGACTATTGACAATCTAAGGAAAAGAAAGGTTTGCATTTTGGATTGGTGTTATATGTGCAAGCGTAGTAGTGAAAGTGTTGACCATCTTTTCCTTCATTGCCCGGTTGCTTCGGAGTTATGGGATATGGTTTTTGGTTTATTTGGAGTGTGTTGGATCATGCCCTCATCTGTTGTTGGTCTCTTTGCTTGCTGGCAAGGTCACTTTGGTCACCTCCGCAATGGAGTTATTTGGAAGGTCGTTCCTCTTTGTTTGATGTGGTGTATTTGGAAGGAGAGGAATAGTAGATGCTTTGAAGACTCTGAACGTGCTATGCCTGACCTCAAGCTTCTTTTCATCCGAACCTTACTTGAATGGTTCTCTGTGTGGAGAAACCATCCTTTTTCTATTTTGGATTTACTTGACTTTTGTAATTTTCGTTCTTGACTTGCTCCCCCATGTATACTCCCTGTGTGCTTGGGTGTATCTTTTTTACTATCAATGAATTCTTATTACTTATCAAAAAAAAAAAAAAAAAAATTTATTTCGAAGGCGGGAAGGGAGATATTGATTAAGACGGTGGCACAAGCGATACCGACATACTCTATGAGTATATTCAAACTGCCAAACTCCATATGTGACAACATAAATTCCTTGCTGGCCAAATACTGGTGGGGACAAACGCAGGCAGAGAGGAAACTACATTGGATAAATTGGAGAAAACTGTGTATGGCAAAGAAGGAAGAAGGGATGGGGTTTCATGACCTCCATGCTTTCAACCTAGCGATGCTGGCCAAGCAAGCCTGGAGATTAATACATGAAAACTACTCTCTGTTCTATCGAGTTTACAAAACTCGTTATTTCCCAAATTGCTCTTTCATGTTTGCTAAGTTGGGGAATAATCCTTCCTTTGTTTGGCGTAGTCTCCTAGCAGCAAGGGATCTCATCAGAGAGGGCTCACGATGGCAGGTAGGGGATGGTCGAAGTATTGGAGTATTCACGCATCGTTGGTTGACTCACACCCCTGTACCACTAAATGATGCACCACCAGACATGAAGGTGTGTGAGCTAATCGACCACGACTCAAGACAATGGGACCGAGGAAAAATAGATGCCATGTTTAGCCCTCAAACACGAAATGAGATCATGTCACTGCCGCTAAAAAACCTTAACTCTCAAGACTCTGTTTGCTGGATGGAAAACAAAGCACAAAAATTCTTCGTTCGGTCAACTTATAAGGTAGCGTTTCGCTTGAAAAACCAGCCCAAGGCAGAACATTCAGCAGATCGGCTTCATGCATGGACATGGAAAGAGATTTGGTCCCTCAATGTGCCACCGAAGATACGAATGTTTATATGACGAGCGTTCTCTAATTGCTTGCCTACCCGAGACAATCTACATTGCAGGCGAGTGCGAGTGGAACCGACTTGTGAGCTGTGCAAACAAGAACCCGAGACTACCACTCATATATTATGGACGTGCCCCTTTGCAAGAAACGTCTGGGCACTGATCAAGGGAAAAATCCAAAAATGCAGTAATGGAGACAGTGACTTTTTTCTTCTCTTCAAGCAGATGCAAACTAAACTGAGCAAACAAGAATTGGAGACATGGGCGGTTACAGCTTGGGCTATATGGAATGTAAGGAATAAAGTATACTTTGAACAATTCCAACCTCAGCCATAGATAATTTGGGAAGGAGCAAGAGGCTTACTGGAGGAATACCAAAGATTTATGGAAGCACAAAGAATAGCGGGAATGTCCTGTTTTTTTCCATGCACATGGTTGTGTCAGTCTAATATTTTCAATGTTTTTTTGTTTTGCTCATGGGCCTAGCGTTAATGTGCTATTGGTGCCTCCCTCACCCGTGGTATTATACATGGGGCTGTATACTTTTTTATGATAATAATACACTTTCTATCGCCTTTTACCTCAAAAAAAAAAAAAAAAATGAATGGCAAGCAGGCCGATATGCTCAACTATTGTGAAGTGGCCCCAGGCCCATTTTGCCTTGAAAATCTTTGTGGATTTGGTGGAATCAGGCAAGCGGGTCGTCGCGTGGGCTAATAAAACACAGCCCAACAAGAGTGGGCCGTAGCCACATCTGAGACTGATTCCACCACTCTTGTTCAACCTCGTGTGAAGTTTGTGGGAGATTGGGGAAGGGTCAGGTACCCATAAGGAAGAAGCGAAGGAGAATTTGGGCTCCGACGATGGCAAGGCTCACTCCTCCAGTTTTGTGTAGTTTTGAAGGTTGGTCCAGAGTCAGGTACCCATGCCGTCGAACCCTGATAATGGTATGGGTCACTCTTCCGATGCTTTTGTACGAGTCGGTGACCTTACCGATACTGTCTCGAAGGTTGTCACGTTCCACCAGGGGAAGGTACTCCTTTGAAGAGCTGTTTCAGCAGCACCATTTGCTTGGTTATAACCATTTTTCCCCTCTATCCGAGATGGGTCTTGATATAAACGAGAGTGTGACTCCTAGGTTGATATCATTATCAGGTAAAGGTGGGGAGGACTATAATTTGATGGATGTTACTCCTCTAGCATTGTGGGATCCTAATGGTGGACTCAACCTTGCCACCAAGGATTGCGAAACAGATGGTAGAAATACCAGAGGCAGATTGAAAGCCTCTGCTTCTGTCTTGGAATGTGAGGGGATTGAATAATCCTCATAAAAGACTAGTTGTGACAAATCTTCTAAAGGAATGGAA
Source organism: Quercus lobata (assembly GCF_001633185.2). Taxonomy (NCBI): domain Eukaryota; kingdom Viridiplantae; phylum Streptophyta; class Magnoliopsida; order Fagales; family Fagaceae; genus Quercus; species Quercus lobata. The sequence continues at coordinate 48,037,485 of NC_044904.1, forward strand.
ATGTGATATAGTTTGCCTTCAAGAAACTAAACTAGACAATACCAACTTTAACATGGTAAAATGTCTTTGGGGCAGCCCTTTTGTAGACTGGGTGGCTTTAGAGGCCATCAATGTAGCCGGGGGTATACTTTTGATGTGGGATAAGAGGGGATTTGAGCAAGTTGACTTTATGGCTGGAAAGGTTTCAATTTCCGTTGTTTTGAAGGGTGTGGCAGATGGTTTTGAATGGATCTGTTCGGGGGTTTATGGACCGACCGAGGGAAGCATTAGGGATGTATTATGGGTAGAGTTAGACACTGTGAGATCACGATGGCTCTTGGCTTGGTGTTTGTTTGGTGATTTCAATATTATTAGATATCCGTCTGAGAGACTTGGATGTTCTTCGTTCGGTCTAGCCACGTTTAAATTCTCGGATTTTATTGCAAAACACTCTTTGGTTGATTTGCCTTTGGAAGGAGGGGAGTTCACGTGGTTTTGCAACTCTGACAGACCCTCCATGTCCAAAATTGATAGAGTGCTAGTGTCTACAGATTGGGAGGATCATTTCTTAGATGTGACCCAAAGAATTCTTCCTAGGGTGGTGTTTGATCACTGTCCTCTACTCTTGGAGGCAGGAGGGATGTCTAGGAGGAGGAGTCCTTTCAAATTTGAAAATATGTGGTTAAAGGTAGAGGGCTTTGTGGATATGGTGCGTCAATGGTGGAGTAGTTATCATTTTTTGGGACCTCCTAGTTATATTCTAGCATGTAAACTGAAGGCTCTCAAAGGGGACTTGAAACACTGGAACAAGCATGTTTTTGGGGATGTTTCTTTTAGGAAAAATTGCTTGATGACTGAACTCTTAGACATTGATATGAAAAAGGGGATGGAAGTTCTGATCCAAGTGGGCAGAGACAGAAGAGTGGTGGTTAAATCTGATATTGATCTTTTGGCTTCTTTGGAAGAGATTTCCTAGAGGCAAAAATCTAAGGTGCTGTATATTAAAGAAGGTGATAATAACACTTGCTTTTTTCATAAACTCGCCAACTCTCATAGGCGAACCAATCAAATTAGGGGGGTGGAGGTTGAGGGGATTCTCTATGAGGATGAGTCTGAATTACGAAACAGGTAGTGGATTTTTATAAGAAATTATATTAGGATTTGGAATCTTGGAGGCCTACTATTGATGGTTTAGACTTTGCATGTTTAGACGAAGATGAGAGGTACTCTTTGGAGAGGGAGTTTGAGAAGGAGGAGATTCTAGAGGCTCTTATGGAGGCAGAAGGTGATAAGGCACCTGGGCCAAATGGTTTTACTATGGCATTCTTCCAAAAATGTTGGAGTGTACTAGAATAGGATGTTATGGCTTTTTTCGCGGATTTTCATAGTCAGTGTATTTTTGAGAAGTCTCTCAATGCCACTTTTCTATGTTTGATCCCTAAGTAAGTCAATGCAATCAATATTAAAGACTTTCGTCCAATAAGTCTTGTGGGTAGCCTGTATAAACTTTTGGCTAAGATGTCGGCACATAGACTTTGCGGGGTTTTGGATAAGTTGATATCTGCTTCTCAAAATTCTTTTGTTTGGGGGAGGCAAATCCTAGATTCAATTCTAATTGCCAACGAATGCTTGGATAGTAGATTGAAAAGTGGAATCCCTGGGGTCATTGTTAAGCTGGACATTGAGAAGGCATATGACCATGTGAATTGGAATGCCTTATTTTATCTTATGGAGAGGATGGGTTTTGGGGAGAGGTGGGGGAGATGGACTAGGGCTTGTATTTCCACAATTAGATTCTCAGTTCTGATGAACGGGTCTCCTGTGGATTTTTTTTGGTAGTTCTCGTGGTATCCGCCAAGGGGACCCCTTGTCTCTATTGTTATTTCTCTTGATTAAGGTGGTATTGAGTAGGTTGTTGAAGAGAACGGAAGATGGTGGTTTTCTTTGTGGTTTTCAGGCAGGGTCTCATAGACAAGGAGGTTTGAAAAATTTTCACCTTCTTTTTGCTGATGACACCATTTTGTTTTGTGATGCCTCGAGAGAATAGTTACTATACATTTGGATGGTATTGATTTTTTTTAAGCTATTACGGGCTTGAGAGTCAACGGTGGTAAGAGTGAGATTGTGCCGGTGGGTGGTGTTGAGAATTTGAATGTCTTGGTCCGTGTTTTATGTTGCAGGGTGGGTAGCTTGCCCATGACTTATTTGGGCATGCCACTTGGGGCTCATTATAAGGACTCATCGATATGGAACCCTATTATAGAAAAGATGGAGAGGTGGCTCTCTGGCTGGAAACATCTATATCTATCGAAAGGTGGTAGGCTTACTTTATTAATGAGTACCCTCTCTACCTATTTTTTATCCTTGTTTACTATTCCCAAGCGGTGGTAGCTAGACTAGAAAGGATTCAAAGGAATTTCCTTTGGGGAGCCTCCGAGGATGTTTTTAAATATCCGTTGGTTGCTTGGGAGAAGGTTTGTTTGCCAGTGGAGGATGGTGGCTTGGGGATCCGAAGGGTTGGGTTGTTTAACCAAACTTTGCTTGGTAAGTGGTTATGGCGTTTTGGGAAGGAAGGTAACAGGTTATGGCGTCAAGTTACAGCAGCCAAGTATGGTGAGACTAGAGGGGGCTGGTGCACTAGAATTGTAAGAGGTACTCATGGGTGTGTGATGTGGAAGAGCATTACAGAAGGAGCAAAGAAGTTCTTTGGACAGGTAGTGTATAATGTGGGGGAGGGTGACTGTATTAGTTTCTGGCATGATCCTTGGTGTGGGAGTAATCCTTTAAAGGACCTTTTTCCTAATTTATTTACCCGTTCTCAATCTAAAGAGACTTGGATTTTTGACCTCATTGTATTTGCTTCAAAAGGGGGAAGTAGGAGCTGGAATTTTCATTTCCGTCGAGCTCCAGAGGATTGGGAGAAGGAAAACGTTTGTTCTTTCATTGAGTTTCTGTATTCCCATATGCCGAGGGGTGAGGGGGATGATACTTTGACTTGGAAGTTGACTAAGAAGGGGGTGTTTGATGTGCACTCTTGCTATAAGTTGTTGTCTGGTCCCTACAATGAGGTTTTTCCTTGGGAGTGTATTTGGTGTACAAAGGTTCCTAAACGGGTGTCCTTATGGATAGCAGGTAGGAATGGGATACTCACTATTGATAATCTAGTTAAGAGAGGCCAGGTCTTGGTTAAAAGGTGTTGTTTGTGTTTTTGTGGCGAGGAAACTGTAGATCATCTTCTTCTCCACTGTAAGTTTTCTCATGCATTATGGAGTGCAATTTTCGAGGTTTTTGGGATCCATTAGGTAATGCCGAAGACAGTTAGCTCTCTCTTTGCTTGGAGAAATTGGTTTGGAAAGCATTTGTCAACCATATGGAATATGGTCCCAGCATGTTTAATGTGGCTGGTTTGGACGGAACGTAATACACATCTTTGAAGACAAGGAGAGAACTTTAGATCTTTTAAAAGCTTTTCTCTTCGGTACTTTGTTTCAGTGGGCACGTGTTTGGGGTTTTATGAATTGTATTTCTATTTCTGATTTCTTACACTCTATTAGATTAAGTTTTTGAACCCTTTGTATTTTTTCCTGATCAGAATGTTCACCATCGTGAACATGATGCTCAGTATTTTTGAATAAAAGTTTTATTACCTATCAAAAAAAAAGAAAAAAAGAAAAAAACTATTCATAGCTTGTAGACAAATTCGATGTTTGTTTCTTCTTACCTCTTTTGCAACCCTAAATCAGATCTTTTGCTTTCCTACTAAAACCATAGCCATTGTTGAACCCTAATCTGTCTTTCTAAAGTGCTAAGCTGTAATTTACAGATTCTCCTAACCCTTAGTCTACAACAAGCACACAGAAAATAGATATCCTAAATGTGTCTTACTTCATAAATATTATTAATCAACCACATGAATGTGAGGGACTCCTTATTGTTGGTACTTATAGTCCTTAAGCTTGCTAAAGTTCTAAACATAGAATTAAACTTCACATGAAATCAAATCACTAGAATTGCTACATTCCTAGAAAAAATGAGTCAATGTTCTTCCTAGGGAATCAAGTAGGAATCTTTTGTGATTTGTGGTTGGCCTGTTTACCCTTCTGGTGTTCAAGTTTTGTAAGTAGTCTAGGGCCACATGTCCTGCATCACATTTTCTTCTGATAAGTAAAATACGTTTATTCAAGAGAGGAAGTAAGTCAAACACACAAGTTGTGGATTGGCCTACTCCTAAACAATTACACCCTCAAATTTAGGTCTAAAAAATCTAAATAAAGAAGATGGTTGGATACTGCCCAAAAAGGTCATCTACACAGTGATCTCAAAATCATTTGACCTACTCTGAAAACCATCAAAGGTCCTTTTTGAAAAACAAATAAATGCCATCAAAGGTCCTTCTGTTCCTCTCCCGCCAAATGGTCCACAATACACACAAAGAAGTAGCCTTCCAATTTTTCAAGTGCCAAGGATGATGAAAGGTTCGTTGCCAACACTCCAGTAACATAAGCACAGTTTTTGGCCTGATCCAAGAGACACCAAAGAGCACAGAAAGGACCACAAGTCCATGGCCAAAGGGCAGTACACTAGAAGATGGTTAACAAACTCTCAATTCTTTTACACATACAGAACCAATAAACAATCAAAATGAGTGTTTACAAAGATTATTCACTATCAAATAATTTTACCCAGTGCTGCCGGCCAAACAAATAAAGCTACCTTATGAGGAACCTTTACACACCAAATACTCCTCCAAGAAGAAATTGAACTTCTTTAGATCCTCTAAGATGCTCATAGAAAGAGTGTACCTTGAACCTTTGACTCTCTCCAAGAAAGTTGGTCATCACCATATCCTTGAGGTAGGTGAGAATACAACACGTCAGAGAGACTATCTATTGCTTCCAACTCCCTATCTTGAAAGGGCCTACGAAAATGAGAATCCAAGTGCGCCCACCACTCAAGCAAGAGGCAACAGATGCATTCTTTTTACTGACACTCTACACAATTCTGAGAACATACCGTAAGGCTAGAGTCACTGCACCAAAGATCGTGCCAGAATCTTTCCTAAGCCCATCCCCAATGGTAAACTTAAGAAAGCCACCAAAAAAAAAAAAAAAATCCTACCTGGCTCTAATGCTCCTCCATAAGCATACCCCATGTATATGAAAATTAGATGAGAGGCAAAATGCATCTTTTGCAGTAGGATTTTTTCTTTTGTCACTAGTGAATTGGGTGCCCTCCCTAGGATATTGAAAATTTCAGACCTCACCATCTGAAATTAAAAAAAAAAAAAAAAAAAAAATCAGCTGAGATTGTCTTGCCCCTGTTTATTTCCCACCCAATAAGAGTATTGCTTGGAGCTAGTAAAAAATTGAGAATCCTGCCTATTATACAAAGTGAATTAGGGGCACTGATCATTACCTTACCATTCTGACCATCCGATTATGGGCATAAAATAGGCTTGCCTACTTTCGATAATATTATAAACTGGTTTTTGCCATCCAATCTATGGACTACTTTGACTGTACTATCCATCTAGACTGGACTATCCATTTGATGCTATAATATTTGCCTTAGAAATGTAGAATGAGATCATTGGGGGTCTGTAAACTAGGGACTCTTCTACTGAGCATATGGTTATTGTAATGTATGCAATGGGCATTTAGTGCTGGCAGGAGTGATTTTGGACCGGTCCAGCTATTATGAACTATAACTATCGAGCACTTTGCTGGTTAAATGTAATGTTAGATAGGCAGATTGTCAAATGACTGACTTTTTTTGTAGATTTCACCAACCCTCTTTGTATATAAATGTAATGTTAAATAGGCAGATTGTCAAATGACCGACTTTTTTTTTTGTAAATTTCACCAACCCTCTTTGTATTGGAACATAAATTTACTTCCATTATATATTATAATTTTTTTCCTAGAGTTTTAATGACATCTAAATCCTGAATTGCTAGGAAATGCAAAATCTAACCCATGGTCTGTGAGATGCGAATAACAGAAAAAAAAAAGAAAAAAGAAAGGAGAATGCTGGAATTATGTCTCTTACCCATACACGGATGTGTTGCAGTTTTTTTATTAAGATGACTTGAGAGTTTCAGGGATCATAGGTAATATATATTCAACCTTATTCGGGTATTACTAGGACTGCATACATGTTTTGAATTAATGTAGTGTGCCTAGGGCTTCTGATGTACTCAAATATTGAAAATAACCCCAATAATTGTATGAATGCTAATTTAGCATGATCGGGCACAACGTTTCATATGCTATGGATATACTTTTCCGTGTCTCTATCTCTCTTTAATCTTTTTTGTATTTACATTAAACAGGAAGAAATATTCCTTCTGTTGGTTATTATTTTATTAGTGATTTCCTTGTTTATCCAACCAGAAATTTTGGCTGAATTGAATTCCCATTTAGAACGCCCGGACCATTGGACCTACTGGTTCTCTAACGTGACAACAATATATAAAATTTCCACCTGTAGCTCATCTAATTGTTTGTTAGGACTTGTAATATAATGGGTGGCACTTTGCATGCATTAGCGGTTGCCTAGTTATGCGTGAAAGTTGAAGACTTGATGATGAACTTAAGTTTTCCTTTCCCCATTTTTGTGTAAATGGTTTTTGATAATTTCCAGCGCAGGATTGGGCTGACATGCTTCTTAGGATGTATGTGAGGTGGGGAGAGAAACAGAGATACAAAACAAGAGTGGTTGAGAAATCCTCCGGAGAGGAAGCAGGGATTAAGTCAGCCACAATTGAAGTTGAAGGTCGTTATGCTTATGGTTATTTGTCTGGAGAGAAAGGAACACACCGTATTGTGCGACAATCTCCTTTTAATGCCAAAGGTCTTCGCCAGGTAACTTTGAACTCTTTTGGATAAATATAAGTATGGGTAAAATCTGATTTTATATGCAAAAAAAAACTAAGAAAGAATGCTCCAGATGTGATGTTAGACAGGGCAATTTTTGTTTCTCAAAAAAAAAAAAAAAGATAGGGCCAATTTTGGCCACCATCTAAATTGTCATTCGAATGAAACCTGGTCCATTCATGGCCTGATTTTCGGGGTAGCTAACGAAAATGATTTTCTGGTCATCAGAAAAGATAATTGATTTTCAATCTGAAACAATCCTTGCTCTTTCAATTGAAGAGGGTTAAAAAAATATAACATCAAACAAGACACTTACTACATGTCCCTACCTTTATTTGCTTGGTGGATGTTTTCTAGTCAGATCTTTGAAATGAATTAATGGGTTAGTCCTGCTTTATGACCAAAATAAAAAATTCAAATAATTAAAAAAGAGGAAATTGCCAAGAAAGTTCACATGCAACCCATTGTAATATGTTGGAGACCCATTTATCTCCAACACGTTCCCAAAAAAAAAAAAGTAACATTTAGGAGATCCTTTTTATATAAGCACTGCAAAAGTGATTGCAGAAACGGAAAAAACTTGGAAAAGCAAATGTTCCTTAAGTGCTGCAAGTTAAGGTTACCAGTCCTAAATGTTCTGGTCTTGATAGTGTTCAGGGTCTTAGGATTTGTTGATGCAATGCCGATATTGAACACTTGGGTTGTCCATCAGGTTTAAACTAGTCTTATTCATAGTTGTGCAATGTATTTTACCAAGCAACCTAATCTAACCTTGATCTTCGAGTTCTTAATGAAAGATATCTATCTCTCTATGGAAATTATCAGATGTTTTCCACTGTATTTTTTATTTTGAAATTATCTGCAGACAAGCTTCTCTGGTGTTGAAGTCATGCCTCTTCTTCCTGAAGAGTCGATGAATGTTGAAATACCCGAGGAGGACCTGGAAATCAGTTTTTCTAGGGCAGGTGGAAAAGGAGGTCAGAATGTAAATAAGGTTGAAACAGCTGTACGGATTACTCACATCCCCACTGGTGTTACTCTTTGATGCACAGGTATTCTTTACCACTTGAGTATAAAATTTATTTATTTTCTTGTTGTATGGTATTCTCTTCTTTACCACTTGTGTCGGTCTTAGTATGCATGTCCATGCTTCTTAGGGGGGAAGCAAAGAAGAGAATACCACTTTGATTAGTCTAGTGAAGGCTGTGCTTAGACAAAAAAATTAATTGAAACTTAAAAAAGAGGTTTTGAGATGCCTTGTTCAAGTAGGTAACTCCGTTGGCTTTACTGTGGATATAACAACTTGTTATAATTATCACCATCTGTGCCACCAGGCACTATTTTCTGTGATGTGATGCATCCGCTTGAGTATGTATTTCTGTAAATGCACCACTCACATGGTGTGCAACCATCAATGGCAAGAATGAGGCAACTGTTTGAATTAACATAATTGATTTTTTTAAACAACTCTAGAATTTGTATCTTTGAGCACCCAGTTCAGCTATGTTAACTTTAAAATTGGAAAATGGGATGTTTGCACATTTCAATCAAACTTGTATTGTGCAGGCACATGCTTAGTCCCACATTGGGGGGTTTATTAGGTCGAACTGGGAGTATAAGTAATTATTAGGAGTCTCAATTATAATTTGATCAGTCCTGAGGTGTAAGCCCTTTTCTTGGGTTGTGAGCATGACACACCACATTGGGTGTTTTTTAGGTCAAACTGGGCTATATAAGCGATTGTAAAGAACCTCAATTGTAATTTGACTAGTCTTTTTGGGATGTAAGCGTAGGTGTGGCTAGCCTTTCCCCAGTTTTGACGCAAGTATATGGAAATTATGCACCATAAATACTTTCTTTTTTGTTATGTCAAATCTTTTGAGCAATCATGTCAACTCCACTGCCTCCTAGACTTGAGCACTTGTTCCTATCTAAAATTGACAGCATTTACTTTCTCTTGACTACAATGCAGAAGAGAGGTCCCAACTAGCAAACAAGATCAAGGCTCTGAGCAGGTTGAAAACCAAGTTGCTAGTCATAGCTGTGGAGCAACGAGCATCTGAAATCAAGGAAATAAGAGGAGATGCGGTAAAGGCTGAGTGGGGCCAGCAAATAAGGAACTACGTATTTCATCCATACAAACTTGTCAAAGATGTTAGGACAGGATTTGAGACCTCGGATATTGCTTCTGTAATGGATGGTGAATTGGAGCCCTTCATCAAGGCTTACCTCAAATACAAATATAGTATGTCAGTCACTTCAAGTGGGGTTAATTAACATGTAATAGATTTTTATTCATTAACATATGTAGTCTACTACTTTATTTGATAGGTTAAGGGTAGGAGAGAGTAGGATAGTAATACTACTATGGCCGAAGAAATTTTTTTCCCAACAAAAATTTCATAATACTTGGAGGAAACACACACACGTGTATTTTTGTTTTTTATTTTCTCCAAGTTACGTACCTATCACAAATATATATATATATATATATATATAAAGAAAAAGACTGACAATATGTGAAGGTACTACATAATCTTATTGTCTTACCCAATTCATTATAGAATCAAATGAATTCGGCAAACATTTCACCTACTACATTAATTGGGGTTGGTAAGCATTTAAGAGATAAATAAATAAGTTTTAGGAATTGTGATAGCTATGTAACTTGAGAAAATAAAAAGAATTCTAGTGAGTGTTATTGTTATTTGTGTGAAGGGGAGAAAATCAAGAGCAGGTGAGAATAAAAAAACAAAAACATATATAAATATATATATATATATATATATATACATATATTTTTGGAAAATGACTTGTTTGTTTTTGGAAAATTGACTCATTTCCCTGTGTTTGATTGATGCGATGATTCTGAAATGAGTTAGAAAATATTTTATATTGTTTAGTTTTCACGTGAAATTATATATATTTTTTATAATTCTAAATAGTTATATGAACAATTACATTTAAGAAAACATATCCCAAATGATGAAGTATTTTATAGGTGAAAATACACTTAGCCCCTATATTTTGGGTAGGGGTGGCAAAATTAGACACGACTCGCAAACCCGACACGACATGATATGAAATTAGTAGTTTATGGGTTGAGATTTAATGGATTAGTATCATATTCAGGTTGACACGAATGAACCGTTTAATAAACAAGTTGAATTAGTAACCAATCCATGGAACCTGTTTGACCTGACTCGTTTAATTAAATAACATTTTACCTATATACCCTTCAAACTCTAGGTATATAAACTTATTAGTTGTTGTGATTTATTTTCTTTGACATATTATGATTGATTATTTGTGATATTGAGATATGCTTTAGTTTTGAATGATTAATTATTATGCAGTTACTCGTTAATTCTAAATTTTATATTAAAAATATTTATTTGTTTTAGTTTTCCATAATTCATATTAATTTGGTTAATGCTATTTTTTTGTTTCGTTTTAATAAAATATAATAAACAGGTTGATACGACTAACCCATTTAATAAATGGGTCATGCTAAGGTTGAAGAATCTTGACCCGTTTAATAACATGTCGGGTTAGTGTTGACCTATATAGTCGGATACTTATGAGTTGACACAACACAAATCCGATACGTGAACACAAATTGCCACCCCTAATTTTGGGCCTATTTTCATTTTGGTTCCTAAATTGATTTTACGCCTACCTTAGGCTCTGAAAATGAAAAACTATTTTCATTTTAGTTCTTACCGTCAACCCAGTAATAGAAAATACATACGTGGCAAATGGAGTATTTTGCTAACGTGGCTATTAAAATATTATTAAAAAAAATTTACTCGGGCATTTAAAAATGCCACATCAATATTTTAATTAAAAACTTTAAAAAAAAAATTTAATTCCTCAATTTTAATTTTAATTAAAAAAATCAATTTTTATTATTATTTTTTTTTTTTTTTTTACTTTTCAACTTTAAAGATTGAGAAAATCTCTAAAGCTCAAATCTCTAAGATCTCTCTCTCTAAAGGTCAAATCTCTAAAGATTCAGAAAATCTCTAAATTTACTTTGGTCATACAACCAAGCGAAAATCTCTATAAGATCAAAATCTCTCTCTCTCTTAGATCATAAAGCTCTCTCTCTTAGATCAAAATCTTCCTCACTCTCTCTCCCTCTCTCTCTCTCTTTTGGCATTTCCTCGGATCAAGATCTCTTTCTTTCGGCTTTCTCTTTGAGATTTGGCTTTGATCTGGGTTTAGAGAGAAAGAGATGGGCTAAGATCGGTGTTAGTGGTTGTGAAGTGGTGGTTGGTCCAGTGGTGGGTGGTGGTAGATCGTTGGATGGCTTTGTTGTTGGCGTGGGTTGCGGTGGCTTGATGGTCTGATCTGTTCATATGGGTTTTGGATTGTAGGATTGGCTGGTTGGTTGGTCTGATTGGTGATCATTGGTTGGGTTTATTGTTGGTTTGGGCTTTGGATTGCAAGGTATTTTATGGGTTTCTATGTTTTGGTTTGCTAGGTTTATGGGCATTTTTCTTCTTTCTCTATTCCAGATATCTCTCTGTTTTATCTATGCGTCACTCACTCTCTCTTTTTTCGATCTACCAAGACACCTATGACCAGGGACAGACCTAGGTAGGGGCCTAAGGGGGCCCGGCACCCCCCCACCCCCCCGGGCCCCAAAAAAAAATTTAGCAGCTTAAATTTTTCAAAAAAAAAATATATATATATATATATAAATATAAGCTTGGGCCCCCCCTTAGTTTTTAGCTCAAGCCCCCCTTATGAATTCCTAGCCCAGCCGGCCCCCCTCATGAAGTATATTTACAGCCCATATATTTACACATATGTTGAAAAATTGAGCCCATGACCTATGTAAAAAATAAAATAAAAAAAGGAAAGAAGAAGAAAACTCAACAAAACCTAATGGAAAAGTGAAAGTCTGAAAGACGAAGGAAAAAAGAAAGAAAGGAAACTTAGGAGAGGTGAGACAGAGTCACAAAGAGATAGAGCGGTCGAAGCGAGACAGAGAGATAGAGAGTACTCAGATAGTTAGATGCTGCCATCATCACGTTGACGACAACAAAGAGGTGAGACGATACCAACGCTGACGCAAGAGTCTACCCAGTACCCACGCCGATGCCGACAACAACAAAGAGGCGAGACGATGCCACCGCCCACGTGAGACCCATCTAGCCGCCGCCGGCGGTTGCTCGATCTACCCAGCCCAGCCTCGTTACTCCAGCCTTCACAGTTCACAGGTATTTAATCTATCCTTTCCTTCAAAACCTAATAAAATGTTTGTGAATTTGCTTGTGGAGTGTTTGTGCTTTTACTGATGAGTGATGAACTGATGTTGGTGATTGTGAAATTGTGAATTGAATCTGTGCTGTGGCCTGTGGTGTTTTTTTTTTTTTTTTTTTTTTTTTTTTTGGCTTTTTGGCTCTTTGTCACTCTGTGTTTATGACTCTCTCTCTTGTATATATAGATGAGAGAGAGAGAGAGAGAGAGAGAGAGAGAGAGAGAGTTTGTAGATATTACTCAGATTAAAGAAGTTAAAGTTAAAAAAAGTTTTGGTTAGTAGTGCAGAATAAATTTATAGTGTTGGACTGTCGGTAGTGGGATTGGGTTAGTGGGTCAATGTCATAAAGATGGAGACAACACAAAGACAAAGTCACAAAGAGATAAATAAAGGCAAACCAAAGACAAAAGAAAAAAACAAATTATATAATATAGAAAATTGTCACACAAATTTAAGAAAATAATAGTGATTCACTTACGCCTATTGTTAACTCATAATGTTAAATTAGATAAATTTATAAATTGAAAAGAAGTGAGAAATACTAAATTTATAATTAAATGCATCATGCATATTACCTAGATTCTAGTATTTGTCTTTAGTTAGTAACAACAACCATGATAATATATATGATTCTTATTTTATTTGTAGATCATGAAAAAATCAACTACAATGCTTGATTTTTTCAAAAGAAAAGATTCAAATTCTTCCGAAGTCAACGTGGGATTGCCAACAACTAAAGTTGCTATTCCAATTCTAGAAAATGTGGATATTCGAATTCTAGAAAATATTCATTCCCCAATTTAGGAAAATGTCAATTTTCCATTCTCAAGAAATATTCATTCCCCAATTCCAGAAAATGCCGATATCCCAATTCCGGAAAATAACCATATCTCTCAAACACAATTTCAAAAAGTTGATAGTTTATTAAGAAACAATGATTTTTTGGGTATTTGTCTTGATTGATAGTTTATTAATACTATATGGATGCGTATTTGAAAATTTTTTTTGCTTATCTCTGCCCCCCCCCCCCAGCTTGAAATCCTAGATCCGTCCTTGCCTATGACCAAAAATCCCAAGCTCCGCCTCTCACATTTTGGTGGGGTTGGTGTTGGTAATGTGGGCCATTGGATTCGAGGAGCTGATTGACCAAATATGTAGAGCACAACGATTTTGGTTGGTGTTGGGTTTCGGTTTAAACCCAAAAATTGTTCACCGAATACTCTAACAGTGGAGTTTCAGAAAAAGAGATCTCTTTGTTAGATTTGAGTTATGAAACTGAAGGAGATGAAAGTTTTCTTTTGTGATTGTTGTTACTTGTTACTGTGTTTATTTTAAATTTCTGGGTTTTTTTTAAAAAAAAAAATTTTTTATGTGGATTTGATGATTTTTTTGAGATTATGGGTTTGATTTGTTGGAGATTTCGGTGGAGAATAGAGATTTTGTATATATTTTTGCATGTTTATTAACTAAGAAAATGCAAGAAAAGAAAAGAAAATCTTGATTATTTTAATTTTCTAGGCATACATGTTCTTTCTTGAAGAAAATGAAGAACATGTTATTTTGTTCTTCCGAAAATAATGACAAGAAAAAAAAATTAATTACTATTTTTAAGTAGATTGTATTTAATTGTATTTAATTAAAAAAAAATTTTCAATTAAAATTAAAATTGAGAAATTCAAAAAAAATTTATTTTATTTTTAATTAATTTATATGCTATTGTGGTATTTTAAAATATTTTTTAATGACCACGTCAGCTCCCTAATTAGCCACATCAAAACATCTAACATGCCAACAATGTGCTCCGTTTGCCATGTATGCATTTTCTGTTACTAGATTGACGTCTGGGACCAAAATGGAAATGGTTTTTCATTTTCAGGGACTGAGGTAGGCTCAAAATCAATTTAAGGACCAAAATGAGAATAAACCCAAAATGTAAGGACCAAAAGTGTATTTTCGCATATTTTATATATTTTTGGGTGATTTGAGAGTCTTACACCGAAAAAAATTTCGCATATGGGAAATTCATACTTCAAATTAAGAATCTATGCGAAGAATTATGTGGGAAAGCAGAAATTTGTAAAAAATATATCATTTTGAAAAAAGTCCATAGTTATGGTCAATAATTAGTTTGGAGAGAGAGAGAGAGAGAGAGAGAGCTTTTGTGGTGATTCATTGATTATATAATGTTTTGGAAAATGTCTAGGGGTTTTTTTTTTCTGTTGACCATAGACCATATTTTTGTTAATTAGCATTTCTAGTCTTAGAGCATCAGTTGTGGTAAAAAAAAAAAAAAATTCTATTTTCACATGTCAAAAAGTTATTTTTATCTATTTTAACATACCATTTTTCAATTCACCTACATCAAATGTTCTATTTTTTTTATACAAAATATTAAAATAATATATACACCACAATAAAATAACCTAAAAAAAAAAAAAATCATACAAATAAAATAAACAAACAAATAAATAAATTCAATACCCACAGCCACCACCACCACCACTACCCACAGCCCACCACCAAATTGGAACCCCACCACCACCCACAACCCACCACTATCACAAACCCACCACCACCCAAAATCAACCAACTACCACTGACCACCGTAACCAAAACCCAAAATCAACCTAGTACCACCTGCCACGGTAACCATAACCACTAAAATTAGCCCACAACCACCATAACCCACCAAAATCAGCCACCACAACCCATCAAAAATCAAACCATAACCACAAAAAAATCCATAACAAAAAAGAAAAGAAAAAAGGAAGCAGGTGAGCGACATGGCCGAGGAGAAGGGCAATGGGTGGCATGGTTAAGAAGGAGGACAAGATCAACGGCGTGGTTGAGGAGGAAGACAATTGGTGTTGTGGCTAAGGTGGAGGGCAAGATCGGCGGCTTGTGGCTAAGGAGGAAGGTGAGATTGGTGGCATGGGGTAGCAGATTGGCAGCGTGGGGTGGTAGATCGGTTGTGGCTGAGGAAGAGAGAGTGAGAGAGGAAGACAGTGAGAGAAGTTTGAGAAGCAACAGACAAGGAGAGAGAGAGATAGATACGTGGAGGAGAGATAAAATTTTAATATAATAATAATAAATAATTATAGCATTTTTTATCGTACAATTCCATTTGTAGAATTGTATTGTAGCAAATGCCAAAATTATTTGGCATTTGACATATTTTATGAGGCATTTTTTTGTGTATGGTGTGGTAGATGCCAAATTTTTGGCATTGGGAACACCTGATACTAATGCTCTTGCCAAACACTAGAAAATGCAAGAAATTTTGCTACCGAAACTAACATAGCATTAATGCTCGTAACTTACATTCCTACTGTATTCATCTAGGCTTCTTATTTCTCACTTAAATGCTTACCAAAGTGTAGTAGGTGAAATGTTAGTCCTAATATTTCATTTCATGATTGAGAGGTGACTATAATTGAGTTAAGGATGATGTTGGATGCTAAGTCCATAGTGTATTTGTTACCTTAGGCCCAAAGTCTTCTTTTTCAAAAGGGCTTTTTCCACTTGGGCTTATGATAGCAATTAGGCTATGGTCTTATGAACATTTCAAGTTAAAATATTCATTTGGATTTAGGGATAAGCCTCTTATGTGTGAGGACTTCTTTTCTTTTTCTTTTTTTAATCCCACAACATCTTAGGGTATATCATAACTTTAGGGTCATCCCTTCCATTTTTATACCTTTTATTTGTCCTTTAGAATTAGGTGAATACATGGTATATGTTTGAACAAACAAGAGAAAAGGGTATCCTTTGTGATAGGGTCTAGGTTCTCTCTAGTGTAGGTAGGCTCCCTAAGGCTAAAGGGATAGATAAGTAGGTCACCCACAACTAGATGAGCTATGATTTCAACTGAGGGCCTAAGTGGACCCCATAGTGGATTGGTAGCAAACCTTTAACGTACTCAAGGCCCATAATTGGTGATGACACCAATTGTGAGTTGGTGGGATGAACTTCGGAAGATTTAGGCCCGAATGGAGCCTTCCACCTTCCCACTCATCACCAACCGAGGTTAAAGGACAAAAGAACAAGTGAATGTGCGTGAAAACAAGTATTGAAAACGCTTTTATTAAGGTTAAGAAACAACACACATAGGAATTAAACTCATAACCCCCAATGGAGTCGCCACCTAGTTTTTGCAATGGTCTAGGAATCATTATATAGCGTCCCTTCGAGGAATGACCTTTTGATCTTTACTACCAGAGATATGGGTTCAAAATTTAAGTACGCTCTTAAGAAGGTGTTAGGCACCCAAGATCGCCTAATTCTAAGGTTGGCCTCCAATCATTGTGTCTTATATCTTAATCTTATTAAAAGCATGTTCAATGCTTGTATTCTAACTCACACACACACACTAGCATACATCTAAGCATTCAACATGGCATCATTCATCCCAAACCCTAACCATACATCTAATCATGGCATCTCATCACAAACCCTAGCATACATCTATCATGGCATCTCATCACAAACCCTAAAATACATCTATCATGGCATCAAAGCATATTCAAGGCAGCAACATAAACAATCAAATCAAGGTAGAAACATAAGCATAAGGAAAGATCCAAGCATTCATATTCATCTCTAATATCAACACAAGATCATATCACAAATGCATGAGCATCTCCAATGCATGACTTACCTTTCACTTACCTGCAGCAACACAACATCCATGGCATTCATGCATGAACATGTGAATGGATGGTATTAAAACTAAGAAACCCTAAGCCAAACCCTAATCTAAACTTGTGATAACAAACAAGCATGTGAAAAGATGGAGAGGCTCTTATCTTCTTCATTTCTTGCGTGCGTGGGCTCTTGCCTTGGGTTGACCTTGGTCTTCTTCTCTATCACTATCTCTACCTTTTTTCTACCGTGCCTGAATGTTCAATTCCTGGAGGATATGTGCATAAGTAGTCTTGATTGTTGGATTCATCGAAGATGGTGAAAACTCGCTGAGGAGTAAATGCTCATGGGAAGGAATCTTCATCCTCTCATGACTTGCTTGGGGATGAGAAACCCGTCGAGGAGCAGTATGGATGGACTCGCTAAGGAGTAGCGTAAATGTGTGATCCACTAGAGAATAATCTTTTGCTTCCTACATGGTTCACTGAGGATTTTGAGAGAGAATCTTTTGCTTCCTCGTTGGGGGTTTTTAGGTGTATGAGACTCACTAGGAAAGAATCTTTTGCTTCCTTATTGGGGATACTTTGGGGAAGAATCTTCTGCTTCCTCTCTAGGGACTTGCTTTAATGTGCTTAGGTCCATCGGGGAAGAATCTTCTACCTCCTCCATGGATATGACGCTTGATATGCTTGAATTCTTGAGGGAGAGTCTTCTGCTTCCTCTAAAGGGGTGATGTTTGATAGGTTTGATCTTGCTTGAGGAAGAATCTTCTGCTTCCTTCACTGGGGATATTGCTTAAGATGTTTGAAATATTGAGGAAGAGTCTTATGCTTCCTCACTGAAGGTGATGCTTGATAGGTTCGATCCATTTTAGGAAGAATCTTCTACTTCCTTATTAAAGATAGTGTTTTTGATATGCTTGATCTTCTGGGGAAGGGTCTTCTGCTTCCATCGTGGGGATGGTGTTTTTGATGTGCTTGAATCACTAAAGATGGTTCTCGATGTGCTTGATCCACTAAGGATAATTTTTGATTGATGTGCTTGACTGGGGGAAGAGACCGCTCACTAAGGAGTTTTTTGATAATTTTGTGCTTAATTGTGGTAATCTCGAGATGTCCCTCCCTTTTTGAAAGAAAGAATTTTTTTTCACTATTCATGACTAAGCTACACGTAGTTTAGTGGTGAGGCCTAAACTACACGTAGTTTAGCCATCAGGTGTGTTCCTGCCTTTTCATTTTCTCCAACAGTTACCAACCGTTTTTTTTTTTTCTACTTCATTCTCTTCATCTCCCTCACCTCTTCATATTCTCCATAACTCTTCTTTTTTCTCTCTACAAAAACCTCCCTCTCCTCTTTCTTTTCCTCACTTCCTGATCCTCTCAAACTCTCTCATCTTCTCTCATTCTCTCATCATCTTCTCCAATGGCACCCAAAGCCAAGAAGTCCTCCTTCATCCTATCTTCTGATGCCTTCCATCTAACCCGCTAGAGGGAGCAACGAGGCTAGCGGGGCCTCCACTATTGACATATCCGTCAGAGAATCATATTCCCATGGGTGAATCTATAAGTTTTCTCATTTTTTCTCATTTTCAAGTTTCTCTCTGTTCTTCGGTTTTGATGTGTTTTTGGCCATGTAAATGCTTGGGTTTCGCTATGGGATGGGTTTAGATGAATACCTAACATCTTAGGAGGGGTAGGAACATGTCTAGTATTGATTTTGGATGATGCTTCTTTGAAAATGTCGAAAAACTGCTTTTGTCTATGTTCTTATATGTGTGGGCTCGGGCCTGCATACACAGCTTACATTCATGCGTACATAGTTCTGTTCTTGCGTACGTAGGTCTATTCTTGAGGCTCTGCGTACGTGGGAATGGACTTGCGTACGCAGGGTCTTGTTTGCGTATGCGGGTTTTGACCCGCGTATATAAGATGCCTAGCAGAAGCCCTACTCTACTCATTTTCACTTATTTTTCAACCATTTCACTTCCACATGCAATCCTAACACATTTTCATCATTTTTGCATCCGATTATCATTATATCATTCTTTTTATCTTCATTCTTTCATCAAAATATAATATTTTATAAATTTTACTTGAATTCGGAATCTAATGTCATCCTCTTCTTTTTTGCATTCACCATCCCCTTATGCAGGTAGGGGAAGCACCAATAAGGTGGTGGAGTAGTTCAACCTTCTTGTCCCCGAAACCAGAGGCTATATCTAGGAGGTAGGCTTCGAGCCTATCATCGGTCTTCTTCCAGAGAAGTTTGCAAGTGCTACCTTGGCGCAGTGCCTTATTAAAAGGTGGTGGGACACTACCCACACCGTTCATATTGCCAAGCAGGAGATGACGATGACTCCCTATGACTTTTACCGTATGACTGGCCTTAGCTTCGATCGAGCCATCATCAGTTTGGACGGTATGTCAGGCATCTAGCTGGGCCTTGACATGTTGGGGAGGAAGTACTCCAATGAGACCATCCGCTACTTCAACTTGGTGTCGGATTACATGTTCCTCCTATAGAGGACCACGGAGGAATGTGTCTGTATGGCTAAGGCCTTCCTTTTCCACTTGTTGGGAGCCTACCTCTTTGCCAATGGCGGGCAAATGGTGTCTTTAAGGTGGCTTACCCTCTTCCAGGATTTTGGAGAGACACTGAGGGCCAACTGGGGGTAGGCATGTCTTGCCTATCTCTACTCCACTCTTGATATTCTCAGCCGGGGCACCGTGCGACTGCTTGTGGGGCCTTGGAAGCTTCTTGAGGTTAGTTATCTTTTCATTCTTTGCACCTTCACTCATAGCTTGTAGCTTGCAAACTGTATTGTCTTGAAAACTATCATCTTGCAAACGGTCATCTTGCAAACGAGACCTTGCAAATTGTCATCCTTTCAACTGTCATCCTGTATCTAACCTATGGCTTGTGCTTTTTTTGCAGTGGTAGGTTGTTAGGTATGGCCTCATAACTCCAAGCACTGACTTAGTTCTAAGGGAGTTTCCTTAAGTGAAGGCCCATCTTGCTAGGTTAACTTCGGATGAGGTAAGTTTAAGAGTTCTAGTTGTTCATGCCTCTTCATGCATTTCCTTTAGAATACTCTTCTTCTAACCTTGTGTCATTATAGGTTAATTGGACTCCATGGGCTCGCCAGCCCCTTCCTGCTTCTCTGCCGCTCTTATTGCTTCAGAGTTTACCTTACCCTTTGTTGAAGGGGCAGGCTTGAGGGCGCTATACTTGGTGGAGAGAGTGCAATGCTAGCTGGTAGGTAGAAATGAACCATAGATTCCGATGGACCCTCCTAAGTTCATGATTGCCCCACACTCCATGACTGATGTTGAATACAACTTGTGGGGGAGCGACGTTTCCTATGCCGAGCGGCTTCTTGAGGGGTTGGACTATGAGGAGTTCAACATTACTCACCTCATGCCTTCCCTTACTATTCAAGTATATGCTCAATCTTTTTTTTTTTTTTTTTTTTTTTTTTTTTTTGTCATGACTACTAATGTGGGAAATTGCAACAAGGGGGACTTGTTACCAATGAGCCCATTAATCCTCCACACCTCCCTTGGATGGTATATGCTTATGGCTAGATGGATTTGCTCGGGAGTGTGCCGTGCCCCGTAATCCTAATGTCATTGGCTATTCTTTCCTTCCCAACACTCGAGCGGTGAGTTCTTTCTCCTTTTGTCCTTATCTTTTTGCAAAATTTCTTTGTTTGTTTTAGTCACTAACTTGTCCTTCTTTGAACCGAAGCCCACTATCCAAGAGAATGAGGAGTTGGTGTGGCTGGTCGGGAATCTCAAATTAGAGGTGACCAACTACTCGAGGGAGCTATACGGTCCTGGAGGAGCGACCCATCTAGGTGGTGGTGGTGATGATGATGATGATGATGATGATGATGATGATGATGGTGAGGAGGAGGACTCGGAGGCGACTTCTAGCTATCGATTAAGGAAGAGGCAGCACTATTGATTACCTGTAGCTTAAGACACATATAGGCATACAACACACAACTTTTTTCTTTTTCTTTTTTGCTTTTATCTATATATATATATATATATATATTATTCCCTTTAGCAGACATTTTGGATTAAGTTTAAGACAAAGGATTGTATTTAAAAACATCTTTTTACATTTATGCTTTTAATTGGGAACTTAGTACTTAATTTACAAGATATAAATTGTATGTTTCTATACAACTTTGCTTCTTTGATGCTTGCAATCTTATGCTTGGAATGTGCCTTGAATGATCCTTTAGGCTGCAGGAACCCTTAGGAATGCCTTGGAGTGAAAAACTCTACTCAAAACAAGGGAACATGGGCTTCTGCCAAGCGTCATGCGTATGTGGGGATGGGCCTGCATACGCAGCTTTGACTTTGTGTATGTAGGGTTGACCTTGCATACGTGGGTCGTGAATCAGAAAAACCCTAACCGACATACTTAAGTATAAAAGTAGCCGTTTGAGTCCAAAACCCTCACCCACATATTTCCAACCTAGAGAACACTTTTTTGAGGTCTCCCAATGGCAGAAAACTCTTCACTTGATGTCTTAGCTTGGATTAGAAGGCTTGGTCCCAATTTCAAGGATTCCATTACTCCCTATGGTCTTTCTTGCATCTTTCCCTATCATCAAATTAGGGTGGATGAACCTCTTCTTCATGCTACTGCCAACTATTAAGTTCCTTCTCGGCATGTATTCAGCTTCAATGGAATAGAACTATGCCCTACTATTGAGGAATTTGCTGCTATCATGGGTGAACTGAAGATTAATGACCTTATCTTCCCTACAATGGTTGGGGATCTTCCTTCCATGCTGTGAGTTGTGTTAGGTGTCCCTGCTGCCACGACAAATAGGTGGTGTGTCTTTGGGAAGCTTAACCTTAAGTTGGTTTTTGAGTATTTTTCCGATTCAACCCTTCCCAAGGGTAAGAGGCCACGCTCGTACTCTATTCGTGCCTTTTGCTTGTGTGCTCTTGCAAGGTATTTCTTGGTTCAAAACTTGTATTGTGTGGACCTTCGAATGTGCATGATAGCTTATGAGCTAAAGAGAGGTAATCTGGTGGGCTTGATCTTGGCGGAGATTCTCAATGGCTTGGATGCCTTTCATAGGAAGGAAGCAAACTTATTTGCGGGAAGTCCTATTCTCCTTTAGGTATACCCATCGAGGCACTTTATACTGTCTTTCATCATTATTTTATTTATTTTTTTCTCATGCTCTCTCTCTCTCTCTCTCTCTCTCTCTCTCTTTTTGATATGGCTACAAGAGAGAGACTTTAGTTGCTTCAACCTCCAACCATTACTCTTAGCACCTACCTCCCTAGGCACCTTAAGGATCGCCAACTTCATCAGAATGGCATGGGCTTTGAGGCGTATATGGAGCTTATGAGTTGCCTCAAGGAGACCGACATTCAGCAGGTCATGGAATGGTGGCATATCTTAAGCAAGGTCCATAGTTGCTGCAAGGACCACTGTGTGACTTTAATTGGGCTTCGATGTTGCTCTTCCTACTCCACTTGTCGTATCTTAAGGAAATTTGGAGAGCATTAAGGAGCTCCTGATGATGAAAGGGCCTACCACGCCGCAGTGTTCACCAATAGGATCTTGGGCAGAATCAGTGAGGCTTGGTCACATCATAGGGTGATGAAAGACATCATTCCTCCCAAATACATCTACCCTATTGCAAGGTACAAGCAATGGTTAGAGGATGACATGAAGTGGATTTTGAAGGATGAGAAGGCTTGCATGACGACTACGAGGACTAAGTTATGAGCTAAAGAGAGGTAATTCAATGGGCTTGATCTTGGCGGAGACTCTCAATGGCTTGGATGCCTTTCATAGGAAGGAAGCAAACTTCTTTGCGGGAAGTCCTATTCTCCTTCAGGTATACCCATCGAGGCACTTTATATTGTCTTTCATCATTATTTTATTTATTTTTTTCTCACGCTCTCTCTCTCTCTCTCTCTCTCTCTCTCTCTCTCTCTCTTTTTGATATGGCTACAAGAGAGACTTCAATTGCTTCAACCTCCAACCATTACTCTTAGCACCTACCTCCCTAGACACCTTAGGGATCGCCAACTTCATCGGAATGACATGGGCTTTAAGGCGTATATGGAGCTTATGAGTCACCTCAAGGAGACCGACATTTAGTGGGTCATGGAATGGTGGCATATCTTAAGCATGGTCCATAGTTGCTGCAAGGACCACTGTGTGGCTTTAATTGAGCTTCGATGCTGCTCTTACTACTCCACTTGTCGTATCTTAAGGAAATTTGGAAAGCATCAAGGAGCTCCTAATGATGAAAGGGCCTACCACGCCGCAGTGTTCACCAATAGGATCTTGGGCAGGATCAGTGAGGCTTGGTCACGGCATAGGGTGATGAGAGACATCATTCCTCCCAAATACATCTATCTTATTGCAAGGTACAAGCAATGGTTAGAGGATGACATGAAGTGGATTCTGAAGGATGAGAAGGCTTGCATGACGACTAGGAGGACTAAGTGACCACCTTGATATGCCCCATGTTTTACTTTTCTACACTTTTATGATTCTTATGTTTTGTTTTTTAATTTAATAAAGGATTGGAATGTTCCAAATCTCCTATGAAAACAATCTTATTATCCTTTAATTTGAGCAATGAGAGAATTTCCTTTTATTATCTTTGTTTTTTGTCTTTATTATTCTTTTTTCTTTTTCCTTTACCATGTAATTTTTCCCATGACGTCCCTTCGGGAATTTTCACCATGCCCATGGTCTTCTCTCCTAATTTTTGCCTAGATCACCTTTGCGGGTTTTCAATCTAGCGGGGTTCTTTTGCCTTAATTTTTTCCTACGTTTAATTGCTTAGTGACTTCCTCTTTGATTTTTAAGAGCCATTCAGTCCTCATTCTTCTCAACTTTTGCTTGACAAGCACCGTGTGATCATGAGTATCAATGTGATGCTGAGCTATCTAGGGGTCAATTCTAGGCATATCTTTATAGGACCATGCAAACACCTCTTGAAATTTCATGAGGAGTTCTTGAAGATCTTTTCTTTCTTTTTCATTTAGAGTTTAGTCAATTTTAATTAAGCGTGGATTCTCATCATTGCCCAAATTAATAGTTTCAAGAGTTGGTTTCATAGGTTCAATTTTCTTTTCCAATTGTTTATTAATTTCATTTTCAAATTCATTCAAATCATTTAAATGCAGAATTTCAATGTTATGGGACACATCAAAGTAAGCCAAATCAGAATTCATCTTATTGAAAATATTGAAAAGTACATTAGAACTTGCATTACAAAACTTTTTCCCCAAGTTTTCATAAAATCCAACCCAAGTTCAATTGTTAATGGGCCCCACAATAGGCACAATGAATTTGAAAGTATCACTTGGCTCTTCATTAGTAATGGCGAACACATCCCCACTCGTCTTAATCTTGGTTTTTATTGCTTCAACATCCATGCAGTTCACCCAATCGACCTCTTCTTGTATCTCTTTGATCACCATGGTAGGCTTCTCCTTAAAAGTGAGCTTTTCATTAAAGAACATTTCCTAACCCGAATACACCCTTCTGTGTTTACCTACCCATGGTTTGGGGAAGTCACTATAAGGGAAGTCTCCCCCTTCTTTCACAAAGTTCCCATTGAGAATGCCATGATTTTTCTTGATTCTGTTGTAGTCTTCAAAGAATCTTCGACCCTCCTTGGTCACTTGAGTCTTGATATTGGGGAACTCAACTACCCATTTTCCTTCTTTTCCAAGGCCCATACCAAGCATGTATTCCATGTTTTTCATCATTGCAATCACCTTGTGGCTACAATAATGTTTTTCATCATTGAAAGTACCTATGACCTTCCTTGAAGTGTTTTCATATGCCCTTATAGTTAAGGGAGAAGGAATGATAGTCTCCATGTCTAGGCCAACATCGAGGGCGGTCCTAAAAGGACAAACATTTAAGGCGAATCCATTGTCAATAAGAACCTTTGGAACCTTGGCATGCATGCATTCAATGGTGATTTGCAAAGGTCTATTGTGAGTAGCTCCTTTGGGAGGGAGATCTTCATCGAAAAAAACAAGGAGAGGGTGTGAGGAACCCTCAACTCCCATGAGAGACAAAACTTCTTGTGGTGTAGTTTCTATGGGTACTTCTTTCCCATTCAAGGTGTCCAAGAGAGCCTTACGGTGCATCTAAGAGGCCATGAGCAAACCCCATCGAACACATGAGCTTGGGTCTTCTTTAATTGCATTAAGACCCTATCTTCTTCTTTTTTATCTTCTTTTCCTCTAGGTTTTGTGGGCTTGGACCCTTCCCCTAGATCCCTACCAGGATGATCCTTTTCCAAAAAGGATGGTTTGTAGTGCTTCCCACTCCTAGTGATATTTGCTACATTGTCCTCCAAAACCCTTTTCTTCAATTCCATCACTCCTTTAGGAAGTATTCCCCATATTGCTATTGCTTCCTTTAAGACTTCATCTTCTTCATCCCATATTCCTTGGACTTCCACGGCATTGATATTGACATTCGTAGTTTCTATCAACTTTGAGCAATCCCACTCAATCTCATCTACTTGCACCCAATTTTGATATGGAAGGGGAGCCATATGGTAATTGGGTAAAGGGTTCTTTCTAATGTTAGGTTTGGTAATGATGTTAGGATTTGGGAGGGTTCTATTGTCTATAAGGTCTTGTATCTCGTGTTTAAGGCGGAAGCAATTGTCGGTTTTGTGGCCAGATTTTTGGTGGTAATGGCAATATTCATTAAGGTTCCACATGAAAGGTATGGGATTAGGCATGGGTGTGGGGTCTAAGGGTTTGATGAATCCTTTGGAGGATAGGTTTTCATATACTTGGGCGAGGGTCATTCCTAGGTCGAAGAATTCTTGGTGAGCTTTCTTTGGGTAGGCTAGTGTTTGTTGGGGTATGATGGCGCTTACATTTACGAGGTTGGGTGCTTTAGTGGTGGTTCCTTCTCCATATGTCTTCTTGGTTGGAGGCTTGCTTTCCCCTTTCTCCAGTTGTCCATTATTGAGAGCGTCTTTGATTCTTGTCGCACAATCACATAGTTCTCTAAATAAGCAAATAGGTGATGACAAAAGCCTACTATTATAAACCGGAAGAAAATTCTTGATGCTCATGTTGATTTGGCCTTTCTCATTTGGCCTATTGACCATTCTAGGTTCCTTGTTCTTCCATCTAGTCATGTATTCGTAAGATGTCTCCCCCACACCTTGCTTGGTAGTCTCTAAATCCCATAGGGTCACATCGATCATGGTGTTGAAGATGAATTGGTCCACAAACAACTCCACTAGCTTATTCCACACCTTAGTTTTGCTTGGTTCAAGGCTAGTACCACCTTGATGCACCTCCCGTGAGTGAGAAAGGAAATGCATGCAAAGTTTGCTTCTCATCTAGCCCTTTCATTTCAGCAATGCTAAGGTATCTTCTTATGTGTTGCTTCGGATCCCCAGTCCCATCAAACTTTTCTGCATCGAAGATCTTGAACTTAGGAGGCAATACAATAGGAGCCTTTGAGCTTACTCCCCCAATGTTATAGAGGTAATCATCCATTCCTTGTGCCTTACAGAAGGCAAGTTGCATCTTCTCCATCTTTTCCCTCATAGCTATGGTTTCTACGGTGAGCTTCTCAAATTTCTTATTCCTTTCATATTCCATTTTGTCATTTTCATTCCATTCTTCATCTTCCTCCTCATCATCATGGATTTCCACATATGGAGGCTTTTTGAGCTTAGATTCTTCCAACCTAGTGAGGTGCCCTCCCATTTTCTTAAGGGCCTCTCCATGTTCTTCCAAAGCCTCAAGGATCTTTTGTGCCATTGGGCCTTCCATAAAGTTAGCCATTGTTTCTTAGGGATTTTCTTCTCCTTGGTGTGTGTCCTCTATCTTGATCAAGCGCCTTCCTTTCTCTCGAATCCAAATGGGAGTGGGGATGTGTTTTCTTGACTTTGGTGGTGTAATTATGCCTGAAAAGAAGCCCCATATTCATTAAGTTCATGTCCCAATTAATGGTTCCTTTTAAACTTTAGATGTCCTTGGAAAATTCTTAAGTTCATTTTGTTGAAGGCCCAATTACAATGTCACTCATTTTTCTCTCATGGATCCTTTCCCCTTGTTTCATTAGGCTTTGGTAAAGCTCTCATATTACTCTCATGGGCTTTCATTAGAATGCATTTAGGAATTTCCAACCCTTTTGTCTAAAACTTGGGCTTGCAATGTATTTGTCACTTTTGGGCTTCCCATTCTTTATTCAATATTTCATCATTATTATTATTATTTATAATAGCCCTCTAGCTAGAATACATTGTAGCCTTCCTCTCAAAGTCTATGAAATTCTCATCATTTTGGGCCTAGGCATGCAACAAAGAGACCCAAGATTAAGGAAGTTCATTTTGGCTTTGAAGGATGTTGGTTGCTAAGTCCATAGCATATTTGTTACCTTAGGCCCAAAGTCCTTTTTTTCAAAAGGGTTTTTTCCACTTGGTCTTATGATAGCAATTAGGTTATGGTCTTATGAACCTTTCAAGTTAAAATATACCTTTGGATTTAGGGACAAGACTCTCATATGTAAGGACTTCTTTCTTTTATCCCACAACATTTTAGGGTATACCATAACTTTAGGGCCATCCCTTCCATTTTTATACCTTTTATTTGTCCTTTAGAATTAGGTGAACACATGGTATATGTTTGAACAAACAAGAGAAAATGGTATCCTTTGTGATAGGGCCTAGGATCTCTCTAGTATGGGTAGGCTCCCTAAGGCTAAAAGGGATAGATAAGTAGGTCACTCACAACTAGATAGGCTATAATTTCAACCGAGGGCCTAAGTGGACCCCATAATGGATTGGTAGCAAACCTTTAACATACTCAAGGCCCATTATAGGTGATGGCATCGATTGTGAGTTAGTGGGATGAACTTCGGAAGATTTGGGCCCGAATGAAGCCTTCCACCTTCCCACTTATCACCAATCGAGGTTAATGGACAAAAGAACAAGTGAATGTGCATGCAAACAAGTATTGAAAAAGGTTTTATTAAGGTTAAGAAACAAGACACATAGGAGTTAAAGTCATAACCCCCAGTGGAGTCGCCATTGTGGACACAAGGGGTTTGGGAGTTACCACCTAGTTTTTGCAATGGTCTAGAAGCCATATATATAGTGTTCCTTCGAGGAAGGGCCTTTTGATCTTACTACCAGAGATATAAGTTTGGAGTTTAGGTACGCTCTTGGGAATGTGTTAGGCACCCAAGATTGCCTAACTCTAAGGTTAGCCTCCCATCATTGTGTCTTATATCTTAACCTTATTAAAAGCATGTTCAATGCTTGTATTCTAACTCACATACACACTAGCATACATCTAATTATTCAACATGGTATCATTCATCCCAAACCCTAACCATACATCTAAGCATCTCATCACAAATCCTAGTGTACATCTATCATGGCATCAAAGCATATTCAAGGCAACAACATATACAATCAAATCAAGGTAGAAACATAAGCATAAGGAAATATCTAAGCATTCATATTCATCTCTAATATCAACACAAGATCATATCAAAAATGCACGAACATCTCCAATGCATGACTTACTTTTCACTTACCTTGCAGCAACACAACACCCATGGCATTCATGCATAAACATGTGAATGTATGGTATTAAACTAACAAACCCTAAGACAAACCCTAAGACAAACTTGTGATAACAAACAAGCATGTGAAAAGAATGACAGGAACTTATAAGGCCTAAAACATATGAAAAAAAGGCCAAACAGAACAAACATGTGAAGGTAGAAACAAATAAAAAAATTAGGGTTTCTAAGCAACGGCATCACGCACGCTAGAATAGGTCTACGTATGCATAATCAAGCCTACTTGCGTAGGCTAGATCATGCATACGTAGATCCTTGCCCAAAAAACCCTAAACATGCAGAAATAGAGCAGAACTTCAGAACAATGATTCTAACACCCTAACAAGCATTTTAAGCATACAAAAACTTAAACCTAACCTAGGAAGGCATATTAGAACATATCATAACAAACAAACAAAGCAAACAAGAGGATTTAAAGGCAGAAAATAAAAGAGAGGGAAAAGGAAAATTTTAGACTAAGTACCTCACACAAAAGCTTTCCAAGCTTAATTTTGACTATTCCCCTCGGTTAAATCTATTCACAAACCAATAAGAAAGTGATTAACAACGTTAAATTAGAAGGATTGGGGCCAGAAAAGGCCTCAATCAAATAAAATTGACTTGATTCACTATTTTCTAGTGCTTCTTAGGTTTTTCCTGTGGGATTTCTGTGTGTTTTGAAAATGTACCATGTAAGGTTTTTTATAGTTGAAAAAATGGGGTTTGGAACGGCTCCCAGATGATATGGGGTTCATTCCAAACCTCAACTATTATTGCAGAAAACTTATATTTCTTATACTTCTGAAACCCTAGCTGCATACGTAGGAATGTGCTTGCATACGCATGCTTTAGCTTGCGTAAGCAGGCCACAACCCACGTACGCAAGCCGAGGGCCTCTTTGGTCATTTTATTTCCAAAAATAGATTTTTGCTCATTTAAAAGGTTATGTTTTCCATTTTAACACTCCTCAAGTCAATTTAATATTTGATTAGGCTCTAAACTGGTGTCGGGCCTTAGAGTTTGAGCATCATTAGGAAACGGGGGCCTAAATCGTAAGGGGTACAAAATGTGGTGTCTACACCCAACATGCTAAACATGTTGAAGACTTCTCTACTTGGATAGAGGAATGCCCTAGTCAAATTAAGCACACGTGTGCCCACGCTGTACTCTCTCTTTCTCATTCAGAGTAAGATTCATATTTTCTTATCCAAAAAAAAAAAAAAATGAACCCAAAAGAAAATACTTGACCTAAACTCTAGATTTTTGGCCCATAGTAAAAATAGGTTGACTTGTGATACGACTCATTTTTCTCAGGGTGGGTCACTGGTTAACTCTTTTGTCTTTTTTTTTTTTTTTTACTTTGGATTTTTTTTTCTTTGTATTCATTTTTTCCTTAGCAATAATAATATTTTTTTATAAATGCCAAGGCAAAAGGGCTCCCTAGCCCTCCTAAACCATTGAAGCCATACACTCCCACACTAAATGGGAAGTTTATCAAAGCTAGAGATTACCAGCTTTATTGTGTATTCCTTGAACCTAGGTATGACCTAAAGCTGAAAAAGATGTTGCTAGGATTTGAATTATTCTTTAATTGTGATATAAGATTCCCAAAAGAGGTAGAAAGAAACATGGATTGGATTCCAACAGATTGAGCAGATTACATGGACCCATATGCTATGACTACTTTGTTG
Organism: Quercus lobata; assembly: GCF_001633185.2. Lineage (NCBI taxonomy): Eukaryota > Viridiplantae > Streptophyta > Magnoliopsida > Fagales > Fagaceae > Quercus > Quercus lobata. The sequence goes on from NC_044904.1 coordinate 48,067,556, forward strand.
GGAGATGCTATTTTTAATATAGAGGAAGAAGAGTATTTGGAAGTCTATCAACATGCACTAAATGGTCCAAGTGAAGAAGGAATTGAAGATGAAGATGAAGATAATGAAGAGGGAGAAGCCCATGATGATGATAATGAAGATGAAGATAATGAAGAAGGAGAAGCCCATAATGATGATAATAGGGATGAAGGTGATGATGATGAAGATGAAGATAATGAAGAGAGAGAAGCCCATGATGATGATAATGAAGATGAAGGTGATGAAGAGGGAGAAGCCCATGATGGTGATAATGAAGGGAGAGAAGCCCATGATGATGATAATGAGAATCAAGATAATGAAGAGAGTGTAGAGGTCTTTGATGAAGAAAATATCCATGGAGGAGAGGCCTTTCATAATGAAGATATAGAAGATAATAAGAAAGCCCTTGAAGGAGATTATGATGACTCTTATGGATAGTTTCATTCTAATTGATGTCAACCCAATGTCCCGCCCACGCTATGATAAGCATGGACTTGAGATCCATGATCTCGGTTCATTCCATAATTCAGAGTTGGCCTCATTGACTACATACACCAATGAAGAGGAAGACATAGATGCAAGATTCGCACTACTTGAGAAGAATATAAAGTTTCATGACTTCAAGAAGCTAGCCTTAGATGTTTCTGAAGAAGATAATGAAGAGGTTGGATGCAACGATCCTAAATACTTCCCCCAATGTGTTCGCCTATTTGCCAAAAGGAAGCGTGACTTGTTTAAAGAATGGATGGATAATTTGAGCCAATCTGAAAGTTATACACTAGAAAGGGTAGTAGATGTGGAGGTCAAAGAAGAAGATGAAGATCACATGGATGAAGATCCCAGAGTGCTAGTGTTAAGAGAAGGAGGGACCCATGAGAAACAAGTTGCCATCACCGATGCCATAACTAAGTTGAAGAATTGGGCATGGGAAGGAGCCACCCACCCAATGGGAGATCCTTTGGTGAAGACCAAGCCAACCAAGTCATTGATGCAAGGCATTTCAAGTAACTATATGCCTATATCCTAATCTTCTTGTACTTAATTAGTTAGTTAGTTAGTTAGACGATTTCTTAAGCATTAGTCAATAGGATTTAGACACTTGACAACCATCTAGAGGCTACCAATTCCAAACAACAAATATAAGTAGCAGAATGTAAGCTCTTTGTAAATCAATTTTTGTATATGAATGAATTGTTAGCCTTTGTGTGCTATTTGGAACTATGTATTCTTGCAGAGGTACTTATCCACCTATCAATGTGTTCTAAGCAACTTAGCCCTTTCATTGTTTCTAAACCATACACAAACATCCCATCACATTCCCTGCATTAGTCATACACCCCTACAAAAAAACATGTTAGCACACCATTTTGCAACCTGCATTTAACCTCACATGAAGGGTAAAAGAGTAATTTCACCTTGGAGATAAGTATCTTAATTGTGACTATTAGATCCTTAATTTTGTTTCATCAAAATGATATTGATGTTGTAAAGATCAAATTGACTAATAATAAGCCTTAATTGGACCATCATGTCAATGCCTTGCCTCACGGCATGCCCTTCGACCACCCATCTCAGCGACGCTAGCATGAGCCTATCGGTAGGCTCGGGGAGCTCAGGTGCTTTCTTTTTTGTATGAAGAAGGGTCATTTTACCCCTTGTACTTGACTAGAATCTGGGTCAATTTTAAGGGATTATTAAAGGTAAGTGAAGTCGCCACCAATCATTGGGTTTTTCTAAGGTGTGATTGGTCACTTAACTCTATTTGATTTTATTACCAATCCTTGGCTAAGAAAAAGGTTGTTTTTCCTAATCTAATATGGATGGGCAAAAAATCTTGATTCTTGAGTTCGGAAGTCTGGTTACATGTGGGGAAGGTGTTAGGCACCCCACAACGTCTGTCCAAGGACATTCCTTTGTTTTGGTAAAACCTTAATTTTCGGAGATTGGCAATTGAAAACAAGACATCGGCATTAGCTTTCGGGGCTTTGAACGCATTGGGTTTTGAGGTTTGGTTTTGCAATGGGTGTGGTCCCAATCGATGTTTTCTTAGTGCATTCAGGATTTGGTGCCAAATTTCCATGGTGAAAATTCGGAAACATTTCACCTTGTTTTCGTTTCATAAATTCGGCGACACTTCGCCTCAGGTGCATCGTAGCACATAAAACACTATTCTCACCAAGCTTTCGCTGTGAGAATATGGCAATGGAGGTGCCCCATTTTCACAATGAAAATTCGGCGGAGTTTCGCATTTGGTGCGCTATGGCACATCGGCTGGGTTTCGCATCTATGTATATAGTGTGTATCAACATGCTTGTATTGAGATGAGCCGAAGCCCTTCAAAGCATCGAGCATGTTGATGCATGTCGCATACACGAGGAAACCAATGTCACTTAAGTGACATGGATTGGGACAATCACACCGCAATGACCATGCACACAGTATAGCATGAATATGCACCTACAGCAAATGCCTTGAGCAGTTATCCACACTACAAGGTCAGGAGTGCTTGTGGTCAACGAGGGTCACTTGCAGAGTCTGTCATACAAAGTGCACAATCACCCATACACACATAGGCGCGCGCGCACACACACACACACACACACATCATGCACAATGCTATCATGCAGAGCAGAAAAGTAAAGTAGGCATATGCCGACGTCCCCTAGGTGTGGCCCAACAAGGTACAGGAAAAGTAAATCAGACATTGTCACACCTAAGGAATACGGCCCAAAGCAAGGTGTAGGAAAGATAATAGATACATGTCTACATCCCTAGGGTATGGCCCAACAAGGTGCAGGAAAGATAAATCAGATGTTACCTTACCCTAGGAATGTGGCCTAAGAATGGTACATAGAGGATAAGCCTAATACAATGCTCTAGAGAAGAGGCTAAGAGAGGGGGGTAGAAAGATATAAATGGTCGGGGAGACTAGGCCTCTAATCTACTGAACATTATGCTTTTTGGGCTTGTGCCTTTGTGCTTGCGTCTAGGAGGTTGTGCCCTCGCTCCAAACTTCCTTTGCTCCATGCATGTACGTGCAATAAACAAGGAAACAAGCTAGCAAACAAGCCAAGAAAGGAGTAAAGACGATAGAAAGAGAGATAGAAAGCATGAAAAGAACATACTAACAAAAGGGCCAAATGGGGGCAAACAAACATGCTAAGCACACAGTGGGCAAGCAAATATGTTATCAAACAAAAGGTGGTGTCCTAGGAGGACAAATGTAGGTTTGGATCAGGTGTCTGTAGTTCCATTATGTTGGAGTATGGACGACACACGCATGCCATCAAGCAAAGTTCTTGAAGGGACTTAGGTTCTCATGTATCAAAGACGAGTGTGAACCCGCACGAGATAGTAGGAACTAGGCTTGATGACACAAGCAAGCAAGACTCATGCATGAACATGTAAGCAAGCGTGCAAAGATGCATAGAAACAAAGAGAGCCAAGCACAAGCAAGCAAGGGAAGCATATCATTACACGGAGCTACGAAAGGGTATGCATAGAGCAAACTAGCATCACAGAGATGCATCTCACAAGTGGCTACACCCAAACAAAGCCATACGGGGGTTGGATGTAACCACACAAGATCATGCCCACGAAGGGCGCTAAGCATGGCAAAGCCTAGAACTAGAGAGGCAAACATGGACATAAAGCATAGAAGCAAACAAGCATACACATGCATATAGGGGAATGATCCAAACCCTTTAATGTAGGCCTAAGTGTGTGGATGTAGGCCTAGACCACGGGATCTAGATCTACAACCCACCAATAAGGCCCAAAACTCAAGAAAGAGGGATATTAAGGATAGAAGGGCTACAATAGCACATGGCATAGCAACCAAACATGTACATCTAAACATAGGCAAGATACGGGGCCTAAAAAGACATAGATCCTAACATAGGCATGACAAAGAGCACATAAAAGCATAGATCTAAGCATAGGCATGACAAAGGGCACATAAAAGCATAGATCTAGCTATAAACATGGAAACAAGCATGGAAACATGTAGATCTAAACATAGGCATGGAAGCAAGCATAGAAACAAGTAGATTTAAACATAAGCATGGTATTTAGACATATCCTAACCCAAGAAGACTAAGCCAACAACATCAAAGTAATAAATCATGGTAAAAAGCTAATAGACATGCTGAAAAAGCAATAAAACATGTTATTTAAGCAACAAAAGCTAGAAAAAAAAGCTTGATGAAGCTTTGTAAAGAAAGGGGTGTGGATTGTAGCTAAAAAGCTACATCCACACCCCTAAACCTCAAATCCAAGGTATAGAACCAAGGAGAGAAAGATTGGGTGCAAGAACACTACCTTGTAATTTTGGTGAAAAGAGAAGAATCAAAGGTGTTTTGATGTGTTTGGAGGTGTTTTTGGAAGAGAAATGACATCATTTTTTGTTTAAGTGTATTTGAGGTGAGATGACATGAGGGTTGTGGGCATGTGTATATAAAGGAGTAGAAATGAAAAGGATGAATGAAAATGCAAAGAGTTTTATGTGTGTGAGAGAGAGGAAAAATCTTGAAACATTGAACCAAATGAAACAAATAGTAGTTTTGAAACATTGAATTAAAGGAAACAAAAAATAGTCTTGAAACATTGAACCAAAGGAAATAAAGAGTCTATATTTTTAAATTTGTTCTTATCTCTAATGTGGTTTAAGAGTATTTCAATTATCTTTAAAGAATGTGCCACGTAGCAGAATCTCATGCTCTCTCATAAGGTTTTGAAACCCGGACTGTTCATTGAACCGTAAAAGGGAGAGGTTCAAGGTTTTTAAGGTCGAACCGAGGTCGAACCGTGATGGTTTTGAAACCCAGACCGTTCATTGAACCGTAAAAGGGAGAGGTTCAAGGTTTTTAAGGTCGAACCGAGGTCAAACCGTGATGACGTCATAATTAATTTAATAATTATTTTAAATATAAATAAATACATTAAATTAGTAAAAATAGAAAAATTAGATAAAATAGTCTCCAAATAAATATGAGATTTATCTTTCAAATATATTTTTCATATCATAATTTTCATAAGACACATAAAAAATATTAAATCTTAAGCAAACCTAATAAATAAACAAATAAATAAGTAGATAACAATATTATAGTGGATGATATAATGAGTATAAAACTTTTATACTCATTATATCATCCACTATAATAGTTATGAGAATACTGTGGACATCTCATTTCTCTTTTAAATTTCTTATACTTTTAAAAGAGAAATGATATGTCCACAACATTTTTGCAACAAATTCTAAGTGACAAGTTACTATTGTTGAGTTAAAAAAGTAATTTCAGTGCTAAATTTAAATTTGAACCAATAATAACTAACCATTCATAATTTGTTGTAAAAATATTGCAGATGTAGCACTTTAGCTTTTCAAATTGCCTAGGTACAATCCATTTTTCCTTTTTCTGTTTCTTTTATTTTTTCTTCCTTTTTTCTCCACCATTTGATTGATTGATTTATCTCCACCACTGTTTATAATTCTACATCTTTATCTATTTCTTTTTTCTTTTATTTTTTTATTAATATCTTAAATTTTTCTCATCTACCCATTTAAAAATTTTACTTTCCCAATGCCCCTTTTACTTTCCCAATGCCGCCTAATTGCCTACACTGGTACACGTTTCTTCAATGTTCCCTCTTTCTCTTTTTAGATGAACCCTCTTCACAAGTCTCCTCAGTCTCACAAAACTCTTCCTCTACCTCCTTCTCAGTTTCACTCACGGAAACAATCATGGGTTTTTTTTTTTGGTCAAAAACTCTTGTAGAGCATTACATTGTCACTGTGCAGTGGCTACTTCTTTCTTCTTTTCTTTTCTTTTTTTTTTTGTCAAAAAAAAATTCACAGAAGCTCTCATTGCCGAAAAGAAATTTTCGCTTGAAACTATTCAGAACATTGATGCGAGTTCAACATTTGACAGAATGTTATGGTTGAAGCTTCAACAATGGTGATTTGGTACTGTGAGTCTATAATGTTTTTACTTTTTTTAATAAAATTAGCTCTGACTTGAACTGCCAGAACCACTCACGGTTCACAGAATCAAGCGATCGGACCACGATTCGTACGGGTCCCTGCTTTTTTTGCATGGAGCGGTTTTTGATGTTTAACGGACCGTAATTCTAAGCGGTTCGAGGTTTTTCTAGTCGGACCGTACGGTCCGATCCGGGTTTAAAAACCTTGATATGAGGTATCTGCTTTTATATATAATATATGACGATGATGATTATTGATATTTTAGTTGTTTATTGTGTCAAGTTGTAGTATTATTTTCAGGTGTCAACAACACAATTATGAAATATTAAAAGTCATTTTTTATATGAAGTAACACATTTCATTATCATTTGAAGGAATGTCTTAAGGTATGTTGATTTAGGCTAATGTAAATGGTGGTGACAATTGATGAATGTGGGAAACCAAAAGCAGTGGCGGAAAGATGGTGGACATAGGAACGTACTAATTGTTTGTCTTTGGGTGGTGATGTTGATAATAAGATACATTGACATATTTGATGGTTTATAACAATTGCAATGCCGATGAATGAATTAGAACGAGGAAAAGACTTTAAGTTCGATTCTTTTAAGTATAACACGTTAGGTTTTTTAATAATAAATAATAAATAATCCAAAGTAGAATTGTATTTAATTATTTTTTTGAAAAGTTATATTTCATTGATCAATATAACTATGTATTTGAATTTTAATTGAAAATTTTAAGATTCTGCAACTAAAAAAAATTGTACTAAAGCTTTTTTTCTTTTTTCTTTTTTCTTTTTTGGTAAAGAAAAAAGAAGGCAGTTAGGCTAAGCCAACCCCCAGGGCAGGGTGCACAGAGGTGGATGCCCACCAACAATCGGCTATGGAGGAGACTTGAACCCAAGCTTGACAAGCAGGGCTAGGAGCTCCTTACCACTGAACCAACCGATGTGTTGCTCCTGTACTAAAGTTATACACTTAAAATTATGTGCTTTACATACATACTCTTGTGTCCAAGTCCAAGTGTTCTATACTGTTAACAAAATAGGCCGTGATTAGGCGGAGACTCTTGTGTCCAAGTGTTCTATTTGTGTTCACACAACAGGCCATGACATCAAAGGCAAAATAGACCCATTGTAATAAATTTGTTTTCACATACTCATTCTTCATCCCAACTAATGAAAAAACAATTTATTTATTTTTTTTTTAAAGGAGAAATGACAATGTTGACACTTGACAGTTTAAGAAAAGATAAAATGTACTGTTGATCCTTAATTTGGTGCAGGTTCTCATTTTTAAAAGATTGGGATCAAGTTCTTCCATCTATTTTTATATTTGTGTGACTAATGGAATAGGCACCCCATTTTTAAGGACCAAATCAAACAAGGCACATATTTTAAGTGACCAAAATCGAACTAACTCGATACTGAGAGATCAAAATTGAACCAACCTCATAGTTACAGTACCAAAATAAAACTCACCTAAATTTCAGGGACGAAATTGTACCCTTTTTGAACTTCAAGGCACAAACCCAAATTTTTCAAATTTAAAGCACCAAAAATATATTTTGACTTTAAGAAAACTAACACATGCATCCTAGAAAACTTTAGAAATAGTCACCCTTGCAAAATATCTAAGGTAATTTAATCAAAAACGATAAAAGGCTTTAAACTTGAAGGTAATATATTTCGAAGCACGATAGTCACCCTTTGCTTAATTATTTGATTTTTTTTTTTTTTTTTTTTTTTTGGTTTATGAACTTCCTTACTTGACAGCCATATGGCTAAAGGGCCTAATTATGGGAAACAAAACTAAAATAACATTATTTTGATGAAGATTTTCTACAAACTGCATTACAAGAAGGAGCCAAAAACAAAAAACTCTGACAATAGATACCAAAAGACATGATGCTGACTATCAAAGCTCCTGTCAACAAGGATAGGGCAAGAGAAAGGCTGATATCTCCATCAAAGCTCATCCTGCAAATCAAATAAAAGCATGTCTCTAAGTAGATGCTCAATCATGTTTCAACAATACCTTAATCCAAACTATGAGTAACTGGAAAAAGCAAATGATTTTTTTTTCTTTTAAAAAAGAAAGGATAAGGCAAAGAATTTTTATTTTTTGTAGAATAGCACCACCAAACCCCACCCCTCTCCCCCAATAAAACAAAACAAAACAAAACAAAACAAAAAAACTATGGACATGACAATGTCAAAGCTAATGTGTTCCAAATCACTCATCACTAATACATTGCCAATGCCAACTGCTCCACACCAACATTCTTTCAAATTTCCTCTCAAGATATAAATTCTATGAAGCAGCTTAACATGCTTGCAATTTCTTAAAGCAACAAAGTTTTTCAGCAATTAGATTCTTCTGAAAAAAAAAAATACAAAATATAATAATAATAAACAAAATAGATTCCAATATGTTTGACTGTAAGTCTGCTATGAGATGCTTCCAAAAAGAGAATTTACTTACTACATTCAGGATTTCCTAGAGATTAATATTCATGGAGGAAAAAAAGAAATAAAAATAGACCTATGCGGAATGTGGTCAACTTGTAAATAAAAATAATTCAGAATACTTGGGGATGTTGAACAAATTACTGGGAACTCTCAGCAGTAGAAGAAAAACATATGCAGTACAATCCCAAGTAATTCCCATTTAAAGAAAAGAAAAAGACTCAGGTAATTTGGACATTTTGAAATTAAATTTTGCTTGTCATGACGAATACCACCTCTATTTGGCAATAAAAATAAGTAGAGAAAAGAATGAAGCTTACATGGTAATCATCCATGTAATCACGACGGTCCTGCATAACAAATTAAACCTTGAAGTTAGGACAAACTTTGAAACAATCATACAAGTCTTTTGAGTCCAAAAAATAGGGAGAGTTTTAGAGAGCCAGGTAGGGGGGGGAAGCTCTCTAAAACTCTCCCTATATGGAATGTGGTCAACTTGTAAATAAAACAATCATCAATCTGCATCAGTTTCCTATTATAAAATTCCATTAAAAGAAAGAAGTGTTTCCATCAACTGATTGGCAGTACATTCAACATTATTTAGAAAAAAGGCCAAAAGCTTCCAATGAAAATCTTGGTTGGACACAACCACAGAGGAAATTCATTGTATTATTATGACATCTTCACAAAAATAAAATCTTGATATCAAAAATGTCTTTTGTCATGTCTGTAAAGAAGCCTTTGATGGGGAACAGCCATTAAATACACAGAAAATGCAACACAATCAATTAATTAATCACAGAAGACCAAAATTTCCTCAAAAATTAAAGGATTGGCTCGCCCAAGCCTATGATAGGCTTTATCACTTTTATCATAAGGGTGATCATCAAACAACCAAAAGAAACAGATGAAATCATGAAAAATTTAAAAGGAGTGATGCCAATTGTACAAACCCTTCTGTATCTGTCCTTATATCTATCCCTGTACCGTCGATCATAACCCCGCTCTCTTCTCCTCCTTTCACCTTCTTCTCTTGCTCTTTGAGCTTCCTGCATGATGTTTGAAGATTTAAAATCACTTGGAATGAAATTCAACTAAGACTAAAGAAATTGCAATCAGCAGTAAGTATCGTTAAGAACCTCTTCCTCTCGTGCTTTTCTCACTTTCTCTGCTTCCTCAAAGGCCTCTTTTTCAATCTGAAGTTACAGAAAAGATATGCAAATAAGGAACTGCTATTGATCTGGAATCTAACAATGAAGTTTAAGGAGAAGGGCCACACCTCCCTGTTTGCAAATACTTCTTCCACAACTTGTTTTGCATAATCTGGGTCATCACAGATCAAAACATTGTCGTAAACTGACCCACCCTTTACCTGCATTATTTGACCCCATTAATCATATAGTTTATTGATAATGCTTGCAACATAATAATCAGTCTATCTAGCATAGTAGATTCAGACTTATGTCCTACCTGCCAAACCTCAATTCCTACATACTTAATTGGCTTAAGCACATAAAGATCAGGGTCATCTTCAAACTCTGGACATAGGAAAAAGGAAACCACTTAATGTCAACTTCAAATTTTTGTACCTACGGTCCAAATTATTTTATATTTTATAATCAATGAAAAAAATTATATAGGTATGCTTCACAATACCTGGATTATCAATCCAAGGAGTCTTCCATTTTCCTTTATAATTGGGGTTCTTAATTTTCTGTCAAGTCAAAAAAGCAAGCTCATGAGAAACTGCAAAGGAGAATCAAGCTTCAAGCTTTTTTGTGTATCTCTTGAGCTCAATTGGCATACCTTGGGCTTCCATGGTCCTTTATACGCTGGATTAGGTACCTTTGGGGGTTTCCACGCACCATTCTCTTCATCATCCCAGTTATCAGGCTGATCAGGGAAACTAAATTATGAGATTTTTTCATCTTCTATCATATTTTTCGTTTTCTTTTATCTTTTCTATAGGCACCATATCACAACATAGCAGCATTAAACATCAAACTGGAAAAAGGGAAATGAGGAGAGAAGTGGAACGTAAAGCAGCCTTTTGAAATATAACTAGCCCTAAAAATTACAAAAGGCCTAGTGTTGGGTCCAACATCATTAAAGCCAGGCATTAATTCATATACATGGCTTTGCATATGCATGGCTTCTTAAGCAATCAACTAACCTCTTTAGCTTTTGGGTCTGGAATTTCTTTTGGAATTGAATCATATCCCTGCAATACCAAGATAAACATTAATGGAAGCACATAATTTATACAGATACTAATTGCATTTTCAGTAGTTAGAAAGAAATACAAAGTTTTAATACCTCAGGTTTAACCTCATTAGGATCATCAATATATTCCCTATCCTCCCAGTCTGCAGGCTGTGAGATATGACAAATGACAGTCAAATTTCAAATGAAAATTTCTAGAACTTGAATAGTTGTCATAACAACAAGGTGAATCACAAACTATCCTAGAAGGGTATTCTAAGGTAAAAATATGGAGCTCATAAGATTTAGAATTGAAAGTCAAAGCTTGATACTAATCACCAGAAGTATTATCAGAGTTAAATTATTACAAACTATTGAGTTTGTGAGCTCAAGAAGAAACCTTTTTTGCCTTGACATCCTTAATTTTCCGTGGGGGAAGAATATCCCAATCTACATACATGCTTCCAGAATCTCTCTCCCGATTGTCAATCAGGATGCTATATGTTGCATCAGGCCTAAGAATAAATGTGTAGAAATGAGTAAGCTTGTCTGTTTCACATTCCAAATCCTTCTTGATGGGGTAATTTTGGCCCTGGTAGGAGAGTATAACATGAAGCTTCTTTGTCTGTGTGCCACATATATCTGGTCCAAACATTAAACTACACCAAGAAAACAGAAACAGGAATATCAGAGACAAGAAAAAGGGAAAGAACACTAGTAGTTGCCTTAATAAGAGCAACCAGTGGTTGAAGAGTATTTCTGTTCATATTTTAGATATGGTGTGACATTAGGCTTGAACTCATTCAATTAAAAGGAAAAAAGCAGACTAAAAAATGGGTCCAGGCCTCTGTCAAATATCTCAGAAAATTCTCTATAGGTTAATTCATCAAAGATACTTGCCATCATCTTGCGAAAATTAAAAGTCAAGAGAGTTTCAATCACCTGAACTTGCATATGTCCGTATTCCCTTACAAGCGAATTCATGAGTGAATAAAAGAAAATCATTTTATTTATTTTTATTTTTTTTTTATTTTGGTGGTGAAAAGCCTTGAAACAGTCTCCTACACACCACCTCCACTAACACAATCACTCAAAGTAACTTATGGACCTTTGGGTAAAGACAATTTTCATGCATTTGGTCTGCAGGTAGAGAATTCACAATTTTCCCCCTCAATTATATTAAAAGACGTAAGGATTGAAATGTCTCATTGTGATTGCTCAATCCTTATTTACTGTATTTATAATTTGTCCCGTTGTTCGCCTAACAGATAAACCGTCTCTTTTATCATAATAATAATAAAAAAAGGAGCCAAAAATGCATAATATTTTGGAGGTCTCTCTAATCTCTATTATATATCCAGGGACAGGGACTGACAGCATACATTTTTTAATCTGTGTACATCATACTAAATTTGTACATTAAGAAGCAAACCTGTATGGAGTGTCCCCGCCAAATTTCTTTTGATTGACAAACCCAGAAAGAAGCTTTATGTAACCACCACCACATTCAATATCCTGCTCAAATCTTATAGAGTATTGGAGGACCAATGTTCTGTTCTTGTTGCTGAACTCTGGTAACTTTGCAGATAAAGCATAATGTTTGGCATCAGCGGATGTCTGAATACCTACAGAATTTTATGTATCATCAGAAAACTAACTTTTGAGACAAATATGATAATTTATTACTTGGAACTTATTTTCATCATATTCTTACTCTCTGCCAATATTAAACACTTGAGATAATATTAATGAGAAAAACCAAACTACTTCACAATATGAGATTTTATGGGGTCCAAAATTCAACAGATAAAACAAACACTTGAATAAATAAAAACAAAAGTGAGTTATATACCCTTATCATCAGGATCTCCAGACCACTTTCCAGCCGTATGTTTAAAAGAACCTGCTTTTCCTTCACTCTTTTTCCAATCTGATTTAACCCAACGACTTTGCCACCCATCTTTGTTCAGTAACAAACAATCAAAAAACCAGAAAGAACAATAGAGTTAGCAATCCCAGATTAAAAATAAAAAAATAAACTGCCAAAGTAACTGTCTGAAAAGTTAGTTAAACTTAGTACTTTTTAATCCTGCCACGTGACAAAACAATACAACAAAAATAATAATAACGAAGTCTTTTTATTTTATTTTACTTCAAGTTTTTCTCTTTTTGTCAGCAAAGAGTAGTAGAACTAGAAAGTACCTTCAAAGCGCTCTTCAAAAATGATTTCTGAAAGTGAAGAACGTGTGAGAAAGGAAAACAAAAACAACACTAGCAAAAGCAATAGCTTATTATTAAGAGCAAAAGCTAAAGCATGTTCCTCCATCATGGGAAAATAAATTTTATTTGCACTAGTATTGTGAGAGAGCTAGGATAGTTATAGAAAGTCTGTAAGTTGTTTGCCCTCAGTTTTTGTCTTAAATTACATTTGAGCCACTTTTGTATGGACTAATGTTTTCTTTTTTGAAATGGAAATTGACCTTGCTTTATTACAAGTTTGTGAGACTTTTTGAGAATGGTGGCCAATGGGATGTGAATGTAACGTTGCAGTAACCAATTGAAGTATTTCTTGACGTTTCTGTAGGCCCTGCCTTTTGGTCAACCCACTTCTCTCTCTCTCTCTCTCTTTTGTTTTTCTTTACATAGAAAGTGGATGATTAAATTGTTGCTCTAGTTATTTATTTATTTTTATTTTTTAAGATTTGAGGATTTTCTATGTAATACAAGATTTTGTTCATCCTAACAACAAAGATTTTTTTGAAAGGAGTCACTACTCACTAGTCTAGTTTCTTGACAAATGTACAAGAACACACAACAAAAGCATAGAAAAAAATAATAATAATAATAATTCTCACTTATAGATGAAACTTTTGAAAAATCATTATATCTTTGCTTTTTATCAATAATAATATTGTTATTCCAAACCACATCATCTTTTTTAAGGCAGAGGGTGTAGATTTCGTATCTTTTTTTTTTTTTGCATTACCTAAATTAACCACAAATGTATGGAGGATTAAATTAAAATTTTAAAAATCCCAAAATACGTGACCGTCACCACCAAGAACTTCAAAATATTCTAAAATCATTTGAAGTGTAGTCAATTTATAAATATTGTTAATTTGGATTAAAGCCAAGGCAGTCCCAACAAACATGTAGAGTACAATTGAAATTTTGTTGAATGAGAGGGGCGGGCATTGGCATTGGATTAAAAAAAAAAAAAAAAAGGAACTTAGAAAGACTTGGGTCTTCTCTTCTCTTCCCACCCTACAAGCTATGTTGACTGACTCGCTCGCTCTCTCCTGATTCATGAACGCGTTTCAAAGTCTTCTCCCAAGTCCATGCCCAAGGAAGGAGCATGGAAAGAGGACAAAAGCTAAAATAATAAAAATACATATATATATACACACACACACGCTTTCTCACCATCACTGGATTAAAGCAGACCGATGTGGTTTCTTTTCTTTTTATTATTATATAATTTTCCAACATAAGATAATGTCACTGATTTTTGTTTCTATTATTAACAAACCTTCCGTGTTGAATGGTTTCTTGACCAATTTGTTCTGTTATTAACAGAGATGGCAAACAGAACTAACTTCACATTAACAAAGTGACACTTTTGAAATCACAATCGAAACAAGTGAGTGAGTTTACCGTAATTCCCCTAAATTCATTTATGCACTAAAATAGTACCCTAAAACAAGTAATATATGTCTAAAATTTTTTAATTTTAAAGACTTCACATCTGTATGTGCATTCTCAAGTTGGATGATGTTGCAATAACTTATTTATTACGATAACTACCTACATAGAGAGAAAATCAACCAAACATAATAAAATGTGACCATGGTCCTGGTACAACGAATAGCCAGTGGATTGCATTTACTTTTGGTTTCAAATCTTTGTTACATACAGAGCATTGGACAGATTATTGAACATAAGAGTATTAAATATCGTTCAGTAGCTTATGAGCAGAGCAGCTATAATTCTATAACTCATGCAGGTTCCTAACTTTAGAAGCTTGTTGTTCATAATCTATGCACAAAATCCATTCAAGAATATCCGTTTTATAGAGAATGAATGATATACTCACAAAGAAGACAACTATATTTTTCTCTTTAGCAAAGAAATTATAGATTTAAAAAAATAAAAAAAATAAAAAAAAATCAAGGTGATTGGAAGATATTCAAATAACTTACCATATAGTGCCAAATATCAAATTAGAGTATTTCAGATGCATAATATTTTCCAAGCAACTGAGGCTTCACAATAAACAATAACCTACACTTTTTTTATTAAAATGATTCATCGTCATCAATAAAGCAATTTTCAACCACTAGCTTAGCTCATTACACTCAGTTTCCATCAACTAGAGAAACAGAATTGAAGTTGGCACATGCCCAAAATATACTCCTTAAAAGTACTCGAAAACCAAGAAGTATTTCGCAAAAGGAAAAAAAGAAATAGAAGTTTCAAACATCCGAAATTTCTACTCATAGCTAATTTCTCACAGAAAACATGTGAAAATTATGAGGAGGCTTCATAGTTTCCCTCTACTTTGCCTGAGGGTGAGAAGCAATGAATTCAACAGCAAGATTGATGGAGTTGATCTTGTCTGCTTCCTTATCAGGGATCTCAAACCCAAATTCTTCTTCAAGTGCCATCACAATCTCTACAGAATCTAAACTATCTAATCCAAGATCATTCTGAAAATTGGCATTTGGTGTGACCTGCCAAACCAAAAAGAACCATAATTACAAAGAGCAGTAGAATAAACACAGGTGATAAAAAATAAAAATAAAAAACTAAAACAAACAGATACTAATGATCGGTATGTCTCCATGCAACCTATTGTCCCTTTTAGGATGATGAATAGTAGAGCCAATAGTTTCTCCATTTCTTGATATAAAGTTCCCCACAATATATAATGCGATGCTTCTATTGGTTAATACTTTAAAACAAGAGGAAAACAAAGAACGATTTGGCAAGGATGACCATAAAAGTGCCTCAAACACAAGACTACTCAATAAAGAATTTTTTCCAGTCCCTACTAATTGAAATCAAACCCATTGTATTGGAGGTCGAGATAGATATTAACTGAAAATATAAGTTACAGACTAGAAATGGTCTTCCCTCAATATCAAATAAACTGGAATTTGGAAGTTTGATCAGATATGAAGATGACTAGATTTCGTAAGACGAAAATTAGCAGCATAAAACCTTGTTATGAAAGTGCAAGTTCATAGAACTTTTCCTTGGACATATGAAGCCTTTCATCACTAGCAAGCCAGTTACTTATTCAAACCAACTGGCAAGCTATTTGGAAGACTAAAGACCCTACTAAGAAGGATTTTTTTTTTTTTTTTTTTGCTTGGACAGCAGCCCATGGTAAAACTATGGATAATCTTCGGAAGAGAAAATTCACCATTGTTGACTGGTGTTGCATGTGCAAAATGGAAGAGGAGGCTAGTAACTATCTTCTCCTACACTGTGCTATTGCAATGAACTTGTGGTTTATGGTTTTCCTTTTATTTGGTCTCTCTTGGGTTATGCCTTTGTCAATGAAAGAGCACCTAGCTTGTTGGAGAGGTGGCTTTACGGGTCATCAAAGCGAGGAACGTATGGAACAATATTCATCTTTGTCTAACATGGTACACAGCTTTATAAATTATCATTTTTTAGGTACAATTGTACTTTTGCACATAAATAAAAATAAGCTAATCAAAACACACTTGGAAGGAATGTAATTCTAGGTCCTCTGAGTATTAAATCTGCTGACAACCAAAGTCAAAGCTAGTTAGAATATTTGTACTAAGTAAGGCATCAGTACCCTGTCTTCATGAGCACATATTAATTAAATTGACTAAATACTAAATATACGCATGACCAGATGGTAGTTAAAATAAAGATGTCTTTGTTAATCCAAATATCAATATAAAGGCTATTTGAGCATTCTTTACTCAACTCACTTATTAACCCTTAATCCCATTTAAAATGACCACTCTTCCAGTGAACCTAATATTATTTTTAATATGGAAAACGAGGGATAATAAATAGAAGAGGATGGTCCTGCCTAAAAAGCAAAAGCAAAACATAGTCTATAATAAACGAGTACATGGTGGAGTGCTGGAGTATCTTCACAAACAAGAGAGAAAGCTATTAGCAAGGAACATGAGAACTAGATCATCATAAAACCTCCCAAAATACACATGTCATGATTCACCATCTCTACAAGTCAAAAATAGAACTAACAAGTTTAATCATTTGCAAACTACATTCTTAAGGAAAATTGTAAATCCAGGCACCTTATTGCAATATGCAAAAACCTCCCCTACACTAGCGGCAGACAAAAGAGAATCAGAGAGAGTGCTATGACGGGCCATACAAAAATAAAAAGCCATGGGAGGTTGAGGTTTGTTGAGGCTTATGAAAACAATAGGCGAACCTTTTTAGAGAGTGTGCCAAATTATGTAATTTTTAAGTCATATAATAAATGAATGACAGCACAATTTCCCATACCTGACCTCAAAAACATTAGATCAAATAAGGTTGGTTTTTATTTCCATTGGATTTTAAATTCATGATGATCTCATTTTGGGAGTGGAAAAAGTGGCGCCATTTGAGGCAGAGGCAGAGGCAGTTCCTTCATTATTTGGCCATTTGGGTATTCAGACCAAAAACAATAAGACTTGAGAGATTTGTAAAATGATTGATTTTTTAAGTTTGTCTTTGACACCAACAGACAATAAATATATCAAATTCCATATGCATTCATGAACAATTTAATTTAGCATAAAATTAAATTATGAAGAATAAAGTGTCCCTTGAGTTGAAATGCAATGCAATGCCCATTCATGGACTTTAATTATTGGGAGCAACAATTTTAGGCTGAAAATGCCGTCAACGTTTTATCTTCCTTATTCAATTTATTAGAAACATAGGTGGTGGAGTGAGAAAACAAAACATATTTCCTAACAAACAAAAACATATGATAGGATTCACTAACAGATTTCATTTCGAAATTAGGGTTTGGAAGTAACGTAAGAATATTAATAATAGCTTCTTTCTTTGCAGACAGATTTCATTTCTTGACTCTCCCACTAACCTTGGAAGGATCGACCTTCTGGAAGTTTTTGACGACGGAGATGACACGATCGGTGACCTCCGATTTGAACGAGGTCCTCACTTCCTCCGAGAAGAAACGGCGCCGTATGGCATTGAAGGGCGAAGAATCCACGCCCACGCCTACGCCCACGTTCACCCTCAGGTACTTTTTTACCAATGCGCTCCTCGCCATCGCCATCGCCATCTGCAAACCCCAACCCTTACCCTTTTTCTTTTTCTTTTTTTTTATAAGTGCCCGAGCCGAGAGAAATGAAATGAGTAACTAATAACTTAAGTACCTTCTCAAAAAAAAAAAAAAAAAAATACAACCATCTACACCAAGTTACAAAACATCACGTTTTCATCTAGGGCTGTTCACGGGTCAAGTCAACCCGGGTTTGGGCCCAACCCGCACTCGATCCGATTGAGTCGAGTTATTGAAAAAATTGACCCACCCTCAACCGAAATACAGGTTGGACCCACCAAGTCGAATCATCGGTTAGAACAGGTCGGATTCAACGGTTTGGCAGATTGGACCACTTATTGGGCCAAATTTGTAAATTTTCTTGGATTTAATTTTTTTGGGCCTTTTGGGCCGAAATTATTAGGCTTTTCAAGGAATTAATAGTTTCTTAATCTTGTCATATTAGATTGGGCTTTTTTTTTACTTAATTTCTTTTAAAATGGGCCTTCAACTCTACTTGAATTTGTCCAAAACTCCAAATTCATTCTACCCAAAACCCACATATTGAGTATTGACATTTGGGAACAAAAAAATACAAAGTAAAACCTGGGTACCTATTAAACATCAATAGCATGTAAAACCTAGGCATTAATCAAACAAATAAAAACACAATACCATTTTGTTACCACCTGTTAATCATCCACACATTATAACAAATATTTTCCAAATTACCTAAGTCTTAAGGCCTGGGTAATACCTCAAAATTGCCTCAAGAAAACTCAAGCATATAAAAGTCAATCTGAATACATATTAAACCTACCAACTGATATTGCACAGGATCAGGAGGCTGAATGATCCGGCTTCGGTGGGCTACTAATGGCTGTGGAAGGCCTACAGAGATGAACACACAATCAAAAGGGGACCGGAGTTGACCGGCCAAACACCCTTCGATGGCTAAGTTAGTTTCTCACAAAAATGGAGTTCCAACTTTGTAGGAGTAAAATTTCAGAATGTACCTACCTTGGTTTGATTCAGACCAGTCCTTTATATAGAGAACCTTGGAGCGGTTATTAACTTAGTAACTTTCCCAAGATTCATGGAAACCAATGAGTCTAGACATAACTTCCTCAACGGCTACAGAAGTTGCAACCGCTAATGGAAGTTAAGTGTTCGAGGAATTTATGGCGATAATCATGGGTTTGGTAACTGTTCCAAGATGCTGAGAATTTCCCAAGTGTTGCACGCTTGTCCATCCATTTCATGGACGATTTGGTCGTTCTTGGACGTTTGATCATCGTCCATGGACAACTTCATTGTCTTCCATGGACGATTTCATTGTCCATGAACAATATTCTTGTCCATGACCATCCTTCTCAGCCTTGGGTGATTTCTGATCCTGCTTGCTCTCTGGGTCCTGGACAATACCTTTGGATGAATTGGAAATAACTAATTTTTCGCTATCCCATCAGTTACCCCCTTGTTCAAAGGGTCGTCCAGGATATTGTTGTGTTTTAATGTGTGTTTATATGATTTTAATCAAGTTTTAATTTTTTTGTGTGTCACGTGTCACGAAACTGTTGGTTGACCTGTTGTGTTGATCTCGCTTCCCAAAGGAACCGCCACGTGTCACTTTTTGAATGGTGCGCGTCGCTTCGCTGACCCTGTTTTTGGGGCCTATAAATAGGTGCATTCCCTTCCTTGCCCCTCATTTTCCTTTCTGCCATCTCGTCCAAGAGCCTCGTCTAGCTCTCCTCCTAGTTCTATCAAGTACTTCCTCTTTCTTTTTTAGGTTTTCATCTTAATCTTTCTTCATTTCAACCATGTCTTCATCTAGTAGTTTAGAGAAGGAGATAAACGAGTACCAGGACGATTTTTCTGGCAGTGAGGGTAGTGATGAAAGTAGCGAAGGTAGCACAGCCTGTAATGATTCTTTAGACGAGCATTATTCGTCTGGGGTACCTGGTATTACCTTTGAGGAATTCTAGGAACTACAACGTAGGATGGCTTCTAGATCTGAGGCTAGCTCGTCCAAACAGCCACCTAACCCTCCTCAAGACGAGGAAGAGGATGAAGAAAATGTCATTTATAGTTGTGCCCCAGAGGTAGCATCCACCTTAGATGCTGCCAAGTTAAAAAATCTTGTAGCTAGCCCTAGGTTTCCTCTAAATTCCTTTTGCAGAGACCTCTTCCATAGGTTGGGTATTGGACCTAACCAACTCAACCCCAATGGTTAGAGGACGATAGTTGCCATGCAAGTGCTATGGCGTGAGGCACTGGAAGGGAACTGTCCAATTACATTGGACGAGTTCCTTTACTGTTATAAGCCCTCGGAGATAAAAAAAGTCTGCTGGTTTTTACCAGTTCTCGTCCAGGGGCTCTTACTATAGTTTAATAAAGGGCCGTAACTCGTCTGACAGGCTCTAGAAAAAAAAAAATTTATTATTTCCGGAAATTGGGTTAGGGACCCAGCTGATGTGGGTAATGCCCCCTTCCTACCTTTTACCAACCCTCTAGGTTGCCTTCGTCCTGAGGGTATGTTTCCTTTCTATTTTATTTTGTTTCTCTTTACATATTTTCTATCTTTCAATCGTCTAACCTTTTTTCTTTGGTGATGCAGCTGTTGTTCGTCCACGCTTGGACAAACTTTACTTGGATCGGATTGATGAAGTTCGTGCCTTCCCTGAGAGAACTTTTCACGATCTAGTTACTCTCAGTCGTCTAGCTGCTTGGGGGCTTGGCCCAGTACCTATTACCGAGAATCTCGGTCACGAGGAAACCACCCGTTGAAGTAAGTATTGTCCATTCTACTTCTCTCTTTTTTTTTTCTTCCTCTTTTTTTATTTATTTATTTATTTGATTTTTCTCATCGCAGGAATAACTACAATGAGGGAAAACAAAGAAAAAACCATAACCAGTGGGGATGAGGATGTCACTGCACCACCAGTCGTCCAGGCAACGTCCATCCAGACAGGGAAGAGAAAATCTAAGTCTATATCCAGTGCTGTGGATCTGGATGACCTTCCAAGTCGTAGAGGTCCTAAGAAGCAAAAACTTGGCAAGGCTTCTCTTCCCAAGGTTCCCAAGTTCACACCCCCGACAATAAACCTGGACGACCCTCCAGTTGATATGGAGCCTATCCAAACTGTTCATCCCGTCCAGACTGATCCTACTCCCCCTCTAGCCAAGACTCCTTGCAAGCATCATCCGTTAAAGCCTTCTGAGCGTCCTTCTAACCTAGTGCTGGATGAGAGCTATGCATAGAAGACGTTTAAAGGAATCATTACTGACAATGAAGTCAATGAATGCTACAATATGTGAGTGAAAGAGTTTGAATGCTCTGGTATCCACGACCTCTTTAAGGTAGTGTTTCACTCATCCTCGTGTGTTTTTATTCAAATTTTCAAATAAAATGTCTAACTTCCCTTCGTCCATACACAGGCTATGTCAAAATTTTACATAGCAACTTGCCAGGCTAAGGAGCTCGCTTTAGAGGCTAAGACCGCTAAGGATAAGGCTAAGGAGTTGAACAATGAAATTCTACTAAAAAAGGGGGAGGTGCTTAGGTTGACTGAAGATTTCAATCGTCTGCAAGGAAGTGAGACGAAGCTGAAAAACGAGGTGGAACAGCTTAAGGCCGATAACATTGAGAAAGATACTCGCATCGTTTATCTTGAGGGACAAGTTTCTGAATTTGTCTCGTCCTTAGAGAAAGCACTTGGGGAAGCCATAGCAGCCTTCAAGAAGTCTGATGAGTACAAGAATCATCTTGACAGTCACTATGCAGCTGGCTATGAGGACTTTCATACTGATGCCAAAGAAACATTTCCTGATTTGGACTTTGATTCTTTCAAGCTTCCCCTTGCTACTGAAAGCTCCTTGTTGCAGACGAGTTCTGAGGACGTCAACATAACGGACGATGCTAATAATAAAGTGACCCAAGACAATCCCAAGTCTGGCTTATCCAAGTGACTATATTTTCCTTAGAAAATTTATTTTATCTTTATTGGAAGTGCCCGTTGTTTTGGGCTTTGTTTTGGCTTCTTTTATTCAAATTTATCCAAGTACAATTATCTCGTCTAAGCTTATGGACGAGCCTTATATACGATCAGTTATATTTACATAACTTTTTAAAGGGTTTTTTGGACGTTGGTCGTCCACCCTTCTTTAAATTCTATGAATGAATGAATATTTTCCATTTTCACCTTTCATTATGTTTGAATACGTTTGAAGCTTAATATATGAATTTTATTTACATTGTCCATCATTTCTATGGCTGTGTGGTTCGTCCACTTAGGAAATCATTTTATCTCATCATGAGTATATGGGTGAATTTCTTATTACATCACCAAAATAGAGCAAAATGAATCCTTCTGGTTCGCCATTAAGTACAGACCATTCATGAATGACGCGCCTTTTCGCTGGCTTTATTCGTTATCCAGACTTGGGACGATCATTTAGTCGTCCTTAGCTAAATCATTCCCAGCAAATGCTCGTCCTTGTACTGGATTGTTAGGTTGGTTAGATTCGTCTATAGGCTTGTGTTTTTACACAATCTTTATTCGTCCATGGTTTAGACGATCTTTCCTTAGGTTTCATCTCGTCTTAAGCTTTAGACGGGCATACCTTAGGTTTATTCCTTGTTGCTTTATCCTTTCTTTAAGGAAAGCTTATGGACAGTACATCCTTGCGTCCAAGGATTTTATTCGTCATTGATTGTTTGCTTCTCGTGGATCACTCTGAATAAATTTACAAAAAATGAAGGATTTCCATACAATTATGTATATACTTGAAAATACAACATATATATATTTGGAAATCCAAATTATGCAAACATTCGTCCATAGGCATGGCACATGCTTGAGAGCTAGTGCCTTTAGGGAATTAAAAATACTTACACACAAACTCATCCATGAATAGCACAAAAGTCAAACACTAATGTACTTTCTAAGGGATTATTAAAATACTTAAAACACACAGTAGTAGTAAACAAACAGGAGAATACAATATTCCACTCGTCCATGAATCTCGTCCGTGGCCACTTTCGTCCAGGGTCAACATTTATTGATAGTATTTCCTTAGGTGCGCAACATTCCAAGGGTGTTCTAGCCTCTGTCCATCCAAAACTTCCAAATAGTAGGATCCTTGCCTCTTATAGTTGATAACCCTATAAGGTCCTTCCCAATTTGGCCCCAGTTTCCCATAGGCCGGGTTTCTTGTTACCGAGGTAACCCTCTTCAAGATGAGATCCCCAATATTGAAGCGCCTGAGTTTCACCATGGCATCATACTGCCTTGCCATAAGATTTTGTACCTTGCTATTCTCTGTTCCACATCCATCCTCACCTCGTCCATAAGGTCAAGGTTAAGACGAAGCTGTTCTTCATTTTCTTCAGCTTGATACTTCTTCACCTTGTAGCTGGCCATGTGCACTTCTGCCAGTATGACTGTCTCACTTCCATAGGCTAGTTTAAAAGGAGTTTCCCCCGTGGGGGTTCTCACTGTTGTTCTGTAAGCCCACAAAACACCTAGTAAGTCATCTGTCCATACTCCTTTTGCCCCTTCAAGTCGAGTCTTGATGATTTTCAATAAGGATCGGTTTGCTACTTCTACCTGCCCGTTGGCCTGTGGGTGGGAGGGTGAGGAGTAATGATTCTTGATTCCCAATTGTTCACAAAAATCCCTGAAAGGTGTGTTGTCGAACTGTCGTCCATTGTCAGACACTAATACCCTAGGTACTCCAAACTTGCATTCAATGTTCTTCCAGACAAAGTTCTTGACATTTTGTTGTGTAATTTTTGCTAAGGGTTCGGCTTCCACCTACTTAGTGAAATAATCTATTCCTACCACCAAAAACTTCATTTTCCTAATTCCGATTGGAAAGGGGCCCAAAATATCCAATCCCTATTGTGCGAAAGGCCAAAGGGCCATTATTGGGGTAAGATACTCTGATGGTTGTCTAGGAATATTACTGAAACGTTGACATTGATCACATACCTTAACATATGCCTTAGCATCAGCTTGAATGGTTGGCCAATAGTATCCAGTACGGACGACCTTGTGGACAAGTGATCTGGCTCCTGAGTGGTTACCACATGCTCCTTCATGAACCTCCCTCAATACGTAGTTCACCTCGTCCAGAGCTAAACACCTTAGGAAAGACTGAGAAAAACCTCTTTTGTATAACACTTCATCCATAAGGATGTACCTAGCTGATTTAACCCTGAGCTTTCTAGCTTTATCCTTCCCCTCTGGAAGTCTTCTGTCCGTCAAGTATCATACTATCGAGGTCATCCAATTTTCCTCTCCTTCTATCTGCAACATTTCTTGGAGGTCTATGCTTGGCATGTATTGTATTTCATCAAACTCGTCCATTACTTCATTCGTGGAGGCTTCCTTTGCCAGAGTATCTGCTTCTACGTTCTCTTCCATTGGGATTTGAATGAAATCAACTTCTTTGAATTTCTTCACAAGGCGTACCACCTTCTTTAAATATCTCTTCATTCATGTCTTCCTTGGCTTCATATGTCCCATTTACTTGGCCTATGACCAACTAAGAGTCTCCCAAGATGAGTATTGAGTTTACTTCTACAGATTTAGCCAGCTCCAACCCTTTTAGAAGGGTTTCATACTCCACTTCATTGTTAGTTGTTTGGTATTACAAGCGAACCTTGTGCTTTAATTTGTCTCCTTCTGGTGACTGCAAAACAACTCCTATACCTCCAGCATGCAGTATAGATGATCCATCTACATGGACGACTCATTTTTTATTGTCCTCTCTTCCACCTAAGTCCTCATAACTTGGAGTAAACTCTGCAATGAAATCTACCAGAGCTTAGGCCTTTATTGCATTTCTCGGTTGGTACCGAATGTCAAATTCACTAAGCTCGACTGCCCATTAAATCAGTCGACCTGCAGCTTCCAGCTTGTTCATTGCCTTCTTGAGCAGATGGTCCGTTATGACATTGATGACATGAACTTGGAAGAAATGTCTTAACTTCCTAGAAGTTGTTATTAGTGCAAAAGCTAACTTCTCTATTAGTGGGTACCTTCCTTCTGCTCCTCTAAGTGCTCTGCTAGTGTAATACATAATTTTTGCACCTTTCCTTCCTCCTTGATCAGCGCTGAACTCACAGCATGTGGGGACACTACTAAGTACAAATACAATTCCTCTCCATGCACGAAATGCAACCTCATATTAAAAATACTACACAGCAGCAAGCATTACTAAAAATACTATATCTTCATAATTCCATATATATATATATATATAGTAAGCCATAGAGACAACAGAGAAGGCAGTTACTGCAGAAGGCTGTAAGGCAGTAAACTACCAAGGTAATAGGTAATATTCCCAGCAGTATATATAATTAGTTACAATTATGAAATACTATAAGTATTTCCAAAAAATAGCTTTCCTAAAGCAGTAAAGAACTACTCTATTATCTATAGTTAACAAGTCCATAACTTATAGAAAGGAAAGCCTACACAGATGCTAAGTTTTCCTTCCTATAAGCAAGACAAGAGTTCATGTATAATTAGAAAAACTACACATCTGTCCAAAAAAGCTTCAAAATATATCCAAAAAAACTGCCTCCTATACAAAATGCGACCTTTCTTCCTCCTACAATACAAAGGGAAAAAATATTTATCAATAATATATAAAGACAAAGAACAAAAGATACAGAATAACCAAAAGGGAAGTAACCAATATGAACAAAAATTATAAGGGCAAAAACATACCTAATCAGTGATCATTCATCAATACTAACTGTGATACGAGTACCACCTTTGCTTGAGCAGGAACTAGAACTTGTTGCTGTTGTTGCTTAATTTAAAACTAGAAAAAAAAAATTTGAGACAATAGATTAAATTTTGCTCAAGTATATAACACATTTAATAACACTTAATAGACAAGAAGTTTGGAAGTTAAACATATTACCTAATTCATGAAATTCATCCTCCAAGGCCTCCATCTTGTCCTTTGACTTGCGAAAAGAAATTAGGACATGGGCTTGCAACCAATTTTGAGCACAAACAAGATTTTGAACCATAAGAGGGGAGAGTGAACTTCGAAATAGATCAAGTATGCGCCATTCGGTATTAAATGCCGATTCAGAAGCAATCGTAAAAATAGATACAGCCAGCACATCCCTAGCCATTTTGGACAGCACTTGGTACCTATTTGAGTTGGCTTTCCACCACCCCAAAATCTCAAATTTCACATCCCTTCTACTCTCACAATTTTCAGCCAAATATTTTTCAATCTCATTGCTACACCATATAGACTTCTCAGCCTCTAAAAAATGCTCATATCATGAATTAACCATCGCATATGGATTACTACAACCAATTGTATCACCTTCCATATGTGTCCTCTCACTCTCACTTGGTACTACCACATTTGGTGAATCAACCTTAGAGTAATCATCATACAACCTATCCATGGTCTTCCTCACCAAATCAACCATCTCATCAGCCACTTTATCCCCATAAATTTTAGAAAAAGAAAACTTCAAAAACCTCATTTTTTTTCTTTGGATCAAGAACCACAGCCACATATAAAAGCTGATTAATTTTATCCCTTTTCCCCCCAGTAATTTTCAAATTTAGCTTCCATTTTAGTTGCCATGTTTTTCAAGAGATGATTTTGAGATTTAATTAAATGAGCAATATTCTCTTGAATCACAAACATCTCATCAAAGAAAGTATTTGAAGTAACATACAAAGAACCGGAGAACTTTTTTGTTGCATTGTAAAAAAGTTTCAAGAAACCCACAAATGTCCTACAATTTTGAAAATCAACCCCACAAGGAGATCCCAAACCACAACTATTTTTCTTATTCAAAAAGTATGAAGAATAGCTATCATCCTCAAAGTCCATTCTTAAGAACACTTTCTTAAATTTTTTAGCAGTATCTAACATGAGATAGGTAGAGTTCCACCTAGTAAGTACATCTAGACTTAGTAAACACTTGGATTCAATACCTAATCTCTCCACAAAACTCCTAAAAGTTTGATTTCTATTTGGTGAGGACTTCACATACCTCACCGCTTCACGTACCCTAGCAATGGACGCATCAATTTCTTTCAAACCATCTCCCACAATCAGATTTAGGATATGTGTACAACACCCCATATGCAAGAACTCATGTTCTAAAACAGTCCCCTTCCAATCTTTAGTTACTATTTGTAAAAATTTAATGGTAGTACCATTAGAGGAAGCATTATCCATTGTCAAGGTGAATATGCCATCAACACTCCACTCACGCAAACACATCTCAATCTTTCGACCTATAGTCTCCCCCCTATGGTCTTCCACTTGACAAAAATTCAAAATTCTCTTGTGCAAGTTCCAATCATCATCAATAAAATGACCTATGAGGGACATATAATTCAGATTTTGAATACTAGTCCATGTGTCCATAGTAAGGCACACCCTACGACCTTTCAAGACTTCCCTTAGTTTCCCTCTCTCAACACCATAAATGTCAATCACATCCCTAGCCACAGTTTGACGAGATAAGATATCCCTAATTTGCAACTTAAGTTGTAAGGTTGTTAATCATTTCAGCGAGTGCCTTCCTAGAAGCCTCAACAGTAAAAGCTGTTGGCACAAGCTGAAACCCTTCATCTCCATTCATTTTAGGTTCAAATGCTAAGGTTTGTTGCCCTTTAAGTGAAGCTCTATTAAGGTTCTTAACACAATTTATTGTATGATTCAATAAATTAGTAGTACCATGATCCTTACTATTAGCCCGATAAGTTTTTTGGCAATAATGGCAAACAACCTTAAATTGACCCTCACAAATCTTTATTTTTTCAAAATGATCCCAAGCAGTAGACTTTTTCCTATTATTACCACAATCAGCAGCTATCTCACTCACCTTGGTTTTACCATTAGGTTTAGGTGGAAGTGCCTCAACATTAGTTGGAGTGGCAACAAGTTCAGCTTGGGCAGTGGGTTTAGCTTAGACAGCGGGTGTTATTTGGGAAGGAGGTGCATCACTAGAGGGTTCCATAACCTAAAGATATCAAAATTAAGCATTAGCAAATTACCATAACAATGATACTACTAACCCAGTAACAAGAACACTCAAGTGACACAATAACAACAACAACAATAGCAGGTCAAAGCAACAACAAAAACAATGACAAAAGTAATAAACAAACAATAACAAGAAGTTAAAAGAGAAACAACAAAAGAGAAATGATACCTCAGAGAACTCTTAGCTGTTAGGGATTCAACCTTGAAAAGGAAGCAAAAAGAGTAGCTACTTGAACAACTTTCAACTCCTGTATTAAAGTAGGATTTCAATTTTTTAAGTTAGGAAAACAAAATGAATCAAATATATGAGCAATAAAATACAATCAGATAAAGAGATTTTGTGTTAAAAATTTGGTATTTATGTTAAATTTTAAATTCAAATTTTATGTTTAATAAATCTAATCCATTCCTCTCTCTTTTTTTCTTTTTTATCAAATTTATTTGGGTTCGGAGATAAAAATAAAATTTTATTTTTGAATTGACCTTCTAAGATAGCATCATAACACAAAAGACATGTTATTTAGTTATATTCAAAAAAATTAGGGTTTCATCTTTGGTCCCTAATCTTTAAGTTTTAAATGATTTGAACAATTTCTACAACAAAAGTGGACTATGGTGACAAAACCTTTTGTCACAATATGTCCTTATTTCGTCACCGAATATATATGGTGACGAAGTGGTGACGAAACGGCATTCGTCACCTAAGCTCCGTCACAGAATGTATTGGTGACAAAAATGTTTCATCACCTATAAAAAAATGATAGGTGACGAAATTTTTTCGTCACCAATAAAAAATGATAGATGACGAAAGTTTTTTGTCACCAAATGTATTTTTTTTTCCAATTTCAATAGATTAGGTGACGAAGTTTTGCATCACCGATTGTTTTTTTTTTTTTTTTTCAATTTCAATAGATTAGGTGATGACGAATTATTTCGTCACCAATTTCTACTTATAGTCAGATATGGCGATAAAAATTATCATCACCAATTTTATTTTTTTATTAATATTCTTTACATTTACTTTCCATTACATTAACCTGTTCACTTCTAACCAAATCCATAAAAAAAAAAAAATTTAAATCCATTCATTTCTAACCAAATCCATAAAAAAAAAAAAAAAAAAAAAAAAAAAAACATCCATACAATCTAAAAATGCAATAAAGATGTTCACAAAGTAATTACAGCCATTTATATACAAATGATGTCTTAGCTTCCAAACTTTACAGAAAATTATTTGAGTTCAAATAGTCCCACAAAAGCTATCTTTTGGCCACCAATCCCATATCTGCACAAGTATAAAGGAAAATACATCAATAACAAACTAGACTGCAAACCTATATCCCTGATAAGATGTACTACAACAACAACAACAACAAAAAAATTATTATTAGTAAGACAATGCAGAAAATGTCCACAAAAAACCCAATAACAAACTAGACAAAATAATCATAATGCAACATCATATGAAGCCAAACTATCAAAGAAAGAAGACCCACAACATTCTCATCAAATAAAAACCAAACCCCCATTACAAACCATGGAGAGTCATAAAGAATGCAAAAAAATCCCAATTTAAAACAAAACAAATAAAAACCCCAACCACCACAACGAATAAAAAATCCAGCCAACACTATTAAAAAAAAAAAAAATAGCCACGACCATTTACACAAAACCCACCACCACCATAAAAAAAAAACTAGCTATCACAATAAACAAAAAAACTCAGCCACCACCATAAACAAGAAACCCACCACCACCATTAAACAAAAAACACAGCCACTACCATTAACACAAAAACCCAACCACTACTATAAACAAAAAACCCACCACCACCATTAAACAAAAAGCGCAGCCACCACCATTAACACAAAAACCCACCACCACCATTAAACAAAAAACACAGCCACCACCATTAACACAAAAACCCAACCACCAACATTAAACAAAAAACTCAGCCACCTCCATAAACAAAAAACCCACCACCACCATTAAACCAAAAACACAGTCACCACCATTAACACAAAAACACAGCCACTACCATAAATAAAAAACCCAACCATCACAATAAAATTGGTGTGTGCTTTTGCTTCTATTTCCCTTTTAATTTCAATGAGTTATGGTTCCTAACTAGAATTGACCATGTTGAAGTAATTGAAAACAATATTGCAGGGAGTGTAGCTACATATCAAGTTACACTTTATGTGCACAACAAATGTCTCTTTCCTATATGGCCTGTAACAACACCAAATATTGGCTATCCAAAACCCAAAACACAAAACATTCCAAGCATAAGAACAAACAAGCAAACCACATATAGGTAGTAGCTAAGCCAAGAAATTGGGTGGATAAACAAGCATTTATGAGAAAACCCAAATCATAGACAAGATGAACTGAGCAACAAATCATATATTGCCAGAACTCACGTGTTTTTAATGGCCACAACTTCTTCCAATTGCTTCCCCTTGACCCACTTAGAAGCTGAAAATTATGATAGAGAGCAATTAGAACAATCCCTTGCAATAACAAAGGCCACAATGCCATGAAAAAAGGACAATAAGCTAAAACAGAACACAAACGGCAACTTCCAAAAACTTGACAAATCAATTAAAGAGACAAATATTTAAAAGCAATTTCTAACTCTAGACCAAGTTTCAGATATTTTCTATGGCCACTTATCCTAAGTAAAATGGAAGTGTGGAAGTATTTAAGGGGCAGTCTCATTGTGAGCCCTTGATGATGCAGTTATATAAAATGGTAAAGATTTTGGCATTCTACTATAAGGGCAACTGTGGTTGTTGAACAAAGAAGCCAAACATGTTGCCCCTAAAAGCTAAATAATTTTAAAACACAAATATATATATATATATATATATAGTAGCCCACATCGGAACAAGATGCTCCTCAGCATCTTTAGACAAGCAATATCCTTTATACACACTTATGAAAGGATTCCACACCTATAAAGGAAGAGAAATTTTATTTCTATCCGTTTTTAGTTTTTTATGAATGAATTCATTAATAATACAACATAGCTCGGAGTTCAATAAGTTTTATTGAAAACATAAATTCAGAGAGATTACATTACATTCTAACACAAAGGCATGCTTGAACTTGAATGCATAAAGAGCAATAGATGGACTCTAAAACCATCCAATGCAAATTCACCCCAATTCAACCCCTTTGGACAACAAACCTAGGTTACACACTGCCAATTGAACAATGTAACAAACACATGCAAGAAAGCCTCAGTCTTAAAAACACAATGCCAACAAAATTAAAATTTAAAAAAAAAGATTCTATTTCACTTTCCTAATAAATTTTAGGGAATCCTTAGAAACACACTAAATCTATCCAAATAAAGAAGACCTAGAAGAGAAAATCCAACTAGGTATGTAAAAACTTGACTAAAAGATTAGACAAACCCACAAAGGAATTAACTTTTACATGTAAGTTTCAAACAAAGACAAAGTCAAAAACTTTAATTTGCGTTATTTTTTCTTGTGCATAACCATGAAACAAAAGGGAAAGACTCTATTACCTTCTCCAATCCCGAAATTTATGTCCTAAAACCAACACCCTCTCTAATCCCGAAATCAATATCCTGCTAATCCTGAAAGAAGAAAAAAGAGTGATATGAGAGAGAAGAGTGATGAGAGAGAGAGGATCGATGAGAGAGAGATTACCAGTCTTTTTGGGAGGCTGAGAGGCGTGGGTCTGTATATGGGAGGAGAAAGAGAAACTAATAGTGTTTTGTTTACACAAATAAAAAATAATGAAAAAAAAAAAAAGAAATCAAAAAAATTTAGAACGCACCTGAAATTTGGCACCGCGCAAAAAGAAATTAAAAAAAAATTGAGAGATGCTATATTCACAATATTTTCACAACAAATCAAAAATAAAGTGGTTAGTTATCATTAGTTCAAATTTAAACTTAATACTAAAATTATTTTTTTACCCCAACAATAACAAACAATAATATACTACCACATAAATTTGTTATAAAATATTGTGAAAATATACGCAACAAAACAATGACAACCACACCATTTTTTTTTTTTAGTTTTTAATCTAGAATCAATGAGAACCACACACTTTTGATAGAGATTAGAGATTAGAGAGAATGAAGTAATATAGTAATGGAAAATGGAGAGCAAACTTACGCTGGCATTAGATTTTCTGAAATAGAAGTTGAATCATGCATTTTCGAAGAGTTGTTTTGTAGGCATTCTTGGAGCTAACCAAAATGAAGAAAGAGACGAAAAAGGAAAAAAGTATCAGACTATTAGAAAGACAAGAAGAGAGAAGATAGAAAGCTAAAGAGATCATTTTGAATTGACGGTGAGGATGAAGTTTTGAATGTGAGAATTTTGGGATTTGTTAATTGATAAGACTAGAGAGAACAATTTATATTAAAAAAAACCAAAGAAAAAAAAAACAAAGAGAATAAAAGGCAAGACAAGGGAACACGTGAATGATATAAGTATGAGAAGAGGAGTTGGGCCGAATGAAAAGTGAAACAAGTAAAAGGGCGTCAGAAAAGAATTATGCTAGAAACATCATTTTTGAAACAATTTTATGTTACAATTCGTCACATGTGAATTGTGATTAGTAAATGTATGTCAATGGGTCATGTGAAGACACATCATTACTAATCACAACTTACTATGTAACGAATTGTGACACAAAATTGTGCTAAAAATTGTATCCTTAGCATAATTTGTTAAAAAATTCATTATGTTGTCCAAATTTTCTGAAATTTTTTAAATAATATAAGAAATAGTTTATCATTTTTGTAATAAATTACAAAAAAAATCATCTTTTCTTTAATTAAAATATGTTTTAATCTCTTTATATATTATTATAATTAAAATTGTTAAATGTTGTACGTGTATTTTATTTTATATATATTATAATATAGTATATAATAAAATACAACTGTTTGTTATATACTTTATTATTTACTATTGTAAGGACACAATTTGTAACGACCCATAATAATGTTAGGTTCGCATGTAAAAAGGCTCAAACAATATCATTTATAGAGCGTGGGTTTGAAAGGCTAGGCCTTGGTCACCAGACGGTGATTTGTCGTGGCGTTCATATAGAATCAAATCGTGTTCGCTCGAGGAGTCTTTCTCCTGGAGGCGGGCTGGGAGGCTCTGGTTTTTGGCCATTTTTCCCAGCCTCCTCCTTGGTGCATCAACCTTCACATTATATAGCCCTTCTTGGTTGATCTTAGCCCTCCACTTGTTGATCAGGCAAGTGCCTACTTCAGTACTCGTCCCTTCAGCTGTCCCTCCTTGCTTTTTGTTAGTCGCGATGATCGAAGTCACCCTGTCCACACGTCTTTTCTCATTAACATGGTTAGGACGTTGGCGGGTGCATTTAATGCAGAGGGGACGTATTTACCCTGAACCAGTTTCGCACCGTACCCCCACATGAGTCTCATTCTACTCACATCTCTTTCAGGGGGCTTTTTGGGGGCAGCCCTCAACGAGATGTTGCTCTTCCCTTTGAAGTCTTGGAGTGCCAAGGACAGGGTCATCCTCGGCTGTGTCCTCGGCATTTCGGCCCTTCCCCATTCGTCCTCGGCAAATACCCTCCTCGGCACGGGCCCTGGGCCCTAGTAGATCGTGGGCCAGATCATAAGTTTCCTGGCCCTACAATAGCCCCTCAAAATCCTGCTATTCGGCTCTTCAGACGGATAGGAGGGTTTTGATGATATCAGACATCTGTCAATGCCTGTTAATCCTTATCACTTATCGGTTCCCGAGACTTTCCGTCTGCCCGAGACACGCTCTTGGAGACTTTGGAATGTGAAGCGTGGCCTCATTAAATGTGGGCGGCTCTGTGTTTCCCACGTTCTACGACATGATGAAGATCTAACGGTGGGGATTCCTTGGCCTTTATGGGCGGGAAAATTCGTGCAGTTACCCCCAATAGGAAACCTAAATGTTTTTTGGAACGGATTTGTTTCTTCAGTTTTGCACTTAAGAATTCTAGCGCGTATGCCCTGGGTTTATCTGAACTTTCGTCCAAACTCAAGTCTATCTCCAGCACAAAAAGCCTGTCCGAAGCGTTTTTCCTCTTTTATGTAAGTTCCCTGCCTCCATTAACTCGTGCTTTTTCTTTTCTGGGTTTATTTTTCTTTGGTTCCCATTCTTCTCCCGTTGCTGGTTGAGTTTGTTTAGAAAATCGTAGAGATGGCTAAATTGAGACTGAGGAAATTAGTCGATATTGAAGAGGTGATGAAAAAGTTCATCGCCGATTACAAGATTCCTCCCAACGTAAGTCTGAGGCATTGTAAGATAGGGGAGTGGCACTATAAGAGCGAAACGGGCGAGGTAGTAATTCCCGTCCTCGCCTTCGTAGAGGGGGGTATGAGAATCCCTATGGGGCCGGTAACGAAGGGTAACCTCAGGCACTTCCGATTAGCCCCCACCCAGTGCACCGGCAACATGTTTAGGATTCTGGGTTGTGTGGATGCTTTAAACGAAAAGATGGGGCTAAGACTGACCCACCATGACATGAATTGGTGCTATAATCTCCAAAATTTGAAGGGGAAATCCTACTACATGAAGACGAGAGACGAAAGGGTTCGACTAATTCAATGCCTCCCTGATTCCAACAAGGGATTAAACAAGGATTTCCTTATCGTTTCCGGTGAATGGCATGATGGCATTCCGTGCCCCATAGTAGAAGGAAAACCAGGTGGGGTATAGGGAATGGAAGGGCGCCGACCCTTTGCGCCATTCTAATCTGATGTGGTTCGATAACTAACCATGCATATGTGTTTTTCTTTTGCAGATTCACACGCTTTTCAACGACATTTTCACTTAGTTAACTGGGTGGACTTGGAGACTATTCTACAAGCGGCAGTTTTCGTAAATGATGGAGATGGTCAGGTCCGAGCCGCTCACAAAATATTAGGGTACGCTCCCCTCCAGAAGTCATTTGCCGACCCTAGGCACGTGATCAGCGATAACCGTCCTTGGCTTCCAAAAATTACCGTGATCGAATCAGGATTTTTAATCTCCGAAGGATCATCTATCCCAGAGGGCGTCCCACTGGTGGACCTCTCCTCATCTCATCAAGGAGCAGAGTACGAATGTGAATTAGATCAGTCCGAGGAGGGATTTGGGGTATTTGACCTAGCCGACCAATCCAAGGATCCTTCTGGTGATATAGGTGACCCAGCCTTGTCCGAGGCGGAATTGTCATCGATAGGTACATCTTCCCAAGCCGAGATGGGACTTAAGAGAAAGCCCTCAACCAGCTTATTCGACCTCCTCGAAGGTCAATCGGGGAAGGGTGCGCAGGGAACTCCGCAATCCAATGCTCCGTCACCACCACCTCAGCCCCAGACTATCCAGACTAGGTCATCCTCCACAAAGTCACAGCCACAATCCCCCCGCCCCAAACTTCCTGCTCCTCCCCAACCAGCTCTGCCTCCTCGGCCGGAGAGCACTGATTCAAAGAGAAAGAGGAGTCCCAAAGGCAAGGAAACCATGGATGGGGGAAAATCTCAACCTTCTAAGGAGAGGGAGGAAGCCCCGCGTGCGAAATAATTGAAGATTGGGCACCAAAGTAAGCGTAAGGAGACCGAAGCCCAATCTTCCCAAGGCAAGGGAAAGGGGATCGAGGCCCAATCCTTGCCAAGCGCCTGGCTTCCCGCCCCAATGCTCCACGGGGGGCCACTGGTGGAAATCGCGTCCATAAGGGACCTTGGAGATGGCGAGGGTGGTTATGTGGCAGACGCACTAAGGAGAACCATGCTGCTTCCCACCGACATGGATGGGTTGAAGAAAATGAGGATGCAGGAGGTTTTCCTCAGCATGAAGAGACACTTGGGCATGGTAAGGCTCTTGAACCCTAAAACTTTATTAACTCTTACTCCCGGTCCGTCATTCACGATGTATTTATCTCCCTTGACAGGCTCTCCAGGCCACCTATAGGATGGAGGAGGAAGTGAACAAGCAGAGTAAGGCGGTCGAGAATGAACGCTCCAAGCGCTTAGAGGCCACGTGGACTCTCAAAGCTTCCGAGGACGACCTTGCCAAGGCCAAGGCTGCCTTAACAGAAGCTATCCGAGATAGGGATAGCGCCTCGGCGGGTTTAGCTAGCGCCCAAAAATAGGTCGAGGACCAAACAAAACGTCTGCTAGAAGCCGAGGATTAGTTGCGAATAGCCAAGGAGCAGATCAGTGATTTAAATAAAAGACTGATCTTGGCAGAGAATGACAAAGGTGTGACGGAGTATGCTCGGGACGAAGCCATAAGGGCCAAGCAGGAGGCTGAGTTTGCCAGAAACGAGGCTGAGGCTGCCAAGGAAACAACCGAGGATGAGGGTTACAACCCGGGGGTAGCTGACACCCAAGCCTCCCTCAAAGCCCAAATTCAAGGAGTATGCAGGCTTTACTGCTCCCAGATTTAGGAAGAGGCCTTGAAGTGAGCTGGGGTGGATGCTTCGTCCGATTTATGGAAAGCGGAGAACATATTCTACCCTACAGCCATCCGTGAGGCCACCTCCACCAGCTCCAAGGCTGTGAGCGACCAACATGAGGGAGGGGTCACTCAGTCGGAAACTGTACAGGTCGGCGCCTCTCTTGGTGAGCCGCTTAAAGGGGGAGAGCTTCAGGATGTGATAGAAGCATCTCAGCGTACGGATCCCGAGGTACCCAAAGAGGTTGCTGAGCCTGTGGTCGGCACTGAGATGACTAATGCCGAAGAGCCAGCCATACTTGCCCAGCCCCTACAGGCAATTCCCCTTGCTGTGGTCCCCAAGAGCACCAACACCGATCCTGCTCAGTCTTCCCCATAAGGGACTGTCCTCCAAGGCGTCGACACTGATCCCATTCCGCCTTCCCAAGATGTGGCCGATGCAAAATTAAAGAAGTAGAAACCTCGGCCAGGCTTCGTATTTGTTTTTAGTTTAATGGTTAACTAGTTTTTTTTTTTTTTGTATATTGACAAAACTTTGTAGTCTGTTGGTAATTTGAACCTGTTGACCACATATATTAAATTATTTTCTTCCTTTTTCCTTTTGGTTACTTGTCAGTTGCCCTCGTCGATACTTACTACTGTTTATGATTTCTAAACTAATTATCATAACATGTATACATGGTTGCACATAGGACATGTTTTGGACCCTGTTTCCGAATACTAGCACGCCTGCCCCCATAGGGTATTGAACTCATGTCTGAACCTATTTCAGCGGGTACATAAGCATCAACTTGGTTCTGTCCAAAACTTGATATTTAAGTAGTTGGTTTCCCCATAGACTTGAGTCCGAGGACCATGCAATACCTTGGCTCTGTCCAAAACTCAGTTTTTAAGTAGTTGGTTTCCCCATAGGTTTGAGTCCGAGGACCATGCAATACCTTGGTTCTGTCCAAAACTCAGTTTTTAAGTAGTTGGTTTCCCCATAGGTTTGAGTCCGAGGACCATGCAATACTTTGGTTCTGTCCAAAACTCAGTTTTTAAGTAGTTGGTTTCCCCATAGGATTGAATTCGAGGACCATGCAATACCTTGGTTCTGTCCAAAACTCAGTTTTTAAGTAGTTGGTTTCCCCATAGGATTGAGTCCGAGGACCATGCAATACCTTGGTTTTGTCCAAAACTCAGTTTTTAAGTAGTTGGTTTCTCCATAGGTTTAAGTCCGAGGACCATGCAATACCTTGGTTCTGTCAAAAACTCAGTTTTTAAGTAGTTGGTTTCCCCATAGGTTTGAGTCTGAAGACCATGTAATACCTTGGTTCTGTTCAAAACTTGATTTTTAAGTAATTGGGGGAATTGACCCCTTGGCTATGGCGTGAGACCTTGGTTTAGGGGGATTAGCTCCTCGGCCAAGCCCCTAGAACCATTCATGCTGCTGACGCTACGAAGCGCAGCCCCTAGTGAAGAAACATAGCCCCTAGTGGAACTTTACGCTAGAACACTACATTCGGCTGTTGGAAATGATGTGAGGGACTGTCTCAACCCACTACCTGTGCCAAGACACAAGCTTTTCCCACAGACGGCGCAAATTGTAAGGACACAATTTGTAACGACCCATAATAATGTTGGGTTCGCACGTAAAAAAGCCCAAACAATATCATTTATAGAGCGTGGGTTTGAAAGGCTAGGCCTTGGTCACCAGACGGTGGTTTGTCGTGTCGTTCATATAGAATCAAATCATGTTCACTCGAGGAGTTTTTCTCCTAGAGGCGGGCTGGGAGGCTCTGATTTTTGGCCATTTTTCCCAGCCTCCTCCTTGGTGCATCAACCTTCACATTATATAGCCCTTCTTGGTTAATCTTAGCCCTTCACTTATTAATCAGGTAGGTGCCTACTTCAGTACCCGTCCCATCAGCTGTCCCTCCTTACTTTTTGTTAGTCGCGATGATCGAAGTCACCCTGTCCAGTCGTCTTTTCTCATTAACATGGTTAGGACGTTGGTGGGTGCATTTAATGCGGAGGGGACGTATTTACCCTGAACCAGTTTCGCACCGTACCCCCACGTGAGTCCCATTCTACTCGCATCTCCTTCAGGGGGCTTTTTGGGGGCAACCCTCAACGAGATGTCGCTCTTCCCTTTGAAGTCTTGGAGTGCCGAGGACAGGGTCATCCTCGACTGTGTCCTCGGCATTTCGGCCCTTCTCCATTCGTCCTCGGCAAATACCCTCCTCGGCACGGGCCTTAAGCCCTGGTAGATCGTGGGTCGGATCATAAGTTCCGTGGCCCCACAACTATATTGTACAACTATTTGTTAAAAGTCACCTAAATTAAGCTTTTTTTTCTTTTTCTTTTTCTTTTTCCTTTTTGTGATAATTATGATTAGAAAAAAAAAAAAAAGAAGCAATTTTAGCTAATTAAGTGAATAAACTTAAAAGCTAAAAAGTTACTTAATTTTTATATAACATTAATTAATTCATTATATATATATATATATATATAATAGATTTTTTATTTTTATGATTACAATTAAACATATGTGATTGTCCCTTCCAAGAAAAAATAAATAAATTTAAATAAAAAGTGTCACTAAATGTTATATTTTAAGCCACAAAAACTTGAATTTAAACAATTGATTGATGACATGACTATTAATCTTTGATCACCTTGAAATTTTGTAATCATGAAAAATATATGAAGATAATGTAATCTAAATGTAGATTTGTCAAAATTCACATTGAATTAAGAAATATAAGGTTGGGTTCAAGTAACAACTGATATAACTCAAAAAAATGTTACACCACCTAATAACTTATTATTGAATTCATATTTTTGAAATCCAACCGTTGGATTATATGTTCTATATGTTCTTAACATGCATGCCAATTTTCATGACAATCGGATGTAATTTACCACTTGATCTATAAACTCTTCTTCTATGCATTATTTTAAACTACAAAAACTTGAATTTCAACAATTGAATGATGACATGGCTATTAATTTTTTATCACCTTGAAATTTTGTAATCATGAAAAATATATGAATATAATGTAATCTAACAGTAGATTTGTCAAAATTCACATTGAATTAAGAAATATAAGGTTGGGTTCAAGTAACAACTGATATAACTCAAAAAAATGTTACACCACCTAATAACTTATTATTGAATTCATATTTTTGAAATCCAACCGTTGGATTATATGTTCTATATGTTCTTAACATGCATGCCAATTTTCATGACAATCGGATGTAATTTACCACTTGATCTATAAACTCTTCTTCTATGCATTATTTTAAACTACAAAAACTTGAATTTCAACAATTGAATGATGACATGGCTATTAATTTTTTATCACCTTGAAATTTTGTAATCATGAAAAATATATGAATATAATGTAATCTAACAGTAGATTTGTCAAAATTCACATTGAATTAAGAAATATAAGGTTGGGTTCAAGTAACAACTGATATAACTCAAAAAAATGTTACACCACCTAATAACTTATTATTGAATTCATATTTTTGAAATCCAACCGTTGGATGACATGTTCTATATGGTCTTAAAATGCATACCAATTTCCATGTCAATCGAATGTAATTTACCATTTGATCTTTAAACTCGTCTTTTATGCGTTATTTTAAATTACCAAAACTTGAATTTAGACAATTGATA
This sequence comes from Quercus lobata, assembly GCF_001633185.2. Lineage (NCBI taxonomy): Eukaryota > Viridiplantae > Streptophyta > Magnoliopsida > Fagales > Fagaceae > Quercus > Quercus lobata. Next base: position 48,107,666 of record NC_044904.1, read on the forward strand.
GATGACATGTCTATTAATCTTTGATCACCTTGAAATTTTGTAAGCATGAAAAATCTATGAAGATAATGTAATCTAACGGTAGATTTGTCAAAATTCACATTGAATTGAAAAATATAGGGCTGGGTTCAAGTTACACATGATGTAACTCTAAAAAATGTTACATCACTCAATAACTTATTATTGAATTCATATTTTTAAAATTCAACTGTTGGATTACATGTTCTATATGTTCTTAATATTCATGCCAATTTTCATGACAATCGGATGTAATTTACCATTTGATCTATAAACTCTTCTTCTATGCATTATTTTAAATTATAAAAACTTGAATTTAAACAATTGATTGATGACATGACTATTAATTTTTGATCACCTTGAAATTTTGTAATCATGAAAAATATATGAAGATAATGTAATCTAACGGTAGATTTGTCAAAATTCACATTGAATTGAAAAATATAGGGCCGGGTTCAAGTTACACCTTATATAACTCTAAAAAATGTTACATCACCAAATAACTTATTATTGAATTCATATTTTGAAAATTCAACTGTTGGATTACATGTTCTATATGTTCTCAACATGCATGCCAATTTTCATGACAATCGGATGTAATTTACCATTTGATCTATAAACTCATCTTCTATGCATTATTTTAAACTATAAAAACTTGAATTTAAACAATTGATTGATAACATGGCTATTAATTTTTTATTACCTTGAAATTTTGTAAGCATGAAAAATATATGAAGATAATGTAATCTAACGGTATATTTGTCAAAATTCATATTAAATTGAGAAATATAGGGTTAGGTTCAAGTTACATTTGATGTAACTCTAAAAAATGTTACACCACCCAATAACTTATTATTGAATTCATATTTTGAAAATCCAACTGTTGGATTACATGTTCTATATATTTTTAATATGCATGCCAATTTTTATGACAATCAGATATAATTTACCATTTGACCTATAAACTCATCTTCTATGCATTATTTTAAACTACAAAAATTTGAATTTAAACAATTGATTGATAACATGGTTATAAATCTTTGATCACCTTGAAATTTTGTAATCATGAAAAATATATGAAGATAATATAATCTAACGGTAGATTTGTTAAAATTCACATTGAATTAATAAATATAGGGTTGGGTTCAAGTTACACTTGATATAACTCAAAAAAATGTTACACCACCTAATAACTTATTATTGAATTCATATTTTTAAAATCCAACCGTTGGATTACATGTTCTATATGGTCTTAAAATGCATGCTAATTTTCATGTCAATCGGATGCAATTTACCATTTGATCTTTAAACTCGTTTTTTATACGTTATTTTGAACTACCAAAACTTGAATTTAGACAATTGATTGATGACATGATTATTAATCTTTGATCACCTTGAAATTTGTAAGCATGAAAAATCTATGAAGATAATGTAATCTAACGGTAAATTTGTCAAAATTCACATTGAATTGAAAAATATAGGGCTGGGTTCAAGTTACACTTGATGTAACTCTAAAAAATGTTACACCACCCAATAACTTATTATTGAATTCATATTTTTAAAATTCAACCGTTGGATTAAATTTTCTATATGTTCTTAACATTCATGCCAATTTTCATGACAATCGGATATAATTTACCATTTGATCTATAAACTTATCTTCTATGCATTATTTTAAACTATAAAAACTTGAATTTAAACAATTGGTTGATGACATGGCTATTAATCTTTGATCACCTTGAAATTTTTTAATCATGAAAAATATATGAAGATAATGTAATCTAACGATAGATTTGTCAAAATTCACTTTGAATTGAGAAATCTAGGGCTGGGTTCAAGTTACATCTGATGTACCTCTAAAAAATGTTATATCACCCATTAACTTATTATTGAATTCATATTTTGAAAATTCAACCGTTGGATTACATGTTATATATGTTCTCAACATGCATGCCAATTTTCATGACAATCAGATGTAATTTACCATTTGATCTATAAACTCATATTCTATGCATTATTTTAAACTACAAAAACTTGAATTTAAACAATTGATTGATAACATGGTTATTAATCTTTGATCATCTTGAAATTTTGTAAGCATGAAAAATCTATGAAGATAATGTAATCTAACGGTAGATTTGTCAAAATTCACATTGAATTGAAAAATATAGGGCTGGGTTCAAGTTACACCTGATGTAACGATAAAAAATATTACACCACCCAATAACTTATTATTGAATTCATATTTTTAAAATTCAACCGTTGGATTACATGTTCTATATGGTCTTAAAATGCATGCCAATTTTCATGTCAATCGGATGTAATTTATCATTTGATCTCTAAACTCGTCTTTTATGCGTTATTTTAAATTATCAAAACTTGAATTTAGACAATTGATTGATGACATGGCTATTAATATTTGATTACCTTGAAATTTTGTAAGTATAAAAAATATATGAAGATAATGTAATCTAACGGTAGATTTGTCAAAATTCACATTGAATTGAGAAATATAGGGCTGGATTCAAGTTACATCTGATGTAACTCTAAAAAATGTTACACCACCCAATAACTTATTATTGAATTCATATTTTGAAAATCCAACTGTTGGATTACATGTTCTATATGTTTTTAATATGCATGCCAATTTTCATGACAATCGGATGTAATTTATCATTTGATTTATAAACTCACCTTCTATGCATTATTTTAAACTACAAAAACTTGAATTTAAACAATTAATTGATAACATGGTTATTAATCTTTGATCACCTTAAAATTTTTTAATCATGAAAAATATATGAAGATAATGTAATCTAACGGTAGATTTGTCAAAATTCACTTTGAATTAATAAATGTAGGGTTGGGTTCAAGTTACACCTGATATAATTTTAAAAACTGTTACACCACCCAATAGCTTATTATTGAATTCATACTTTTAAAATCCAACCGTTAGATTACATTTCCTATATGTTCTTAATATGCATGCCAATTTTCATATCAATCGGATGTAATTTACCATTTGATCTTTAAGCTCATCTTTTATGCGTTATTTTAAACTACTAAAACATGAATTTAAACAATTGATCGATGACATGCCTATTAATCTTCGATCACCTTAAAATTTTGTAATCATGAAAAAAATATGAAGAAAATGTAATCTAACAGTAGATTTGTTAAAATTCACATTGAATTAATAAATATTGGGTTGGGTTCAAGTTACACCTGATATAACTTAAAAAAATGTTACACCACCCAATAGCTTATTATTGAATTCATATATTTTTTTTTTTTGAGGAATTGAATTCATATTTTTAAAATCTAACCGTTGGATTACATTTTCTATATGGTCTTAACATGCATGCCAATTTTTATGCCAATCGGATGTAATTTACTATTTGATCTTTAAATTCATCTTTTATGCGTTATTTTAAACTACTAAAATTTGGATTTAAACAATTAATTGATGACATAACTATTAATCTTTGGTCACCTTAAAATTTTGTAATCATTAAAAATATATGAAGATAATGTAATCTAACGGTAGATTTGTCAAAATTCACATTGAATTAATAAATATAGGGTTGGGTTCAAGTTACACCTTATGTAACTAAAAAAAATGTTATATCGCCCAATAACTTATTATTGAATTCATATTTTTTAAATCCAACCATTGAATTACATGTTCTGTATATTCTTAACATGCATGCTAATTTTCATGCCAATCGGATATAATTTACTATTTGATCTTTAAACTCATATTTTATGCGTTATTTTTAATTACTAAAACTTGAATTTAAACAATTGATTGAACACATGCCTATTAATCTTTGATTACCTTGAAATTTTGTAAGCATGAAAAATATATGAAGATAATGTAATCTAACGGTAGATTTGTAAAAATTCACATTGAATTGAAAAATATAAGGTTGAGTTCAAGTTACACCCAATTACCCAATAATGAAAATTACTAAATTGCCCCTAAAACTTGTAAATAACCAAAATTCTCCTAAAATCCTCTAAAATTGCTGAAATGCACCCTAAACCTAAAAAATGACTGAAATATCTCTAAATTCATAAAATTACCAAAATACCCCTAAAACTTAAAACATTACCAAAATATCCCCGGAAACTTAAAAAAATACCAAAATACCCCCTAAACCTAAAAAATAACCAAAATACCCCCGAAACCTTTAAAATGACCAAAATACCGCTTGAAACTTAAAAATGAAAAAAATATGTCCTAAACCTAAGAAATGACCAAAATACTTTCCAAACCTAAAAATTACCAAAATACCTATGAAACCTAAAAATGACCAAAATACTCTCGAAATATGAATATTTCCAAAATACCCCTCTAGACCTAAAAAATAACCGAAAATACCCTCGAAACCTTAAGAAAATGACCATAATACCCTTGAAACTTATAAAATAACCCCTAAACCTAAAAAATGACCAAAATAGCCCAAAATTATAAAAATGAGTATTTTGGTCATTTTTAGGTTTGAGGGTATTTCGATCATCTTTTAGGTTTAAGGCGTATTTTTATCATCATATAGGTTTTAGGGCCATTTTGTCATTTTATAGGTTTTAGGGGTATTTTAGTCATTTTTTAGATTTTGGGGGGTATTTTGGTTTTTTTTTAGGATTAGGGGTATTTTGGTAATTTTCAAGCATCAAGGCTATTTCGGTCAGTTTTTAGGTTTTAGAGGTATTTCGGTTATTTTTTAGGTTTAGGGGTTATTTTGGTTTTTTTTTTTTTTTTTTTTTTTTTTGTTTCGGGGGTATTTTGGCCAAATTTAGGTTTCGAGGGTATTTTGGTCATTTTTTAGGTCTCGTGTGTACTTTGGTCATTTTTTAGGATTTGGGGGTTTTGGTCATTTATTAGGTTTAGGGGATATTTTGGTAATTTTTAGTGGTTTTTGGCATATTTGGTGATTTTTGGGGTATTTTGGTCATTTTTGAGGTTATTTCATAGGTATTTTGCTCATTTTATAGATTTTGGAATATTTTGGTCATTTTAGTGGTTTTTTAGCATAATTGGTGATTTTAGAGATTGTAGGAGTATTTTGGTCATTTTAAAGGTTTCATGGGTATTTTGCTTATTTTAGAGATTCTGAGGATATATTGGTCATTTTAGTGGTTTTTGAGCATATTTTGTGATTTTATAAAAATCGGCTTTGGGTAGGGTATGGATATCTATGGATAAACAGACCTGGTAACAATTGGGTATGGATACTAATTAGGTAAGGTAATCGGATATTCATGGATAAATTAATTGGGTCGGGTATCTATGGGTATACCCTGCCCATGGTCATCCTTAATTATTTGTAAACAATAGGTGACAAACACTTATTTTGTCACCAAAAACACCTCCATCTTGATATTGGGTGATAAATTTGGAATTTCATCACCTCCGATTAGTCTTTGGTTAAACAATAGGTGACAAAAATTTATTTCGTCACCAAAAACACCTACATCCTAATATTGGGTGACGAATTTAGAATTTCGTCACCTCTGGTAAGTCTTTGGTGACGCAAATATTTCGTCACCCTAGGTTTGCCTTTTTTTCATGACCTATAGTGACGAAATAAATATCTCATCACCAATTTGTATATCTTTGATGACGAAATATTGATTTCGTCACCAATTGGTACGTCTTTGATGATGAAATATTGATTTCGTCACCAATTGGTACATCTTTGGTGACGAAATATTGATTTCGTCACCAATTTTAAAATTTTAATAATATTTGGTGACGAATTCTTCTTTTCCTCACTAAATGTTATCATTTGGTGACGAAATTGTTTATCCTCACTAGATTTCGTCACTATAGCCCACTTTTATTGTAAGATGAATAGATGATAAACCTATATCACAAATTACAGAAAAAGAAGGATGAAAAAGCAAGAAAATTTACCTAATATGAGACTAGGAAGCCGAGATTGAAAGAATGAGAAGACCCATGGTGGAAAGAAAGTGAAGCGGTGGAGTCAAGTGTGGTGTGAGGCGGCAACAGTGTCAGGTGCGGTGTGAGGTGGCCACGGCAGTAACCAGCAAGGTTTGGTGTTTGGTTCATTGGAGACTTGGAGTGAAGTGTTTCAAAATAAAAGAGAGAATTTGAATCAGCCCTTGAGACTAGAGAACAGAGAGAAGAATCAAACTTCTAAGATTGATTTAAAAGAGAGAAAGAGATGAGGGTTGAGGGCCTTGAGGCTGAGGGAGGGTAATCGGCTAAGTGGAGTAGGGAGTAAGGATTTATCATGACCATGGCTTGGGGAAGTGGAAAACTGAGTATGATTTGAGGGTTAGCTGTTCTGAATCTTCAGAGAGAGATTTTGTTGATTTTCTTTCATTTTCTTTTGTGTGTAACTGTGTAGGAACAATTTTGTTGATTTTCTACGGTTTGATCCACCAGACAGAAGGATCAAGACCGTTAATCACACTTAAATCGCACGGCCATGGTTCATCCTACCAGTGTAACTGTGCAGATATAGTGCTTTACTGGCTTTAGTCCAATCACTCTTAGGCTTTGTGTGTAAAAGTCTTAGCAACTAGTGCTTTTGATTTGCGACCTTGCGTATAAAACCAAAAAAACTCAGTGCTTTAAGCCTTTAAGTCCAATCAATCTTCTCCCTTCAGTCTTCACAGTTCACGGGTTCCTGAGTCTTCTCCTTGAATTGCCTTCTTTTTTTCTTTTTCTTTTTTTAATTTGAAAATATTGGTCAGGTCGAGTAATATGGGTTTTTATTCCTTAACCCGCTACCCAACTTGCATCATCGGGTTTTCTTTCATTATCATTTCTCTTTTCTTTTTGAAGTAGCCCTCTAGCTAGAATATATTGTGGCCTTCCTCTCAAATCTCATGAATCTCTCATCATTTTGGGCCTTAGCAAACAACAAATAGGCCCAATATTAGCGAGTTTCATATTAACTTTACAGGATGTTGAATGCTATGTCCATAGCATATTTGTTACCTTAGGCCAAAAGTTCTCCTTTTCAAGAGGCCTTTTGATTTGGGCTTTATGATAACAACTAGACTATGGTCCTATAATACCTTTGAACTTTGGGATAAGCTTCCTATATGTGAGAACTTCTTTTCTTTTCTTCCCAATGTCTTAGGGCATGCCATAACTTTTTGGCTATCCTTTCAAATTTTTACATCTTTTATTTGTCCTTTAGAATTAGATAAACACAAGATATATGGTTAAACAAACAAGAGACATAAAGGTAACCTCTTTTGATAGGATCTTGGATCATTCTAAGTGTGGGTAAGCTCCTTAAATCTAAAGAGATAGATCAATAGGTTACTCACAACTAGGTGAGCCATAATTCCAACCTTGGGCCTAAATAGACCATAATGGATTGGTGACAAACCGTTAATGTACTCAAAGCCCATTATAGATGATAGTGCAGATTGTGAGTTGGCAGGATGAACTTCAGAAGATTTTGGCTTGAATGGAGCCTTCACCTTCCCACTCGTCATTAACCATGCAAAGGGACAAAAGAACCAAGTGAAATGTGTGCAAACAATTATTGAACAAGCTTTTATTAGGATTAAGAAATAGAACACATTAGAATCAAACTCTCTTTCCCCAACATAATGGCCATTGTGAACGTAAGTACTCGTGATGTGTGAGGGGTACAACTTGGCCTAGGGTGAACCATGGCAAAGAAAAAATGGAGTCCTCACCTAGATTAGGTCTAAGAATCATATATTAACGCCCTCCGTGGAAGGACTAATCTACTACCAAAGCATGTGTCCGGAGCATGGTTTTGAAATTCGAACCGGACCGTATGGTCGAACCAGATTAACCGAAACTGATCATCAATCCGGTTTTTTAAACTAACAAAATCGAAAATTCAAAATTTGCAACCAACCGCTTGAACCGAGGTCAGACCACACAATTTACAAAACCAGACACAGTTTTACCGGTTGGATAACAGCTTTTTTTTTAAAAAAAATCCTGAAAATAGGCGATGGTGGTCCATCTGTTGTCACCATCGGAAGCCCAGGCTTGATATCTCGTTCTGCCAAAAGCTCCACCATCATTAGATCTTGTTCTACCATCTCTGGATCTTACTGTTGAGTGTTTGGTGATTTGGTCGGAGGGAGGATGGATTTGTTCTGGTGAAGATAGATTAGAGGAATAGAGAATGAGATAGGGAGAGCGAGAGAAGAAAAGAAAGAAGATGAAGACACTTAAGAGAGGGAGGTGGGATCTGACGCTTTATAGATATTTTTTTCCTTGTTTTTATAACCGTTTGAAACTCTAGGTAAGTAGGTTCGAATTACAACTTTTACAAGTCCAGGGTCTAGAGGTATAGTGGGGTGACATGACATGTGAGACAGTTGCTTGGCAAAGTGTAGTTTTTTTAATTAAATAAGATGATACGTGTGGAGTGTGGCTATAGATATTTTTTTCCTTGTCTTTATTACCGTTTGAAATTCTAGGTAAGTAGGTTCAAATTACAACTTTTACAAGTCCAGGGTCTGGAGGTATGGTATTTTGTATTTAAAATAATTATTTAAGATGAGACAAGACATTTGTGGTTGTAGTTTTTTTAATTTCGTTTGAAAGTTTAAATAGGATATAGTAATCCAAACATTTGAAGTTACTTTTTGAATTATATTGGTATATTGAAAAATTGTTTTGTGGTACAAATTTGGTAAAGTATTTGAAATAGAAGAATATTTAATTATCTTTGTCTAAATTTGTAAAATAATATCACCTTATCTTTAATTAAGATATACTTGAACCTCTTTAAATATTATTTTTGACAAGATTGTTAATTTTTATATATTTTTTAATATTAATTAATTATTAAATTAATTATGATGTCATCATGGATTGACATCGGTTCGACCTCAAAAATCTTGAACATCTCCCTTTTACGGTTCAATGAATGGTCAAGATCTGAAAACCATGGTCCAGAGTTTAAGTATGGGGATGAGAAAGTGTTAGACACCTAACCCTACTTGACTCGTGGGTTGACTTCTACTTATTGTATTCCACATCTTAATCTCATTAAAGGCAAATTCAATATTGTTATTCTAACTCACACATGCCCTAGCATGCATCCAAACATACAAACACGGCATACTCGTCCCAAGACCTAGCATTTATCTATCATGACATCATGTCATATATTTCCAATGGTAGAAACATCACATGGCAAGATCAAACAAACATGTCAAAGGTATCTAAACATCAAGGAAAAGATAAACATGCAAGCATATTCATGTTCATCAACCAAAACAAGATCATATTCAAGTTAATGCATGTTCATGTGAATGTATTACTTACCTTATTTACCTCACTACACCACAACACTTATGTATTAATGCACGTTCATATTCATATGCATGCTCATAGCAGACAAACAAATCAAATCTCTAAATGGCATAAAGGAGATGAAACAAGAAAAACAGAGAAGCGGAGGCTTATAGATGTGAAAAACAACTCAGATAAAGGCATATTGCATAAATAAAACAAGGAAACAGAAGCAAAAAATGCTCAGATTAGGGTTTCTGGGTATGAGTATGCGTGCACATACATAGGGCCTATGTGAACAACCCAATTGTATGCTTACGCATACTTTGAGTATGCGTACGCATGCAGTAAGCATGCACACACATATATGCCTTAAACCCTAACCCAGAAAACAGAAACACTAAATAAGTAGAAGCTAAAATCTAACAACCTAACATGCTTAATACAGAAAAGCGAGATAAACCTAAACTAAACAGGCATGTCAAAGCACATATAAAGCAAACAAAACATATAAAACAAGAATTAAAACAAGAGGAAAACAAAGACAAAGCTTCGAACCCTTACCTCCAAACAAAGGCTCCTTAGCTTGATTTTGATTGTTCCCCTCAGTCAATCTAGTCATAACCAAACCAAAATCAGTTAGTAAACCTTTGAAACAAGAAAAATGTCTCAATCAGAAAAATATTGACTTGAGAGTATTTTATGAAAAACTCCATCTTTTATTCCCTATTTTCTAGTGAACCTTGTGTGTTTTTTTCCAAAATACGTCTTCCTTTGAAAATCTGCCATTTCATGCTTTATATAGTCGAAAATAGAGGTTTGGGACGACTTTCAGACGATGTGGGATTCGTTCCAAACCTTTCTTTTCTGGTATTTGGAACCCTAACATACGCACGCATGCCCGTGTACACATACGCATACATGAAGCATGTGCATGCAGAGCTTGAGCATGTGTGCGCATATGCATGTATACGTACGCATACCTTAGGATTTTCGTGGTTTTTATTTTCCAAAAAAAGTTTATTTAGTCCAAAAAAGAGTTATATTTTTCCAAAACACTTCCTCAAGTCAATTTCTATTCGATTGGGTCCTAAACCAACCTTGGGCTTTAGAATTCCAACATTATTGGGGAACGGGGGCTCGAGTCGTAAGGAGTACAAAATGTAGTGTCTACAAGACAAGAACAAGTTCAACTGTAGGGACATGTTCAACTACAAGAACAGGGTCAACCATGGGAATGGATTGTGGTGAAACATGTGGATAATGAAAAGGAAGTGAAGAATCAGGAGGTGATGCCACAAGTGGAAAAAGATAAGATAAAGAGATATTAGAACAAGGAGAAGAAGAGTAGGTAGAAAAAATGAAGGGAAAAATAGTTTCATGAAAACTCACAATCCTTGAAACAAAAATTCTCTTGGAAACCAGATTAAGAAGTTTATAACCCTTAGCTCGAAAAGGATATCCAAGGAAAACACAAGGGATAACCCTAGGGTGAAATTTAGACCTACTATGGACTAAAGTGAAACCAAAACAAAGACAAACAAAAACCCTTAAATGATCATAAGATGGAGGTTTACCATATAATTTCCCAAAAGGAGATTTGTGTTGTAAAATAGGGGAAGGTAATCAATTGATGATATGTATTGCAGTAAGAACACAATCACCCCATAGATAAAGAGGTACATTAGACTGAAATTTAAGTGCTCTAGCCATGCTCAAAATATGTTGATGTTTCCTCTCCATAATTGAATTTTGTTGTGGAGTGGCAACACATGAATGCTGATGGATAATACCATTAGCAGTAAAAAAAATCTGTTAAGAAAAATTCTGGAGCATTGTCAATTCTAAAGACCTTGATCTTGGTGTGAAACTGAATACATATCATATTATAAAAGGACATTAGAAAAGTCTAGTCTCGGATATAGATTTCATGAGATAGACCTATGTTGATTTAGTGGCATCATCCACAATGGTAAAAAATACTTAAATCCTTCTTGAGTAGGTTTAGCAAAGGGACCCCAAACATCACAATTTATAATATCAAAAGCATGATCAGATTAGTGATTAAAGGAAGGAAAAGGAAGCTTTTTCTACTTAGCAATAGGACAAAGAATACAATCTTTATTACTATGAAATTGGATTACATCTGGAAGAGCATTGTGCAAAGCATTGAGCTTATTATCGGATGCATGCCCAAGTCTAAGATGCCAAAGATATGGCTTAGAAAGAATAGGAATGTTGGAAACAGAATGAATAAAAGAACTAAAAACTGACTGCAGAATTGAAGAAGCTACTGAAATGGTTTTGCAATCTGCTGAACCTTGCAGCAAATAAATATTGTTGTACAATTTACCCACTCCAATCATGTTCCTGTAGACACTCCATTTTACAACTTGCATTTAACCAACCGGTAGATCTTCAAATTTGTGATACAAAACAAATCTTGATGTTCTAACGATCATAATGGTATGTTATGGGTTTTGATCAGACCACCTGATCAAAAGTTATCATACAAACAACTTTCAATGATCATGGCTCGCCTATACGATGGGTCTGATCACATCCTATTCTAAACACTTAATTTTGATTGGTTCTCACAAGAATTAATTTGAAATTAATTAAGTGTGATTTTTGATTGGATTTCATTTTTTTTAAAGAAATAATAAAAAATGTTTTTCTTTATGGCATCTTATCTGCTATTTAAAAAAAAAAAAAAAATTTGGAGATATGATCCATGAAAAATTCAAAAAAAAAAGAAAAAGAAAAAAAAGAAAAATGCTCAAAAAACGTCATTATCTTCAGCAGCTACTTGAATCGCATTTTTGGTCAGAAAAACGTTGAAATTTGGATTTCTCTATTTCTATAAAAGTTGTATAGAATTAAATTTCCTTTCAAAAAACATCAATCCCAAATCAATTGGAATTTTGAGCAGCAAGTTATGGCCAAAAAACGAAACAGGTGCAGAAGATAACACAAATTCAGCATTATCTTCAATTTTCTCTCAAAATTTCAAATGAGTTCAACATCAAATCTGGTCAAGCCTATCTAATAGACTTATCCTTTCCCTTTGCTTTAGAAGAAAGATTTTTGAAAAATAAATTGGGTAAAGAAACAGATACAACCTATGAAAAAATTCAAAAATGCTCAAAAGACGTTACTATTTTCAGCAGCAATTTGAAGCACATTTTTGGCATGGATAACGTTGAAATTTGGCTTTCTCTATTTCTGAAAAAGTTGTAGATAATTGAATTTCCTTTCAAAAAAAACCCATCTTGAATCAATTGGAATTTTGAGCGGAAAATTAGAACCAAAATACGAAGCAGGTGCAGCATCATTTCAAAATTTGAATGAGGATCAACACCAAATCCGTCCCAGCTCATTTAAACAGGTTATCTCCTCCCTTAGCTTCAGAAGAAAGCTAATAACTTAGCTTTAAAGCTAAGCCATCCCTTCCCCTATAAGTAGAGAAGACCTCTTCCATTCTCTGGACCCCAAATTCCCTCTAAAGAGCTAGTGAGAAAGCAGAAAAGAAAAGCTATTGAGCAACCATTGTTCTTACTTTGGTTGTAGTTTAGTACTTCCTTGCTTTCTCCCTAGCCCTTTAAGTGATCACTTCCCCCTTTTAATTTATGCTGGTAAGTAGTTAATTGTGTTTTTTAATTCTTTATACATGCTAGAATAAATGCTTACAAATCATTATTCACTTCTTTTATGCTATGCTTGGATGAATATGCCTATATGTATTATTGATTTTCTCTTACATGCTTAGATGAACATTTCTAGGTGATACACAATTTTCTCTTGAATGCTTAGATGAACACTTCTAGGCTAATACACAATTTTCTTTTGAATGCTTAGATAAGCACTTCTAGGCTAAAACACAGCTTTCTCTTTAATACTTAGATGAACATGTCTAGGTAGTTGTTTTACTTTTTTAAATGCTTGAACAAACATGTCAAAGTATTTTGATTTTGTCTAGATAAACATGTCTAGGGTTTTTCCTTTACTTCTCTTCATAATTGCTTGGATGATCAAATATGCTTAAAGGTTTTATTTTTATTTGCTTCTCTTTGCAATTATGTTGATGACAAATAACATGACAACTTTGTTTTTCCCTCACATGCTTAGATGAACATGTCTAGGCTAGGAATTCTTTATTTATATTGATCTCTTGGATGAACATGCCACTACCTTCATTTTTTGTTATCTAACGAGTTTTATTTTATTTTTTTTAATTTTATTCTCTTTATGTCAAATTCCCCTAACATATATTTATTTACACTTCCTGCAAATCACATGTTTATATGACATATTCTTTGTATTTGTTTGACATAACATGACATTGGCCACCTTAACCTAGGAGACTGGTTTTACCGGGCGAGATGGGTGCTTAATCCCTTCCCATCTCGTAAATTAGCCTCCGAACCAAGATCAAGGGTTCTAGACAATGCTCTTGTATATACAATTTTACCTTTTTTAGAATGTAACTAGGAAATAAAGCAATGTAATTTACTTTTCTTAGATTGTACCTAGAACAAAAAACATTGTAAATTTTTGTTACAAAATTTGATGTAAATTGTCATATACATTAATACAACAGAAGTATTTCTCGTTAAAGGTTTTCTTGTTTTTCCTTTTAAATTAAATAAGTGACGACTCCATGTAAAACCCTTGATCTAGGGGGTAGTACATTTTTACAGTTCCAACATGTAAGGTTTGGTATGAAACAAAATTTGAAAAGAAAAACAAGGCAACATGATAGGGATTTGGTCAATTTACTAACAGATATCAAGTTAAATGAGAAAGAAGGAACACATAGGACATTCTCAAGGACTAAAGTTGATGTCACTTGAATTGTTCCTATATGTGTGACAATAACTCTTTCACCATTAGTAAACTAGACAAAGGTAGATATAAAACTCATGATTTTGGTAAACAAGGTGATGGAGTGAATGATATGGTCTATGGCCCCAGTGTTAAGAACCCAAGTTTCACTATCAAAGGCAGTCTTATTTGCAGGATTAACAGCAAATACAGAATGTTGCATACTCAAACACATGGAATCTTGAAAAAGATCGCAAGAAATACCTGAGAGAGCATTGGAATTGATGGCAGAATTAGTTGAATGCATACTATCATTAGAACCAAATGAAAAGACATGAGAATTTAGCATGGATATTAATTGTTGACACTGCTCAAAAGCAAAAGGAAAAGAGTTGTTGTTTTGTTGTGCAATTTTCAAACTAACATTGATCACCTTCAACACTAACTTGATTAGCCATTGTAGGTCTTCCTTTTTGCTTGTAACCAAGAGAATAATCAACTAGCTTATAGCATTTCTCCATAATATGGCCAAGTTTGCCACAGTGGCTGCACATAGGCCTTCCTTTCCTAGTGTTTCCATTATAATTCTTGCCATTATTACTCGAAAAACCAAAACTTTGATTAAATCCTTAATTCTTGACAGCAAGGGCAATAGATTCAATTGAAGGGCTTACATTGAATCCTAAAGATCTCTGTCTTTCTTCTTGAATCACCAGTGAAAAAGCCTTATCTATCGAAGGAATAGGCTCCATCATAAGGATTTGAGTTCTGACTTACGAATAGGAATCATTCAATCCATTAAGAAACAGTATGATTGAATCCTGATGCTGAAAATTGCTGATCTTGTCATTCACACCACAAGTGCATTCACCACATGAACAACATGGTAAAGGCCTAAAATTCAGCAATTGATCCCATAAGGTTTGAAGACTTGTGAAAAATTTCTTCACTGTTGTATCTCCTTGCATCACAGTGGAAATTTGCATTTGAAGCTATGAAATTCTCGGTCCATTGGCCTGAGAAAAGAGATTCTTGAAAGCATTCCAGACCTCAAATGGTGTGTCTTTGTAGATAACACTAGCTATGATGTAAGGTGAAACTGAATTCAAGATCCAAGAGGAAATCATGGAATTACACTTCGACTAAGCTTGCTTCTGGAGTGGAGTGACTGCTATTGAAGCGTTAATGCTTCCAATGACAAATTCTAGCTTGCTTTTAGCATCTAAGGCTATTTTCATGGCTCTAGTCCAAGTAGAGTAATTGTCTTCAGTTAAAAGCTGAGAGACCAGAATTCCACTGGTGTTTCACTGTGAAGTAGAAAAAATGGACTTTGAGGATCCTCTATTGGTGAAAGTGCACGCTGAGAAGAAGAAAAAGAACTTGGATTGGAATTGGACGCCATTGAAAGGTCGGACTTTGATACCATGTAAGAAATACAACTAGAGAAGAATGAAGCTTGAGAGCTAGAGAGAGTTTTGAGAAATTTCTCTATATTGTATTGAATGAATAAATATGTACAAGAACTGAGATATATATCAATATCACAAAGGAAACTAACTACTTAAACTATCAGCAAGGTTAGTTACAGCACGTGTGATAGTCATGTGTGTGCTTTACATGAGTTAATAAATAAACTATCTAAACTACTTGCAGTATAGCCAACAACTAGTTAGGCTTTGTTGTTTCACACACTCTGCTTGTCATTTAGCTTGCTATTTATGTACTTCTTTCTTTTTCTTCATTTTCTGATCTTTAGGATCTTCACACCGTCTTCCTCTAGCTGTATCTTTTTTAGTTGGATTTGAGGGATACTTGTCCCATTAGACTCTCATCTTGCAATTTCTTGGTCATGAAGACAGATGTTTGAGGTGTCTTTATTGTTCAGATCAATCATTCATCATTTAATAAGGCTAACATTAGGTAGGAATAGTTAATTAATGCGGAAGTGACTGTTTCATTGGGCTCTACATCATCATCTTTAAACTCCTCAGGAAATAAGGAGACCAAAATCTTATCTTCGGTGGACCTGCTGATCCCTTGTTGGCTAGCTCGTTGTTCCTCGGGGCGCACCAAACTCTTTGATTTCCTTGACGGTGGGTTCGCCATTGTCCTTTTCTTTCGAGTTTGGGCTTTTCAATGTTTGCACATGGGCCGGACCCGTTTCGTGGAAGTGGTTTTTTTGGAACACTCTCCTCGAATCAAGGTCCATAGGGCAAACTTATTCCAATCCACAAAAACATATTTTAGTATCACAAATAATCAACTCAATCAAAGAAAATAAACCACAAGTCCATAACAACTAATAAGTTTATATAAGTAAGGTTTGAATGGTATATTGGTAAAATGTCATTTAATTAAATGGGATAGACAAGTCAAACATATTTCATGGGTTAGACACAAATCTGACATGTTTATTAGACGGTTAATTCGAATATGTCACGAATTTATTAAATCTCAGCTCATAACCATTTCGTGTCAGATTTACCGTGGCAAATTTTGCCACCCTGCTTACTCTGATCTGAGTGAAATAAGGAAGTTTTATGGCATTGCCAAATCCCAAAACCAAAACAAGAGTTTGAGCGACATCGTCAAGCCATCAAATATCTAACTGTTCACTCTTCGTCTTCTAACTTCTAACACTAACACGCTTTTAACATGGGCATATTGCTTTCCCTCCTCTTCTTCGTTTCTCTCTTTCTCTTTCTCTTCCTTCTATTCAAATTCGTCACTGCTGATGGTAATTACTCAAAACCCACAAAACCATTTTCTCTCTCTTGCTCTCTCTCTCTCTCTCTCTCTGTGCTTTGTGTGTTAATTCAATTTGGCTGTTGAAATTAATTCATGGGTTTTTGTTTTTTGTTTTGTTTTTTTTTCTTTAGGGGATTTCACTTTGGTATCTAAAAAACATGTAAAGCGTGAAGAGATTGAAGATAAGGTTACCCAGTTCTGATTTTTCAACATTTTCTCATTTCTTACACTTTGTGTTATTTTTGTACTTGAAATAATATGTTTAGTTGTTCTTTTCAGGTTGTTTGGATTACTGGAGCTAGCCGTGGAATTGGTATGCGAGTGTTTAATCTTATGTATTGTGAAACAATGACAAATATGATTTGCTCTTTCTTGAATTTATGCAGCAATAGATGTTTTTTATGGTGATGCTTGGATGGATGTTCATGTTGATGGTTTTGACCTTCATTTCATATATATATATATATATATATATTCATGGAAGCTTTGAAATTTTCACCAGTGGCTTTTATTGTCATCATTGTTATTATCACCATTGGTTTTTATGGCTACTATCATGATGATGGCAGCTACTTTAGCTACGACAGTATTTCAAATATGTGTAAATACTTAATTACTGTTGGTGATTATGGTGATATTGTTCGTTGTAATAAGTAGAGAAGCAAATTTTGTTACATTAGTTTCATTGGTAATATGACGAAACTAACCTAGTTTTGATGTTCTAATATTAATGGCTTGAGGGTGGTCCCTAAACATTGGTGGTGATTTATCTAATTTGGTGAATGTTGACCATTACAAAAAATTAATTCCTATAGTTTTTCCAATGAATTTTCTTGTTTCTGGTGATTCTTGTTTTCATTTATGTTCATTAAGATTCAAAGATATGTTATGGAAATCTTTTTCTTTTCCTCATTGAGTTCTTTTTCTTTTTTTCCTTCTTGTAAATTATAGATTGCAATAGGAGAATTATATATTAGTAGTCTGAGTCTATTCAGGACTCATCTTCTGATCCTTTTGTATGCGATTGACATGTTGAGGTCTCATTCTGGCATCCTTGTTACTTTTATAATTGCCATATTGAATTTTTTTTTTGGTGTCTGCCAATTGTTGTTTTCACATAAAATATATCATTTATTTTCACCTCCTAATGTTGTGTGTGAAGGAGAGATTCTTGCTAAGCAGCTTGCTAGATTAGGCGCCAAGCTCATTCTTTCGGCACGAAATGAAGCTGAATTGGAGCGAGTCAAGAGGCAGCTCACTGGTATGTCCTTTCACTGAATCTTTGTGTAAGCTATCAAATATTTTAAATATTGCACCCCTTTCTTAAAATGTGGCTAGCATGCCTGCAGGTAAACATGCACCTGATGAAGTGAAGATTTTACCATTGGACCTGACGTCTGCAGAAGATTCCCTCAAAGCAGTTGTGGAGAAAGCAGAATCCATTTTTCCTGGTTCTGGTGTTGATTATATGATCCATAATGCAGCTTTTGAGCGTCCTGTATGTGAGATATTGCTTTTATTTTCCTTCAAAGTTTCATTGTGAAGCTAAATGGATGCTGCTTACTTTCTTGTTAAAAGATCTACTGTATTTACACTGAAGTATCACTTGACAATTTTCCTATGCTGCACACATTAGGATAACCTGAAAATTTCTATAATTATGTGTTTAAATTTAGTTTTTTCAATTAGCAAAATCAGCAAAAGTAATTTGATTTGTGAATCCTAAATATTGTATATATCATACTGAAGGATTGGGCTATTTTATTGGTATGTTAATGCCGTTGGTAGTTGTAATTTGAGTAATAAGCTGTAAGCTGAACATGCAGTATTTACAACAGCAAATACCACAAGTAAGAACATTTTTATTTCGTTAAAGCATGCATACAATTGCTCTCCAATTTGCTTCTTGTGAAAAGTAGTTCCATTTCCTAGGTCAGTAAGGTGACTTTGATGCATTATGAGCAAAGAATGACTTTATGTTGAGCCAACAACGTTAATCTATATATATGTTTATCATTTTTTTATTATATATTATTGTTTTGGCAGAAAACGTCAGCTTTGGATGTCACTGAGGATAGTGTTAAGGTATCAAAAGAATGTCACTGATATTTATACCCAGTGGTTTGAGTTTAATTATCAAGATGATTTACCCATGGTTACTAAATTTCTTTTGGTGCTATTCCATTTGTATCACTCTTCTGAAAGTTATCATATTACTCTCTTGTGCAAGTAGGCAACATTCACTGTAAATGTTCTGGGGACAATCTCTCTCACGCGGTTCCTGGTGCCTTTCATGCTGAAGCGGGGGAAGGGTCATTTTGTTGTGGTATGTGGAAACTAGTTGTTTTATAATGTCAAATTTTGGTTCCAAAATGTCATTTCATTATAAGAAATATATTGGATGGATATTTACTTAATATTTTGAGACATGCCCCTTGTCTTTGAGTAGCTGGATAATATTAAGCAGGGACCTTGGCATGCTCTCAGAAATAAACTATTGCAGATAATATGTTTTCCAAGATTAGTTAGAATTGTTTGTTTGTGTTTACAAAGTATGACTCAGGATCTGTCTGGGTTTTGCTAGTTGATAAGCAGGTTAACTGATTATAGAGAGCTGAATCCCAGTTATTTTATTTTCCTTCCCCCCTTTCACTCTTCTATTATTGTTTTGTTGTGATATTTGCTTAAACATGCAGATGAGCAGTGCTGCAGGAAAGACACCTGCACCAGGTCAGGCCGTATACTCCGCTTCTAAATATGCTCTAAATGGATACTTTCACACCTTGCGCTCCGAGGTATAATTATAACTTCTTTCATGAGGCATAAGAATTCAAGTTACAAGCAAAGAAAGGATACTTACCCAAAAAAAAAAAGAAAAGAAAAATTCAAGTTACATTTGGTGCTTCAACTATAAATTTGCGATCTCTGACTTTCTACTTAAACATGTTGAATGACTACAGTTGTTAGTGATTTGTAGGTTGCCCAGGGTTGAGATTGTGAGATACCTGTTCTAGTTTGAATGTCTTAAATATGAGCTAGATGGGACTATTCTGATGGTTTTTGTACCAAATGGTATTCCTTTCCCCTTATAAGGGAAGGGAAGGGTGAGATCTGTTAAAATTGAGTGAAATGTATTCACCTATTAAAAATGTGAGCTAGATGGGCTATACTAATTAGTTATGCATGAAAATTTTCACTAATTCAGGTTAACTTTGATTTCAATGCATTTTCTAGGGGTGAAATTGTTTTGGTTGGTTGATTGGTTTTGGGGGGGGGGGGGGTTTGGTACTGAACCAAAGTTTTTGATTTTTCATTTTGGCTACTGACACATCCAAATTAAAAATTTTCACAACCCTAAAGAACCAGCTTTCTTTCAAGCTTCAACAAATAATATAATTTGAAAACAATAACTGATTTCAATATAGAGGCTAGGAACCTCATAAAACCTAGAAATGGTGAGCACATAAAAACTCAAGAAATATAAAATTTTTACCGATCTCTAAAAATGGGTATTCGAATACAAGAGATATCATAAAACCCTAGAATCCCACACAACAAGCCTCAAAGCTTCAAACAAATTGGGATAGCAGAGATAAAAGAAACCCTAGAAACCAAATATCTAACCACTTGATGTGATTCAAACAGAACAAGCAGTAACATACAGAGAAATACATAGAATAGATAATTGAGAAACACTCAATACGAAATGTTTAAATAATACATTAGAGAATTCAATGTTGTGGTTTTATATTCCACACAACAATGCCTGTCAATACGTTTGAAATAGCATTTTAACTAGTGGTCCTGTTGTTAGGAACCCATGGGTAGAACTCACCCTTAAAAACCGGCTTGCATGGGGAGGGTGCCTAAGAGCTTATAAAAACACATGGTTAAGCTTATACTTAATTCATGTGGGACACTAGATCATAACATACCACCACGCTCCGTAGTCGACGTCCACGACAACTTACTTTAGTGACACTGACCCGATGGTAGCCCTTTCTCTTTTGGTGGCTCCATTCACTTATCAGTTATTTTAATCTAGTCTCTAAGTCGCCCCCTTCAAGATCCGACTACAAAGCCGCAACTCATTTGATCCCATACTCAATGAGCTACACCCGATTACTTGAGGTGGTAGCTGGCTCTGATACCAAATGTTAGAAACTCATGGGTAGAACTTACCCTTGAAAACCAGCTTGCAAGGAAAGGGTGCCCAAGAGTATATAAATATATGGTTAAGCTTACACCTAATCCATATGGGACACTAGGATCATACCACTGATAATGGCTGCTTGAGAAAGATTGAAAGAAGTCTGAATTCTAGTATATTACTGTCTCAACGAGTGGCAGGAAATTTTGAGTTGTTGAATCCTCTGACATAAATGTGAGGATGCTAAACTCAATATATGATTTGCTTCCAAGTCTAGATGAAAGGCTGATTTTTCTGAGATCAATTTATGGAGGGTGGTTGTGATTGTTGATTTCGACGTTCACCTGATTTATAAACTTTTCTCTAGTGTGCCACTATTGCTTACTTTTTTGGGGAGCCTTAATGCAGAAAATCTAACTTCCAAACCCCTCTAGGGCAATCATCACTTGCTAGTTCAAAGCTGATTTGTCAAAATCATGTGATCTTTGTCAGTTCCCCATCCTCCCTGTATCAGGAGTAAATAATGAAGACTTTAGAAAGGTTCCATCAGTTGGCAGCTAAGAACCAATTTATCTTGCAATTTAAAATTTAAAAAAAAAAAAAAATCAGAATGATAAAGTTGAAAACTATACAAGGATGAGCGTACTCTAGAAGGAACATCTTCTCTTCCACACTTGTAGGTCGGTTTCATTCTGTGCTTAATGAGCACCTAAGGTTTCACATAAAGAAAATTGGAAATGAAGAATAAAAACTAAAGTTATTAAGTTGTTAATGTTTTTCAGATCTTTTGAATTAACTTTTTAGTACTATTGTGTTAGCTTATTGTTGTTAAAATTTCTTCATTTTCTTTCTTCTCACATGCTTGTTGCTCTTTCATGGTTGCAGCTCTTCCAGAAAGGAATTAAGGTGACTGTTGTCTGTCCTGGGCCGATAGAAACGTCAAATAATTCTGGAGTAAAAACTTCAGAAAACAAGGGTTCTCTTGAGGTGAGTTGTTTTTGTAATTTTATTTATTACATTAAAAGAATAAATTACTTCTATTTTTGCTAGTGTTGGATCTCCTTCCTTCAATTGATTTTACAATTTTATCCAAATCCAAAAGGTAAGACGATGGATAATATTAGTTATTGGGGAAAAAGTGCATATTTTATATATTGATTGGATTATGGTGCATTGACTGCAACGTCAAAATTTCCATGAGTTTGAATTCTAACAAAGAGCATTTCATAGTCTATAAAGGCACAAAATATAGTGTGAGGTTCCGGGCTTCTGAAAAATAAGATTTATTTTATGTTTTGTCACATTCTGTTGGAGTTACTGATCCATGATAGTTGGTCCTCTTCACAGAAGAAAGCAATTAAAAAGTAAGTCTTTATAATTTGGTCATTAGCTGGTGGCTTATTGGAAGATATCAATATTTATAATAAATGTGTCTGGGACTCGTGGGTACGTAATGAAAGGTACCATATATTGGATTAGTTATGCTTTTAAGCAAGTATGTTGCGGCTGTCATAAGCTATAGAGATCCTTGTATATGGTGATGACAATATCATAGCCTGAAATATTTTTCAGTTTTGTTTGGTCAGTCTCTTTTTCAATTTGCAAGTAGGCAACATGTAGACATCGTTCTGACAGTATTTCTTTCTTTTGGATTTGTTCTTGTCATTATTGTTCATCACTTTTATGCTGCCAACCTTAGGTGATGGGCAATGTATTTCTTAAATTCGTCTTTTCAAATGATTCGCTTGATCTTTTGTTATTTCCTCCTCATACAGAAGCGTGTGTCCTCAGAACGTTGCGCTAAGCTGACTATTGTTGCTGCCTCCCATGGTCTAAAGGAAGTTTGGATATCAAATCAGGTATATGCTTTACTATTAGCAATTCACCTCTGTAAAATATGTATATAGGTTATGTTACTATGTGCTCCTCTTTCCACGGCTTTGTTGGTAGGTTGATTTAGGTTTACAAGACGGCTATATCTAGAAGTTCCTGGAAAACTTAAAGCAAGAGCTCTACTTGAAAATATAAAAATAAAATGAAAAGAACAAAGAAAAAGTAAAATCCATTGTAGTCAGACTATACATGCAAATTTAATGCTGTTTATATGATAGCTGTTTATGCACTTGTTACCAGAGAGAAGACATCAAGTTGAATTGCTGCTGATCTAGATAAAAACAAAGACTTATTTACTGCAATGATAATATGTTATGCATGATTTATCTCTTTCCTTATATTTGAGATGTTTATAAAACATGGTTTTTGGCATCCGGATGAAAATGCCAATGATCCAATGTAATTGATTCTCAAAAGGGTGCATAATTGTAAATCTTTGCGACTCTATAGAGCTTCTTTCTGCCTCAACTCCTACCAGGTCAACTTTACAAGTACATTCATTTAGACTTTCAAAGTTCCTGTTAAGGTTGAAAATTTCCTGCTCTAAGGAAATGTTAGGCTCTCCCAACTTTGTGTGCATCATGTGCAAATTAGCTTCAGATATTCTATTTGTTTATGTAGTGACTCATTACATTGCAACTTCTTCTATGTGGCTTTGACTAGTTTGAGTGGTCCCGAACATTGTTAGCAGCCAATTTTCAATTGCTGGAAAGCAAGTCCTGCCCTAAAGGTTTTCTGTTCAACTACAAATGTAAAACAACTACTTAAAACATCTTCAATAGATTGAGGCCTGGCTACCTTGAATTAGCCATAGATTTTTCTCTGTTCTCCTGCTTTCTTTTGTTTGTTTTTTTATGCTTCTTTTTGTTGATTTTTTTTTCATTATGGGAGGCTCTGTTTTTTTCTTCTTTGAATCAAGAACCTTTAGAGTTTACAGTTGAGGAAGGTGGTACATTTTACCAGCTTTGTATTTATGAGAGGCAGAGATTCTTTAAGATCAATTTTCATGGGAAAAGGAAGTGCAAAGAGATTGCTGTTCAATGTGGAAGAACTGATCTCTGGATAGTCTCATGGTCAGTTTGTGAAATCCTTCCGTGAGGGTGACAAATTTTTTATTCTGCAGTTGGGATCCAACACCTACAGCTCTTTCTTATTAATATCTGAACTCATTCATGGTTGCCGTAAGGGTTCTATAGTGGTGCAAGAAGGGAAGTCGGGGAGTCTCTAGCTTCCAAGCAAGCAACCACAGGTATTCCCAAAAGAGACGCTTCAAAAACCTTTGCATTGGTGGTGGTGGAGGAAATAAAGGAAAGAATAAAACTGCATTTGTTCAAAATTCAAATCTGAGTTGAAAGTAACGGTATAAAATCTGAGTTGTTGACCTTGGATATTTTTATGCGTATGGAGTGTGGGAAAGAAAGATGGGAGATGGGCTATAGAGGTTAATGAAGTGGGCCCAAAAGTGGTGCAACCTCTAAAGCCCACTGTTCATAATGTTATTACTTCTAACCCACTTAATACAGCCAAGCCCAAATCTGTCTGTTTGGAGGCAGCCCACAGTCAGTGTTTAAAATCTGCCTTCAAACTCAGGTTTGAAATTGCAAGATTCGAGCCAACAAGCCAGTTTCGGCGGAGACCGAGACCCACCCCGATGGTGCACATTCGGCGATATGCTACTACTATCACAGAACCTGTTGTACCTTTGTCTCTTGTCTCACCATCTGTATCGGCAAGCCCAGGTACCGACAAGTCAATTTCAGGTGGTTCTCACTTGGTGCCTTCCGATACCAGTTCTGATGGCGAAGTTACAGCAGATTCTGTCCTTGCATGCTATTGAACCCAGTAAGACTTGGGGTACATCAGAAAAATGGGTTCTCGAACTCAAAGATAGGAGACAGGTGGTGGTACCAATTGAGATCAAAAGCCCATTGATAGATAGTGCTTTGGTTTCTAATGTTGATGTGGAACAAAAGGAAGGCTTCAAATTATACAAAGTAATTCTGAATGGGATACGGTGCTTGTGGAGGAGGTTGTTCTTCAGAAGACACTGGTGATTTGGTTGATGTATGTCAGCACTATAAGGACTCTTTTTAGAGCCACTGAGCGTAACCCCTTTGGCTATGTCAAGTTCAATGGAGGCTCCAGTTCTAAGGGATCATTCAGACAGGGTTGAAGATGTTTCACCACAAATGTCTCAATGGTTTCAAAGTAAATTCCAGGGGTTTGATAATTTTTTGGAGACTTCAGTTGAAGGGTTGGAAAAAGTGGCAACAAGTTTTCTCCTGGCTGTTGAAGCGAAGATGAAACAGAGGGAGTTTGAGTTTTTTGCTCAGAAAAAGAAAATACAGGGAGGAGGGAGGGGTTTACGGGAACTACGGAGCTTATTTAGTTCTGTTAATTATGACTTTTCTTCAGTTAGGCCTTGCAGTGTTAGTAGGGAGAGGGCTTTGATTGTGTCTAAATGAATTTGAAGATTTTATTTTGGAATGTGAGAGGCCTGCAAGAAAGGGATAAAAGGCTTCAAATTAAGAATCTTATCAGAATGTGGCGAGCTGATATCATGTATACAAGAGACAAAGGTGGAACTGATTACTAGGGGATTTGTTAGAAGTTTATGGGGTTGTCACTATGTGGATTGGGTGTACTTGGGATCTTTGGGCGCCTTAGGAGGGATTTTGGTTATGTGGGATAGAAGGGTGACGCAGGACAACCAGAACAAAATTGAAATAACAAAAAAATAAAAGATATGACCTAGGAGTCAGCACCTAGGCCTTGCTTGGAGTTAGCACCAAGCGGGGAAACCACTAGGAGTCAACACCTAGGGTAGATCTGGAGTCAGCACTGGACCAAAAGAGACCAAACGGCCATTATTTTCATTCATCAAAATATCAACTGTCTCTTCAAGGAGTACAATAAGTTGCTTAAAGGATTACTAAACCCTAGTTCTAATTGGCTAGGAAATCCTAATTGCCTTATTATAAAAATACCCTTGTTGACTAGGAAACCGTAATTGCCTTATTACAAAAATACCCTTGCTTCTAAATTAAAATACTAATAATCCAATAAACTAATTGGACTTAAAACATAAAAATACAATTGACTAGCAAACATAAATAATACTAAATAATAATTTTCTTGCATCTCCCGCATCAAAGGGTAGTGGAGAAGTTAGAAGAAGCTGTGGGGCACTACTCAGTTTCTTGCAGATTCAAGAATGTGGGTGATAATTTTGAATGGGCATTCATTGGTGTTTATGGTCCTAATGTGGACAAGGAGTGTAGATTGTTGTGGGAGGAATTGTTGGGTCTTCATAGTTGGTGGAATGTGCCTCGGTGTGTATCAAGGGATTTCAATGTTGTTCGTTTCCCAACGGAGCAATTAGGGGTTGTTAATTTTACCCAAGCAATGCATGACTTCTCAGATTTCATTTCTGTGCATGGTTTGTTGGATATCCCTATGGCAGGTGGTAGGTATTCATGGTTCAATTCCATCTCTGGATCTTGGATAGATCGTTTCCTTTTTTCTCTTGATTGGGAAGATCATTATCACAATATGCCATAAAGGAGGTTGGTTAGAGTCTTATTTGATCACTTTCCAATTATCTTGGAGGGTGATGCAATTCAGAAGGGACGAAGACCTTTTCATTTTGAGAATATGTGGCTCCAGGTGGAAGGTTTTGTGGGGAAGGTGAAAGATTGGTGGGATTCTTATCAATTTTAAGGTACACCTAGCTACAGAATGGCCATGAAATTAAAAGCCCTGAAGGCAAACTTGAAGAAGTGGAACGAAATGGAGTTCGGAAACGTGGCTGTAAAAAAAATACAACTGTAGAGTGATTTGAATGCTTTGGTTGCAAAAGAAGAAGTGGTAGTTCTATTAGAAGAGGAGAAGTTAGAGAAGGCAAGGCTTCAAACAGAATTTAAAAAAACCAGCCTTTTGGAAGAGATTAGTTGGAGGCAAAAATAAAAAATGCTTTACTTGAAGGAAGGGGATAGCAATACAAAGTTCTTTCATCAAATGGCTAACTCACATAGAAGAAACAATGCAATTTCTAATCTCAAGGTTGATGGGGTCCTGACTTCTGATAAAAAAAGTATAGAGGATTGCATTATTTAGTTTTATAAAAATTTATTTAGGGAACATAAGGTCTATCGTCCACACCCGGATGTGTTGAATTTTCCTAAAATCTCTGATGACAAGGCTGGCTGGTTGGTGAGGCCTTTTGATGAAGTAGAAGTTTTTGGGGTAGTTAAAGATATTGAGGGGGATAAATGATGCAGGAGATGCAAGAAAATTATTATTTAGTATTATTTATATTTGCTAGTCAATTGTATTTTTATGTTTTAGGTTTTATTAGTTTATTGGGTTATTAGTATTTTAATTTAGAAGCAAGGATATTTTTGTAATGAGGCAATTAGGGTTTCCTAGCTAGCAAGGGTATTTTTGTAATAAGGCAATTAGGGTTTCCTAGTCAATTAGAACTAGGATTTAGTAATCCTTTATAAGCAACTTATTGTACTCCTTGAGGAGACCGTTGATATTTTGATGAATGAAAACAATGGCCGTTTGGTTTTTCTTTGGTCTGGTGCTGACTCTAGGTCTACCCTAGGTGCTGACTCCTAGTGGTTTCTCCCGCTTGGTGCTGACTCCAAGCAAGGCCTAGGTGCTGACTCCTAGGTCATATCCTTTATTTTTCCGTTCTTTCAATATTGTTCTGGTAGTCCTGCGTCAGTTTTGGTATCAGAGCAAACACCGATCTGTTGAAGCATCACGGCAGGAAAGAACCAGAAAATATCACCAAAAAAAAAAAAAAAAAAGAACCAGATTTTGAAGCCAACCAGAAACCTCTAGTGCAGAACCCACAATCAAGTTTCCAAATCCCTTGCAACCACAAAGAGAGAAGAGACCCACGTTGAGACCCATCGGCAACCTTGACCAACCACCGCTGATATTGACCCACTAGCCGCCGAAACCCACAGATTAGCACTTAGCTGCCGCCGACACCATCTTCAACTATTGCCGCTAAGGACGTCGACCACCACCGATGCCAAGACCCAAGACATCGCGCCGCCACTCCTCTACGATTCAAGCCGCTGCTGTCTTCCCCGTCTTCGCACCGCCACAGCCGTCAATCCCTAGCACCGTGTCCATCACCGAGCCTCTTTTCAGTTTAGAGAATGTTGTCTCTTTTAGTTTCTATGGTTTCCTTTTTTTAAAAGTCTGTCCTGTAGTTTGCATTCTTTTTTAAGTTTATTGTTTGCTTTCTTTAAGTCTGTAGTTCCTTAAGTCCAGCAGTGTATTTTATTATTTTGCAAAAAAAAAAAAAAAAAAAAAAAAGACCAAGCAGAGTCCAGGCTTGTGACAGACCAGTCCAAGCCCAGTTCCAGCACTACCTGTCCAGAGAACATCGCAGTAGCCCAGGTTCTTGTTCCAACTCCAAACTATTTTTTTGACTCACTATTTTAGAGAACCATGGAAATATTAAAAGCACCTTATTTTGATGGTTATGAAACTTATCCACGAGATTTTGTCAACTGGATGAATGGGATGGAGCGATTCTTTGAGCAAGCAAATTTTGAAGATAACAAAAAGGTTAGGTATGCCAAGTCGAAGTTAATAGGTAAAGCACAAAGGTTTTGGGAGAATCTTGAACGTTTCCGCTATATGGATTATGAACCTGCTATTACTGTGTGGGAAGATATGAAAGAAAAGCTTTGTGATGAGTATTTGTCACCATACTATCGAGCTAAGTATCTGCCCTAATCTCAGTGTGGTACTTTTCAAGTTGAAGCAAATGCGATGACTCCTCATCCTCATCCCATTTCATGTCCTCCGCGCACTTTTGAACAATCTACCAGGAAAGTAACGGAATTAACTGTAAAGCTCATGAAAGAGATTCAGGACAGGATTGCTCAGATGAAGCAAATGAAGACTCAACTTGATTCAATTGGGAAACCAAGGATAATTGATCATAATGAACTTATTGCTGCCCCCATAGAAGACAACATTGATGGTGATATTTTGGTCGTGGAGAATCCTCCAGCAACACCAAAGCCTAATGTTGGCATAGACGTACATGCCTCGACAAGTGTTGCTTTGACAAGCGTGCAAGGAAATGAATCTATTGAAGAACAGCAAGGTGAAAAGATGGTGCCTAAAGAGAGTATTATGTTAGAGGGTGCACATGATGTGAAAGTTGAAGTTGTTGAATGTGCTTCTAATCAACCCTCCACAGTCCTTGAAGATCTACATATTGGTGAAGTCGAAGAGGTTAAAACCACAGTGCTTCCTATGGTTCATAAGATTCAAGAAGAGATTATACTGATTCCACACATTGATCTTGTTATTCCAAATGAGTTTGATGTGGTGGAATTCAAGGTTTTTGTTTTCCCTGTGCTCCCTAAGGTGATTTCAGACTTGAAGCAAGTGTTATTTATCAGCATCCTAATCCTTCAATGCTTTAAAACTCGAGGTCGAGTTTTCTCCAACCAGAGGAGAATGATGCGGGAAATGCAAGAAAATTATTATTTAGTATTATTTATGTTTGCTAGTCAATTGTATTTTTATGTTTTAGGTCTATTAGTTTATTGGATTATTAGTATTTTAATTTAGAAGCAAGGGTATTTTTGTAATAAGGCAATTAGGGTTTCCTAGCTAGCAAGGGTATTTTTGTAATAAGGCAATTAGGGTTTCTTAGCCAATTAGAACTAGAGTTTAGTAATCCTTTATAAGCAACCTATTGTACTCCTTGAGGAGTTAGTTGATATTTTTTATGAATGAAAACAATGGCCGTTTGGTCTTTCTTTGGTCTGGTGCTGACTCTAGGTCTATCTTAGGTGCTGACTCCTAGTGGTTTTCCCGCTTGGTGCTGACTCCAAGCAAGGCCTAAGTGCTGACTCCTAGGTCATATCCTTTATTTTTCCGTTCTTTCCATATTGTTCTGGTTGTCCTGCGTCAATAAAGCTCCTAGCCCAGATGGTTTCCCTATGACTTTTTTCCAAGCTTGTTGGGATGTTATCAAATCTTATAAAACTATGGAGGCAATTAGCAAAATGATGGATAAGGTAGTGACAGAAGGTCGATTGTTTGGATTTGGTGTGGGTACCTCCACAGGTGATCACTTACAGGTAAACTCATTTTCTCTTCGCAGATGATACATTGGTTATATGCGATGCTGATATCGACCAAATGTTGTTTTTGCGCCTGATTTTGTCATGGTTTGAGATTGTATCGGGATTGAAAATTAAATTGGATAAGTCTGAACTAGC
This sequence comes from Quercus lobata, assembly GCF_001633185.2. NCBI lineage: Eukaryota > Viridiplantae > Streptophyta > Magnoliopsida > Fagales > Fagaceae > Quercus > Quercus lobata. The sequence continues at coordinate 48,137,838 of NC_044904.1, forward strand.
AGATGCGTTGGGTTGTAAGCAGGGCTCACTTCCTATGAAATATTTAGGCCTTCCATTGGGTGCAAAATGGAAAGATAGAGCAGTTTGGAATCCCATCATTGAGAAGGTGGAAAGGAGGTTAGCAGGATGGAAAAGATTGTATCTATCCAAAGGGGGGAGACTTATTCTCATAAAAAGTACTTTATCCAATTTACCTACTTATCTCCTTTCCCTTTTTCCAATTTTGGCAGATATAGCATACCATATAGAACAACTTCAACGAAATTTTCTTTGGGGTGGTCTGGGAGATGATTCTAAACGTCACTTGGTGAATTGGTCCAAGGTATGCTCTCCTATCCAGTCTAGGGGTCTAGCAATTCGAAATTTGAGATACTTTAATGAAGCATTATTGGGAAAATGGTTGTGGAGATTTGGGTATGAGAGAGAAGCGTTATGGAGAAGGGTTATAAGGGCTAAATATGGAGTTGAGGAGGGAGATTGGAGCTCTAATTCTGTTCCAGGCTCCCATGGGGTGAGTTTATGGAAATCTATTAGTAGTGGTTGGTCTACTTTTTCTCGCTACATTCAGTTTCAGATTAGAGATGGGACTAGAGTGAAATTTTGGCATGATGTCTAGTGTGGGGATAATCCTTTGAGTATGTGTTTTCCAGATTTATTTAGAATCAGTAATGTAAGGAGGCTTATGTGGCTGATCTAATGCAGTTTCTTAACGGGGTTCTTTTTTCGGACTTAGAATTCCTGCAAGAAATTCATGATAGGGAATTAGATTCTTTGTCTATTTTTTGGAATGTTATATATGGAGTCTCATTGAGAGGTATTGGTGAGGATAAGATGTGTTGGACACCTGCTAAGAGCAAGGGCTTTGAGGTAAGCAGTTACTATCAGGTTTTGTTGGGTGTATGTACTTAATCCTTCCCTTGGAGAAGTATTTGGAAGCAAAAGGTTCCTTCTAGAGTTGCATTTTTTGTTTGGATGATAGCTTTAGGAACTATCTTGACCATTGATAATTTACTTAAGAAGAAGGTGTTGATTCTAGATTGGTGATGTGCAGAAGTAATGGAGAATCGATAGACCATCTTTTACTACATTGTCCTATTCTTTACGAGTTTTGGTCTATGGTGTGCACCTTGTTTGGCATCCACTAGGCGATGCCAAAGACTGTAGTTGAGCTCCTTGCTTGTTGGCAAGGAAATTTTGGTCATCATCGTAATGGTGTTATTTGGATGGCTGTCCCTCATTGTTTGATGTGGTGCATTTGGCAAGAGAGAAACAACCGGTGCTTTGAAGATTCTGAAAGGACTATAGCTGATTTACAACTTTTCTTCTTTAAAACTCTATCGGACTGGATGTCTATCATAGGAAGTCATTCTATTTTTTCGGTCTATGATTTGATGAATGCTTGTAATTTATGTATTTGATTATTTTGTTCCCCTGCTGTATACTCGGGTGACTCATTATTAAGTTTTTGAATAAAATTTCCTTTACTTATCCAAAAAAAAAAAAAAAGTTCCTGCCCTAAATGGCCCAAGGGCCTGGGCTGGAATGGTTTCTGGGAGGCAGCATTGGGCTTTAAAATGAGCCTTAGAAGGCCCGAGGTAACAGGTTTTGGCCTGGTTTCAAGCCCACAGCTGGGTTCTGCAGCTACCAGATGAGTCCATCATTGGGCTTCACAAAGTTCCACATATGTGCTGGAATTAAGATCCTATTTGTTGTTAGGCTTTTAAAGTTGTTTATAACTCAAGAAGACTGATCTAACTGAAATAGATCAGTGCTTGAAGAACTTGGATAAGGATAAACACCAGGATAATAACAATTTGATTGGCTTGGAAAGAAGGTTAACTTCTTCCAGCCCATGACCTATAAATAGGGCTGAACATCAAATGAAGAGAGAGAGAGAGCCTTTGAGGTAAAAAGAGTACTGAAAATCTGCCAAAATTTCCCAATAGACTTCTGTCAGAGAATTTTCCTGACAGAAAAGTGTATCAATTTTTGCTGAAATCTTTCCAGCATATACTGCTGTCGAAGAGAGTTTTCTAAGGGACAAGGTGTACTGACTCAACTGAAATCTCTCCAACATATACTGCTCTCAAAGAGAAGAATTATGATATTTAAAGAGAATGGAAAGTTTCTTTTCTTGCTGTAATCTAAAGGAGAAGAGTGACAGGAAATTTCTGTTTTTGCTGGAATTCAAAGTAAAGGAGAAAAAACATGATTGGAGAGGGAGAAAAAGCTTCTCAGCAGATTGGAACTTACAGGTGGAATTGAAGAACACTCAAGAAGATTTCATTCTTGTATTCTATATGTCCAAAACCAACTTTAGTAAATAAAGAAGCGTTCTTTGAATCCTATGTTCATCAGTTTATGTTTTTGTTTCTTGTTTGTAATCAGAGGTTGTCTTTAGGCATAATTAACAATCAAGGTTTACCTCTCACCACTGCACCATTTCAATCATCTGCCACCACGCCATTACAGCAACCGCTGTGTCTCTCTTAACCTTCAACAATAACAAGAACAACCTCCTATTTTTGGCGCTCTAATGCCTCTCAATCTCAAGAAAGCGCAACGTACGTGTCATCGTCCAGGCCAACTTCATGTGCGTCATCATCCAATCCCCCGAAACTTCTAGAAGCTCTATTTGTGGAGAGGGCAGTGTTGAAGAAGATATGGCTTATTGCATGAGGGTGTTGTGGTTTGGTTGGGTACCAACGTGTTGGTGGGGTCCATTGATTGGGTGGAACAGAGGGGCATGATTGAGAATGTTGGAATGGTGGCTTCTAGTCTTCTAGATCTGGTTTCTGTGAATGAAGAAATAGAGTGAATAGTAGAATTTTAGAAATAACGCCTATAGAGGCGGAATTTGAAAAGAGAAATCGAAGGTCCCAAATTCTGGCTAAATTTCTCTCATGAAATTTGGAATTCCCTTTACACCCGAACAAGGAATTTTAATTGAAAGAGTTTAAAATTCTGTGGTGGGCCTAAATTCTGCCTACAAATCCTTCATCCAAACGCAGCATTATTAATTTTGTGCTCTTTTCCTTTTGAGGTGACTCTCCTCTATTTGTATTTCTTTCTTCCTTTTATTTTTTGGTGTCCTTTTTGTTAGAATATGATCTAGCGATATATAATATTCTACAACTCTAATTTACTCTACTGTTGTGAATATGACAATGCAAACAATTATAAAATATACTTGAAAAATTGAAACTATTAATCAAGACATGAAAGACTGGCTTCATACGATGCTCCAAAATGTCCTCGTGCCTTTGCTTTTTATGTTAAAGTGTAGGAGTACATACACTTCTGCTTTGTTTAGAATGTGCAACAAAATAACTATGCCTTGCTCGTACCATTGACATTTTCTTGTTTAATAATCTCAATCCTTTTGGCTATCTCGTGCAGCCTGTGCTTGCTGTTATGTATTTGGTGCAGTATATGCCTACCATTGGCTATTGGCTCATGGACAAGGTATGTTCTATACCTTTAAATCAATACATTCTGTATTATATTTTATGAAATAAAAAAGAACCATTTGTAGCTCCTACTACGGCACGTGGACTAATAATATGTTGGATGCTAAGTCATTTATTTATTAATCCGATATAATTTTTGGATACTTTTCGGTATTGTTTACTTTGATTTGATGGAGTACTTGATAAAAATAACTTGTAGATCGGTGGAAATCGAGTAGAAGCTGCTGCACAGAAGGGGAACACTTATTCATTGAGCTTACTGTTTGGGAAAAAGAAGGCAGCATAGAAAGCTTGTCTACCATCTATTAGATAGTCAACTAACGCAAGCGCTACCGTAATTTGTGTAATTCATGTATAAACACAAACTATATATGGCCAGGTCCTTTTATGTAAGAACACAGAAAAAATTCCAAAAGAGACAGATGGTTTTGAAGGTGGTAGTTGATTTGTTGGTGGAGACCATAATGTCATAATACTGCTCAATTCAGTCTAGGCCAACTCATAAGTGTGGTGGCGTTTGGAAGGATCTACGTCATTTTTTTTTAATATCCCCATTTGTATGGTAACTTATCAACATGTCGGTTCCTTCTCACGAAGGTGGGTGTGCAATTCTTAATCTCCCTTGAAGCGGTTTAGGCTCAAATCAAGCGTGAGCCTGGGAGTACGCAGTGCCTCTTAGAAAGAAGCAAATGAGTCACCATCGGTTATAGGTCCAAGAACCAAAACATGACTCCATGAAGGTCTTTCTACTAGACAAGGTCTGGAGTTAGGGTACAGGATGGGAAGAGGTTAAGCACCCCAAGCTCGCCCAATCGTAGTTGGCCTTCATATATTGTTGCTTGATTCAGACAAGAGGTAGATTTATCTTAGAAGTTTAGAAGTGTGCGTTTGCATCTAGACCTAGATGTAGTCTACAAGTCATTTGAGACAAGGTATAGAAAGCGATGTAGACATGTGAGTATGAAAGCAAAGAGATAGTCATGGAAAAGAAACTAATTCCTGACAATGAACTCAAAGAAACAAGGCATGGCATGGAAAACAACATGATAGAACAAGCGTGTGCATATGCATACCCAATCATGCATATATGCGGGTATGCGCATGTGGGTACCAAATAGAGTTACGAATCTTACTCCTAAGTGTATTTAAGTCTTATTAGGAAATATTATTAATTGAAGTGGAATCTTCATTAATTGATATGTATTTTCCCTTTATTAGACTTGAATTGTTTTGATTTGACATTAATAGCTTGCATCTTTTAAGGCTTAAAGAGATTTAATTAATTAGGGTCTGATTGACTTGACATCTGATGTTTCCAATTAAAAATGAATAAATCCCCTTAATTATATCAAAACTACCTTTAAACTCAAATGAATTGAATACTAAGTAACTATTGACTTAAAGTTTAGAAAGTATTTGAGTCTATTATATTTGAAATGTTTGCCTTATTTATCTCTAAGGTTTTTAGTTGCCTTATTGAGTTTGAATCATAATTAGAGATTGAATGAGAGAGAAAAGAGAGAGTGAATTAGGGTTTAGAGATAGAAAAGGAAAGAGAAAGAAATGTTTTTAGTATTTTACAATTAATTTCAAACAAGAAAGGAAACAAAAGACAAACAGAATATGCACATTAAAGATAGATAAAAACAGATAAGGAAAGATAATAAAACATGACAATAAAGATAACGGAAACAGAAAATGCAAGAAATTTGGTTGGGCCCAAATTGGCGTACGCAGTAAGAAGGATGCGTACGCACTCTTCTACTCGCGTACACACTTGAGACTCAAGGAGGATTCCCCCCCCCCCCCCCCCCCCCAAAAAAAAAAAAAAAAGAACCTTAGCCATATGAAAAGTGTGTATGCCAAGGTATGGATGTGTATGCATCCTATCTTGTGCATACAAATCTTGAGGCAAATTAAGGATCTTACATGTTCTTAGTACAAACAACAAAAATGAACGAAATTAAAGAGATGGCTTAAAAACAACAGAAAGTATAACAGAAACAAGAATTGAGGAGGAAAATGTGGGTCATGGAAAAGATCCACATTTCCTCCTCATAGCACTTACAATGATATAATTTTAACCATCCTGCTAGGTGAAATTGACTACTACAGCTGTGTGTGTGGGAGGATGAGTTGAGGAATATGATTAGGGTTTGCTAAGGGACTCTAAGTAATATGATTGCAAGCTTGGACCGAAATAGAATTTGAATATGAGTGAGAAAAAGATTACCTTCAAATCAACAAGGACTTGAAGATCAATCTAAATCTTAACCCTTTTTGCCCTTCTAGCCTTAAAACTCTAGGTTCAGGTATTATTTGGGAATTTGGCAGAGTTTCAGTAAGGTTTCATTTTTTATGTTGGCAATGGGGGTATTACTATTTATAAGGGAAATGGGTAGCTAGGGTTTGATGACACGTTTGGGCAGTCAGTTTATCAGGTTGGTTGCCCTAGAATCTCATCAAATGGAAATTGAGTGATTTTAGGTTTTCTGTCCAAAGAGTACATACGCCATAGATTGGGTGTGTACGCATTAAATACCCAACGTATGCACACTTTGTAAGCCTGGGCCAAATTAGGTCAAAAATGTCTTTTGGGCTTTGGGCTTCCTACATATTTTTCATATTTAGGCTCGAGCTTAGGCTGCATTGGGTCATGTTTTGGCCTTTCATCCTCGTTGGGTTCCACACACAATACTGATCATTTTGGTAGCGATTTGATTTCTCTTCATTAGAACCGGAGGTCTTGGATATAAGTCAGAACAAAATGAGGTGTCTATAGGGAGATTGTAAGGGTCATATTTTTATTTATTGTCATATTTGAGATCAAAATGCATTATACTTGTAATTGAGTCTTAGTTTCTAGTGGTTCAAGATGACATTTGTTGAATAAACAAGTGGTATTATTGAAGACACAAATCGCTAAAAAAACTTCTCAAGAAAAGTTGCATCTACAAATCTCAATACATGTCAATCTGTTGAGAATAAATGAATTTTGATACCTCTAGACACCTCACGATCTATCGAACTTCAAGAAAGCTGAACAGTAATTTTCTATTTTAGCCCATGATGACTTGGCAATTCTAGGGATTTGTGTACTAGGCTTCCAAAGCATATAAAATAATATTACATAGCCATCATTGTAGACAGAGAGATACATGCATAATAGGAGTTTCTGCGACATTTGTGTACCTAGGGTTTGTATAAAGCTACTACTGGTTCAGCAAAGCGTGGTTTGAATAACTCTACAAGCTACAACAATCAAAAGGCTTGCTATGCTAGTAGTCACAAATAGGTTATTTGTGCAAAGGAGAAGTCTTCTTCAAGAAGTAGTCCAATTGGGAGGATTGGAGTTGAGCTTCCTTATAGATTAGTAGGTTTTATGGTCGCCTAAAAATTTCTGATTTAGGGCGGTCGCACATTGGGTCTTTGGCAATGTGACTCTTTGTGTGCTTGTGATTCTAGGTGAGGTGTGTGTATGTGAGTCCCTTTTTCTTATTTTTATTTAGGAGTTGCCACTAACCATTGGTTTTGTATTAGGTGTGATTGGTCACCAAGGGATCTAATTCATTTTAGGTTGCCTAATTAATTAAACCAAATTTTAAGGGTTCATTAAATTAAGCCAAACCAAAAAGTCGTGAACCAAAAATCTTGGACTCGAAAGTTTGGTTACGTGTGGGGAAGGTGTTAGGCACCCCACAACGCCTATCCGAAGATAGTACCTTATTTTAATTTATTTTAAACGTTATCTTTTTAGTGAAGAAATAGAATATCTAGCATTTTTATTTTTTAAAAGGTTTTGTAAACAATATATATATACATACACACACACACACACACATGTGAGTAATTATTTACTTATAAAATAACATGTGAATATTAACTCCAAAGAACATTTACAAGCAAGGCATGTGAGGTATTTACATAGCTAGCATATAAGGGAGCATACAAACATGTGAGTAGATTATTTAATAAGTAGGCAACATGTGAATACTAAACTACTATATAAACAAACTACAAATAAAAGAGAGAGTTAGAAGAGTAGCACCTTGTTGTCATCCACAATGTTTCTCATTTATTATCATACAAAAAATATGATAAATAAAATACATTAGTGCCAAAGAAATAAGAGGAACGATGTAAGCTTGATTTGTGTTCAATGGTTTAAGAAGATGAACCAGGGACACAAATCTTTAACAAAATTATTTTAAGGAAAAGTTTGAAATTAAAATGTATGAAAAAGATTTACAATATTAACTTTATCTTTATTTTTATTTTTGCGAGAATTTGGAATGAAATTTTTAAAATTTTTTTTTTAGAAGCTTTAAGAAGGATATTTTCAACATTTTTTAGAAAAATCCCTTTTGAGCAAGCAAGGTTGTAAAGGCAAAACAAGGTTTTTTGTTTTTTTTGTTTTTTTTTTTAGAAAAATGGTTTTTGAAAAGTACCTTGATTTTGAGAAAAATATTTCTAAAAAGATTCATGGGTTTTTATTTTTGAAAAGGAAAGAAGTTTTGGGGGCTCCAAGAAAAATCCCATAATTTTTATACAAAGACGAGTTTCAAAAGACTTTACTTGTTCTAAAGATTTTTTTTTTTATTGAATTTTTTTTCCCAATGTGGTAAAAACATTTTTTTGAAAGCATTCTTATTATTTGAAACCAATTTTTTTTTAATATGGAAAGGAAAATCAAACATATTTTGAAAGCATTTTCTTAAAGTGATAAAAAAAAATTATTCCACCGTGGTAAAAGTATTATTATTATTTTGAAGAAAACATTTCTCTCTTATTTATTTATTTTTTACCATTTTCCCTTTTTTTAAAAAGAAAAGGTGGGCACATTTTTATTTTGAAAGCATTTTTTTAAAGAAAAAGGGAGGAAAAAGAAACTTTATTTCTTTATAAATAAAAAAGGCATTTCCTTAGAAAAGTATGTAAAAGATATGTTTTTACCTAAACAATTTTATTTTATGATAACTTATTGATGATAAATATAAAGGAGCAATAGTAAAGTACAGAAAAATAAATAACAAAGTAAGTAAAGTGCTGAAATTCAAATGACATAAAAAGTAAAGAGCAGAAAAATAAATGACATAAAAGTAAAGAGCTGAAATTTAAAGTGCAGAAATTTAAATGACATTAAAAGAAAGTGCAGGAATATTGTAAAGGTTTATTGGAAAAAGTTTTTATTTATCTTTTTTTTTTTTTTTTATATCCCTCTTAAATAGATTTTAATTTTTTTCAAGCCTTATGGATACTTCATCCTAAAGAAATGGGAGTTCTAAGCCATCAACCATTCTTATGAGACACACCCATATTATGTTTTATTTGAGGTTTAAAAACCATTTAAGAGAGAGGGAATAGAAAATCTTTTGTTTATTTAGGTGTGTGTGTGTGTGTGTATATATAGGTGCAATAAAATAAAGGTGAAAATGCATTTTTGGTCCTTACATTTTAAGCCAATTCTCGATTTGGTCCCTAAATTGATTTTTCTCCTAGGTCAGTCTCTGATTTCAGATTATTGATTTTATTTTGGTCCTTTCCATCAATCCAGTAACAAAAAAATCTGATGTGGCAAATGGAGTGCCTTGTTGGCACATTAAATGCTGACATGGCTATTAAAATAATAATAAAATATTTTATTTGGCATTTTTTAAATGTCATGTCAGCATTTAATTTTTTTTTTTAAAAGCCACATTAGAAAATTAAAAAAAAAAAATTTAAAGAAAAACCTTAAATCTAATTAAATTAAAATTTTCATTTCTTAATGTTCTTCATGTTCTTCAACAGACCAAACCCATCAACCAAGAACTCAAACCCATCACAAGAACACAAACCGAACAACCAAGAACTCAAATCACAAGAACAAAAGAACACAAACCCAGCAACCAAGAATTCAAATCACAAGAACACAAACCTAGCAGCCAAGAACTCAAACCCATATCAGAAGAACACAAATGAAAACAAGAAGAAAAAATTGAATCAAATACTAATAGGAAATTTTCTTCCTGTTCTTCCCAAATCCAAGAAGCAACCAAACCAATCTCTAGCAAACCCTAAATCCAAATCCAGAAACTAAACCCAATCTCCATCAAATCCAGAAAAACAAAAAATAAACCCTAGAAACAAACCCATAACCAACCCAATCTCTAACAAACCCATAAACCCAGAAATTTTCTTGGGAAACAAACACACAAGAAAAACCCATAAAATCAAACAACTCCACATTCTCTCCAAAAAACAAAAACAAAAACAAACCCAGAACAAGAGGAACAAAGCTTTGCAATATGAGAAAGGAGAGGAAAATTGGAGCACAAGTGAAGCCGTAGGCGTAGGAGATAAGGCTTGGGGTGGCTCATCCATGGCAGATCAGGAATAGGTGTGCAGCCACTTCCACCAACGAGCCTCACATGTGAAAACCCTTAAGTGCCACTCCGCCAAACCAAGATCCAAGACTGCATCAAGACCGTCCATGGTAGATCGTTTTCTCCATCCATAGCAGATCGTTTTCTCCTCATCAAGCTTGTGAGCTCCGGCCATGGAGCTACAGTGGAGAGAGAGATTTCATCCATAGAGGGTGGAGAGAGAGAGAGAGAGAGAGAGAGAGAGAGAGAATTGGAGATTAGAAAAATAAATTGACTTAAAAAGATAAGGTTAAAGAAATAAGAAGAAAAAGAAAAATAATTTCAAAAAGAGAGAATTTGAGATTAGTAAATGCTGATAAGGTTAAAGAAATAAAAAGAAAAAGAAAAAGACTAAGATAACGATTTTCGTTTTTTTCATAAATGATTTTAGTTTAAATTAGATTTTTTTTTTTAAATTTTTTGAGGTGGCTTTTTTTAAAATTAAAATGCTAATGTGGTATTTAAATATATATATATATATATATATATTATTATTATTATTTTTGTAAGGACCAAAAGATCTGATGGCCTAAGCCCACTTAGAACAGTGAATTGTGCAGTTCAACCTTGGCCCAAATCAATAAAATTTGTAAGAGATGAAACAAATAACAAGAGAGGGCTATGCTCGAGGATAAATATAAGGAAGAAAGGGCTAATGTAATAGAATAGATGAGTAAATGTCTCCCTACAAGCCTGCCCGAGGAGGCCAATGTTATACAGAAAGTTTGTCTCATCCCTTCTCACTATTCACTCTCTTCTTTCAATGTTTTCCCTTTTTTCTCTTTTTGATACTTGTGTTTGGCCCCCATTTTTTTGAAAACCGTCTTTTTTATATACTCTCCCTTCCTTCGCATCCTGACCTTCCATCTTTCCCTCCCCCATTTCTCTTCGTGATACTTGTCCCCTTAAACATTTGAAAAATGTGGTAGATGGAGTTTGCTTAGCTGTGAATTACACTGTTCAGATCACTTCCTCACTACCCCCAATTGGAAACTTCCCCTACTTTCACTAATTCTCTCTCTTCAGACTATTCTTCCCAACTGGATCGCCTTAGAGTACTTTGTCTCATCCTCTCCTCTCCTCAATTTCCTTTTCAGGCATGTGATACCCCCATGTCAGTACTACAACTCATTAGTCCTGTCCTCGGTCCTCGGGCACCCACAATAGCCCCCTAAAACTTTTTCTATTAACTCTAAGATAAAAGCGATGTTTTAGTTATACATCCCATTTGATACGTGCCAAACGCGTTTCCATGTGGTAATGTCTTTTCTCTTGTCATCAGCATATTCCTGGTGCCTCAGTATTCACAATCCCATATTTATTGTGTCAGGCAGTTGCTTGTTCCCCCACGTTCTACGGTGAAATGATGATCCTACGGTCCTTACTTACCTGCATTTATGAGCGGGAATTTTACCGCTCATTTTTCACCCCTATATAAGGAGAGGCTGAGGCTAGTTTGGCCTCATTTACTCATTTGGCAAATTTTCATTAAAGCAGCAACTCGAGGAAAGACTATTGTATTACTTGTAGGTGTGTTTGGATTCATATTTTTTGCGCTAGATTTTTCATTTCTTACACCATAGATCTTTATGGGTAGATTTGCTAGGCTGGTAGATACCCCTGAAGGCTGGGTTGCCTTTAGGGCTAAATACAGGATCCCCAACGGTGTTGAACTTCAACACTGTGAACTAGGCAAATGGCTGGTTATGAATAGACTTGCTGGCTCAATGGTGATTCCAATGATCACATTCATAAAAGGCGGGATGGAAATTCCCATGGGAAGGATCACTAGAGACTTCCTGATGAACTATAGGCTGACCCCCACACAATGCTCCCCCAACATTTTTTGGGTCCTCAGTAGCGTAGATATGATAAACTGGAAAATAGGGACCAACCTTACATGGCATGACATGAATTGGGTGTACAGCTGCCAGAAAGGGAAGTAAACCAAATACTACATCAAATGTAGGGTCTCCGTCGTTAGGTTAATATCCTGAATGCCTGAGTCAAACAAGGGGATGGATGGGGACTTCCTCATCATCTCAGGTGACTGGCACCATGGGTTGTACTGTCCCACCCTGGAAGGGGAACCAGGTAGGGTTCCCACAAACCTTAGATGCGCGTAGGAAAAAAGAAAAACTTTAACAAGATTTTTTCTTTAACCTATGACTTATGTTACTCCCCCTTTTCGCAGACGAACACCACACCGCCCCGAAAAAGAATCTCGTGAATTTTCCCAACCTAAATCGGATCCTTAAATCAGAAATTTTTCTACATAAGGATGGCCAACTCTAGGCGATGCACCTAATCCTCAGGTTTGAACCCCTCTTCAAACGTTTCCAAAGCCCGAAGAACGTAATCAGAGCTAAAGATAAATGGTTGGCCTTAATTGACATAGCAATCCTGGTTTTCTGCTAACTAATCCTCCTTCACCTAGAACGCAAGAGGCCTAACTTCCAACCCCGCTGGTGACCAGACTCCTTTACTTTCACGAGCAGCCTATACCCTCAGACGACGAGGATACAGAGGGCACTCCCAAACCCACCCAAGAAGTAATAGACAAGGATTTCGAGGTCTTCTACCATCAAAAAGACCCCGAAGATTCCCCCAACCCTTCCCAATGCAGTCCACCTTATGCCTAAGTCAACACTAACCAAGAGGAAGTTGACTTATCTGAAGGGATGGGGTTCCAAAAAAAGACCCCAGACTTGCTGGCCCTACTCAGAGCGCACGCTGAGGGTGCCTCCCCAGCAGTTCCCATAGTGCCTCAACCACCCACTCCTGCCCCTACGCACGCGTCCTCTGGTGACACTGTGGACAAGAAAAGAAAAAGGGTCCAAGGGGGCAAGGGATCCGAGGACATTGAAGAGGGAAAAGCCACACGTCCCTCGAAGCAGCCCTCATCCAAGGAGCCCTCAAAATCTAGGGCTTAGCAGAAAAAGAACATTCCTTCTGGGAGGCTCAAAGGCTCCAGCCGAAGGCCTCGGCCTGAGGGCCTTCGTTTGTGCTGAGCTCGGGGAGCCTCGTCATGAATGACACCAATCTCTAGGATCTGCAGAAAGGGAGATCGGGAATTTTGGCAGAATGTCTAAAAAAGGCTCTCCTTCTGCCTAAAGACATGCAGGAGCTGTGGTCTTTTCGAAAGCATGAGGTCTTTCTTTCACTAAAGAGAGACCTTGCCAAGGTATATACTCATTCTCTTGTTTCCATAAGTTAACATAATTCATGCAAGGATACTAACCCATAGCAATTTTCCAATCTGGGCAAGTAGCCTTCGTGGCTGAGGAGTGGGTATACCATGCCTTGGGCCAAGCTCATAAAGTTGAAGGCAAACTTGAGGCCACCTAGATGGCCCATGCTAAGACTGAGAAGAGGTAGAAGGACACTCTTTTTCACCTGGCCGAGGTAGAGAAATCAAGAAATAATGCTAAATATGCCTTGGCTAGGTTTGAGAAACAGGCAGAGGAGGCAAGAGCTTCTTAGAAGGTCGAAAGTCAGCTGGCCTTGGCCATGGTGAAGGCCAAACAACAACAGAAGCAGCTAGAGGCCAAGGATGCTGAAAGGGCCAAAGCCAAGCAGGATGCCTATGATGCGGGCATGACTAAGATTGCTCAAAGTCTTACAGCCTAGCTTAGGGATGTTGTTCGGGCCTTTTGCCTAGAGGTATGGGGTGAAGCACTGAACGTAGCTGGGGTTAGTGCTGAATCAGAGCTCCGAGCTCCTGATAAGGTATACTATCCCTTAGCCTTATGTTTTGCTCCTAGTTTCCCTCAGCCCCCAGTTAATCCTAACCCTGCCTCCACCTCGGCTCAACCTACCTTTACTTTACTGCCACACCTCCTGCAGAGCAAGGGCACGATCAACCAGCTCTAGTAGCTACTGTGGACGTGGAACAGGAGGTAACTGAAGTTGAGCAACTGAAGAGGAAGAAGAAGGAGAAGGAGAAAGAGAAAGAAAAAGAGGCTGCAGCCTAACTTAGTTATAGGTTGAGCTATTTAGCCAATTTTGTACTAGGGCTTGAGAGTAGTTAATGTCTCATCCTTCTCTTATAGCAATCCAACTCTTGAACTTTAATGAAAATACCTGATTTTTACTTTGCACTTTTCCATCTATTCAAGTTTAATTTGCCCAAGTATATTCCCCGCTATTCCCCTTTTTTAATATTATCTGGAACATACTAATCTTTAACTAACTTAACTAATTCCCTATACTATCCTGATCAATCTGAAATGAACCTTAAGAAAGTTATTGGACTGACACTTAGGGCAATTCATAATAACATTATGATACTTGGTATAAATTTCAAGCAACAACTTACCTCAATTCGGACTTGGAATGCTAAAAAAAACCAATCTACCTTGTGCTTGTAACTCGAGGAAGCAAGCAAGACTTATGGTTCTATCCAATACTTAGAAAATTCTACGTAAATGCTAACTCGACCAAGGTTCATGACCCAAGGAGCTGAACAAGACTAAGATCCTGTTTTACACTTAGAAATTTTTCCCATACAAGATTAATTTACCTAAGGCTTGTGACCCAAGGAGTCAAACAAGGCTGAGGTTCTGTTTAACACTTAGAACTTTTTCCATACAAGGTTAATTTACCCAAGGCTTGTGACCTGAGGAGTCGAACAAGGCCGAGGTTCTATTTAACACTTAGAACTTTTTCCATCCAAGGTTAATTTACCCAAGGCTTTGACCCGAGGAGTCGAACAAGGCCAATGTTCTGGTTAACACTTAGAACTATTTCCATGCAAGGTTAATTTACCCAAGGCTTGTGACCCGGGGAGTCTAACAAGGCCGAGATTCTGTTAACACTTAGAAATTTTTCCATACAAGGTTAATTTACCCAAGGCTTGTGACCCGAGGGGTTGAACAATGCCGAGGTTCTGTTTAACACTTGGCGCTTTTTCCATACAAGGTTAATTTACCCAAGGCTTGTGACCCGAGGAGTTGAACAATGCCGAGGTTCTGTTTAACACTTAGCGCTTTTTCCATACAAGGTTAATTTACCCAAGGCTTGTGACCTGAGGAGTCGAACAAGGCCGAGGTTCTGTTTAACACTTAGAACTTTTTCCATACAAGGTTAATTTACCAATGGCCAATGCCAAGGCCAAGTCTTTTAAGTAGTAATCCCCAATGCCAGCAGCAGAGGTTATCCTATATGGTCTTTCCCAGTTGGGGCCAAGTTTTCCCCAGACAAGGTTCTTTACTGTCCCCACCACTTTTCTTAAGACCAAATCTCCCGAAGCTAATGGCCTTAACCTCACCCCCTTATCATACCCTTGCTTAAGTCTCTGCTGGTAATGTACCATTTTTACTGTAGCCACATTTCTCCTTTCTTCGGCCATATCTAGGCTATCCAAGAGTAAACAATTATTTTCCTCAGCATTGAACTGATCAGTTCTTAGGGTTGGGAATCCTAACTCCAGGGGAATTGCCGCTTCTGCCCCATAAGTCATTGAAAAATAAGTCTCTCCTATTAGTCTTCGGGGCATAGTACGATAAGTCCATAGTACATGGGCAATTCATCGACCCATTTCCCTATAGCATCATCTAATTTTTTCTTCAGTCCAGACACTATAACCTTATTAGTGGCCTTGGCCTGGCCATTCCTTTGAGGATAAGCAGGTGTAGAATACATGTTCTTGATCTCCAACTCCTTACAATATCTTCGAAAGGCTTTATTGTCAAACTGAAGACCATTATCGGAGATCAATGTATGTGGGACTCCAAACCTTGTGACGATATTCCTCCAGATAAACCTATTAGCATCCACGTCCCTGATATTAGCAAGTGGCTCAGCTTCTACCCACTTGGTAAAATAATCAGTCCCGACAAGGAGCCACCTTCGATTCCCTATAGCTCGAGGAAATGGTCCCACTATATCCAAGCCCCAATGAGCAAATGGCCAAGGGCTGCAGAGTGGATTCAAGACTCCCCCTAGTTGATGAATATTTGGGGCATATCTCTGACATTGGTCACACCTCTTCGCATAATCTTAGGAGGTTTTCTGCATGCTCGGCCACCAATATCCCTGGGTGAGGGCTTTATGAGCCAAAGACCTCCCACCTGTGTGATTCCCACATATATCCTCATGTAACTCTTCCAATAAAGGCTCCACTGTTTCGGGATCTTGTACAACTTCTGCTCTTTAGATAGCCAATAACGAGGAGCATTCCTACACACCTTCTCTGCCTCCCCCTTGTCTTTAGGCAAGAATCCTCATTCCAAAAAAGTTACTATGGGGTCCATTTAGCTTGGCCCCACCTGGAGACTATGTACCCCCACTAAAGGCCCCCTTGTAAGACTAAAGCCATCCATGTCATCAACAATAACAACTCGAGGAAGATTTGATCCTAGAGAAGTGGCCAACATTGCCAAAGAGTTTGCATGGGAGTTCTGTCCCCTAGGGATTTACTTTAAAACAAAACTCTTAAACTGGGCTCGAACCTGTTTTACTTTGGCAAGATACCCTTACATCCTTTCGTCTCAGTCTTCAAACTCTCCATTGACGTGGCCTACCACCAATCGAGAATCTAAATGCAACTCCACCATTTCTCCTCCTAGCTGACTGACCATAGCCACCCCAGCTAATAGGGCTTTACACTTAGCCTCGTTGTTGGTATCTAGGAAACCCAATCGCAATGACTTCTCCATTACTAGTTTCTCGAGAGTGATTAACACAATCCCTATCCCTGCTCCTTTTCGGCTGGTTGCCCTGTTAGTGTAAACTTCCCAAGGGAGAATTACCACGGCCGAGGTGGTCATAACACTCAATGCTTTCTCTTCCTCACTGAATGTACCCTCGGTGAATTCTGCCACAAAGTCTGCTAGGGCTTGACCCTTTATAGCAGTCCAAGGCATGTACTTGACATCATAGGCACCCAGCATGGTTCCCCATTGTGAGAGTGCCTTTTTTTTGTGACACTCAGGCCCAAGGATCCCGGGCCTAATAAGTGGTTTGGTGGACCGGGCCTTGACTCACCGCAGCTAACAGGCTGTTTAAGAATCAAGTGATGCACAGGGGATGCTTCCTACAATACACGTAAAATGACAAGCAAGGATATTCGTATTGAAAGACATATCAAAACAACAAGGTAAATTCAGAGAACAGGATCAGCAAAGGAGCACAAAATAATGTTATGAGGATCTTTGAATCACTGAGACATATTTCATTAATATGTTATTTGTTATAGTTACAAAATGCTCACTAAGACGTGATACAAGGTTCAATCAAGCTCAAAAATTACAGTCTTAAATGGCTATCTCAGCCTTCAAAACTTGCAAAGTTTGATTCTCTTTGAATCCAAGTATGTGCAATAGTGGCTTTTACAGGATACCGGGAAGCAATATTAACTTTGATAATTCTCTCTTTATCAGTGGGTTGATAGGACTCGAACGTTGATCTTTGGGCTATTTCCTGTAATACAAAGGACACAAAATCAGAGGGGACCGGTGGGGACCGGCCAAAAATCCTCCGATGATCAAGTCAGTTACTTTGAACTCTCTGTAACGAAGAAATGTTCTCTCAAAAGTAAAAGTGTCTGAATACCTTTACCCTTCATCGAAGAAGCCTTATATAGTGTGTGTGTGTGTGGAACGGTTATCTCTTTAGTAACCGTTCCCAATGTCGAGGAGTCCGGAGAATTGGGAGTAACTTCCATAACTGCTGTGGAAGTTACCTAGGTCGGACGGGCCGATGAACTCGTCCATCCATAGTAAGGATGGACGAGACCTCCAGGATGATCTCGTCCATTTTTAGTGGAAGATGGACGAGATCATCTTGGAAGGCTTGACGTTCATAAATGATAAGTAGATCTCACGAGGTATTGCTCGTCCATGTATGGACGAGGTTCGCCAGTACACATCCAAGTTTAACCGCCTATTGTAGCTTCTTTTGTTGGACGAGACATATGGACGAGTTATAGACTTGGGATTATTTATGACACCATCAGTTGCCCCCTCGTCCATGTGAGTCGTCCAAATGGTTGAACGTCCTTGGACTGGTGTAATTGGTTATTAATTGTTTGCACCACGTGTCATTTTTTTATTGGCGACTGATTCCATCGATTTATATTTCCGAGGTAGATGCCACGTGTCGCTTTCGTATTGGTTGGGTCGTTTCGATTACCTAGGTCAGCATCCTATAAATAGTGGAATGCCTCCCTTAACCCTTTTCATTCCAGAGATTTTCTTCCTTGACATCCGTCGTCTAGAGCCTCGTCTAGGAGTTCCTCTGCGTCTAGAGTCTTCTTCCGTCTAGAGCCAGGTACTCTTCTTCTCCTCGTCTTTAGGTTTTAAGTTTCTTGTTAGAGATGTCTGTTGCTTCCTCGTCTAATGATAGCCTTAATAAGGCTATAGACGAGTACTGTGAGGATACTAGTGAGAGGTCTGACTCTAGCAGCGCTAGTGATGAGAGTGGAGGAAGCACGGACGAGAACTACTCTTCTGGGGCCCCTGGGCTCCCTATTGAGGTCGTCCAAGAACAGCTTAGGAGAGCTTCTGGCTCTCAAGCTGGTTCTCCGTCCAATCCTACGGACGAGGTAGAAACCGTCTTCAGTTGCGCTGTAGGCGTCCATTCTAAGACGGACGAACAGAGGTTAACTAGCCTTAAATCTTGGTATCAAATCCCAGACGAGTTTAACCCTAGGCTGCCGGTCCGTGGAGAGTGGTGTTGTGAGCCCCGTTTTGGTATAGGCGTCTATGAATCTTACTTCTTAGGTGGCCTTAGGTTTCCTTTAAATGCCTTCACTAGAGAGTTATTAGTTAAGTTAGGTTTAGATGTTTGTCAATTCAATCCTAACGCATGGAGACTAATTATCTCCATGCAAATTTTGTGGAGGGAAGTTTTTGGTGGGGACCGTCCTCTTACAGTGGACGAGTTCCTTTATTGTTATAAACCTTCTGCCATAAGTCAATCTGAAGGTTTTTATCAGTTTACTGCTAGAGGGAATGATTGTAGGTTGATTAAGTCCCTAGCTTCGTCTGATAGGAAATGGAAGACGGAGTTCATTTTCGTTTCAGGCTTCTGGGCAGGGAACCCTGTGGACGTTGGCAGGGATCCCTTTCCCCCTTACACTGGGGACCTAAGGAACCTTCGTCCAGAAGGTATGTCCCTTCCCCTTGTTTATTTTTATTCTCGCTTCTATTTGGCATATTTACAATTTCTGACCTTTGTTTGTTCATTCTGCTGTAGCTGCCAAACGTCCGTCCTTGAGCAAATTTCACCGTGACCGCATCCACAGGGCTCGTCTACATTCAGATAGGAGCTTTCATTCTCTTGTCACGTTTAGACGTCTAGCCAAGTGGGGTTTAGGTCCTAAGCCTTCAGACGAAGCTATCGCCCACGAAGTTACTGTGCGAAAAAGTAAGTTTTAGCTAAACCTCCTTTTCTTTTTCTTTTTTATTTATACATTCCTAACTTGTTCATCTCGTCTTAGGAATGTCAACAATGAAAGAGAACAGAGGGAAGGAGATTGCAGGAGAGGGGAAACGTCCTGAGGGTCAGACCCAGGATCGTCCTGAGGGTCAGACACGTCCAACGGCTGGGGACAAAAGGAAGTTCTTGCCAAAGAATATTGACTTGGAAGGGCTCCCCAATCGTAGAGACAAAAGGGTTAAGCAAAGCTCGTCCAAGGTGGTCAAGTCCAAACCTCCCCAGTCCCAGCCTGCCGTCCAGATAGTTGATGTGGACTCGTCCACTCCAGTTGAGTCCACTCCGTCCAAGACTCCGCCCAGAACTCCTTTGGCCAAGTCTACCACGCCTGGCTCGTCCCAGCCTTCTACGAACATTGTTGAGAACGAAGACCTGGCTTGGGAACGTTTCCAGTTAGCCGTCAAGGACGAGGATATAAACACGTGCTATAACATGGGCTTGAAGGAATTTGAGCATTCAGGCGTCCATGACCTCTTCAAGGTATGTTAGTATCTCTCGTCCTTGTTCAGTTAGCCACTTTTCCTTATTTAATCATTCTATGTTGCTTTGTCTATTCATAGGCCATGTCGAAGTTTATAGCAGCGTCTAGACAGGCAACAGAGCTGGACAAGACGAGAGTCTTGTTGGAGACGAGGATTCAGCAGGTGAATGCTGAGTGTAAAAAATGGGCTGGGGTTGCTGAAAAAGCTAAGGACGAGGTCAAGGAACGTAACAAGCTGATTGAGGAGCTAAGGACGGATGCAGTGGAGAAGGATACGCGCATTGATCATTTGCAGAAGATGAATGATGAATTGAATGCTCGTCTCTCCAAGGCAAAAGAGGACGCTGTGGCTGAGTTCAAGTCGTCCAAAGAATATACAGACACTTTGGATCGCAATTATGCAGCTGGTTTTGAAGATTTCAGAATGGACGCTATTGAGAACTTCCCTGAAGTTGATTTTAATGCAATCAAGCTTAACCTTGCTGCTGCCACAAGCTCTCTTCTCCAGACTGGCTCTGATGACGTCAACGTGGAAGACGACGCTAGTACCCAGCCTCAAGACGCACCAGTTGTGAATGCTCCCCTTTCTTAGGACGAGACTTTTAACCTTGATGGTTTTCTCTTTTTTTTTTTTATTTGGTCCTTTGTTTTTGGACCTTCTTTTATGTAACAAGAATACATTATACTCGTCCATGGTTTTAGGACGGGTTTTTAAGTAGTTTCTGCTTTTCAAACTAATCAAGGGTTTTTTGGACGTAGGAAGTCCACCCTTTGAATGAATTTTTATTATCTTTGCATGGACGGGTGATTTCATTCTCATGGACGAATGTTGCTAAGCTATTTTAACTCCAACTTTAGCTCGTCCATGTCGAGATTACATATTTTTCATGTAGTCTGACTCGTCTCAGCAGGCAGTATTTTTAATTAGCTTGATTCGTCTTAGGACTTGCAAACTAATTTTACTTACCATCTTACTTATTTTGCCAACTTTTTCTCTCGTCCAGATTTTGGATTGTTTCAGTTGGCTCCGTCTCGTCTATGAGTTGGACGAGTGTGGATGTGATTTTTTCCTTGGAAAATTTAGACGTTACATCTCTGCGTCCAGAGATTTTGTTCGTCTTGGATCTTCCAACCCTCTTGAGGATTGACTTGGACGACAATATCATGGAGAAATTTCACACAACATTTAGCACATAACATAAATATTGTTTACAGACAAGGCATATGCACACTGATGCCTTTTTATTTAATAAATACATATTTCATGACTTCGTTCATAACCATAACACAACTATAATAAGTAATAAGATCATAGTTTCAAACTCCACACGTAAGCAACACCAAACATAATAGTATCAAACAGAAACAGCATCATACGTAGTAGTAGGTTAATTAGACAGATAAGACCCAGTCTCGTCCATAGGTTCACTCTTACTGATAGTACCTCCTCAGGTGCTCCACATTCCAAGGATGCTCCAGCTTTCTCCCGTCCAGGGCCTCCAGGTAATAGGATCCTTGCCTTTTACAGTTGATAACTCTATAGGGTCCTTCCCAGTTTGAGCCTAATTTCCCATGTGCCGGGTTCTTGGTCGACAAAGAGACCTTTCTCAGGACGAGATCTCCAATGTTGAAACGCCTAGGCTTCACCATCGCATCATACTGCTTAGCCATGAGGTTCTTATACTTTGCTGCCCGGTGTTCTGCGTTTGTCCTTACCTCGTCTATTAGATCGAGGTTCAGACGAAGCTGATCTTCATTATCCTTGTCTTGATACATCATCACCCTGTGATTAGCCATATGTACTTCTGCAGGTATGACTGCATCACTTCCATAGGCTAGCTTGAAAGGAGTCTCCCCTGTAGGTGTCCTCACTGTGGTCCTGTATGCCCATAAAACTCCTGGTAATTCATCTGGCCACACTCCCTTTGCCCCTTCAAGCCGAGTCTTGATGATTTTCAACAAGGATCGGTTTGCAACTTCAGCCTGGCCGTTGGCTTGGGGGTGTGCAGGCGAGGAGTAATGGTTCTGAATTCCAAAATGTGAGCAGAAGTCCTTGAAGAGTGCATTGTCAAATTGTCGTCCGTTATCAGACACCAATACCTTCGGCACTCCAAATCTGCATACGATGTTCTTCCACACGAAGTTTTTTACATTCTGTTGTGTGATATTTGCCAACGGTTCTGCTTCTACCCATTTGGTGAAGTAATCGATGCCCACCACCAGAAACTTCATCTGCCTTACTCCCAAAGGGAAAGGACCCAAAATGTCCAGTCCCCATTGTGCGAAGGGCCATGGTGCCACCATTGGGGTGAGGTATTCCGATGGTTGCCTGGGGACGTTGCTAAATCGCTGGCACTGGTCGCAGACCTTAACGTATGCTTTAGCATCAGCTTGCATGTTCGGCCAATAATACCCTGCACGGACGACCTTGTGGACAAGTGATCTTGCTCCCGAATGATTGCCACATGCCCCTTCATGAACTTCTCTCAGCACGTAGTTTGCGTCGTCCGGAGCTAAACATCTAAGGTAAGGTTGAGAGAAACCTCTCTTGTATAGCACTCCATTCATGAGAACGTATCTAGCTGACCTCACCCTCACCTTTCTGGCCTCGTCCTTCTCTTCTGGCAGTCGTCCGTCTTTCAAGTAGGATATAATGGGAGTCATCCAATTTTCTCTGTTATCCACCTGCTGTACTTCCTGGGCATCTATACTTGGCATATATTGAACTTCATCTGACTTCTCTAATGATTCATCTGCTGAGGCCTCCTTCGCTATAGTATCAGCTTCCACGTTCTCCTCCCTTGGGATTTGAACGAAGTCAGCTTTTTCAAACCTTTTCACAAGGCGCATCACCCTACCAAGGTACTTCTTCATCCGTTCTTCCTTCGCCTCATACGTCCCATTCACTTGGCCCATGATCAGTTGGGAATCCCCCATGACACATATGGACTTTGCTTCCACGGACTTTGCCAATTCTAACCCTTTGAGGAGGGCTTCATATTCGACTTCATTGTTTGTCGCTTGGTACTGTAGACGGACTTTATGTTTCAGTTTATCTCCCTCTGGGGACTGCAGGACCACACCAATTCCTCCTGCATGCCGTGTAGACGAACCATCCACGTGGACGACCCATCTCTTACTGTCCTCTGCCTCATTATAACTTGGGGTAAACTCCGCAATAAAATCTGCTAGGGCTTGAGCTTTTATGGCATGCCTTGGTAGATACCTGATATCGAACTCACTTAGCTCCACAGCCCACTGGATTAATCGTCCTGCAGCTTCCGGCCTATTCATTGCCTTTTTGAGAGGATGATCTGTCATAACATTAATGACATGTGCTTGGAAATAATGCCTCAGCTTCCGTGATGCTGTGATTAGTGCGAAGGCCAACTTCTCCATTTGTGGATACCGTCCTTCCGCTCCTTTCAATGCCTTGCTTGTATAGTACACAGGTCTTTGCGGGGTTACCGCTAGGTACACAGGTCTTTATCTTCCTCTCTTATCAATGCCGAGCTCACGGCATGCGGGGTTACCGCTAGGTACAAATATAGTTCCTCTCCTTCCACTGATGGACTCAGCAGCGGTGCCATGGTAAGGTATACCTTCAAATCTTCAAAAGCTCTCTGACACTCGTCGGTCCATTCGAATGCTTTTTTGAGAACCTTAAAAAATGGCAAACATTTATCAGTAGCTTTAGAGACAAACCTGTTAAGCGCAGCGACTCGTCCAGTGAGGGATTGGATTTCCTTGGTATTTTGCGGTGGCTTCATGTCCAATATTGCCTGAATTTTATCTGGATTCGCTTCAATTCCCCTGTGGGATACCATAAAGCCAAGGAATTTCCCTGATAATACTCCAAAGGCACATTTGCTAGGATTTAGCTTCATGTGATACTGCCTCAATGTCTCGAATGTCTCCTGCAGGTCGTCTAGATGTCTTCCTTCGTCTTGACTTTTCACCAGCATGTCATCTACGTAGACTTCCACATTCCGCCCAATCTGTGGACGAAACATGTGGTTGACCAACCTCTGATATGTTGCCCCTGCATTCTTTAAGCCAAACGGCATCACCTTATAGCAGAATAAGCCTTGACTGGTTACAAAAGATGTCTTCTCTTGATCAGCCTCGTCCATTCTTATCTGATTGTATCCTGAAAAGGCATCCATGAAGCTAAGCAATTTGTGTCCTGCAGTTGAGTCTACTAACTGGTCAATGCGCGGTAGCGGGTAGCTATCCTTGGGGCAAGCCTTGTTCAGATCAGTGAAGTCCACGCACATTCTCCACTTGCCATTCGCTTTTTTGACCATTACTACGTTGGCCAACCAATCCGGGTAATACACTTCCCGAATGAACTTTGCTACCATCAGCTTCTGGACCTCGTCCTTGATTGCACTATCTCTCTTAGGGGCAAACACCCTCTTCTTTTGCCGCACAGGCTTGGAGGAAGGACATACATTCAAACGGTGGGTAATGACATTAGGGTCTATACCCGGCATATCCTCGTGACTCCACGCGAACACATCGATGTTTTTCTTCAAAAATTGGACGAGGTCCTTTTTAATCTTCTCTTCTAAATCTGCTCCAACCCTGGTACACCTCTCAGGGTTAACTTCATCCAAGGAAATATCTTCCAATGCTTCAGTAGGCTCTGCTACAACCTTCTTTTCTTCAATATTCATTGCTTGAACTTGTTCATCCATGGCCAGCATGGCCAAGTAACATTCTCTTGCTGCCAGTTGGTCACCTTGTACCTGTCCTACCCCGTGTTCTGTTGGGAACTTGACTGATAAATGGTAAGTGGAGGTAACAGCTTTCCAGCTATTCAAAGTTGGTCTCCCAATGATGGCATTGTAAGAGGATGGACAATCTACCACAAGGAAGTTGACGTCCTTGGTAATTTGTCGTGGATATGCCCCCACTACCACGGATAAGGAAATGGTACCCACTGGTTGCACCTTCATCCCACCAAAACCTACTAGGGGGGAGTTCACTGGACGGAGCTGGTCTCGTCCTAATCTCATCTGCTGAAAAGCTGGATAGTATAAAATGTCTACTGAGCTTCCATTGTCCACAAGCACTCTTCTGGTTGTGTAGTTTGCAATTAGTAGGGAGATGATGAGGGCATCATCATGAGGGTGATGAATTCTGTCAACATCTTCGTCCGTGAAAGTAATTGCCCGCTCGTCCGTAGACCTTGCTCTCGGTGATCGTCCAGAAAGCTGGACGCTCTGTACTACCTTCAAGTAAGCTTTCTTGGACTTGGACGACTGGCCAGTTGAACTTCCCCCAATGATGACTCTTATCTCCCCGAGTGGTGGTCGCGATGAATCTTCCATCTTTCCCTTCTGTTTCTCGTCCCTCTGGTCTCGTCCAAGGAAACCCCTCAACTTCCCTTGCCTTATGAGATTTTCAATTTGTTGCTTCAAGTCAAAACACTCGTCCGTGTCATGACCATGATCCCTATGAAAGCGACAGTACTTGTTCCTGTTGCGCTTGTTGGGATCACCCTTCATTTTCTCTGGCCACTTCAGTGAAGGATCATCTTTGATTTGCATAAGGACTTGCTCAAGTGGGGCGTTTAAAGGGGTATACTGCTGGTTCCGTACTGGAGGGCCTGGCTTCTTACTTTCTCGATCTCTCCTTTCCTCCGTCCGTCCTTTCTTTGGACGAGTTCCTTGCTCGTGCTGACGACTGGGATTTGCATCCATTCTCTCGGACCTCTTCCTCTTCTTAGCGATGATTGCATCTTCTGCATTCATAAAATTCTGAGCCGAATGGACGAGTTCTGCCATGGACTGGGGCTCTTTTTCATAAAGCTTATGTATAAACAGATCCGAATTCACCCCGTTGTGGAAGGCTGCCAGTAGAAGCTTATCATCTGCTTCATCCACACTGAGAGCTTCTCTGTTAAAACGGGTGATAAATGACCGAAGGCTCTCGTTCTCTCCCTGCTCTATTGTCAACAAACTGGACGAGGAACGCTTGTGCCTTTGTCCTCCAATGAAATTGTTAACAAACAACTTACTCAACTCTTCAAAAGAACTCACCGAATTTGGAGGTATTTTGCTAAACCAAACTCGCGCTGAACCCTTAAGGGTGGTAGGGAAGACTCTACACATTATCTCATCAGGCACCCCTTGAAGATGCATGGTGGTCTTGAAAGTGGCTATGTAATCAAACGGGTCACGTGTTCCATCATATGAATCCAGAGAAGGCAACTTGAACTTTGACGGTAGGGGGTGACCGTTGATGGAAGCCGTAAAGGGAGAATCAGTCCTGTGAACCAAATCTTCTATCGGATTCGCCCTTTTCATACTTTCTTTCATCTCCTCCATAACTCTCTTCATTTGGTCCATTTCTTCCTTCAAGTGCGGTACCGTTCGTGAAGTGGTGCCCCTAAACTGACTTCCAACTTCGGTATTCTCTCTTCCGCCATGACTCTGCGTTTGTCCACCTTCACGTTCTTCATGTGTTTGCCTCCTCATATTAATCTCCATTCGTAATTCTTGGTTTTGGCGAGTCAACTCCGCCATAGCGTCTGCCATAGATTGTGCATGTTGGGCAGATGACTACATGACCGGTGCAGACTGGCGATCACGATGCGGGTTGCTGCTTCCCTGATGGCCTGGGCTAGTAGCCCTTGATCTAGTCCGAACCATCAAACCCTTTGTCACGGAGAAGTAAACTGTGAAACAATTTCTTTCCCCACAGATGGCGCCAACTGATAATTCTCTCTTTATCAGTGGGTTGATAGGACTCGAACGTTGATCTTTGGGCTATTTCCTGTAATACAAAGGACACAAAATCAGAGGGGACCGGTGGGGACCAGCCAAAAATCCTCCGATGATCAAGTCAGTTACTTTGAACTCTCTGTAACGAAGAAATGTTCTCTCAAAAGTAAAAGTGTCTGAATACCTTTACCCTTCATCGAAGAAGCCTTATATAGTGTGTGTGTGTGTGGAACGGTTATCTCTTTAGTAACCGTTCCCAATGTCGAGGAGTCCGAAGAATTGGGAGTAACTTCCATAACCGCTGTGGAAGTTACCTAGGTCGGACGGGCCGATGAACTCGTCCATCCATAGTAAGGATGGACGAGACCTCCAGGATGATCTCGTCCATTTTTAGTGGAAGATGGACGAGATCATCTTGGAAGGCTTGACGTTCATAAATGATAAGTAGATCTCACGAGGTATTGCTCGTCCATGTATGGACGAGGTTCGCCAGTACACATCCAAGTTTAACCGCCTATTGTAGCTTCTTTTGTTGGACGAGACATATGGACGAGTTATAGACTTGGGATTATTTATGACACCATTAAACTTTTCCCTCAGTTTTCCTTTCTTTTATAAAAACTTCACTAATAGTTCTTTCTCTCTAAAAATCTCTCTACCTTTTCTTCGTAACCTACCCCTCCTTTTATAGTGAAATTCTGGCATCCCAGGGGAACCATTGGTTCCCCTATTTCGTCTTATGGTTAACAGAGCCCTGTTTCGTGCCCATCACTCGGCAGGTTCTATTTCTAGTTTTTCTCATTCTTTCCCTCTTTCAGCTTTGATTCTTTTGAAAGTCCATGGCTGGTTACCTACTTTGGGATGTGTTGAGGTATGCCCTTCTCGGTCTCACCGTTTGGCAGTTCCCCTTTTGCCGTTTTTCCCATCTGGGCGGAATCCCATTCTGCCTACTTGAAAGTCGCCTGTTGCCATTCCTCTTTTTGTATTTCTCTGTTCTGGTTCCCCGAGATGCTTCCCACTTGTGCCGTGAGAGGTTGCTGGTTATTTCTTCTTTTTTTGTTGGGTCTTTTGGCGCTTGTGGCTTCTACTCTGTTTCTTATTTTCTTTTCTTGTCCTTTTCTTTCGAGTTGTCTTAATCTTCCTTTGACTATGCGCCTGGAAGGATCCGTGCCTCTTGATGGTTGCTGAGGATCCTGGCTATTTTCTTTAATTTTTGCCGTGGGTTTCTTTTCCTTCTTGATGTTTCTTCTTTTGGGCTTCAAGCATCCTGGGCCTGCTTTTTCTTTCGTGGTCCCCTTGCACCTGCTTCCTTGGACTTGGCTTATTTTCTTTTGGACTTGGCTTATTTTCTTTTGGGCTTGGCTCACTCTTTTGGGCTTCTCTCACTGTGATCCTTTTAGACCTCAACACCCACTTAGCAATTTTGCCTATATAGTCTGATTTTCTCAAAAGAGCTTGCAAATGGAGTTGGGTGAGCACCACCACAGTGTAAGCCTGAAAATAATGAGGAAGCTTCCTGGTGGCATGCAAGATGGTCAATACTGCCTTCTCTAGGGGTAAATAACGTGTCTCAACCTTCTGCAAGGACTTACTAACATAGTAGACAAGCCGTTAGACCCCATCCTCATTTTTGACCAAGACCAAAGTGATAGCATAATTTGTAACTGCCAGGTATGCATACATCACCTCCTCCTTCTCGGGCCTGGATAGGATTAGGGGACTTGACAAATACTGCTTAAGCTCCTCAAAAGCTACTACACACTCCTCGGTCCAATGAAAGTCCCTCCACTTGTGAAGAGGCTAGAAAAAAGGACGACACTTGTCTGCAGATCGAGAAATGAATCTATTTAGAGCTGCTGCCATCCCGATCAATTTCTGTACCTCTTTGGGATTTTGGGGAGGGTGCAAACTGTTTATAGCCTTAATTTAATCGGGGTTGACTTCAATCCCTCGGTGTGTTATCATATAGCTTAAAAACTTTCCCAAGCTAACCCCAAAAGAACACTTGGATGCATTTAGACGTAGCTTATGCTCTCTCAATACTGAGAATACTTCCCCCAAATCCGCCAAATGCTCTTCTACCTATATGCTCTTTATCACCATGTCATCAATGTAGGCATCCATATTCCTCCCAATTTGTGAGTCAAACATCTGGGTAACCATCCTTTGATACGTGGATCCTGCATTCTTAAGGCCAAAGGGCATCATGCGATAGTGATAGTTCTCGTTAGGAGCACGAAAAGTTGTCTTCTCCTGATCAGATAGTGATAAGGGTATCTGATGATACCCTTGGAAGGCATCCAAAAAACTCATCTGAGGATGCCCCACAATTGAATCCATCAACTGATTAATCCGAGGGAGGAGAAAAGGGGTCCTTCAAGCAAATCTTATTCAGATCAGTGAAATCCACACACACACATGCCACTTCCCATTTTTCTTCTTTACTACCACAGTGTTAGCTAACCATTCGGGATAGAAGATCTCCTTAATTGCTCCAGCTTGTTTCAACTTGTTTACTTCTACCCTTACTGCCTCGACATGCTTTTTGGATGAACGTCGAGGAGGTTGCTTACGTGGTGTAGCATCGAGATTCACATTCAATTGATGACATATGAACCCAGGGTCAATCTCTGGTACATCATAAGTGCTCCACAAAAACACATCAATGTTAACTTCCAAGAACTTCACCAATTCCGCCTTTTCCAATGGTGGTAACTGGGATCCCACTTGAAAATATCGCTCCTCATCCTGCGCTATTACCATCTTCTCTAGCTCCTCGGACAACTATTCACATGCTTCGGCCTACTGCCCCCCTATAGGGCCCTTTGGTTGCTATGGGACCTGATCCTTTGTTACTGCAACATGATTTACAGGATGCTATGTAATTGCTAACACCAAACATTGCCTAGCCATTGCCTGGCTACCAACCAACTTTCCACTCTTCCCTGAGTGGGATACTTAACCTTTAGATGTAGAGTTGAAGACACCACACCTATAGCATGAAGCCAAGGTCTGGCCAAGATAGTTGTATATGGGGAATATGCTTCTACAACGATGAAATTGACCTGTACCTCCTCGTCCCCGGCTTATATGGGTAATCTTATCATTCCTCGAGGGACCACCATCCTCCCATCAAAACCCATTAAGGGTGAATCATACCTTTCCAGGTCTTTGGGTTTTAAATTTAACCTCTTATACAAATCAGGGTACAAAATCTCTGCTCCGCTTCCCTGATCAACTAGTACCATTTTTATGTCATAACCACCAATCCTAATGGTAACCACTAAAGAATCATCTTGTGGCTGAAACATTCTCTCCTTGTCCTCCTCAGAGAAACCCAGGGTAGGGGGGGACCATCACTCTAGTTCTTTTAGGAGCCTAATCCTTGGCCCTTAGATCAGGGGCCCCACCCACGGACATGATCCCAGAACTTGCCCCAACATCACTCCTTGTCCTGGCAAAAATCACATTAATAGTGTCCAATGCTGGCTGAGGGACACCACTCCTATGAAACTCAGCTCCCAAGTGCCCAAACTGCCCCGTAGGCTAATGTACAAACTGATTGAGCTTCCTTGCCTTCACCAATTGATTCAGGTGATCATGCAGGGTCCTGTAGTCCTTCGTAGTATGTCCCTTGTCTTGATGGTAATGGTAATAAAGGCTTTGGTTTCTCCTAGATGAGTCCTCACCCATTTTATTGGGCTACTTGAAATAGGGCTTGTTCTTTATTTTCTCTAGTATTTGATATACTAGTTCTTTAAACATCGAGTTGGCTAATTAAGTCCCCATGGATAACGTTTGATTAGAGAATTCCCTTCTAGGGCGATTACCCTGATATCCCCCTCCCCAAGGATCCCTCTTCTCTGGGAAAATCTTAGCCTTGCCTTTTCCTTGGATTTGGTCCTCCTCTACCCGCTTATACTTATTTATGTGATCCATAAGCTGGTGCATATTCAGGGCAAACTTCATCGTTAATGACTTCCTCAAATCATGTTCGGTAGAGAGGACAACCTTAAAGGTTCTCACCACCACATCCTCAAAGTCCACATCTATCTCATTATACATTTCCCAATACCTATCCTAGTAAGTCCTGAGGGTCTCTCCTTCCCTCATGGTCATAGATAGTAGAGAATCAATTGGCTTGGGAACTGCACGTTATGAATCTAGTGCCAAATGCCCTCGTTAACTCTTCAAAGGACCCAATTGACCCTTCCTGCAAGGCATCAAACCAACGCATAGCCACCGGCACGAGGTTGGAGGGGAAAACTTTGCACATAAGAGCCTCATTACTAGAATGAACTGCCATCTTTTGATTAAAGTGGCTGACGTGCTCCACAGGATGTCCTCCCATTGTAAATGGTGAAATTTGGTTGAGAAAACCGATGAGGGAGCTTGGCTTTGTTAATTCTCCTAACAAAAGGTGACTTAGAAATTTGCTATAAGGCTTACTCATTGCATAATTCCCCATGCCACGGTGGGAAGACCTCCTCCCACACCTGTTTCTGTCCTGGCATGAGGAAGCTGAATAGGACTCACTAGATGGAGTTCTATATCTATAACGATATGAGTGATCCCTGATTTCACTCAAACCCTCACTTGATGGGGGAGATGGACTCCTTCTATCATGCTCCCTGTGCCTCAACTTCTGCGCAGGTGGTCTATCTCCTGTTGCAATTTCTGTGTCTCCTGATTTTGTGAGACATGACTCCCAATCCTTAAGTGACTCCGCTCTGTACGTTCAGTGTGCTAAGACTCCACCATAACACTTGGGGTATGTTGCCTATCTCTCATTCACTCTAAGTTAACAAATTGGTTCTCCCTTTATGAGCCAACCGATTCTTCCCTATCCTAGTCTATGTTAGCCATAACTGCTCATAACAAATCCACCGCACCTTGATGTTCCCATAGACAACACCAATTGTAAGGACCAAAAGATCTGGCAACCCAAGCCACTTAGAACAGTGAGTTGTGCAGTTTATTCTTGGCCCAAATCAATAAAATTTGTAAGAGAGGGCTTTGCCCGAGGATAAAAATAAGGAAGAAAGGGCTAATGCTATAGAATAGATGAGCAAATGTCTCGCTACAAGCCTGCCCGAGGAGGCCAATGTTATACAGAAAGTTGTATTGTTCACTCTCTTCTCTCAATGTTCTTCCTATTTCCCTTTTTTTTTTTTTTTTTTTTTTGATACTTGTGTCTGGCCCCCCCTTTTTCTAAAAACCATCTTTTTTATATACTCCCCCTTCCTTCACATCCTGGCCTTCCATCTTTCCCTCCCCCATTTCTCTTCGTGACACTTGGACCCTTCATCTGAGGAAAGTGGTAGATGGAGTTTGCTTAGTTATGAATTACACTGTTCAGGTCACTTCCTCATCTTTATATATATAAAGATGATGTTTACTTGAGAATAAAATGAGATTTGGTGGGTGTAGTTATTAAGAAAATACCCCACCCTTACAAGCTTACCCACAAAATTACTAGAAAAAATGAAAGAGGGCTTTTTTGTGCTAGGTTTCCGAGAGAGAGAGAGAGAAAAAAAAAAATTTAGAATTTCTAGAGGATTTTCTCAGAATTTTTCCACTCTTTTCCTTTTCTTTTCTTTTTTTTTTTTCCTATTTTCCTCACTATTTTGTCGCAAAAAGTTCCTATTTTTCTCAAAAAATGAGGGGGTATTTATAAGGGGATGAGGCCAAATGGAAGGCTAGCTAGGTGTAACATGGTCTCCCATTTCTTGACACCTCATCAGCCTACTTTGTAATTTTTTTTTTAAATTTTTGTTCCAATATTCGTGCAACTATTTTGAGGCCTTTTCAAACTCCTTTTTTATTCAAAATTTATATGCCTTGAAAGCTATGAATGTCTAGTTTCCAATGGTCTTGTTCTTGTAAGATTTGGAGCTACAGTCGTCAAGATATTGCGCTTGGAAGGAAGATGGCATAGTGCTGAAACATTCTGTGACGTTTTTCCTTAAAAAAGCAGATATAATCGAGCAATATTTACTAAAAGTAGTCAAGACCTTTTTCTTCAAGATGGGTCAGCCAGATCGCTCCAGTGCCTGCCCAGTTGGTACAATTTATTGCGCGAAATCGGCCAAAAAATTGCTTGTTTTTTCCTTGAAAAAAAAAAAAAAAAAAAAAAAGAGTTAGATTTTTATTAGGGTTTTTGGTATTTTGGTGATATCTCATCTGTTTTAACTCCAATTTTGGCCCGTAAACTATAGTTTCGAAGGGAAATATATGTCCTACAAGACGGTCCAAAATTCAACTTGATTCGACTGTTGGATTAAAAAATTCAACGTTTTGACCATACTTGGTTAGGGTTTTGGCCTCAATTGTATTTAATTTTACCCTTTTTGGATTTGAAACTTATAATTTTGCACCTTTTTTCAATTTTTTAAATTTATTTTGGCATTGTTTTGACGTGCAAATCAGGGCTGGACAAAATATAGTATCGACAGGTTTTACTGTAATTAGGTACTTTAGGATAGGGTAAAATTCATTGTACTATTCTTGTTAGTTTTTTTTTGGAAGTGGTGACCTAACATTCACCATGTGGGGTTTTCCCTGTGAGAGTTTTCCCATCGTGATCAAATCTCCATGTCAAACATATTTTCTAGTGTACTTAATCTAGTTTGGTAATTTGATTGTGCCTTAACTGGATTTGCATGTAATTTGGACTAATAACTCAACTTGGGTAATTGACTAATTAAATGGGGTTAATATATAACCCAATAGAGGTTAATCTCTTAGGAAAATGCATGCAATGAAATAAAGTCCCCCCCCCCCCTTCTTATGGACAAAATCCAAATTAAGCTTCTAAGTCCCAAAATTTCATTTCTCTCTATAAAATGCTAATTACAACCTAGCATATATTTAGAACCCTCTTTAACACAAATCAAGGCTTAATCACTTTTAGTCTAAAACTAACAATTAGTCTAATATAAGTGATTAACCAAATTTCATATTGCAAGCCTAAACAAGTAAGAACTAGAGCATATAAATAGCAATATGAAAATGCGGAAAATAAAACAAACTAAAACTAAACACAAGGAAGTGTTTAGGAAGAGGAAAACTAGAGCACCCAGGTGGAAAAATCTCTCCCCTGGCCACACGGTTATAAAATATCGACTAGATGAACAGTTGCAGTACAAGTAAGACTATGAACCCTCCAAGCCCATATCCCTTATGTACTTGAGCCCTCCAAGCCCTAGCTAGTAATCGATTTTACCAAGTCCTTTATTCAACTAGCTTCCCAAGGACACTACCATTGAGTAGCCAACAGAGAGCCACAGTTAGGTTTGGATTTGTAATGGCTCTTATGGTTTCCTAACCTTCAACATATAATCACAACACTCAAAGGACTGTATAGGAGGTGATGGTAATAAAAATCTCTCAAGGATGCAGCAATGGAGAGAGAAATGGAGAAGAGATATTGGGAGTGTTTCTATCACTTAGGCAAAGGCTCTCTCTTTCTCTACAAGGTGGATGGGATGAACCAAACAATCACAAAATTTCCCAAGAGTTCCTTTCCACCAAAGCAAACTATCTAAAAGCATTTTTCAAAATTTTACTTGCATAGAAAAAAACAATAACCCAAGTGAGCACCTTTAGGCTAAACTCTAGAACCATAAAACTTTCTTGTAAATGTCATATTTTTAAGTAATTGACATATAATATGACAAAATGCATTGAACTTGTATTTTGGGTAGCTCTAAGTGGGTTCAAGTAGACCATAAAAGCTTATATATCAAGTGTTATGATTGAACACATGAAGATTACTCAAGATTCATTGCAGAAAAGTGGGCTTGATCTTGTAGAAGACTTTTGTCTTTTGCACTGATCCCAGTATGTGACTAGCACCAGCAACTTGAGAGTTATTGTTGGGTGCAAAGTTTTTCAATCCACGCTTGTATATCTGAAAGCAGCTTGGTACATAACCCAAAGGTGCACAAGAGTGGCAGCAGCTTCATAGTTTTGTGTATCACACAGTATATGTCTCTGTGTTTGTCTCTCTATATGACAATGACTATAAAATAAGTCTTTTATATCTCTAAAAACCTATGAGTTGGTATTTTGGGATAGGCCGAGTAGTGGTAAGATTCCTTATACTTGTAACTACTTATTCTTAATTAGTGGATTCTTGGGAGTAGTGAACTAAAATTCATCCGGTGAAGTTTTTGCCTTGTGAAGGTTTTCCCCATTAGTTAACAAATCACTGTGTCCAATTTTACTTTCCACTACTCTTTAGTTTAGTTAGATTGGTGATTTTTTTCGTGCCTCCACAATATTGTATGTAATTTGAATAATTAATTAACTTGGGTAATTGAATTAATTAACTTATGTCAATTTATAACCCAACGTTTCCCATAAGCCAAAGTTTCTCAATATTAAACAATAATAAATTCATATTTTTAAGGTTTCAAGGTTATTTTGGTTATATTCCTAAAAATTCTTTAATTTTCTAGCTTAAGGATGAATAATCTGAGAAATTAGTTCGAGGATTTAGTTACTCATGTGTAAGATATCTATATATTATCGTAGTTGTACCTATATAGATTTAGTTATTCGTGGGTTCCAATTAACTCAACTAGTAAAGTCTCTAACGGTTGAATAAGAGATTTGGGGTTCAATCTCCGCCTACACCAAAAACCGATTGGTGTCTTGGTCTGATAATAAAGAGTTATTATTAGGAGCGGACGCCATAGGTTGAACTCTCTCTCAAAAAATAAAAAAAAAGATTTAGTTATTCATATTATATTCTACTTTTTAAAATATTAATCTTATTAATTTTTCTATATTTTTGTATGTATCACATTTGAAAATCTATCTTACATGGGATTGTCTCCTATTATGTCCACAAGAAGAATCAATATGCTCTTACCTTGTAAACCATAAATCTAACTGGCAACTCATAATGTTGCCAACGGAGACATCAAGAATTTAAATCCTTCATCTCCATTGTAATGATCAAATTCATCAAAATAATAATTACAAACCATAAATCTAATACATGATATAAACCTTTATTTTAAAATACTCTCTCTCTCTCTCTCTCTCTCTCTCCAAATCAAGATGTAATAGGCCTAAATAACCTAAGCACATCACAAAGCTTGTCAAAAATGACTAGACTTTCACTAAATAAATCCCAAAATGTCAATACTCACTTTATAATTTGTCTTTTACACTTCGTTTGTTTTGAAAATATTTTAAGGAAAATGTTTTTCCATTTTTAATTGTTTGTTTGCATGTAAAATGATGTCAAACTTGTAAAATATTTTTCTTTAACCATAAAATATTTTATAAAATGTTGTAAAATGTTTTGCCTTTTAAAACATGGTAAAATATTTTACAAAAACACACAATGGCTCCCCCTCCCCCCATTTGGTGGCTAAATCACCAATCTGGTGGGTTGGGCAGCCTATGCTAGTGATCTAATGGTTTGGTGGCCATAGATGCCATTTGGGTAATCAACACTAGCATTGGCCTCTAGTGGTCTAGTCACCGAGACATTATTCTGGCAACCAAAGCCGCCGTTCTGGCTACCAATTTCAAAGTTGTGGCCACTAGAGATGTCGTTATGGTGATGAAAGCCATTGTTTTGAGGATCGGTGCTGACAGTCCAGTCACGGAAGATGCTATTCCAACTATGGTTGCTGGCAATATAGTGGGCTAAAGTCATCGCTTTGACGACCGATGCCGATGATCTAGTCATTAGAGACATTGTTTGGTCTGTCAATTCCAAAGGTTTGATCATCAGACCTCCTGCACCAATAGCTCCAATTGTTACCATCGACTTTGATGGTTGGTTTGAAATTTTTTACATGTCACACAAAACACCTGAAATATTTTATAGAAAATGATTTACATGTATAATATTTATGTTTGAAAATATTTTACTTCAAAAAAAAAAAAAAAAAACAGAGCATTAGAACCTAAGAAGTTTATCATTTATTAGCCAATAAAAATTGTAGTTTCTGCAACTAAAATTTCAATAATGAATTAACCATAAATTATCACTCCATATTCTACCATTGATATATGGTAAAATCTTATTACACATGGTTCATAATTAAATAGCTTAGTGAAAATGGAAAGAAAATAACATCCAGACCTAAAACATAATTTAAATTCCCATTTAAAAAGCAAAAATAAAACATAATTTAAACAATATATTTATATATAAAAGGTCTATTAGTAATAGACTAATAGGAGTGAAAAACAAATACACACACCAACAGTTTCTACTCCTTTACCAAGGGATTTCATACCTGATATCACATTATCAATGGAGGGAAGAAGGTGAGTTTCATTCTCAATATATTGGTACTTATTTATTTATTTATTTTTCCTTCCATTTTATTGTGGTACTTTTTGATGAGATATTCTTACCTTCTTAACATTAATTTTTGGAATTCCTTAATTATAGTACAATATTTTTGTGTTACAATATATGTGTTCTATTTTCTTGACAAAAGAGGTTATCACAACCTCTTCCAGTATCTGACTATTCCTTCAGGTATTGCCATATACAGGATCTCTTGTCCTTCTTATCAACATGTTTTCAATTTCATTGATATATGTATTGTGAATATTTTTTACTAGTGTAACAAACTAAGATTTTTTTTTTTTTTTTTTTTTGATTGGTAAGTTTACACACAAAACAAGTGATTAAATTCCTTGTTTAATAAATTCATATGAAAGAAATTTATTTGATATTAGAGGACCAAGTATTTAGCAATGAAATTATATAACTTGACTTTCCTAAGGTTATGTTTGGTTGGGGCGAAAAGAGAGAGGATGGAAAAAGAGGAGAGAGAATGGAAGGGTAAATAGGAGCTTTTCTATTGTTTAGTTGATGATAGAAAATTAAGGGGAAGAAAAGCAAGCCCAAAAACTTCAACCTCCCCCCCCCCCCCCCGGCCCCTAATTTTTCAAGTGTTCAATTTATTCTTTTTTGTTTCTTTTGTCTTCCTTTGGCTCTTCCAAGGATCTTGGGGCCTGTCTGGAGAGAAAAGTGGAGTGAAAATGTGGACAACAAAGGCATTTACTATTTTGCCCTTTTAAACCCATTTGTCCAAATTTGCTTTTCTTTTATTAATTATGTAGTATGGGCAATAAGGGGAATCCAAACAAAATGCTTTTTTCATTCTCTCATTCCCCTTACCAACCAAACAAAGACAATTTATATTTATTTTTCATCCTCCCACCAACACTCATCCTGTTAAATTTTCTCAATTATGCATACCAAATATTTATTACAAAGTTCATGTTTATCAAAGAGAAAGTGATCACTGTCATTTGGGGCTCATTTGATTGGGGTAATTATTGTGGAGATGGAAAATGAGGGAGAAAAAATTATAAGGAAGAGTGTTTGGTTAAGAGGAGAAAATGGTGGGGTCTAGGAGTTTTCTCCATGGGGCCACCATTTTGGGTAATTTTGGAATCTCCCTAATTTTAGGAAAAAATGTGGGGGAAGAGAGAGGGTGGGGTGGGGGTGGTGCTTGATGGAAACTACCCATCTCCTCTCACTCATGTTTTTCATGTAACTTCTTTTCTTCTTCTCCTTCTTCTTCTTCTTCTTCTTTTTTTCAAACTTTAATGTTTAAGTTATTTTTTATATATTGAAAAAAAATTTGTTTTCTTTTAAAGTATTAATTGGTTTATGCTATAGGAGTATGAGAGTAAATTTATACAAACTTACATTTTTTATCATCTCATTTTTCTTCTCAACTAAACAAAATATTTTTTTCATCTCTCTACTTTTTCACCCCCCAATCAAACATACATAAGGGGAACTAAATATGTTTCATTCCCCCACTTTTCCATCCTCCAACCAAATAAAGTTTAAGGAAATGTTTTGAGGAGAGAGAGAGAGAGAGAGAGAGAGAGAAGATAAGAAAAAATGAGAGGAAAAAGTGACCAGGATATACTAAGGATATTTACAAGTTGAGGAGATGATTAGAACTAGTAAACAAACTAAGACTTAGTTTCATTTATTCTTCTTTTTTTCCCCTTTTTTTTTTCTTTTTTTTTTTTTGTGTAGCTCAATAAGTGCCATTTTTTCCATAAATGGTTCAAGTTATTTAACAAGGTTTTGCTCTTTACTTCCAGACAGCTAAAGTAAGCCCTCTTTTAATTAAAGTGGTCAATATACCAAAATCTCTCTTCATTATCAACTTAGATTTAAGAGCCAAAAGGCTGTTGAGACCTAAACAAATTTCACATCATTATTGTCATGCATGTTATAGGAATGCAACATCCACAACCTCTACTCAAAGGGAAATCATGAGGAATATGCGCTATATTTCCGAACTGAGGAGAAAGATACGAAGACTGGAACAGGAAGATGCTGAATTGAAACAAAGGCTGAACATGATTTTGGTAATTTACCTCTCTCTTTCTTCCAAATGCTTTTATAGCTCAAGTATCTGGAGACTGAAGTAGATTTCTGACTATCTTTTCTCAAATGGGATTCTCATAACAGGCTGACTTTGATGAGAATATAACTGAAAACAACCAGCTTGCCTATCTTCAACAGGAAGTGGAGCACAAACTTCAAGTGCAAGAATGTAAGCATTTTATTTTAAAAATTTTGCTTTTGTCTACATTTTTGTCATGGGGAAGATTTTCTTTTCTTACTATATCTAAAATCAAATGTGGCCATCCTCATCTACTAGGTTTAAGGTTGCAAGTTTTTAAACAAATGTGGCCAAATTCATGGAAGGATAACTACTAATGGCCACTATTTACAAACTTGCAAGTTTTTAAACTGACAGCATAGAAGCAATGTTTTATATGAACTCCAAAACTACCTAGTCTCTTAACCTGGGCCAACCCAAGGGATTTTGGGGCCTAAAGTGACATTTGAATTGAGACTTTTATATATTTTAATTTGATGAAATAATATATATATATATATATATATATATATTTTTACTTAAAATCTATTCTTTTAATTTGTTTAAATGCAAAAAAAAATTAGTTTTTTATTTTTTGTTCATTTGTGAGTTGTTCATCTAAATTTTTTTATAACTTTTTTTTGAAAATTTTCTTATTCGTTTTGTGAGATTTTTTCATAGCTTATAACAAATTATCTAGAGAATCATTTTGAGACTCGGTAAAATTTTCACAAAAACGTTTTTATTTTTAACAACTAGTATATCTATAAAGCTACAAAATAAAATTTTATCAAAAACAAAAAAAAGTGGGTGGACTGTGGTCTACAGTCCACCTATACTTTGCTAAAAAAAATTCCCTTTTTTATATTTTATTTTTGTCTTTAATAAACAATTTATTTTGAGTATTACTAGGGGTACAACAAAATGTCACAACATTCTTAAATTAGAACAGCAAAAAAATTAAATTAGAGATTGTGATGGGCAAATACAAATCCTTTGTCCCAATTTTTTGTGTACTACTTCATGCTCCACCAATCATGATATGTCATAAATATATATATATATATATATTTTCATTTTCTACTTTGGTTGACAAGTTATGATTGGTGGATTGTAATTAAAGTGGTACATAAAAAATGGGATAGAGAATTTGTTTTCATGGTGGAGCCATGTGTGACTTGGCATGTTAATTTAGAAATGTTATGTGAAATTATTGTGACATTTTGTTTTGTCCATAGCATTACTCATTTATTTATTTTTTTTATTGGCTAATATTTGGGGTCTAATTAATACTCTTATAAGTATTGAGAAAAATTAAATTTGGGGTCCATGTTCCACTTAGGGGCCTTAAGCGACTGTGTGATGCCCCAATTTGATTGATTGTGTGATGTGTGTGGGTATGTAATGAGTCCCACATCAGGTATTTACTGGGTAAATTTGGGCTTTATTAGCAACTACAAGGAGTCTCAATTGCGACTAGTCCTTTTGAGATATAGCACAGATGTGACTAGCATTTTTCCTTGTGTCGTTACATATGGTATCAGAGTCGGTCCGGTAATCCTGTGTAGGCTCAAAGACACTACCCCACAAAGTGGACCCTAACGAGGACGTTAAGAATTTAAGTGTGGAAGATTGTGATACCCCAATTTGATTGATTGTGTGATGTGTGTGGGTATGTGATGAGTCCCACATCGAGTATTTACTGGGTAGATCTGGGTTTTATTAACAACTACAAGAAGCTTCAATTGTAACTAGTCATTTTGAGGTATAACGTAGATGTGGCTAACACTTTTCCTTGAGTCGTTACAGACTGCTTAATTGGCCTAGTGGTAGTGCAAGCCCTACCCTTAGCAAGCTATACACTATACACAACTTATTTTAAACTTCTAGTGGCCTTTAAATGTGATTCTTTATTTCATATGAACACTCATTTTGGTGTGTTTAGCCAAAAGTATGATTGTTCCACCAATGTGAGTGATTGAAAAAAGAATATGGTATTAACGTGCATATTGAACGCCACCTTCTTAGGTAGACCTGAAAGGCATGGGACTCACCCCTATGTGAAAGGAGCGTTATATATGCCTCTTACACCATATACTAGCATGGAACCCACTTCTATGTTAGACGGGTGTTACATATGCTTGTTACACCATTTATCCTCTCTAGCTATTGGCACTTTATCCTTATATCACCTTTGTTAGTAGCATGTATGACCTCAAATAATGTTGTATTTCTTTCAATGGTAGCACTCAATTTTGCTATGGAGGAGGAGAACAATGAGCTGAGACGAATTATTTGCCAACAGCAGCTATTACCAGGTGGGGATGTGAACAACAACCCCATTGAGCCTTCTACAAACCAGGCTGAGGAGAATGATCAGGATGCTGACCTAAAGCCTAAGGAGTGAGAGCAAGTGAATCTGCAGTGATGGCCAGTTATAGAAGAACCAAAATATGACTATGCATGAATAAAGGAATAAGGCCAAAACATATATCCTGGTTCTTCAAACATAATAACAATTTATGAGCTGTTTGAGCATATTTTTCATATATGACTGCTGAAATTATCTTTGATAAAAACTTGGCTTGCTAGTTCTGGAGCTAAGATATTTAATAGCAGATTTGTTCTCACATGGTTTTATGAGTTTCAGTATATTGATGAAATACATCATTTCTAATTATA
The DNA here is from genome assembly GCF_001633185.2 of Quercus lobata. Taxonomy (NCBI): domain Eukaryota; kingdom Viridiplantae; phylum Streptophyta; class Magnoliopsida; order Fagales; family Fagaceae; genus Quercus; species Quercus lobata. The sequence continues at coordinate 48,179,439 of NC_044904.1, forward strand.
GTCTAGAGAGACCAAGAAAATCAGCTACCTTAGATTATAACCAAATGCTACCATGTACAAATAGGTTCCCCAGTCCTATCAACTCTATGGTTTTCTCTCAAGTAGACTCCCTTAGTTATCCATAGTTATGAGTCAATTCAGCAGCCAGTGTTCCCAATATACAGGCTTGACGGTTAGGTCTTTGAACTCTGAAATTTATCTATTATCTCCGGCATACAAAAAAAGAAACGAAATTTATGTTGCTTGCCATGGTGATTTTTTTTTTTTCACGATTCAATATAATTGGATTTTGGGGCTGAAAATTGGATGTGGGGTCCTTACTTTAGCAGAGGGTGAAGGCAAATCATGATTTTGGAGGATTAAGATTTTAATCTACTTAGTTATCCCAAATGAGCTGTGTCCATGAATGGAACTATTTATTGGATGATACCCGGTAAATATAATTAAGGAAGTAGGTAAAAAACGATGTCAACCCCAAGCTTGTTCAGATTGCGCTCTAAAGTTAAGATTTAAGGTAGTCTTGAGAGGTTTGTTGTGTTAATCTTTTGCCAAAGAGTGCAATGGATGTATGAGTTCAAGCCTGATTGAACTAGAATCTGAGTCAATGAGTATAGAATTAGCTATAATTTTACTAATATTACGGAAACATTTTATTCCTTTGAGATGGAAGAACAATGCTTTCTAATTGCAGACAAGAATTGTTAGTACTCACTGATGCCAAAAAAAAAAAAAAACCATGTTCAAAAGTTGGAATTTAAGCATAGGCTTTTCTATCATGGTTTTTCATCCTTTATGATGGTTCATATACCACATGATTATATATATATTGACAAGTAAAATAATACACAAAATATTCAGCATGTATTCTATTCATGATTTATATGCACGGTGAGGCATGGTCATCCATATTCCGTTGTAAGGAAAAAAAAATTGAATCATAAGCCTTACCATGAGTTTCAGCATGTAGCCTTACCACAGCTGAAAACTGAAAAACACTGTAGCAAATTAATTTTTGAATGTGTAAATAGTACCGTATGACCTATTTTTAATAAAAAAAATTACTGAAAAGTGAGATTTGTGAGTACCGTGATTGAAAAGTTGCTGAAAAGTTTATCAAAAAGGTGTTGGAAAAGTTGCTGAGGTTGCACTGTTCACACCTTTCCAATCAAAAACCACGGCACAGAAAAAAAAAAAAAAAAGAAGAAGAAAAGGGTGAAACGTGTTTTGTGAAAACGTAGTACCCAAACGGAGGCTATATTTATAGAAGGTTTTTTCAAAGAAACAAACAGAAGCAAACTTTACACATCCAAGTGCTGTCAACAGATGAAGGGAACAAAGAAAGGGGAAGGGATCAACCAGCAATTTATTATAGGGATAAAAAGGGGAAGGGAACAAAGAAAGAAGTTATTCTAGCCACAGGTGCTTTAATTAGCATTCAAGAAAACTATGTAGAAGACGGAAAACAGTGAGCGAGCAGCACGAATCTCCAATTTAACTAACGTTTTTAAAAGTTTTAAGTTGCAACATGTTATGATTCCCAATAGAATTCAAATGCATCAGTGGAAATTTTGAGGGCTTTACCCTTCTTCCGAAGGCTATCTCATTAACAGAAATTTGGAATAATAACAAAAATTTTACAGACAGCGAAGGTCAGTCTATATAACTCCACACATGCTAGATGTTAGAGGCAATCAAACCCATCATCTTCTCCGCACAGCAGGAGTTGGCCCACGCTGGACTGCAGCCCCTGGCTGCTGCGCTTGGCCACCACCTTGTTCTTCCGGCATATTCATTGCTTGGGTTATGGCATTCATGACGATCAGTCCAAGAGGGATCAGGTACATCCACTGATATGGCCACAATCCAATGGTGTACAAAATTATTGTGATGAAAGAACGTTTAAGGGGGGAAAAGTACTTATAACAAAAATTAAGGGGAAAAAGGTTAAGAAAACAATTAATTCTTAGGTACTCACATATTTAGCCCAAAAGGACCTTTCTGGTGGCAGTATAACTTCACCCTCTGCAGTCTCTCCAAGAATATCTTCAGAAAATACTGGAGCTCTGCAAGTAAGAAATTTACAACTATCAACATGATTGATAAACCATTTAGAAAGACATAAAGATTAGTACATTGATAAAGTAATGACTGCACTTGAAATATTTAATAAAAAGCACCAAATCAATTAGCAGTCTTGAACATAACCTAATCAAATAGACAGATTGACCATACGAACTCGGATGGATGAAACAGGTAACAATGACGTCAATCAGTTGAGCCGACAAGAAGGAAACATTATAATTTTTTTTTTCTTTCAGTAAATTTTTCTGGAAAACTCCATTAAACTTTTTCTGAGAATTAATTGCAGCAACATACTATACCAGATGCTACTTCTACAAGGTGGAAAGAATTAACAATATCAGACTAGTTACCTTGGTGCCTGCTCGCTGTTCTTCAAAACCGTGTGTGACTTGAAAGACCACTTTGCAGGCTGAAATAGAGACAACAAAAAAATTGAGAAGAGTAACATTTTTTGCTACACATCATGCTCCACAGCTTAGTCTCTTATCACTCTCCAGATGTAAAGTTCCAGTTGCAAAATTTAAAACAAATGCTGCTCGTCAACCAGCCAAAATCAAGATAATTAAATTCATCATCTAAATATCAGCTGCCATTGTTGGATTTAAGCACATCATATGATTAAAATTCCAAGTTTTCAAAGATACAAGCATTGAAGAACAAAAAGCCCCCCCCCCCCCCTCTCTCTCTCTCTCTCTCAAAATAAAGTAGTAATTATGCCACAACAAAGATTGCTAGGATTATAGCATCTTAACTGATTAACTACTACTTTATAAAGCACAGCCAAGAAATATACCACACTCCAAGTCCAAGAGAAACCTCTCTGGTTAGGGCTTCATTTCAACTCAGCCATTACCCAAGGGGTTAAAGCCTTAAAGGGATCAAAGAAAATCTGAAACCAACTAAAGAGTCCCAGATAGTCAAACAATGGTAAACTATTTTTATATCAGATAAAAATTCCAATTTTTTGGTTCATTCAGTAACATGAACAAAAAACAAAGATCAATTTTGACTTACAAGTTTCAGTTGCCGGGGATGTGGACATGCCCCAGGGGCACCATAATTTACGGCCAAGATATTGACACCTTCCTGCAAAAAATGAAAAATAAAAAATTAACAAACAAATAAATGGAGGAAAACATCATAAAATTACGCAACCTAGATCCATCAAACAATGACAAAGCACTGAATCATAAAACAACCATCTGTCCAACATATTGATGAAACTAAGTGTCAAATCCATATCAATAAGAAATTTGTTCTGGCTGAACCTACTGATTTGACATCTCATTCTAGACTAGTAGATTTAAAAGATATTGTTCAAATTTTTCTGTAGGAAAATACAAAACATTAGTTATTATTTTATTTGTATAAAACTCAACAAATAATAGATAAAATGAAGTTCCCCCAAATGTAAGATTCCTCTGTATGCAACCAAATATAAACTTTAGTAACAAATTTTCTATCCATTTATCATAGCTAAAAGCAACACAATATGCAAGTACAAGACAGAGAAGAAATGTTAACAGAGGTGTTAGCATACAATTAAGATTCAGATAAAGCAAATCATCTTAGATCAAGTGCATCTTCTGCACATATTTTCATCTAACTCTGTTTCATTTCCCAATCTTCTCAATGCCTCCAAAGAGTTATACACAATGTAAACATGTAATAACATTTTTTTTTTTTGATAGGTAATCATAAGAATTATTAATGAAAAAATTAGGAAAAATACAAGTTCATGATGATGAACAACAGGAAATGAAAAAAAAAAATCCGGAAATAAATCTAAGTGAAAGCATAAACTCATGTAGAGAGGAACAATCAGTAAAACCCCAACAACGAGACCAATCAAAGAGACTATGCTAGCAGAGCACAATTAACTCTTCCAACGTCTTCTCAATGTCCTCAAAAGAGCGGTGGTTTTGTTCCAACCATACAATACACATCAAACAAATTGGGATCAAATTCCAAACATTCGAAGTATAATTCCCAAGCCATTGATGCTAGCACAAAAATAAACCTGCCACTGAGTCTAGCATGACTCAATACATGTCGAAGACCTAAAGCATATAAATCCAAAATGTATGTGTAACAGGAAAATGTAGAAGTAAGTGGTCCACCGATTCCCCATCACAACGACACAAACAACACCGATTTGCCAAAGAACGTCCCCTAAGCATGAGATTATCCAGAGTAAGAATCCAACCATGAGCAACCGTCCACAAAAGGAAAGCCACTTGCTTAGGAACCTTAGATTTCCAAATACCCTTCCAAGGGAACAAAGAACTTTGAGCAACCCAAATCTTATGGTAGAAAGACTAGATGTCAAACCTACCATTACCTTTGAGACGCCAACAAAGAGCATCACTTCTCGTACCCTGGGGAATGTGAGATTGGATAAATGCAAGAAGTGAATAAGATGTAGCTAGCTCCCAGTCTTGAAATTCCCTGTAAAGTCTCATATCCCAAATTCTAACATTTCCCCCCTCTGGAAGCCACAAAACCTCAGAGACACAAGCTTCCTTGTCAGTTGAACACACGTAGAGCTCAAGATATAGGGATTTGAGGGTATTATAACCAATCCACTTATCATGCCCAAGGTAGTCAAAGGCGTCAGGCGACCTTGAGGCGCTAAGGCCTTGTATCGCCCAAGGCGACGAGGCACCAAAAAGGCGCTAGCCTGAGTGAAGCAAGGTGCTAAATATTAAATATAGTTTTTTTTTACATATATAGAGCTTAAATCATATATATTAATGTACTTAAAATTATAATCAAGCCTCTCTTACCTTGTTCCTAATGCATAGGAATTAGTCTATAAAACCAGTTTTTGTGTTGAATCCAATAGAGCCCAAAAAAAGAAGAAGAGAGATTATAGGAATAAAAATAAAAAGAGGAGAGTTGCTATTAGAGACTAGAGGGGAAAAAAACTGACAGAGGGGAGCTACAAGGGAAAGAAAAGAACAGAGAGAGCTGCTTTGAGTAAGAAAGGAGAGGGAAAGAAAAGAACAGAGAGAGTTGCTCTAAGTAAGAAAGGAGTAGAAAAAAAGAAGAAAGACAAAAACAAAAAAAGAAAAGAGAGCAGAGAGGTCCGGAGAATGAGAAGCAATAGTAAAAAAGAGAGCTTTTTAAATTAAAATTACATGTAGGAAATAGGAATAAAATAATGTTATAAAATTTAAAAGTAGAAATAAAACCTGTTGAGGTAGGGTACTATTGGGCAACTGTTGTAGTGGCTAGAAGGTCCATGTACTTATATATTATTTTATTATTTATTTGTGGTTCTAAAAAGCTAAGGTCTGATATGCTTTTTATTAAACATTAGTGGCTGCCAACTCAAACCCCACTAATGTTACTAAAAGACAAAATTAAGTTATAAATTAAGAAAAAGCCAGTCATCTTTTTAACAAAACCAAGTCCTCTGCACCGGAAAGAAAACAAAGGCGACGGAGGCTCTCGCCTAACACCCGGAAAAACTGTTCAAGGTGAGCGACTAGTCGACAGACGCGCTCGCCTCACTAAAGGCGCCTCGCCTCAGTGACCTTGAGGCGCTTTTACACCGCCTCGCCTCGCCTGAGCGCCTAGGTGCTTGCCTGAAACGCCTTTGACTACACTGATCATGCCAGAAACGGATACGAGTGCCATCACCCACTAAAAACGAAAGATGCTTAGAAAAGCTCTCCCTCTTGAATACTACGCCATAGGCACATCCATGAGCCCTCTTGCAAACTTTAGTGCTCCACCCCCCTTGACCCTCTCCATATTTAGTGGAGATAACTCTCTGCCAGAAATGGTTAACTTCATGTCCATATCTCCAAATTCTCCACAGTCATTTCCTTAACAAGGCTTGGTTAAAAGACACCACATTTCTTGTCCCCAAACCATCCACCTCAATGGGTGAACACACATTTTCCCAAGCCATCAAAGGGTATTTGAAGCACCCCTCTAAAGACCCCCAAATAAAATTCCTCTGGATACTTTCCAATCTTGCAGCCACAACCTTAGGAATGGTGAACAGAGATAAATAGAACGTTGGGAGACTTGAGAGAGTACTCTTCAATAACATGAGCCTACCACCCTTAGATAATTAGAGACGCTTCCACCCTGATAGTTTCTTCCCCATCTTCTCCAAAATAGGGTTCCAAATAGAAGCTGTCTTAAAACGAAGTTCCCAAAGGCATTCCCAAATATTTCATAGGAAAACTGCCCACTCTACGCCGAAGAATATTAGCCAAGACATCCAGGTTACTCACCTCCCCAACAAGTACAATCTCACTTTTCCCAACATTAACCTTCAACCCCGTAAAAGCTTGAAAACGAGACAAAACCAACCTTATGGAAAGAAGCTATCCCCTAGAAGCATCACAAAATAAAATAGTGTCATTCGCAAACAAAAAATGGGAAATACGCACATCGACAAAATTCACTGCTCCCTCTTGAAAATCCCGAATAAGATCGCTCTCCTTCGTCTTTCTCAAAATTCTGCTCAAAACCTCCATTATCAAAAGAAACAAAAGGGGGATAGTGGATCACCTTGTTGCAAACCACAAGAGCTTCCAAAAAACCTTTAGGGAAGCCAATTTACTAGGACAGAAAAACGAGTAGAAGTAACACAGGCCTTAATCCACCCCCTCCATTTCACCCTAAAACCCATCTGACACAATAGATATAATAAAGCATCCCAATTCACATGGTCATATGCTTCTTCGACATCAAGCTTGCAAACCACACCCACAGCTCTTCAACCTACTATCTAGGCACTCATTAGCAATGAACACTAAATCTAGAATTTGCCTTCCACCAACAAAGGAATTTTGAGACTCAGAAATGAGATTATCCAACACTGCCCTCAATCTATTAGCCAACACCTTTGACAGCAACTTATACACATTGCCCACCAAACTGATAGGGCAAAAATTTTTAATATTAATGGCATTACTCTTCTTAGGAATTAAAGTGAGAAAAGAAGCATTCATAGACTGCTCGAACACGGAGTGTTGATGACAGTGTTCAAAAAAATCCATAACATCCTTTTCCACAACAGTCCAGCATTTGTGAAAAAAAGCCATCGTGAACCCATCCAGACCAGGGCCTTTATCCCCCTCCATCTCCCTCAAGACCTAGATGACTTCCTCCTTCGTGAATTCTCTCTCTCTCTCTAAGGACAACCTCTCTTCCTCCTTTATACATGCAAAATCTAACCCATTCGTAGTAGGGCGCCCCACTTCGGTTTCCTCATACAACTTCTAGTAGAAATGAACTACTCGAGATCGCAAATCAGACCCATCCTCATAAAGAACACCATCCACCTCAATCCTCTTAATTTGGTTAGCTGTTCTATGGGAGTTTGCTAACCTATTAAAGAATTAAAGAACACAAGACTTTTGTCTCCAGAAAGTCTCCTCCATAGAAGCCAAATGTTCTATGTCACCTTTGATCTGAATACGACGATTCTGATCCTCATTCGAAAGGCCCAGGAACTCTTCTCTAGCATCTAAACCCAATAATTCAAACAGCAAGCTCTTCTTTCTAAAGGCCAAATCCCCAAACTCCTCCCTATTCCATTTTTTAGATAAACTTTCAGAGCCTTTAATTTTTGGGCCAAAACAAAACTTGGAGAGCCCACAAAACATTACCCAGTCCACCATTGCTGAACTACTTCAACAAATCCCTTAGCTTTCAGCCACATATTCTCAAATTTAAAGGCACAACAACCTTGACGAAAACCACCAACTTCCAACAAAAGTAGACAATGGTCCGAAATAACCCAAGGAAGCACCCTTTGAGAGACATTCCCAAAACGATCCTCTCAATCTAATGATACCAAAGCCCTGTCTATTCTCAACATAGAGCATATTCTAGAATCTCTAAACCAAGTGAAATAAACCCCTCTAATGGTAAATCCACTAAGAAATTGCTCTCTATAAAAAGACTCACAACCAAGCCTCTCACTCGGGGTATCTAATAATGTTGAAGTCACCTACCAAGCACCATACCATGGTCCACCTATCACGCACCCTTGACAACTCCTCCCACAAAGCAGCCCTTTGACCATCATCATTAGGGCCATACACACCTGTACAAGCCCAAACAAAACCATCCACCACCCCTCTCAATAAGACATTGACAGAAGATTGTCCAACCATAACATCCATTTTTTCAAAAACCCTCTTATCCCAAATCATCAAGATCCCTCCTGAAGACTGGACCGCATCTGACACCACCTAGTCAATGAAAGGACTACCCCATAAACTCCAAACAAAAGCAGCATCAATAGAGTATATTTTAGTTTCCTAGAAACAAACAAAATCACATTTCCACTCTTTAAGAAGTTTCTTACAAACCTATCTCTTCCGGGGATTGTTGAGCCCCCTTACTTTCCAAGACAAAAGTCGCAAATTCATTTAAAATTACCAACACCCCCCACAACATTAGAAGAAACTCTATTCCTACTCCTAGAGGAGATACCATCATAATTAACAGAAGAAATCAGCCCCTTAAGCTCTCTGAGACCTCTTGTCCTTGGGTTTATAGTTCGCTTAGCCACCTCATCCTTGGTCACCTCGAGACATTCTAGTTCAAGAAGACAAAATAGAACCAAAAATTGAGCTGCATGTTTCACAATTGGAAAACCCACCATATTACAAAAAATCTTCATCAACTTCTGTCACCTGAGTACCCTTTACAGTATCCTGAACCAGCAACAAATCTCTGATTTCGCTGGGATCCCACCGAGACAAAGGGTCACACTTCAACAAACAATTATCATTCTCTCCACTACCACAGCCATGGTCATCAACCCCACTGTTATCCCACGGTAGAAGGAGAAGCCTAGAATCACTCTGAAGTTCCCCAACATAATCCACTGACCTCCGCTATGTCGTATCATCATGGTGGCTACCCACATCAAAAGCTTCGTCATGATCTTCCCTTTCCCCAAACTCAGCTTCCACCCCATTACCCAAGTCTGAAAGAGGAGAAAAACGATTTTGAACCACCCATATGTGCTGACAAAGGATCGGCAACACTTCTCTCATAATCGGAGACTCAAATGCCACCGCCGCTGAGCTAGCCACCATCTCTCTGGTGAACCCAAAATTTCGGTTACCTATCCCATGGTTTACCTTGGCATCGAAGCCCGTGACCATAGAAGGATCAGCCTCTACAAAATCAAGATTGAAGGCAGAAGAGATACACCTTGACGCCAAGTCTGTGCCAGTCTCCGGAGCACCAAAAATTCTCATCGACAACTTCCCATCGCCACTCGAACTCTCACCTACCTATCTCTCTATCGGCTTCAAACCCCGAGACTTGCTCTCACCCAATTGGTTCTCTATCGGCTTCATAACTTGAGACCCCAGCACATATAAGGGTTGGGCTACGGTCTGGGCTAAGGGTTGAACTAAGAGGCCCTTTACCTTTAGGGTCTTCCGGAGCCAGCATATGGGCTTTGTCAAGCCTAGGAAAGTCAGTGCTATTAAAAATAGGAGGAATGGGCCCCTGAGCTTCTTCATTAAAAGGTTCATATTTAGTAATTTCATTGGGCTTTAGCCTAAAGCACTTTCCCTTCCCATCTTTTGGTTTAAAAATTCTCAAAGCCAAATTCTCAACAGTCAACTTAAAAATAAATGCATGTGTGGGTCTATTTTTGGTAGAGCCACAAAGAATCACATTATTACCCAGATTATCTCCAAAAATTTCAAAATTCCTAAGCTTCCGCTAGTTACCATAATTGTTCATAGCTTGCCTATTCCGGCCACCATTGGCTGGCAAAAAAAAACCGCTCTCACCTCCATAATCTAGCCTTGATTTGTCACCAGAGAAGAAGAAGCCTAACTCTTTGTGAAACAAAAGCCACCCAGAACGGTTAGTGCTTGCTGGTATCATAACACACCCTCGGCGAGCCCCACCATAGTACTCTACTATGACCACAAAAAAGCTAGCCTTATTCAATCTCCCACAAAATTCCAATAACTTATTATTCCAATAACATTATCCAAGATGAATACAACACCCTATTGCTAAAATAGTCTCCACCAACCAAATTATAATCCTGATCCTAATCCAAACAATGATTTTAAAATAAATAAATATAAGGCAACAAGAATTGTTAGAAATAAAGACAGAATGAATCCCAAATGTGGTACTTTCAATATAACGCCAAACTGGTACCCTTCATAGGCCAGTATAGTGACTATTTAGTCCTAGTTTAAGTTCCCAAGGCAAAAGAAACAAAATGGGGAAATAGATTTTATAATGGGCATAGAACTTAATAATTTTTAAACCAACCACAAGAGAGATTTTCAGTTTCTCCTGTCTGTTTTTCCCCATACTCCCATCCCATTATCTACTACCAAAAAACTTAACAAAGTTGACATCACCTACCTACCTTTTTTGTTTTGTTTTGGTAAACACATGCACCTACTAGGTGTCGAACCCACCACAAAGGGACAGTTGAGCTATAGCTCATTGGCATCACTTACCAAATTCTAAAGAAACATCCATAAGAGACTTCCTCTATTTACCCAAACTAGAATAAAGGATTGCTAAGTATCAAGTCAAGAAAAGAGTATAGTTTGAAAAATCAGAATCAGAAACAGAAGCAAGAATGTAGTTTTTCTTTTGATAGGCAGCAAACATGAATTTAGTATGAATCCCAAAGTTGAGAGTACCATGTGTATAACAAAATGTTCATCGAGGCTTTCTCTTGGAAGACATCTCTGCATTTAAACAAAATTGCAAGTTAGTGCAGTCAGGAACTCAGCCATTACAATGGTACAAAAATGAAACACAGATAACAGAGGCAAAACCACTAAAATAGTCACATTTGGTAGCAGAAAGAAGTATAAAGTTTGGGACACCTTTAGAAATATTTTTATTAGCACAAAATTTCAAGGATAATTTTTAATTAATAACAATGAAAAAGAAAAAACCAATCAGTAAGCATTCTAATTTGATTTTCTTGATGAAAATTATCCATATACATGATTCTCCAAATTAGTTAGGTGGTGCAAAAATGAGAAACTTACTGCTTTCACAGAGGATATAACGTATTCCCTCCCAGGGGAGCTCAAAACATTGGAAGGCAATCTTATCCTATAGAAGTCATCTCCTTTCAGAAGATTCTGCAATAACAGCCAGCATCAACATATTTCAGCAGAGCAATTGCGCGCACAAAGAAAGACAAGTTTGGATAAATAATTACTTGAAACTTCTCCTTCTCCACCTCAGTAAAATCATTCCTCGAAAAACGCAGCTTTGTTAGTGTCTGTTACAAGTAAAACAACACCAAAGTCAGTCCAGCACCAATATATATTGGTATTTCCACGACAAAACCTAAGGCCCGTGTCTATATATAATATATAAGAGAGAGAATAAAAAAAAGAGACCTGGGCCCCGTGGTTCCAAGTTTTGAGGCGAGCGTTGAAGATGCCAGCAGGAGAGAAATCGGAGTCACCAAAGGCGTGTTCGAGTGAGAACTGGACCTTCGAATCCTGATCCGACTCCGAATACCTCTTCCGGGTTGGGGTTGTTGGAGGTTGTGGTGATGATGATCGGATGTGGGCGAGATCAGGGAATCCGCCTTCTGAGCCCAAGTCCTCTTCTTCGATGAGGAGTTCATCCGATTGGAAGGCCAGAGATGAGGAGATGAATAGAGACAGAAGCAACAACAGCTCACACATTATTATTATTATTATTATTGTTCGCTTCATTCTTCGACTCTTCTACTTCCACTTCCACTTCCACTTCTAGTTCCTGAGGAGAGAGCAAATACAAATGCAAGATTGGGAATATGTTTTGTGCTTTTTGTGTCTTTCGCTCCACTGGGGTTGGGTTGGGGATTCAATGACTTTCTTTCACAATAATATAATAATGGAAAATTATTGAATATAATATTTGTTTAATTATTAATTTTTAATAAATAAATAGCACTATTAGTCAAATTTCAAATTTTCTAAAACACAACCTCAAGGTTATGTTTCCAAATACCATTTTAGCGCAAAATACGATAAAACTAAAATCATGTAGGAAAAACAATCTCAATTCCAAAAGAGGCTATTCTCCAAATATAATTCTTCCACAACGCTATTTTTTATAATTAAATAACAAAATAAGAAAAACTTAACAAATGCCTTAAAGGTATTGATTTAAGAAATCTTTTGTTGGTTAAAAAAAAGTAACTAATTTTTTTTATAACTTATTATATTTTCAATAGAAATGGTATCAAATTTTTTTTTTTTAAATTATCCATTAACAAATTTCTCTAAATAAACCATAAAATAATAATATTTTCCTTATGAAAAACCCAACAAGTTCACTTACATTTTTTTTTTTCAAACAATACATTAGAGTTGTAGATACCGTATTTTGTTTGCCTTCAATTTGCGTACCGGACCCCGAAATCTCAAAAATATTAACTTTTTTCCATGGCGCCACGAAAACATCTGGATTGATGTGGCGTAACTCATTCAGGTATTAGAGCACTCAAAGTGTCATTTTAGATCAAATTGACCAAAATGCCCTTGGTTAACCCTAGGTTGACCAAAAGTCAAAACTAGTCAAAATCATTCCAAAACAACATTTTTCATGTTTCTACATCAAACTCGAGCTACTCAGTACTTTTCATCAACTTTGACCAAGTTTAACCCGAGATTAACTCCTTAGGGACCACGAAAACCCTAATTTTGATCTGATCATCGGAACAAGTTGAGACCAGCGTCATTGCAAATATTATTGAATTCATTTTCTCCTGAAAATCGTACAAAGCGTGTCAGCTCGCTTCTCAAGACCATAACTTTTGATCCAACCGTCAAAATTTCAATTTCTTTAATGTTTTGGAAACTAGACATCCTAAGATTTCCAAGGACACTAAGATTAGCTCGATCAGAGTCCGAGAAGACATTCAAATATGTGATCAAAGTCAAAACCGGAATAGTCAAACCTTGGTGATGTCAACACCAGCCCGGCGCACCTTTAGTGGCCGGCGGCCACTAGTTGCCGATAGTCGAAGAGTCACAAAACCATTATAAATACCCTAAGACCCCCAAATTTCAACCAAAAAAAAAAAAAATTTGGGCAATTTTGGAGCATTTTCCTGGGCAGATTCTCTCTCTTTTCCCCTCTAAATTTTCTCCCAAACACATCAAAAAACTTTTGATTTCTTTCTTTTTTCAAAATCAAGAGGTAGTGTTCTTGCACTGTTTTTCCTCTTCTTGGTCTTAGGACCTTAGATTTGAGGTTTTAAGGGTATAGATGTAGCTTTTTAGCTACAATCTACACTCTTTGCTTTATCTTTCTTCTTACCATGTTTATTTGTTTTCCATAGTATATCTTTGCTTTATCTTGCTTCCTTGCATGTTTTATAATCTTTTTGGCATGTCTCCTTGCTTTTTGCCATGTTTTACTGCTTTAATGTTGTTGGCCTAGCCTTCTTGGGCTGGATATGCCTAGATGTTGTGTTTATGCTTAGATCCATGTGCCTAGGTGCTTTTTGCCGTGTTTATGCTTAGATCTACTTGTTTATGTGCTCCTTGCCATGCTTATGTTTAGATCTATATCTTTGTTTACTCCGTTCCTTGTTCATGTGTGTAGATCTACATATTGGTTGCTATGTCATGTGCTTCTATAGCCTTTTTGTCTCTTTGTCTCCCTTTTCTTGTGTTTTTTCCCTTTAGGTAGGGTGTAGATCTAGATCTTGTGGTCTAGGCCTATATCAAAGGGCTTGGATCATTTTCTTTATGCATGTCTATATTTGCTTGCTTCTATGCTTTATCTCCATGTTTGTCTGACTAGATCTAGGCTAGGATATGCCTAGATATTGTGTTTGTGCTTAGATCCATGTGCCTAGGTGCTTTTTGTTGTGTAGCTTGTTTATGTGTTCCTTGCCATGCTTATGTTTAGATCTATATCTTTGTTTACTTCGTGCCTTATTCATGCGTGTAGATCTACATATTGGTTGTTATGTCATGTGCTTCTATAGCCTTTTTGTCTCTTTGTCCCCTTTTTCTTGTGTTTTTTCCCTTTAAGTAGGGTGTAGATCTAGATCTTGTGGTCTAGGCCTACATCCATATACCTAGGCCTATATCAAAAGGCTTGGATCATTTTCTTTATGCATGTCTATATTTGCTTGCTTCTATGCTTTATCTTCATGTTTGTCTGACTAGATCTAGGCTTTGCCATGCTTTGTGCCCTCCGTGGGCTTGTGCTCGTTGATCTTTGGGGCCACTTGCTTGTGTGGTGGCACCCATCCCTCTTGTGGCTTATTTGGGTGTGACCATTTGTGAGATACACCTCCATGCTGTTGGTTTGCTTGATGCATAACCTTTCTCTGCTTTGTACAATGTTAATATGCTTGCCTTGCTTGCTTTGTGCCACCTATAGAGACCGCATTTTGTACCCATTAATAAATTTTGGTCCTCGGCCCCAATGATGAGCTTGACATATGTCAACTAAGGGTAATTAAAGAGTTCACAATAGTTTGGAAGTAATCACAACTCAAAAGTGCTCAAATTGCTTTGAAATTGATATTGAAAAATGACATTTGCTCACTGTTTTGACCCTAACTTTTGATCCACAAAGAATTTTTAAGTGAGATTTATTTCATTGGAAAGTAGACATCATGGGATTCAATTTGAAAACAACTCTTTCCTAATTTGGACTTATTTTGAGTGAGTTATGACTTTTTGAAGTTGGGCCAACTAGACAATCCGATTTGTTGGGTTTTAAAACTTCATTTTAAGGGCCAAAACATAATGCTTTGATGTGGGCCAGTCCATGAACCCTTGAGAATGTCCAAATATCATTACAAAGTCTGAAAATCCTAATTTTAACTTATAAATACTCATCTTATGTCTCCACTCGTCCAGGGCGTACTCTCCTTTGCGCCTACAGTGGTGACTCCGCTGAGGATAGAGATGAAGTTTAACTTTGACGAGTTGTTAGGCCATAATTAAATAAAGATTTTATTAATTGAGATTAATCCAGTTTTATTTTGTTTGCACACACTTCACTTGGTTCTTTTGTCCTTTTTTCCCCGGTTGGTGATGAGTAGGAAGATAAGTACGCTCCATTAGGGCTAAAATCTTTCAAAATTCATCCCACTAGCTCTCAATTTGTGCCATTGCCTATGATGGGCTTTGTGTACATTAACGGTTTGCCACCAATCCACAAAGGTCCACTTAGGCCCTCGGTTGGAATCATGGCCCATCTAGTTATAAGTGACCTACTGATTTGTCCCTTTAGCTTTAAGAAGCTTACCCACACGTAGATAAGCTTAAAACCCAGTCATATAGGGTTACCTAATTGGGTGTGCATGTGTGTGCTTTGTTTGAATGGTTTGTTGGGCTAATAAAGTGGGTCAATCTTTTTTAGTATATTATGTTTTCAAAAAATAAAAAACCAATTTTCTTTTTTCAAGTTGTCAAGTTCTTTTTTAAAATAAAATTTTTCAAAAAAAAAAATATGTGAATTTTTTACCCCAAAAAAACAAGTAAAAAAGGTGTGAGTTTTCGTTAGGTTTATATATATATATATATATATATATATCTATAAATTTCAAAAAAATTTCAAAAAACAAGTGAGTTTCTTTGTAAATATATTTTTTTCAAGAAAGAGTTGCTTTCAAAATAAAAATTTTTCAAAAAATAAAATATGAGTTTTTAGTGAGATTTTTTATATAAAGTCCTAAAAAAGGTTTTTCTTTTTTTAAAAAGTGAGTTTTCTATAAATGAAAAAATCAAATTGAGTTTTCTAAAAAGAGTTTCTTTCGAAATAAAAATTTTCAAAAAAATCTTTTGAGTTTTTCTTTAGTAATAATTTTTTTTAAATATTGGCCCATTCCAGTTGCCCTTTTTTGTTTGATGTTTAAGCCTTTCTTTTGTTGTGTCTTAGGCTTAGGCCCATCTGTATTTTGTCTTGTTTTGTCTTGGGCCTTAAGTTCATCCTTGTTTTGTCTAGAGGCATTAAGCCCACCATTGTGTTGCCTTAGGTCCTAGACCCATCCTTCGTTGTGTCTTGGGCTTTAGACCCATCCTTGTTTAGTCTAGGGGCATTATGCCCACCCTTGTGTTGTCTTGGGCCTTAAGCCCATCCTTGTCTTTTCTAGGGGCATTAGGCCCATTCTTGTGTTGTCTTGGGTCTTAGCCCCATCCTTTGTTGTGTCTTGAGCTTAGGCCCATCCATGTTTTGTCTTATCTTGGGCCTTAAGCTCATTCTTGTTTTGTCTAGGGGCATTAAGCCCATTCTTCTGTCATCTTAGGCCTTAGGTCCATTCATGTTTTGTCTTTGGCTTGTCTTGGGCCTTAAGCTTGTCCTTGTTTTGTTTAGGGCATTAAGCCCATCTTTGTTATGTCTTGGGGCCTTAGGCCCATCCTTGTTTTTGTTTTGGAGCCTTAGGCCCATATTGTGCTCTCTAGGGTTGTTACCTTATTTTATCTTTTGTCAAGGGCCTTAGGTCCACTCTTGTTTGTCTAAGGGCACTAGGCCCATGTCTTGTTAAGGTTTGTCATCTTTTGGCGTCTTCATTTTTGTGTTTTCAAGTTTCATTCTTTTGGGTCTTGTCTAAACTTTATGGTCTCATTCTAGGGGCATAGTTAAGTGGGAACTGCACATAAAAGTTTTTGTTGGTAATCTTCATGAAATATTTCTCATAAGGATAAGTCTCTTGTAAGTGACCAATCATTGCTCCTAAAAAGAGTATTGCACAACCCTCTTGGTCTAAAACCTCTGATAATCGCCTCATAAGAACCAATCTTGCTTCTGTCGACCAAATGGCCTTAAGTGACCAAGATATTTTGAAGAAGATGGAAGAAATGATGGCAAAGATGACTGCTCCCTTCATTGAGAGGCTTCATAATCTTGAAGGTGCTCAAGAAAAGAAGAAGGTAGTACAAGAATCTCAAGATGAAGACTCTATCTTTGATGATGATTGTTTTGATGAGAAAAAGGCTGAGATCAACAAGGAACCTAAGAAGAAAGAAAAGTCAAAGGAAGCCAAAGAGACGAGTCAAGAAATTGAGAAGATGAAGGGTATGCTTAAGAGGTCCCAAGGTATGGAGGACTTCATGCTTTATATTGAGGGATTGTGTCCATTTCCCGATGTCCAACTTCCCCCAAAGTTCAAGATGCCAAAGATGGATTCTTTTGATGGAACTGGAAATCCCAAAAATCATTTGAAGCAATATATTCTTGCCATGAAGCCTCTAGGTCTTACCAAGGAACAAATCATTATGTGTTTCCCTCGAACCCTTAGTGTTGTAGCCCTACAATGGTATCTCTCATTGGAAAATGCTAAGATGAATGATTGGAACAAGATGGCTTAAGCTTTTGCACAACAATATTCATATAATATTCAATTGGATGTGAGCCTTAGAGACTTGGAGACTACAAAGAAATTGAGTAATGAGTCATTTTCCAATTTTCAAATGAGGTGGAGAGGAAAAGCTTCTAAGATACCTAATCGTCCTAGTAAGAAAGACCAAGTGAGGATGGTCATGAAGAACATTCTACCTACGTATGGGCGCTAACTTGCACCAATTCCTTTGAAGACTTTTATTGATTTGTATGATATTGGTATACAAGTTGAGGATGCTATTAATAATGGACTTATTAAGAAGAGTGATGTAAAACCTCAAAAGAAGTTTAGGGTAGGGTATTCAAGTAATAGTGGTAACAATGGTGGTAAGACAATCGAAGTTAATGCTGTTAATGTTCAAAGAGAGTTTACTCCATTGGGAATGACTTTATCCCAAGCACTTGAAGCTTTGTCAACCAAAGGATTTATCAAGCCCAATCTTGGAAGATATACTCCAAACTACAACACAAGTGAGTATTGCAAGTACCATCAGAACTGTGGTTATTCTATTGATAAGTGCACTCGTCTCCATCATGATATTGAAGATCTCATTCAATCTGACAAGATTCCTAAGCCACCCATCAACCTTTGAAACATCAAGACTAATTCTCTCTCCGACTACCATGCTGTGCCTCATCCTACTTGGGGTTGATTGATCGAGAAGTTTAGTCTTTGTTATTACATCCACAAAAGTCTTTCATTTCAGTGTGTCTTTCAGTTCAGAAGTGTCCTTATTATTTCAATTCAATATGGTTTTGTTGTTTCAATTCAATGAGTCTTTCAATTCATGTACTCTTTTTTAATTCATTAACAAAGTGGTTTGCAATGGTTTCAGCTTTATGATAAGTTCTTAAAGTTTCAAGTTGATTTGATTCTCAAAATGTGATGTTGCATGTTTTCCCATAATTGAACAATGGAAACTGGGATGAAGATAGACCATTATTCTACTATCCTAAACATATTTCCCTTTGCTCACCCCTTTTGAGCCTTCAAAGTTATTTTCTTTCAAAGTAACCCATGTCAAGGATTACCCCCTACATTAGGGGCAATGCATGAAATAAAGTGGTGGAAGTAAAAAAAAGTTAATCAAAATTAAGCAAAAAAAAAAAGAAAAGAAAAGAAAAGTGAAGTGAAGTGAAATGCAAAAAAGAAAAAAAAAGGTGAAAAAGTGAAAAGGTGAAGTGAATTGAAATGCAAAAAAAGATGAAGTGAAATAAAGAAAAAAAAAATGAAAGTGAAGAAAGTTCAAAAGTGATAAAAAGTAATACTTGACCAAGTTGTAACCCTCAAGAAAGTAAGTTTGAGCCTTTGTTATCCATTTCTTTGTGAGCCGAGAACCAAAGCCTTCATTATAGGCCAAGTAAAAGTCCTTTCTGATCAATTGAAGTTGTTTGTGTGAACTACATTAGCCTTGATTCCTTTTGGGTACGTAGGCAACCTTGTGAGGTGCAGCCATATTACATCATGTAAATTGTGTAACTCATGTATTGAGAGTTTGAATCAACAAATTTTTTTTGAGGATAAGTCGTAGCACTTATTCATTGCATCCCATTTGTTTGTTTCTTGTAAAAGTGAAAGAGCCTGCTAGGCTAAAAACTCGTAAAAACGGTCTAGGCAAAAGTTAGGGCCTTAAAAAAAAGTAAAAATGCCCATTAGGTTAAAAACTCATGAAGCCAGCCTAGGTAAAAGTAGGGTAAAAAAAAAGTAAAAAAAAAAAGAAAGTAAAATATAGTAAAAAATGCATGTTAGGTTGAAAACCCGTAAGGGCGGCCTAAGCAGAAGTTAGGGTAAAAAATAAAGGTGAATCAGTCAAGCTAGGGGCAAAGTGGACCCACAAGGAGGATGTGTCTTAATGTTTGAACATTTCTAAAGCTATCCATAATGAATCAAGTGTTCAGTTCCCATTTTTACCATGCCTCATTAGAATGGTCTTGTTTCGTGTCTTCTTTTCTTAGAATTTGTTCAAGCTTGAGTTTTGTGTCCTTCGTGTCATCTTTGCTCTTGTTCAATCTTTGTGGTTTTTTGTGTTTGTCACTTCTTTAGAAGTTGCCGTGTCTGTCCTTGTCTTTGGTATCTTCATATTTTCTTGCAATCCTTGCACTTCTGTGATCTTTTATTGTTTGTTCTGTTGTCTTGTGTGTTTGTTTACATGTTTGATGCCTCGTGTGGTTTTTCATGTGTTTGTGTGTTTGTTTGTGTCCTTGTTTCATCTTGGGCCTTAAGCCCATCTCATACTTTGTTTGGCAAGATAAAGACATGAACATAGTTTACAAGAGCATAAGGAGCAGTTTTGTAAACCTAGATGGCATATGGATGAATATAGTTTACAAAGGCATGAAGTGCATGTTGGTAGGAAGATACAAAAAGAAAAGGAAGAAAGAACTGACCTCAAGGAGATTCCAAGTCCCCACCTGCTGGCATAGAGTTCCCTGGCTGAATGTGTCTAGAGATGAGTATAGGTAGGTGAGACAGGCTTGACCCTAGTTAGCCTCTCGAGCTTCCTCGAAGTCACGGAAGAGAGGCATCCATCTCAAGAACAACGTCTGCCCACTGTTAGCAAAGAGATATGCCCCCAATATGTACATCAAGAATGCCATAGCCATCTAGGCACAATCCTTAGGCATCTCTTGAGGAAGAGGTCTGTGATCCATCTTAAGATCAAAATAATAGACTATCTTTGTCATGTGCCTCCACCCTAGCAAATCTATGTCCAGCTATATACTCGACTCACCCTCTAAATTAATGAGCGACCCATCACATCGAAGATCGGTCATCTGGTGGAAATCATAGGGAGTCACTATCATCTCCCGCTTAGCAATGTGGAAGGTGTGGGTAGGGTTCCACCACCTCTCAACTAATGATTGCACCAAGATGGCACTAGCATGACTCTCCAAAAGCAAACAGAGGACGAGCTCGAAGCTAGCCAAGGCCTTGTACCAGAAAGAGATATGACTATTGCTACCGCTGCCTAAAAAAGGGGGCAAGACCAGCAAAGAGAAGAAAAAAGAACATAAGAATGGTCGTTGGATAAAGAAATAAGTGAAAATGAGTCAAAATAATGAAAATTGAGGTTTATGAGTGCTAGTATGTGCACACAAACCTGTGCATGCGTGCCAAGGTCCTTGCATTCGTACGCATGTTGGAACATGCTTCCATATAAACTAATGAACACGGACGTGTATGCATGAATACAGCCTACACACGCATGCCCTACGCATGCGCATGCATGAACACAGACAAAAAGGTTTCTTCGACATTTTCAACCTACCATTGATCAAAACTCATCCTAAGCATGTTCCTACCCTTCTTAAGGCATCAAGTTTTCATCTCAACCCATCCTACAACAAACCCAAGCATTTACAAGTCTAAAAATGGATTAAAATGGAAGATCAGAGCAAAACTAGAAAATGAGAAAAGTTTGAAAAACTTACCAATCCGGCCCTTGCACCCTTTGAGAGATGATTTTATAGCCTGTATGTCAGTGGAGACTCATTTAACCTTGTAGCCCTATTCCAATGTGTGAGATTGAAGACATCACTAGAAATTAGGTAGGCAGTTTTCTTGGTTTTGGACTTGGGTGCCATTGGAGAGGATGAGAGAGTTTGAGAGAGGAAGAGAGAATCAGATGTTAAGAGATGAAGAAATGAAAGAGTGACAGAGGCTTTTGTAGAGAGAAAATGGAAATTGAAGAGTTAGAGAGAATGTGAAAAGATGAAGAATATTAAGAGAAATAAGAAGAAAAAGAAATGGTTGGTAACTGTTGGAGAAAAATGAAGAAACGGGAAGGTTTGATGACTAAACTGCATGTAGTTTAGGCCTCTTGCTAAACTATGTGTAGTTTAGCACCCAAAAAAAAAAAAAAAAAAAAAATCCCCAGCGGACTACCAAAAGGTGGGAAGTATAATGAAAAAATTCAAGAAAGCATCCAAAATGACAGAAATACCTTCAGTAGGGTGGAAGACACAGGAACTCTCAAAGCATCTCTAGTGGATTGAAAGAATCAAGAACATCCCTTAGTGGATTGGAAATCACTAAGGAAACTCTTTAATGAGTCAAGATTATTAACCAAATCCCCAGTAAGTGACAGAATAAACAAGTTTTTCCCAAGTATCATAGAGAATTCCCCCATGGGTCCAAGGCATAAAGACAAATCCTTGAGGGCTGTGAAGAAAAGAATTTCCCCAGAGAGTTGAGGAAACTCCCTTATGAGTAGAATCAACAAAAGCTTCCCCAGTTCCCCAATGAATCAAGAAGGAGACGAAGAGAATTTCCCCTAATGGACTACACACCATCTAAGACTTCCTTGTAGGTCAAAATTACCAAGAAGGCTTCGCCATGGGCCACCAACACATTCCTCAGCAAGTTATTCTCCCCAGTGGATCTTACACCAAGTACTTCCTTGTGAGTTAGAACTACCAAGGTCACATGTGCACATATCCTACAGGAATTGAATATGCAGGCATAGGCCCCATACAAGTCAAAAAAGAAGAGTACAAAACTTGTAAACATATTTCAAGGGAATTGAATATGCAGGCACAAACCCTATACAAGTTAGAAAAGAAGAGAACAGAACTTGTTCACATATCTCGCGAGAATTAAATATGCAGGTACAATGGAAAAGATAAAGGCCGTTGGCCATGTTTGTTTTTCTTTTTTAATGGCTCTATGATAGCAAGTCACTCGCCTTTTGCTTGCAATTGGCAAAACAGGTTCTAGGTTAGTGAACCTGTCATTGCTTGTTTCTTGAGTAACAAATGTGGGATTTCAGACATATGAATCCCACGCAACTTTACGGAGTTGTACCCCACACTATGTATATGTGTTGTTTGCCACGTGTGTGGGTTGGGCTCGAACTGTACGTCGAAAAAAAATGTTTTGTCTCTTATTCTTTTGATTCCATTTGTGGAGCTTACGAATCAAAAGAAGGGCATCAATAGACATTGCATTTTGTACCTCTTACGACTCGAGCCCTGTAGACACCACATTTTGTACTACTTACGACTTAGGCCCCTGTTGTAATGCCCCAGCCCAATTCAAAAAAAGAAAAAAAAGAGAGACAAAGGTCAGATTTTTTGGACCCTCCACATGCCCCACCTACCCCATTCATTACCACCACACATCACACTCCCTTATCTCCCTTTTTGGCTGGTCAAAGTAAGTGTTCCTTACACTTCTTTTTCTTTTTCTCATAAACACACACTCCTTTCTCACTTTCCCTCTCACTTCCACCGGTGTACCTCCATACCACCACTTCCACCATCTTTTTTCGGTGAAGTTTACTAGAAAACTCCATAGGAAAAAGCTAAAGCTTACTCATCTCTATTATTTGAGGTAAAAATTCCTAATCTTTTGGTGGATTTATATGCTTTTTTTAGAGGCTTTCTTTATCCAAGTTCTGATAATGATACCTATGTGATTTATGGGTTTTGGAAGTGATATTCATGTGTTTATATGTATTGGTTTTGTCTTGGTGGATTTATTTGATGAGCGGGTTTATAGTTTTTATGATAGTGGCTATCTAAGTGATGAAGATTTAGGGGTTTTGGCTTTTCAATGTGAAATGAATCTAATTTTTATTGATTGTTTGGAACTAGTTAAACATTCAAATTGTTTTTCTTGGAGGATATTATGATTTTGGTGTCATGGATCTTTTGATGATGTTGTGTAAATCTTATGGAAGGTACTCATAAATTGTTAATTTTAGTATTAGGGAGATGATATTAAATGAGTTAATTTTATAAATTGGAGCCTATCCCTTGTGAATTAATTTGTTGAGAAACTTTAGAAGTAGAATACATTATTTGTGAAGTTAAATACTAGGCTTGGCTAATTAAGTGCTTATTTGGCAATTTCTAAGTTGTAGTTAAAGGCAATATCAAGCTTGATACTTATCATGATAGGTTTGCTTGGTATTGTTTAGGTTCTAGCTAATCTCCTTTGGAGCACGGAGAATTAGGCTTTTTGCAGGTTGTAAGGTAAGTAGCTTTTTAATAGGATTTTTGGAAAGTAACCATATTGCATAAACGTTATTTTTGGGTTAAACACATTTTGGAAAATTATTTGCGGGATTATGTTTTCTTGAAAAGTATTGTGTTGTGACCCTATTATATATGACTATTTATGAAAAGTTCTTCATATTTGGTAATACATATGGGGAGATGCATGATTTGTTAGCATGAAAAAGATAAGCATCTTTTAAAAAATTCTTGGGAATGGATTTTATGGATTTGTTGAATTATTTGCAAATTCTAAAGATGTTTTATCTTGACTTGTGATATTTGGAAAATTGTTAGAAAATCTTAGTGAAAAGAAATGATTTTGGAAAATTTGAGAACTTTGTGAAATGCTTGGATATTAAAAGGTTTTATGAAACTACTTGGAAACAAACTACAAGTTTCAATTTTATTTAACTGTGAGTTGTATGTTGTTTTTACCCTTGTGCCGTGACAAGTGTGATTACCAAGCCAGATGCCGCAGTCTTTGTGACATAGGTATCTTGGTACCCCGTCTTTGTGACAGATTGATGTCTTTGTGGCATAATTTGCATAATTTGATGTCTTTATGGCATAATTGATGTCTTCGTATACTGCAGTCTTTGTGACATAGGTATCTTGGCACCCTGTCTTTATGACAGATTGATGTCTTTGTGGCATAACCTGCATAATTTGATGTCTTTGTGGCATAACCGATGTCTTCATGGCATAACTAATGTCTTTGTGGCATACCTAACGTCTTTAAGGCGGCTTGTCATGTGACCATGGGTTGGATTTTCAAGTTTTTAAATAGTGTTTTGATAGCTCACAGTAAATAGTATGTAGTTTCATGTTGAAATATTTTGAGAAAGCTTGGTGATACATTATTTTAATCATTCTTGTCATTTTATTAAAAAAAATAGATTTGTATGATCCAAATAGAAATTCCCAAATTATAACACATTTTGTAAATCGTTCATCATCATGAAACTTGTATATCCTCCACCCCCATTAATTATGCTATTTACTGAGTTCTATCTCATCCTATTCTTTTACAAAATTTCTTAGAGTAGGAAACGATCATTTTTAGACAAGTTTTTGTGGATAGTAGTAGTTAGACTAACTATTGATAAAGGTTGGACTTTTGTGATGGAGATATTTAGATGATGTATATCCTAAAGTAGGCTTGACTTATTCTTTTGTATATTATAGTGGTTATGACTTTATTTCTATTGATGAGACAAGTTAATGATATGTAATTGTATTTATTTTCTATTCTTTTGTGGCCAATGATCCTTGTAATTATTACATAGAGCTCTAACATACTTTGAGAGTATCATTAATGGAATTTTTATGACAATTCTTGATGTTGTTACTTTGATAATGAATTTTAGATTGAATTTTCAAAAAGGAAAAATCAACAGGTACCTTTAAGATTTTTGTCTAATGCTTTGGATCCTTTTGGATTTGGGGCATGACACTAGTTCCCTAATGATGCTGAAATTTTAAGGCCCAAAGTTTGTTTAGGACCCAATCAGACTACAAATTGATTCGAAAGGTGTTAAAATAGATAATATAACTTTTTATGAGCAAATAAATCTATTTTTGGAAAATAAAAGGATAAGGAAACCCTCGGCCTACGTACATAGGTCTGATGCAAGCATACGTAGGTACAGACTACGTACACAGCTAGGGTTTCAAAAACCTAAGAAAGACAAGTTTTTTGCATTAAAGACTGAGATTTGGAATGAATCCTACATTGTCTGGGAGCTATTCCAAACCCCCATTTTTCAACTATATGAAGTCTTACATGGTATATTTCAAAAACACATAGAAAATCCTAAGGGAAAACACAAGATTTACTAGAAATAGTGAATCAAAAAGGGAGTTTTTCATAAAACATCCTCAAGTCAATTTTATTTGATTGAGACATTTTTTGGTCTTGATCTTTCAAGTTTAAGATTACTAATCACTTTTATATTTGATTGTGAATAAATTGACTAAGGGGAATGGTCAAAATCAAGCTTGAAAAGCTTCTTATTTGAGTTATTGAGTTCGAAACTTTTTCTTTTCATTTCTTCATTTTGATTATGTTTTAATCTGTTTTCTTGCTTTATTTCTGTGTTAACATGTTTTTTTAGCTTAGGTTTTCTTTGCTTTATGATTTCGTGCATGTTAGTTTATTAGATTTTAGTTTTGTTCGTTTTTTGCGTTTCTATGTTTTTGGGTTAGGGTTCCTAAGCAAGTTTGTGTACGCATACTTTCTGCATGCACATGTAGGCTTGAAGTATGTGTATGCATACAACTAGTCTGTGTACACAGTCCTATGTATGTGCACGCATACTCGTGCCTAAAAACCTTAATTTGAGTTTTCTACTTTTGTTTCTTTATTTCTTTCACATCATATGCCTCTGTTTTGACCTCCTTGTATGTTTTTGAGTCCTTGTTCTTCTGTTTAATTGCTTGTTTGCCTTTAACATGGTTTCTTTTATTTCTTACTTTAATGCCATGAACATGCACTCACACGACCATGCATTGATGCCATAGGTGTTGTGATGCAGAAATGGTAAATGAGGTAAGCATGGTTTTAAAAACCGGTACGATCAAAGAACCGGTAAAGAGACTGATTATCGGTTTTATGGTCCGACCGGAGTCGAACCGATGGTCGAACCGATGATGTCATAAATAATTTAATTTAAAATATTTAAATAAATTTTATGTGAATTTTTATTTTTCATAAATTATATTAAGAAAATATTTTAAAAAATAAAAAATTTTCTTTATTCTTCATTTTTTCCTAATTAATAATTGTAAAAAAAAGTATAATTTACTATTTTAGTTCCATATATATATATATATATATATTATATAAATAATAGTGTGATATTTAACTTTCAACTTTTTACTATTTAAAAAAAAAAAAAAACCGAAAACCAAAGTTCAAAAGTTCAGAATGACAAGACAAGTCATTCATTACGTTACTCTCATAGCATACCAATTGTCAGAAACACTTACTCACACACGTCCACTCTTCTTTTCCTTTTTGTTTTTTGTTTTTTTTTTTTATTTTTTTATTTCCCTTAAATCTATCACCACACATTGCCACCTACCCACAACCTCAAGACCTCAAATCAGAATCAAACTCCTTTTAAATTTTACTCCTCAGTTTTCTTTCCACACCTTTTCGGTAATGCAGTAGCCAGCAAACTTCATCTCAGCTGCTCCCTCTCAAATCTGAAGTCTTTCTTTTTCTCAAGATAAGTTTTTGATGGTCTTTCTTTACATTTTATTCCAGTCAAAGCTCAAAGCACAGATTTCTTATACATATCATGTAATAGAAGTATTCTTTTATTTTATTTTCACCATAAATTTTCCCCAATTTTACTATAGGGCAAATCTAAAAAGCTTGTTCTATTTTAATCCAGTTTTTCTTTCTATTCTTCTTCAGATTCAAGAACCGGTTTAACCGTGCCGGTTTCCGGTTTTCCGATTCAACCGGCCGGTTTTCACTATTTTTCGGTTTTTAAGCTTTTTCCGGTTTTTAATGATAACCGGACCGGATTAGTATCCGGCTCCCGGTTGAACCGGTTGAACCGGCCGGTCCGGTCCGGTTTTTAAAACTATGGAGGTAAGTCATGCACTTACATGAACATGCATATGGATCTACCTTGATGATGAGTATGAATATGCTTTGTTTGAAAGATATGCTTTAGATGTTTTGATGATATCATATGTTTGTTCAAACTTTGACATGCCTAAGTTTTTGTCATATATACTTACTGCCTCGTCTATGAATGTTTGTTTGCTCGCTCGGATGTGATGTGATGATAAGCATGATAGATGATTGCTAAGGTTTGTGATGTGATGAGAAGTATGATAGATGTATGTTAGGTTTGGGATAAAATGTCATGTTGTATGCTTGGATGTGTGCTAATGTGTGTGTGAGTTTTAAGATTCAATATTGCATATGTCTTTAGTGAAATTAAGACGTAAGACACAATGAGTGGAAGTTGACCCACGGGTCGGGCGATTTTGGATGCCTAACACCTTTCCAAAATCGTACCTAAATTCTGATCCCATACTCTGGTAGTAAGTTTAGTCCTTCCATGTAAGGGTGTTATATTCATGGTTCCTAAACCATAAAACTAGGTGACGACACATTGTTTCTCCACCTCGGTCCACTCAGCTGAGGCAAACTCTCCAAAAGGCTAAATGCACGTTGCGCTCACAGTGGCGACTTTGTTGGGGATAGAGAGTTTGATTCGAATGTGTCCTATTTCTTAATCTTAATAAAGGCTTGTTCAATACTTGTTTGCACACACATACTTCACTTGGTTCTTTTGTCCCTTTACCTTGATTGGTGATGAGTGGGAAGATGAGTACGCTCCATTCAGGCCAAAGTCTTTCGAAGTTCATCCCACCAACTTACAATGTGTGCCATTGCCTATGATGGGCTTTAAGTACGTTAACGGTTTGCCACCAATCCATAAAGATCCACTTAGGCCCTCGGTTAGAAACATGGCACACCTAATTGTGAGTGGCCTACTTATCTATCATTTTAGCTTTAAGGAGCCTACCGACACTTAGAAAGATCCTAGATCCCATCAAAATGAGGGTACCCTTTATGTCTCTTGTTTGTTCAACCATATATCTTGTATTCACCTAATTCTAAAGGACAAATAAAGATAAAAAGGTGTAAAAATTGAAGGATGGCCCAAAAGTTATGGCATACCCTGAGATGTTTAGGATAAAAGAAAATAAGTTCTCACATATAAGAGAGGCTTATCCCAAAGTCCAAAGGTATATCTTAACTTGAAATGTTCATAAAACCATAGACTAATTGCTATCATAAGCCCAAATCAAAAGGCCTTTTGAAAAAGAGAACCTTGGGTTTAAAGTAATAAGTATGCTATGGATTTAGCATCCAATATCCTACAAGTCAACATGAAATTCCCTAAATCTTGGGCCTCTTTGTTGCATGCCTAGACCTAAAATGATGAGAAATTCATAGGTTTTGAGAGGAAGGTTACAATGTATCCTAGCTAGAAGGCTGCTTTAAAAAGAAAATGATGGTAATAAAATGAAAGAGAAGGGTCCAAAGGTGATGAATACATTTTAGGCCCATATTTAAGACGAAGGACTAAAACCTAATGAAATAAGGGGCAAGGTTCATGAAAGGAAAAGGGGGTGATTTTGTAATTGGGCCTTCATTAAAATGGACCTAAAGACTTTATATGAACATCTAAAGTTAAAAAGGACATTTTAATTGGGATATGGACTAAATAAAGATGAGACTTCTTTTCAGGCATCGCTGTACCACCAAGATCAAGTAAACACGTCCCTGCTCATATTTGGGTCCAAGAGAAGCACAGAAGGCGCTTGGTCAAGAGGACACACATTAAGAGGAAGTATTTCACAAAGAGGAATCATCTCAAGTTACAATGGGCACTCCAATAGACGATGAGACCACACGAAGGATATTTAAGGCAATGGAAGAGCAAAGAGATGTTCTCATAAAGATGGGAGTCACCTCACCAAACTAGAAGAAGCCAAGCTGAAGAAGGCCGCACATGTAGGGATTCTCGATGATGAAGAATGGGAAGGTTAGGATGAAAAAGATAAGGCTGATTACGAAAGGTACAAACAATTTGAGAAGCTCACTGTAGAGACCATGGCTATGAAAGATAAGATGGAGAAGATGCAACTAGCTTTTTGTAAGGCCCAAGGGATGGATGATTTCCTTTATAGCATGGGAAGCATAAGTTCAAAGGCCCTTATCTCATTACCTCCAAAATTCATGATTTCTGATGCAGAAAAGTTTGATGGAACTAGAGATCCAAAGCAACATGTTAGGAGATATCTAAGCAATGCTAAAATGAAAGGGTTAGATGAGAAGCAAACTTTGCATGCATTTCCTCTCTCACTTACGGGAGGTGCGTCAAAATGGTACTATAGCTCAGATCCGAGCAAGACTAAAGTGGAATGAACTAGTAGAGTTGTTTGTGTATCAATTCATCTTCAATACTGTGATTGATGTGACTTTAAGAGACTTAGAGACTGCTAAACAAGGGGTGAGGGAGACATTTTCCGAATATTTGACTAGGTGGAAGGGAAAGGCGTCAAGGATGGTCAATAGGCCGAATAAGAAAAACCAAATCAACATGATTATCAAGAATTTTGTTTCGGCATATAATAGTAGCCTCTTGTCATAGCCTATTAGTTCTTTTGGAGAATTGTGTGATTATGGAACTAGAATTGAAGATGCCATCAATAATGGACAATTGGAGAAAGGTGAGAGCAAACCTCCAATCAAGAAGACGTATGAGGGAAGAGTAACTACTTCTAAAATGCCCAATCCCATAAATGTAAGTGCCATTATACCCCAACAAACCTTAGCCTACCCAAGCTTTACAAAGAAAGCCCGCCAAGAATTTTCCGACCTAGGAATGACCCTCGTCCAAGTATACGAAAATTTGTGCTCCAAAGGATTCATCAAACCTCTAGATCCCAAACCTACGCCTAATCCCCTACCTCCCACTTGGAACCTCAATGAATATTGCCACTTCCACCAAAAATCCGGCCATAAAACCGACAATTGTTTCCACCTCAAACACAAAATACAAGACCTCATAAACAAGGAAACTCTCCTAAATCCCAACATTATCACCAAGCCTAGCATTAGGAAGAACCCCTTGCCCGATTACCACCGAGCTCCTCCTTCATATCAGAATTATGTGCAATTAGATGAGATCGAATGGGGTTGTTCGAAGTTGATAAAGACCGTAGAAGTTAATGTGATAGAAGTTCAAGGGATATAGAATGATGAGGATGAGATTTTGAAAAATGCGATGGCTGTGTAGGGGATACTCCCTAAAGGGATAACCAAGTTAAAGAAAAGGGTTGTGGAAGACAATATGGCAAACATTACTCAAAGTGGAAAGCACTACAAGCCATCCTTTTTAGAAAATGATCACCCTGGTAGGGACATAGGAGAAGCGTCTAAGCCCACGAAGCTTAGAGGAAAAGAGGAAGAGGAAAAAGATAGATTTTTGAGTCAATTAAAGAAGACTCAAGCCCATGTGTCTATATAGGGTTTGCTAATGGCTTCTCACAAACATCGTAGTGCTTTCTTGGATGCCTTATGGGAGTTGAAGCCCCATTTCATCTTCTCCTTGCCTTTTCCGACGAAGAACTTCCTCCCAAAGTAGCCATTCACACTAGGTCGCTGTTGCATTGGAGACAATTATGGAATTCCATGTGATGGACATCACCCCTAACTACAACCTTCTCTTGAGAAGGGCGTGGCTTTATCCCATTGGAGCTATTCCTTCTTCTCTACACCAAAAGATGAAAATTCCATGGAAGGGGGGTATTACTATGGTAATTAATGACGGTAAGATCTTAGCTCCCGTCTGTGGACTCGAAGAATGAGGAAGTGAGCTTCAAATGAGTGGCTTTAAGTTTGTAAACATGACTGACAATGAAAGGTATACTACGGACTTGCTTCCATATTGTAGCCATAAGGTAATTGCAATGATGAAGAACATGGGGTATATGCCTAGTATGGGTCTTGGAAAAGAAGGAAAATAGGTGGCTAAATTCCCTAATTTTAAGACTCAACTGACCAGGGAAGGTTTGGGATTCTTTAAAGGCTGCGACAGAATAAAAAAGAACCTTGGTACCCTTAATGGAAACTTTGTGAAGGAAGGAGGAGACTTTTCTTTTTGTGACTTTCCTGAACTTTAGGTAGGTAAGGACAGAAAAGTGTATCCGGGTTGGGAGATGTTCTTTAACGAGAAGCTTACTTTCAAGGAAAAACCTACTATGGTGATCTAGGAAGCTCAAGGGGAAGTCGACTAGGTGGACTACATGGATGCTGAAGCAGTGGAGATTATGCTAAAGATGGAAGGGGATGTATTTGCCATCACCAATGAAGAGCTAAATGATCCTTCCACCATCATTGTGCTTGCTGAGGGGCACCTCAATAATTAGACTTGGGTTGGGTTTTTTAAGTATGAGGGAAAGAAATTTTGTAATGCAAATTCCAATGTACTTTTCAACATTTTCAATAAGATGAATTCTGATTTGACTTATTTTGATGTGTCCTATAATATTAAAATTTTGCACTTAAATAATTCTAATGAATTTGAACATGAAATTAATAAATAATTGGAAAAGAAAATTGAACTTATGGAACCAACTTTTGAAACTTTGAATTTGGGCAATGATGAGAATCCACGCTTAATTAAAATTGGCTCAACTCTAAATAAGAAAGAAAGAAAAGATCTTAAAAAGCTTCTCACAGAATTTCAATAAGTATTTGCATGGCCCTATGAAGATATGCCTGGCATCAATCCTGAAATACCTTAAAACCACATTAATACTCATGCTCACATGGTACCCGTTAAGCAAAAGTTGAGGCATATAAAAACCGAATAGCTTCTAAAGATCAAAGAAGAGGTCACTAA
Organism: Quercus lobata; assembly: GCF_001633185.2. Classification (NCBI taxonomy): domain Eukaryota; kingdom Viridiplantae; phylum Streptophyta; class Magnoliopsida; order Fagales; family Fagaceae; genus Quercus; species Quercus lobata. Next base: position 48,211,310 of record NC_044904.1, read on the forward strand.
ACAGTTGAAAGTAGGGTTCATCAAACTCTTACACCAAGCTGAATGGATAACCAATATTGTGCCCATACCAAAGAAGGATGGAAAAGTAAGGATGTGCATGGATTTCAGGGATTTGAATAAAGCTTGCCTTAAGGATGATTTCCCTCTTCCCCACATAGACTTCCTAGTGGATATTATGGCCGGTAGTGCCTTGATGTCTTTCATGAATGGTTTCTTAGGATATAACCAAATTAAGATGGCTTCTAAGGATATGACTAAGACCACTTTAACCACAGAATGAGAAATCTATTGCTACATGGTAATGCCATTTGGGCTCAAGAATGCGAGAGCGACTTACTAAAGGATGGCCACAACTTTGTTACATGACATGATGCACAATGAGGTTAAGGTGTACATGGATGACATGGTTGTGAAATCCAAGGATAGAGAGGGTCACATCATTAACTTGAGAAAGTTCTTCGAGAGGATTAAGGAGTATAGATTGAGGTTGAATCCCCAAAAGTGTGCCTTTGGAGTAATAGCTGAGAAATTGCTAGGCATTTTGGTAAGTGATAGAGGGATAAAAGTTGACCCATCCAAGATCAAAGCCATATTGGAGATGCCTCCACCCAAGAGTGAGAAAGAAATAAGGGGATTCCTAGGTCAACTACAGTATATCAGCCGATTCATTGCCAAAATCACTTCCACTTGTAAGCCCATTTTCAAGTTTTTAAGAAAAAACGAACCCCATGCATGGAACGATAAATGTCAAAAAGCCTTTGAACTTATCAAAGAATACCTCCTCCATCCACCCATCCTAGTACCTCTAAGGCAAGGAAAGCCATTACTCCTATACCTCTCGATCATAGGAGATGTGGTCGGAAGCATGCTTGCACAAGAAGACAATGATAAAAACGAGAGAGCAATGTACTATTTGAGCAAAAGATTCCATGATTATGAGACTAGATACACGCCCATAGAAAAGTCATGTTTTGCACTTGTGTGGGCTGTGTAGAAGTTAAGACACATCATTCTACCATTCCAAATATGGATAGTAGCTAGAATAAACCCATTGAAGCACCTATTTGAAAAACCCGCCTTGAACGGGAAATTGTAGAGATGGTTGATCCTATTAGCAAAATTTGATTTGAAGTATATGGCAATAAAAACTATCAAAGGAAGCACAGTGTCAGATTTTTGTGTCGAGAACCCCATAGAAGGAGATGACGGAAAAGAAGATTTCCCAAATAAGGATATTTTGGATATTGAACTAGGGAATGGAAAATGTACTATTGATCACCCCCGATGGATCCCATGTGCCTTTGGCTGTTAGATTGAACTTTGAGGCAACTAATAACATGATAGAATATGAAGCTTGTATCGTCAGAATGGAAGCTTTCCAAGAATTGGGGGTAAATGAAGTAGAGGTATTTGGAGATTTAACCTTAGTCATATAGCCTAAGCACAGAAATTGTGGAAAGTAAGGGAAGAACATTTAAAGCCCTATTAGCAATATTTAGAGGATTTAACAAAAACCTTTAATAAGGTCTGTATGTTTTTAGACCCCTTAAACACAAACAGATTAACCTAGTTTTTTAGCCAAGTGATTAACTTAGGTAAATTATGCAGATCTAGGTTAACATAGATAAATCATATCATTGAAACAGTGCATAAAATAAATAACACAACAATATGATAACTCAGGAAAACCAAACCGGTAAAAAATCTTGTGAGGATTTAACTTAATTATCTTCAAGGTAAAATAGATCCACTATGAAAGAATTGAAGTTTACACAATAGCGACTTAGACCACTAACATCTTATTGCTACATCGAGTAGGAAACTTACTATCACGATCACGTGACAGCTTCAAGTCCACAGACTACTTCTTTCTTGAATTCACAGCAACCACAAGAACTCTCACTTGTGTTTTCTTTAAACTCTTTATGCAGCAACTGAAATGATCACCAAGCTCTCGACATCAATCTTGAGATTGGAAATCCTAAGTATGTATGAAGGCAAACACCTCTAGATCTCATAAGAGATTCATACACATAGCATAAACAACAACATTAAAACGTGGCTAGGGTTTTTCCTTTATACTTAAGGGAAAACATAAAATCCTACACAACAAACAGGCTTAGGCTGAGTTGAAAAATTCTGCAGAAAAAAAATCTGCATGAGTTTCGATCGATCGAGTCTAATTCTCGATCAATCAAGCCAAGCAGATTTACACAATAAATCCTGCAGTACACTCGATTCCAACTTTACACATAAACATACTTTGAGCAAGTCTAAAACAAGACTAAATGTTTTGATCATGATTTGCCAACATTACAAAATGAAGTTCTAATACATTTAAACCTAAAATCTTAGAACCCAACAAACTCCCCCTTTGGCGATTTGTGACAAAACACAAAATAAACAAAATGCTCAAAGTTTACCAAAACAGCCTACTACAATAACATTGCCCAACAAAAACAAATTCAACCTAACTAATATCTATCAATTGCAAGTGTAGACAGCAGCATGACTGAATCAACCTGTGTATTCCTGTAATACTTAACAAACACATAAATGCATGTGTGGAAAATACAAGTAAAACAAACTAAATTCTTGATTTCACATAATCATAAACTACAAGACATATATCTTGAATAACCTCATAAATATAAATCAATAATCAATGTAGCACAGTGTGAAACAAGAAACAGAAATAAACACAAGATGTCTCCCCCTATCATATACAACTCATCAAAAATAAAGACATCAAAATAAATACATCATAAGCCAAATCATAAACTACAAGACATATATCTTGAATAACCTCATAAATATAAATCAATAATCAATATAGCACAGTGTGAAACAAGAAACAGAAATAAACACAAGATGTCTCCCCCTATCATATACAACTCATCAAAAATAAAGATATCAAAATAAATACATCATGAGCCAAAACAAATAAGTACAAAGTGAAGCACCTAGATACAATCTAAAGCTCTAAAGCTCAAAAAATCTCAAAAATCTCCATCCATATGTACTCCCCTTTTTTGTGACGAATTGCCAAAAGGCAATCAAGACTCATCATCAAAAGAAGGTGGAGGAGGTGACCGTCTAATGCTCGCCAAATCTGCTCTCAAGGCCTGAAGCTAGGTAAGCACGTCCACCAAAAGCTGACGATGAGCTGCCTGAACAGTCATGACAGTGTCTAACATACGACGAATGCTAGAAACATCTGAAGCAGAAGGTGGAGGATTAGCAGCAACAGTCGGATCAATGAACACATCAGCAGTCGGATCACCTGAAGAAGAAGGAGAAGGAGGAGGAGGAGGTGCACCAGAGGAAGACTCTACTCTAGGGCGTTTAGAGCTAGTTTGCATCTGAGCAGCCCTCTGCCTAAGGAATGTGGCACCTATAAGAGCTATGATATGAACAGGCTCAAACGCTAGAAACTCCTCTAGTCCTAGATGTAACAAAATCCTATGAATAAAAATAAGAAAGAAAAGAGAATGAGTAGAAGAATTACTCCTACGAACCTCAACCAAAGAACGAATGAAAAGATGAGGAAAACTCATAGGAGCGTCTGTGGCAAGAGCATACAAAAATGCACATCTCTTGATAGGAATAGTATGCAAATGAAAGATAGGCTAGATAGAATGGCAAGAAATTCGAAAAAAGAGATAATCAATCTCGATCAACTCGTGAGAGGTGATCCAAGGATCAGAATCCCACTGGATAGAAGTCCTAGTAAGATATGACATAATGTCATCAAGGGGAGGAGACTGATTGTAATGATAAACAGGATGCTGGACCTTAGGCACCCCAAGAGTAGAGGCCACTGCCGTAGGAGTAATGGTGTACTCTTCACCCCGTATCCAACTCTTCATAAACTGAATGTTGGAATCATTGGAGTGGACAGAGAGGTTTGAGTAGAACTCTTTGATCAAGGTAGCCGGAGGAGGATGATCAACATCCAACAAAGGCAACCAGCCCCTACGCTCAAAGTTTCTCCTAATCTCCGGGTCAAGTTCATCTAAAACTACTTTCCTCTCAGCCCACACATTCCTAAGAATGTTCAACTTCTCATAAGTTTTCTAGTTTTTCTCACTAAGGAACCTCTCACTATCAAAAGATGAAGCAGAAGAAGAAGAGGATGTCTTCCTAACCATGACGCTAAAGAGCAGAAATGACATACAGAAAAGAGACAAAAGACAAAAACACAAGAAAAAATAAAACCAAGGGTAGACTGCATCAGACATAGTTAGAGCAAAAACAATAGAAAATAACAATCTATATGATGCATGAACAGAATTAACACATGATGCATGCTCTAATGCTTTGAGAATAGTTCAATTACACTTTGAAAACACAAAATTGGCTTAAACATAGAGTTTATACCAAAAACCCCAAATTTTGAAAATCCACTTTCAAAAATCCTAATAAATTGACCAATTGATCATTATACAAGTTAGATAACAGAATATAATGACCAAATCAATCAATCAAACAAGCCAATTTCATCAATTAATACTCAATTGAACAAAAGCCCCAATTCGAGTAGTTTCAAGCCTTAGAAAATCCAATTTTTCCCAATTCATCAAATTGATCAAATTAAACCTTAAAGAACATATTACTATCATCCAACAACAAAAACCCATTAATCAATTTTGAAAGAAAATAGCTAGAACATCAAAAACCCCAAATTTTATGAAGTTCGAAAATTCTCCCTTAAATGCATGAAAAATGAAAAGAAACTGAAAAAGGAAGGGTATAATAGTCTTAGCTATAGAAGAAGAAGGGGTTCCTTGGCATTATGACATCATGAAATTCTTGGAATTGAGAGTGTACATTGACGGTGCCAATAAGGGCGAACGTCGTTTGATAAGGATGATGGCTATGAAATATATCCTATGTGGAGAATGGCTTTATAAGAGGTCTTATGATGGCATACATCTCCGCTATTTGAAGAAAGAGGAAGTCGAAAGGGTTATGGAAGAAGTTCATCAAGGGAATTGTGGTCCTCACATGAATGGGAGAATGTTAGCCAAAAAGATCTTAAGGATGGGGTACTATTGGAATACGATGGAGACTGATTGTGTAGACTTTGTAAAGAGTTACATATCTGCCAAATACATGCAAACTTGAATCATGTACCACCTAGTGAGCTGTATAGCATGACCTTTCCTTGGCCTTTCTTAGTCTGGGGTATAGATGTGATTGAAAGGAAAGCCCTAAAGGCTTCGAACGGACACAAGTACATCCTAGTGACGATTGACTACTTCACCAAATGGGTAGAAGCAGCCTCCTACTCTGTATTGAAAGGCAATCATGTGGCTTGGTTTGTAGAGAATAACATCATTTGCCGGTACTGGGTACCACAAGAGATCATCGCAAATAATGGCTCCCACTTTGAAAGAGAGGTTCGAAGGATCATGGAGTTGTACAACATTGAGCATCACAAGTCTTCACCATACTGACCACAAACTAATGAGGCTATAGAAGCAGCCAATTAGAACATCCTAGCCAAGATGGTAGTAACATACAAGGATTGAGTCGAGAAACTTCCATTTGCCCTATGGGGCTACAGAACTTCTATTTGTGCATTGACTGTGGCAACCACTTACTCTTTGGTTTATGGATGCAAGGCATTCCTTCCCATTGAGGTAGAGATACAATATTTGAGAGTGCTAGTGGATACCAAGGTCTTAGAGGAAGATTGGATGAAAGGAAAATATGAACAATTGACTTTGATAGATGAGAACAGAGTTATGGCACAATACCATGCACAGGGTACCAAAAGAGGATTACTAGAGCATTCAACAAAAAAAAATGAAACCTAGAAACCTTAAAGAAGGGGACTTGGTCCTAAAAGTGCTTAAAGATGAAACTTTTGATCCAAGAGGAAAGATGAAGCCAAGATGATCTGAGCCTTTTATTATCAAGAAAATTATGTCAGGAGGTGCTATAAGAATTACAAATTTGGATGGAGAAGAGATGCTTGCCTAATCAACATGGATAGGCTCTGAAAATATAACATTTAAAAGAAAAAAAAGAGAGCCTATTAGGTTGAAAACCAGAAAGGGCTGCCTAGGCAAAAATTAAGGCAAAAGAACCTCGCTAGATTGAAAACCCGAAAGGGTAGTCTAGGCAAAAGATAGGGGAAAAGACCATGGGTATGGCGAAAATTCCTATAAGGACATCATGGGCAAAAATTACATGGCATGAAAAAAAGAAAAGAAAAAAGAAAAAAATAATGACAATAAGCAAAGATAATAAATGGATGATTCTCTTATTGCTGAAATTAAAAGACAATAAATCATTTCCATAGGGGATTTGGAACCTCCCAATCCTTTATTAAATTTGAAAGAAAAGACATGAGAATCATACAGTATAGAAAAGTTAAATTTATGGCATATCAAGGTAGTCAGTCAGCCTTCTTTCTTTTGTTAGACCTCTTTTAAGCTTTTTCATCCATGTGAACCCACTTCATGTCAGCCTCTAGCCAAGCTTTGTGGCCTTAAGTGGGATGAAGAAATTGAGGGAAACAAATGTCTTTAGCCACCATCCTCTTCAACCAAGTCTCATAGATCCTACCTAAGACCCTCTCGTTGAAGATAGATATATGAAAGACACCATCATTACTAGGGATCCTTTGGTGATCTCCAAATTTCCTTGCAATACGGTCTGAGGAATAATAAGAGCAACAATGAAGCCCAACCAAAGGAACACAGTTGTCTTTGAAGACGTGGTTGACCATGCCTAAAATGCGCCACCATTCCACTATCCATTGAATATTTGTGACATTAATGCACTTCATTAACTCAGTGAACTCATCAAAACTCATCTCAGCACGTTTGGGCCTACGGTCACGGTAGTGCTTAGGGAGATATTGACTAGGAGGAACAGTGGGGGATGAAGGAACCGAAGCCTCTTATATAGCCATATCTGAAAGAGGAAAATGAAAAAAAGAGAAAACAAAAGGAAAGCATGAGTGGAAAAAGGAGAGATAAAATGAAACAATGACAAAGATGATATAAAGAGCCTTGATGAGTTGAAAACCGAAAGGCAACCTATGCAAAAATTAAAGGAATCCCTCTAGGTTGAGAATCTAGGCAAAAATTAGGGATTATACCTAAAGAAGGAAAGGGCTCCCCGCAAAGAAGTTTGCTTCCTCCCTATAAATAGCGTCCAAGCCATTAAGAGTTTTAGCCAAGATCATACCTACAGGGCTTCCTTTGCCTAGATTGTTGACCACCAAGCACATCCTTTGATCTACTCGATATATTTCATGCACCAAGAAATACCTCGTAAGGAGGCATAAACAGAAGGCGTTGAGATAGTGAGAGCGTCTCCTACCAATCATTGAAACAGCCAACTGAGAGAAGTATGTAAAGGCCATGTGAATGTTCAAATGGTCAAGCGTATGCCATTGCCGCGCCACAGTTAGAGAAATCCATAAAAGGTCATGATCTAAGTTAGCGAAGTCCTCACCAGTGGTGGGGAGGATAAGAGTGCTAACTTTGGGTTTGCTCATGATTGCACTAAATTCTTCAAGAATGGGGCATATCTCCACACCGTTGAAGTGAAAGACATGCTGAGTAGGAATCCAAAAGTTGGCAGCAACACGAAGGAGAGGTTCATCCACCTTGATTTGGTGATATGGAAAGATGCAAGAGTGACCAAAAGGAATAAGAGCCTCTTTGAAACTAGGGCCAAGCTTCTTGATCCATGTCCAGACTTCTAAAGGAGAAAATTTTGCCATTGGAAAGCCTTAAAGAGTGTTTTCTAAGCTTAAAATACATTTGGTGAGGGTTTGGAGGCCTCCAACGGCTATTTTATACTTGAATAGGGCAACTAGGATTTTTTTGACCCGTGGCACACATACGTAGAGTCAAAGTTGCATATGCATGGTCAAGACCTGCACATGTAGGCGCACTTAAGCATACTCATGAAGGAAGGCAAAGTCGAGTTCCTTTTTCTACTTGGAGTGCGATTCCTCCACCAAGACCCCCATGATTCCTATAGCCTAAAGGACTACTCAAGGCACACTCAAGCTCATAATTTCAAGCATCAAAGATCAAGAAAAGCAAAGTTGCATAGAATTGTGCAATTATCCCCATAAGTTGTAAATGAAGTACATTTTATAAGTAAAGCATAAATGCAAAAAGTGTTCTTAAATACAACCTAATGTCTCAAATAAAAGATAAAGTGCAGAAATACATGCTAATAAAAAAAAGAAAAAAAGAAAAAAAGAAGAGAAGTAAAAAAGAAATATGCTATGTGTCTATGTTTGTCTGCAGGATCACTGAAAGTGCTTCTTCCTTAGCTGGTAGCTTGTAGTCACCTCCCAATCGTCACCACCATCATCATCATCATCACCCGGGTAGGCAAATCCTCTAGGATCATAGATCTACCTAGAATACTCGATCATCTCTAGCTTGAGGTTCCTCGCGTGCCAAACTAACTCTTCATGCTCTTGTATAGTGGGCTAAATTTTGAAAGAAAAAGGTGTTAGAACAAGTATTAGGATCCAAGAATGGAAAGGAAGGAGACAAGAATAAAAGAGAGCTCACCGCTCGTGTACCCTTGAGAAAAAAGTAACCCATGACATTTGTGTTGCAGCCTATTGCACACTCACGAGCAAACCCGTTAAGACCATAGACATAGACCGACCACAGTAAGCGAGGAGGGTCAATGGGAGCAGCCTGACATGAGTATCCCATGTGAACATCATTAAGCAAAGCAATGCAAAGGAAAAAGGGAAATGAATAAGAAGGGAGAACACATACTGTAGGAGTGACGGAAGGCATGAGGTGAGTGTCATTGAACTCCTCATAATCCAGTTCATCTGAAACTTGTTGGGTGTAGGGAATGCCACTCTTCCACAACTGATACTTAGCATTCGTCATGGAAAGCGGGGCAAGCATAAACACCGGAGGGTCCATCAGAACCTATAGGGCATCCCCATACACCAACTAGCAGCGTACCCTTTTCACCAGGTAGAGCACCCTCAAGCTAGCACCCTCGAAGGGCTGAATAATCCCAGAAATGACAATGGTAGCTTCCTTTAAGTTTGGGTCCGCAATAGCAGGGGCACCTGCCTAAGGACTCCAAATGACCTATAACGACACATAGGGTTAGAGAAGAAAGACCCTAAGAGACTTGTAGGAGAAATAATGAGAGGCATTAAATTCCTAACTCACCTCATTAGAAGATAGTCCCTCGAAATGAGCCCTAACCAAAGAGAAAATCTTCAGATCTACATCCGCACCATGAGCAATAAGATCGTACTGAACGGCTCAACACTAAAAAAAATAATAAGGTGACAGTTTGCAAGGTGAATGAGTACAATTTGCAAGATGAATGGATACAATTTGCAAGATGATAGTTTGCAAGATGAAGACATAGGAGCTACAAAAGAAGGGAAAAGAAAACTAACCTCAAGGAGCTTCCAAGGCCCCACAAGCTGGCAGAGAGTCCCCTAGTTGAGCATGTCCAAGGAAGAGTACAAGTAGGCAAGATACGCTTGCCCCCAGTTGGCCTCCCAAGCCTCCCCAAAGTCGTGGAAGAGGGCTAGGCACCTTAAAGACATTGTCTACCCTCCGTTAGTGAGAAGATATGTCCCTATAAGGTACAACTAGAAGGGCCTAGCCATCTTGGCACCGTTTTTAGGAGTCTCCTATGAAAGGACCCGGTAGTCCAACTTAATGTCAAAGTAGTAGATGGTATTCGATGAGTACCACCTCCCGAACAACTCTATGCCCAGTTGCACACCCGACTCTCCCTTAAAATTGATGAGTGCCCCATCACACCTATGGCTGGTCATGCAGTAGAAATCATGGGGAGTCACGGTCATCTATCTCCCTATCAACAATGTGGAAGGTATGGGTAGTGTCCCATTACCTCTCAACCAAGGACCGCACCAGAATGGCACTGGCAGATTTCTCTGGTAGTAAATGGATGATTAGCCTGAAGCCTGCTGCACGAATGTGGGCCCTTGTTTTTACAGTACGGACATTATTCTATGATGCCATATGGTTATTGCTTCCCCTGCCTAAAAATAGGGGCAAAGTCTAAAAAAGGATGAAGAAAGGGTGTCAAATTTGCATTTGGATAAGAAACAGATGAAACAAGAGTTAAAATTGGGTTCTTGACTGGTGACATGCGCATGCAGGCCCATGTCTGCGTACGTAGGCACTAAGCACATGTACGCAGGTTGGAAATAGCGTACGTATGAACTCAAGAACGGATATATGTACGCATGAATAGGTCTGGGTACGCATAAAGCCTGGCTGCGCATGTATGAATGCAAGCTGCGTACGCAGACTTGAGTTTGTGTACACATGAACACAGATAGTGAGTCGTTTTTTGACATTTTCAAACATACTTCTATCAAAACTCATTCTAAACATGTTCCTACCCCTCCTAAGGTATCAGGTTTTCATCTAAACTCATCCCATAGCAAACCCAAGCATTTACTTGTCCAAAAACAAATTAAAACGGAAGATTAAAGAAAAACTTGAAAATGAGAAAATTTGAAAAACTTACCAATTCAATCCTCGAGCCATCTGAAAGATGATCTTTTGGCTGTATGTCAATGGAGGGGATTTATTCAGCCTCACTGCTCCATTCCAACACGTGAGATTGAAGGCATCGTTAGAGAACACGTAGGAGGTTTTCTTCGACTTAGGTGCCATGGAGAAAATGAGAGAGCTTGGAGAAGAAGAGAGTTTCAAATGAGAATATTTAAGAAGGATTAGATTATGAGACGAAGTGAGAGAGAAGTAAGGAGTTTTGTAGAGAGAAAAGATGGAAGTTAGAGAGTTGGAGAGAATGTGAAGAGATGAGGGAGATGAAGAGAATGAAAAGGAAAAAAAAAATGGTTGGAAACTGTTGGGAAAAATTTGAAGGGGCAGGAATGTACTGATGGCTAAACTACATGTAATTTAGACCCATACTAAGCCACATGTAGTTTAGTAAAAAAAAAAAAAAAAAATCTCAAATATCCATAGTGGATTCTTGGAAGGTAGAAAATGAAAAAGAAAATTTAAGAATGCACCAAGATGACAGAAATACCCTCAATTGGGTAAAAGACACAAAGACCCTCGAGCGTCCCTAATGGATTGAAAGCATCAAAAACATCCCTCTATGTATCAAAAGTCACCAAGGAAACTCCCTTGTAAGTTTAGATCATCAACCCAACCCCTAGTGAAGTATAGTATCATGGAAGGACTCCCCTATGGGTCTAAGGCATAAAGGCTACCCCTGGTGAGTTGTGAAGAAATTTCCCCATGGAGCTGATAAGACCCCCTCGTGGGTAGAATCGACACAAGTTCCCTAATGAGCCATAAAGAAAAAGAAGAATTTTCCCTAGTGGACCCCCACATAACTAAAGACTTCCTCGTAGGTCACAATCACCAACACACTTCTTAGCAAGTTGGCATCCTCGGTAAACTACATACCAAAAAGGCTCCCTCGAGAGTCACCAAAATTTCTCAGAAGATCATACTCCCCAATTCGTCTTTCATCATTCCCAGTGGATCTTTCACCTAAGACCCCCTCGAGGGTCGGAACACTAAGGCCACTTGTGCATATATCCTATGGGAATTGAATATGCAGGCACCAGCCACATACTAATCAAGCAAGTCAGAATACAAAATTTGTGCACATATTGTCGATGCCTTGTGGTGGTTTGACCACCCATCGTGGCAACGCTCGCACGTGCCTAGACCATGCAGGCTCGGGAGCTCAGGTGTTATAAAAAAGGGTAAACATCTAGTGCATGACTGGAAAATGAGTCAATTTTAATTAAGGTACCAAAGGTAAGTGAGGTCACCATCATTGGGTTTTTTCTAAGGTGTGATTGTTCACCTAACTCTATTTGATTTTATTACCAATCCTAGGCTAAGAAAAAGGTCGTTTTTCCTAGTCTAATATGGATAGATAAAAAATCTTGATTCTTGAGTCCAGAAGTCTGGTTACGTGTAGGGAAGGTGTTAGGCACCCTATAATGCCTGTCCGTAAACAGTTCTTTTGTTTTGATAAAATTTTAATTTGAGGACATTGGCAATTGAAAACAAGCTATTAGTATTAGTTTTCGAGGCTTTAAACAAATTGGGCTTTAGGGTTTGGTTTCGAAAAGGGTGTGGTCTCGATTGATGCTTCCTTAGTGTGTTTGGAATTGGTGCCAAATTTCCATGATGAAAATTTGGTAACATTTTGCCTTATTTTTGTGGCAGAAATCCTGCAACGCTTCACCTTAGGTGCATCATAGCACATTAAACACTATCCTTACCAAGCCTTCGCTGTAAGAATATGACAATGGGGATGCCCTATTTTCACGGCAAATCTGGTAGAGTTTTGCATTTGGTCCGCTATGGCGCACTGGCAGGGTTTCATGCTTGTGTATACATGCTCATGCTAGGATGAGCCGAAGCCCTTCAAAGCATCAAGCATATTGATTCATGTCGCATACACAGGGAAATCAATGTCACTTAGTGGCATGGATCGGGCTATTCACACCGCGATGATTATGCACACAATTGACATGAATATGCACCTGTAGCAAATGCCTTAAGCATATACCCATGCCATGAGGTTAATAGCTCACATGACTAGAGAGGGTCGCTCACATAGCCATGAAAGTCCATCATACAAAGTGCATGATCACCCATACACATGTAGGCATACATCATGCATAATGCTATCACACAAAGTAGGAAAGTAAAGCAAACATTACAAACATTTTGAGAGTATGACCCAGCAAGATACAGAAAATGTAAAACAAACGTTGCCATACCTAAGGAACGTGGCCCAAGCAAGGAGCAAGAAAAGTAAAGGGTACATGGAGGAGAAACCCTAATACAATATTCTAGGGAAAAGGCTAGAAGAGAGGGAAAGAGAAAACCGCTTAAGGAGGCTAAGCTTCCCAATATACTGAACATTGCCCTTTTGTGGGCTTGCATCTTCTTGCTTGCACCCTTTCCCTTGCTGCTTGCCTTTTAGGAGGTTGCACGCTTGCTCCAAGTGTCCATATTCCAAGCATGTACATGCAATGACAAAGGAAGCAAATGAGTAGACAAGCAAAGAAACAACTAGAAGGAAAGCATGCTAAAAGACAAACTATCAAAAAGAGCCAAACAGGGACAAACAAACATGTTATCAAACAAAAGAGGGTGTCCTAGGAGGACAAATGTAGGTTTGGATTAGGTGTCCATAGTTCCATGAGATTGGAGTATAGATGACACACAGACTCATGCATGAACATGTAGGCAAGTGTGCAGAAATGCAAAGAAACAAGGAAAGTCAAACGGGTGGCATAAAGTAAGCAAGGCTAGCATAACATCATCGAACAAAGTGCAGAAAGGTGTGTACCGAGCACACGAATATCATAGAGATGTGTCTCACAAGTGGTCACATCCAAACAAGCCACAAGAGGGACGGATGCAACCACACAAGCAAGTGACCCCAAAGACTGACATGCACAAGCTCGAGGAGGGCACAAAGCATGACAAAGCCTAGATCTAGACAAGCAAATATGGAGATAAATCATAGAAGCAAGCAATCACATGCATGCATAAAAGAAATGATCTAAACTCTTTCATATAGGCCTAAGCGTATGGATGTAGGCCTAGACCACAATATCTAGATCTACACCCTACCTAAAGGGTCAAAACACAAGAAAAAAGGGGTAACAAGAGACAAAAAGACTATAGAAGCACATGGCATAGCTACCAACATGTAGATCTAGACGCATAAACATGGCATAGAGCACGCAAAGATATAAATCTAAGCATAAACATGGCAAGGAGCACATAAAGACATAGATCTAGGCATAAACAAGGCAAAAATCATGGAAACAAATAGATCTAAGCAAAAACATGGTAAAAAGCACCCAGACATCTAGATTTAAGCATAAACAAGGTCTTTAGACATATCATAGCTTAAGAAAACTAGGCCAACATAATCAAAGCAATAAAACATGCTAGAAAGCAAAGAGACATGCTAGGAAGTAAGATAAAGCAAGAGATATACTATAGAAAGCAATAAAACATATTACTAAGCAAGATAAAGCAAAGGGTGTAAATAGTAGCTAAAAAGCTACATCTACGCCTCAAAACCTCAAATCCAAGGTCCTAAGACCAGGGAGGAGAAAAAGAGTGCAAGAACATTACCTCTTGATTGTTGAGAGAAGACAGAAATCAAAAGTTTTTTTATGTATTTAAGAGAGGATTTAAAGAGGAAAAGAGAAAGAATCTGCCCAGAAAAGTGCTTCAAAATGCCCAAAATCCATCTCTTTTGAAATTTGGGGGATTGGGGGTTAAATAGATGTTTGGCATGCTTCCAGAGGCTTGGCGCACCTTTAAGGTGCATTGGGTCAGGCTGGCAGCCCTTTAGTGGCAGTCGGGTCAAAACTACTAAAGTTAGCAGTTTTGTCATTTTCTTATAGCTTTTCGATTATGATTTTGACTGCATATTTGAAAGTATTCCTAAACTCTGATTGAGCTGATCTTGGTTTCTCTAGAAATATCTAGATGTCTAGTTTTCATCCCATTAAAAAAAATTGAAAATCCAACGGTTGGATCAACAGTTATGGCCTCAGGAAGTAAGCTAACGCTCCCAACAAAATTTTCAAGATATCTCAACTGTTTTAACTCCGATTTCGACCCGTGAATGGTCATTGGAAAGGGAATTCAATAATCTTTGCAATGACGCTGGTGTCAACCCAGTTTGACAGTTGGATCAAAATTAGGGGTTTTGGTGCCTCTAAGAGTTAACCTTGTGTCAAACTTGGTTGAAGTTGACAAAAATCTCCGAATAGCTCAGGTTTAATATAGAAACATGAAAAATGCTGTTTTGGAATGATTTTGACTTTCAGTCAACCTAGGGTTGACTAGGGGCATTTTGGTTATTTTGACAAAAAATGGCACTTTAGGTGCTTCGATGCCAAAACGGGTTGTATCATATCAATCTAGATGTTTCCGTGGCACCATAGTGAAAAGTTAATATTTTTTGGGAGTTTCTGGGTATTCACATGCAAATGAAAGGCGGACAAAACACGATATCTACACATATCCTCTGGGAATTAAACATGCAGGCATATCATGCAAAACTTGTACATATATCCCGAGGGAATTGAATATGTAGGCACAATAGAAGAGGTAGAGATAGAGATAGAGACCAAGGTCACCCAGAAGTAAGAGCCTCACTAGAGGTAGAGATAGAGATAGAGAAGACAAGTTTTATCCAGATGTGCAAGCCATCTAGAGAAGTTTGATGCAAAAGCCCGAGACAGACACCATAAATATATATCCTTTTAAGCTCGTAAGAGCACCTTGTTTGTTTGGTTGATGGTTGCGGCCGTTGGCCTTGTTTGTTTTTGTTGTTAAGTGACTCTAGGATAGTGAGTCACTTGTCTTTTGCTTGCAATTAGCAAAACAGGTTAATATAAAAAACTCATTTTTCTCTCTTCTCCCATCTCTTTCTTTCCTCTCTTCTCTGTCTCTATCTTTCCAGCAACCACCACATCAGAAAGAGGAGCTCAGCCACCCACCACCCCACCACCATACACACCCTAGCAATCACCAAAAAAAAAAAAAAAAAAAAAATCAATAACCCCTCCAACACCATACACACACCACCACCACCTCCAACACATAAAAACCCACAAATCCACCACCACTAAACCCATAAATCCACCATGAACCACCACCAACAACCAAAGCAACCCCAAAACCCATTAAACCCACACCACCATCAACAAAACCAAACCAACACCATCAACCCACTACCATCAATCACCAAAACCATCTCAAAAATAGGGAAAAAAACCCACCGATGAACAAATCCACCATCACCATCGATCTACATGGACTCAGACCCAATCCATGGACCAAATCCACGGACCCAAGACACGAACCCAAACCATAGTACCTCAACGGACCCACCATGCTAAACCATCGCTGATCTACATATAGCAAGGTTTGAGAGAGCTGGTTTGAGAGAGGGAGAAAGGTTGAAAGTTATGAAAGTTCAAATCGTGTAAAACACCCTTGAACGTTGAAAGTTCAAATCGTGTAAAACACCCTTGAACGTTTAGACCCCCAATTTACAAATTAACCAATTCAAGCTTTATGTCAAACAACTAGTGTGCGGAAAATGAACAAAAGTTATAAAACAGAATTGGAAAACTATCTAAGCCAAATTAAAATCACAACCCACAGCAGATAATAAAAGGTAAAGATAAAAGGGAAGGAAGATACAAACACAAGGACAACACGCGATGTGTTATCGAAGAGGAAACCGAAACCCTCGGCGTAAAACCTCTCCACCACCCTCCAAGCGGTAAACAATCCACTAGAAAATGTAGTTGAGATATATGGATAGCAATAGACCCTCCAAGCCTAATCTACCCAGTGCACCTAAGTCCTCCAAGTTTCTTGCTCCAACGAGGTTGCGCCGAACCTTTTTCTTTTCTAGCTTCCCAGATTCCGCTACTTGACCATAGTATCAACCAATGTCGATTGGTTCCTTCCTAACTACTTCCCAGAACACTAAACAGCCCTCTCACAGTAATGAATATGGTGAGAACAAGGTTTTGGTAAAATGCCTCTCAAGGATTTGACAATGGAGAGGAAGAGAGTTGAGGAATTTGAAGAGATTCTTATGTAAAGATTGTAGATGAATCAATCTTATTTTACTCTAGGGTTTCTCTCTCAAAATTCTCTCTGGAAGCTCTCTTTCGATTGTGGGTATAAGAGGTATATTTATACTAGGGTGAGAGAGGAATGTGAAACGTCAGATTTTTCAAAACAGGGCTGGCTCGCGGCTTGGTCTCGCGACTTGACTGAGTCGCAAGACCCAGTCGCGAGATAACCGAATGGCCAGTTGTCATATTTTGTCCTGTAGTGCTCCAGCTAGCATGACAGTTCAACTTCTGGCATGCTTGGCACGTGTGCTGCATCTAGCGGCTTGCAGCCGCGAGTCTCTGTTTTCTTGCATACTCTTAAGCATTCAACACTCTATCTTACTCACTACCCTTACAACAAACCCACCTAAATACAGGGTTACTAAATGCTGAAATACAAACAAATTTGGCATGAAATAAAGCCAACAAAACAGTTGATTAAATTCAACCTTACAAGTTAAGACTAGTGGCTAAAGAGAAAGAGAGAGATGATAGAGACTGAGGAAATAGAATAAGGTTTATTTATTTATTTGGAGAGAGGGAGCGAGAATAAAATATTAATTTTTGTTTTGCATCCTCAGCTATAGTGGGTTCTATATTTAAGAACCCACTGTTCACAGTTGGTAAATTTTTTTAGAAATGCACATTGGGATGGAGCTGGCATTTGGCTTGTTGGTGGGTAAAATAGCAATTTGGGGGGTTTTTACACCCTCCAATGCTAATGCTCTCACAAAGTTTTGAGCCACACATAATATGATGATACAGTATATCATCCTTTTTTGTCCACTTTTGCTAGGTACAAATTGATGCTTTTAATACTTTTTTTTTAATA
Organism: Quercus lobata; assembly: GCF_001633185.2. Taxonomy (NCBI): domain Eukaryota; kingdom Viridiplantae; phylum Streptophyta; class Magnoliopsida; order Fagales; family Fagaceae; genus Quercus; species Quercus lobata. The sequence goes on from NC_044904.1 coordinate 48,228,811, forward strand.
TAAAAAATGGTTATTATTATTATTGAGTAAATATTTGGGCTTGAGATTGATATATAAGACATAGCTAAAATATGGATTTATAGTTTTTATTGGACTATTTTAATTAATTTTTCTATTTTGTAATAATTTAATATATTTGTTTATATTTTAAATAATTATGACGTTATTATGGTTTGACCTCAGTCAAACTTTAAAAACATTTAACCTCTTTCTTTTACGGTTTATTGAATAGTCTGGGTTTGAAAACCATGATCTTATATTCACTAATTTGTTCACAAGTACAATAATATATTTGAGCTCAACTTGTATAATATTGAAGGTTAAATAAGATTTAAGTTTGATTGCAAAGTATATTGTTATATAGATAAATTGTAAAATACACTCTTAAAATTTGAGGTTATTTGGATTTTATAATATGAAATTTGAGAAATTAAATTTTATACCCTAAAATTTGGTTTCATTAACAAAATCCTACACTTCATTAAATTTGGTCGTAAAGTGACATGTTGGCCTGCTAAGAGGCTGTTTGGACAAGAAAATTTCATCACTCAATTTCCGTCATTCAATTTCCATCATTCATCACTCATCACTCATAACTCATCACTCATCACTCATTACTCAATTTTTCACATCCGTTTGGCATCATCACCCAATTTCCATCACTCAATATTTTTCACACTGTTTGCGGGCCCCATACCTGTCACAATGCAGCTTTTTGTTTTTTTTTTTCAGTACCCAGATCACCGAACCAATGAAAGAAGGAAGAAAAAAAAAGTTTAGATCACCTGAACCCAGTGAAAGAAGAAAGGAAAAAAAAAAAAAAAAAGAAACCCAGATCACCAAACCTAATGAAAGAAGAAGAAGAAAAAAAAAGGGAAGAACAGGGAAGACCAAACCTAGGAGAAGGGGAAAAAAAAAAGGAAGAACAGGGGAGACTGAACCCAGGAGAAGAAAGGAAAAAAAAAAAAAAAGAACAGGTGAGACCGAACCTAGGAGAAGGAAAAAAAAAGGGAAGAACAGGGGAGACTGAACCTAGGAGAAGAAAGGGAAGAAAAAAAAGAAAAAAAAAGGAAAAGGTGTGACAGAGTTATGATTAGTGGATCCCTTATGTATGTTTAATTATAAAAATGCCATTGAATTATGAATTATAGAAACTGAAAACAGCCAAAATGTGTTTTCAGTTTTTATAACTCATAACTCAAAAATCAAAGAATTGAGTGATGGAAACAGAGTTATCGTTTGCCAAGCAACCTTTTTTTTATGGGTCTCACCATTTTTAAATTATGAGTTATGAAAATAGGCTTTCCAAACTGCCAGTAATATCACGACCTGACCAGCTAGACCCAGCCCAACAAAAAGCTCATAGATGGTGAAGTAGCAAATACCAAAACTGCCCTTATCCTGGTCAGCACACCGCTCAGGATCCTCTCATAATACACCAAACTATAAGGGCGTATAAGTAAAACGCCCCAAACCTCTCAACCCCGACACCTTTAGTCTGCTAAAAAAACACTCAAACCCTAAAAAATCTCACTCTCAGTGAGATAGAGTTTCAGAGCGAAAGAAAGAGAGAAAGAAAGAAAGTTTTTAGATTTCTAGAGAGAGAGAGAGAGAGAGAGATGGATGCGATAAGGAAGCAACTCGATGTGTTAATGGGAGCGAATCGAAACGGCGACGTTCGTGAGGTGAATCGCAAGTACTATGATCGCGACGTTTGTCGTCTCTATCTCGTCGGACTTTGCCCTCACGAGCTCTTTCAGTTAACGGTATTGATTAATTTTGTTAATCTAATTAGTTTGCTTTTGTCTATGGATTTAGAACCAAATTCAAAACCCTAATCGTTTAATAGTCTGTGAGCTTTAGGAGTTTGGATTTTATTTCTGTTATTTTTAGTTTCTTTATTAAATTAGAACAAGAATTGAAATGGTGAAATCCTAACTGTTGAAAATTGTGCGAGCTTAAGGTAGTTGTTGTGGATGGAATGATTGTTTTGATGCTGAGAAATTAGAGGAAAGGGGAATGAATTTGTTGTTTCTGGAGTACAATTGATCTGTTTGATTGCTGAGAATATTTAACATTTGATCTGTTGAGAAATCTGAGGAAAAAAGAAAAAAAAATGTGGTTCTTAAAAAGATTTACATAAGCTGTATTGTGAGCTAAAATGAACAGGCCTACATGTACGAGAAGAAACCAGTCAAACCACATGAATTGATCATTACATTTTTTGTTGTTGATAATTCGATGTGTGTTTTTTATTTTATTTTATTTTATTTTTTTATATTTTTATTTTTATAAAATTCGATAGTTGGGGAGGGGGGACTTGAACCCTGAATGTCTTCGATGGGAATACAAGGAAGCCCCAGTAGGGCTACAAGGCTCTTGGCATGAATAGATCATTATATGCATTATGGTACTAGAACTTTGAACTTGGCCAAATGAGTGAAAGCAAGAGTGGCTCTTGCCTCTTTATCTAGTGAATAGTAGCAACATAGGATGACTCAAACTTCCTGCCACCAAGGTAGTCAAAGGCGAAAGGTGCCCCTAAGGTGCCAAAGCCTTGTATTGCCTGAGGCGACGAGGCGCCAAAAAGGCACTAGCCTGAGTGAAGCAAGGCGCCAAATTTTAAATATAGGTTTTTTACATATAGGGTTCCAATCTAATGTATTTGATGTATAAGAATACTATATAAATAAATCTAAATCTATTCCTAGTGGATAGGAGCTGGTCTATAAAACCAGTTTTTGGGTTTGAATCCTAACAGAGCCTATGTTTGTGTCAAACGATTAATACATGCATTATGCATCATACTCATAAATCATGATTAAAAATTAGTCTCCATCCAAATATCAACTAAGTCTGAATGTCAAACCAAAATATTGTTCATAACTTCATATTAGAAAGATAGGGGAGTGTTGCTGTGAGATAGTGAGTCTGAGAGAGAAGGGTAAAGGAAAAAAAGAAGCAGAGAAAAAACAGAGAGGAGAGAGTTGCTGGAGACAGTCAGAGTCCGAGAGAGAAGGGTAAAGGGGAAAAAAAAGTAGAGAAAAAACAGAGAGGGAGAGTTGTTGGAGTTAGTGAGAGAGAACTTAGGAAAAAAAAAAAAAAGAGAAAAGGAAGAAAGAGAGTGTAAAAAAAAAATAAAAAAATAAAAGAATAAAAATATTACCTAAGAAGAAAGAGCAATGCTTTGCTTTGAAAATTGCTAAATAGGGTTGTTGAAGAGTGGGTCCTGAAGATTCTTTGGATCTTTTGTCTTATGCTTTTTTTTTTAATATTAATTTATTTGAACTAGTGGGTGATAGCTCATCCCCACTAAGGATAACAAGTTTAAAACCAACCTTGCAGCCCTTTAAATTTACAAAACATGCCATTAGTGGCTTTAAAAGCCAAAATTTACCGAGGGTCTCTCCTCTTGCCTAATAAAAAATATCTAGGTGAGTGCCTAGGCTCCAGAGGTGGCACCTTGCCTTAGTGCCTTTGAGGTGCTTTTATGGCGCTTCGCCTTGCCCAGGCGCCTAGGTGAGCGCCTAGAACGCCTTTGACTACACTATTGCCACATTGATCATGAATGAGATTGGCAAGAAAGCATCTTGACTCTGTAGCTGTAGCCTTATAAGAAGAATTTCCACCCCAATTTGAGCTTGTTTTCAATGAAGGCACCAAATAGAAGTAAGTTTTACTTTATTTTTTTTTTTTATAAAAATGGGGGGTGGGGTTGGTTTTGGCTGATTCATATTATTTCTTGTTGGTAGTGGATCTCATGGATTAGTTGGTTTCTTTTGTTTCAAGTAAGACAATTTTGAATTTGAAATTTTGCATACATTTTGGTAACTTTTAGATTGGATTTTAAAAAATAGGTAAATATTCATTTAATACAACTCTGTTGGAGATAGTTCTACTTATATGGTTGAGTTTTTATCATGGTGTTGCTTATCAAAATATATATACATATATATTCATTGTGTTAATGATTTAGGTTTTAATCTTGATTTATGATGACTGGGTATGGTTTTATTTGGGACTTGGTTTATTCATGAATTTATTTAGAGGGAATTCTTCTCCATTTCTATTTCCCTCTTTATCTTTATGGGAACATGGTTGGTTTATGGGTTCTTTCACCTGTTGTTTAAGTAAAATATCCCATGGTTATTAAGCTGTGAATGCATACACTCTTTTATCAAGGAGTATTTTGTTCTGGCTATCTATGCCATCATTGTCTATTTAGATAATTATTTTAAGGGCAAATTACAATTTACCTACCTGTGGTTTGGCCAAAATTTAAGTTGCACTTACCTGTGGTTTGAAATTTGATGCCTTACTTACTGAGGTTAGCTCAATTAGAGTTTCATAACCCACCTCTGTTAAAAACATGGTTAAATATGTATTTTTGCTCCACTTTTATGTCTCTCTCCATAAACACAAAAAACATAAAAATACAAGATCAAAAAGAATCCAGCGGAACACTTGCATCATGAGATTTTAAATCACAGGTAGGCAACTTAAATTTCAATCAAACCACAGGTGAGTGAGTTGTAATTTGCCCTTATTTAATCTCTTCTAATTCTCTAAATCTGTCATTTTCTTTTTGTTTTCAGAAAATGGATATGGGTCCTTGCCCAAAGGTTCACTCATTGCAGCTGAGAAAAGAGTATCCTTATTACTCATGGGAAATCTATTCATTTTTGTCTTTTTTCCCCAATTAAAATATCGGACATATAACTGGTGGCAAGATGCTGGAAATGGAAATCTATCATCCATTATGTAGTTTTAATCCACTAGCATGATCTTGGGTCAATATGGGTTTTCATCATTTTAATAAAAAAGAATTGTTTTCATCTTTGATTTATTTTATAGAAGAATCTGTTTATTCACCTTTTTTTTTTTTTCCTTTTCTGTCAATTACTTGTTATTGATTGCATTACGAGTGGGTGGGCATGCATAGTTATAGATGAGTTTGGGGGAGGAGTACGTATGTTGAAAATAAATAATTGAATATGAATATTCTTTTGTTTAATTTTCTTTTACACCCAAAATTTCCATGTCTTAACCCTGTAAATGGATGTGCTGGTATGAAATATCCTGTTGCCAATTAGCTGTTACTCAAATAGCACACATTTTGGATGCACGTGTAATTTACTGATAGTAAAAATGGAAAAAAAAGAAGTATCTAATAAAGTGTGAATGGGTTGATACTGAAACATCTAATCTTGCACATTTTGTTTTTATTTTTGATAGGTAAAAATAATTTTGTTGAAATGAGACTACGTCGTGAAAGTACACGAAGTAGCCTAAAGAGTTACAATTTGAAAAATATCTACGTATGGATCCGACTCTAAAGGAAAATCTTGCACATTGTTTGACTTTTTAACTGATTAAGTATTATGTTCGTAATGTAATGAACTATGGGTACATGGTTTGTGTTTATAAGCCTAACGCCAAAAAAATCTGTGAACTTTTTAATCCTAGTATACTGCCAAAATTGGATGGAGTGCTCAAACAAACATAGATTTTATAGAAATGTTTACAACACCCATTAGTTGTTTTTTTAGATCGATGGCAGAAAATTTGTAAGTGAGGGATTTTAATTTGATGACCTAGTTTATTTTTTCTTGACGCATCTCACAATTCTCAGGGTTGGAATCCCATTATTTCGTTTATGAACAGTAAAATTCAGCATGATAAAGAGTCATGTAACATTTTGGAGCTTTCAATTCCATACTGGACTTCCCATTCCCTTATATATATATTTTTTATTTTGTTTTTGATCAGTAAAGTTCAGCTGGTGAAGTCCCCCATATTTTCAATTTCAGCCCTTTCTTGAAGCAGGCTGGAATCCTCAACCTACATACTGCCACAATATGGATAATATTGAAAAAAAGATAAAAAAATATTGGGACATTAATAATTGTAACATATTAAAGAGTAGCTAATTGCAGAATGAGTCATCTAGTTCATGTTGAAGTCATAGAGTTTGCATATTTAAGGTTTTTAGCTATGGACCATTTTAAGTCTGCCAAGTAAATTACTTTCATGTGTCTAACTTCCCTTCATGTGGGATGAGCCCCTGGTGATTTGGCATTGTTGCATTTTTAGGGCTTAAGCCTCAAAAGTCTCATATTTTATGGTCAAACTTCATCTCTAGTTCTGCTTAACTCTTTGTAGATATGAAGAAGCAAAAGCAAAAGCGATTGATAACTATGAGAGAGACCTGGAGGATGTTATAGATAGGCTCATTCTTGAGTGTGACAGGAAAATTACTAGAGCTCTTAGACGCCTTGAAGCTGAAGATGCAAAGGCTGCTATTGCAATTTCTGTCTCTGAGGTTACACAGGTGATAGTTGACCCCTAATATATTGTTATTTATCTTTCGGTGAATTTAGATGTATGATTTTCTTTTGTGGGGTTTGCAGACACCTGAGGTACTTGAGCTATCTAAGCAGATCAAGGAGAAGTTGAAAGAAGCTGATCAATATGGTAATGTATATAATAGTTTGTCTAGGAATCTTGTCTTAGAGAGAGAGAGATATAGTAAATGCTATTATTGGATGCTTAATATCTTGGGTTTGCTAGGAATTAGGATTTTCTTTAAACGGTTCCTGAATGTTGATATTGCAAGTAGTACCTTCTGCCAGGCTGATCCAATGCTGATTATCAGGATAATTTAATCACTTAATGTGTATAAGTCTATAAGATTTAGTCAAATAAGATCAATGGTGGAGTGTGGGGTGATTGCAGTCCCATATAGGTCTTATAGAATTTGTAATGTTGGAGGGCTTGGGAAATATATAGCAACCATGGTAGTCAAAGGAGAGTTGGGTGCTCGCCTAGGCAACTGGGTGAGGAGAGGCACCACTAAGGAGCCTCTAAGGTGCGAGGCGCCTTTAGAGCCTAGGCGAGCAACTTAAATTGAGAGCCTCGGTAATTTTTATTTTTCTTTTTGTTTTTGTTTTTTAATCTAATTTTTTATATATTTCATTTATAGAAGCTTGTTGTAAAACCTATTGGTAGATTAATTATTTATAGAAGTTTGTTGTATAACCTATTGTTAGATTATTAATTTATAAAAGCTTGTTAAGAAATCTATCTTTAGATTAATTTATTAACAAAAAGCTTGTTGTAAAATTTATTTTTAGATGAATTAATTTATGAAAGCTTCTTATAAAACCTATTGTTAGAATAATTAATAGAGCCTAAAGCCCTAAACTGTGTTAAGTCTATTTTGAAATTAATTATTCGACCTAATTTCTTCACTCAACATATGTAAAAAACACGATAATAATATTTCAATACATGAGGTACATATGATTTAAGTTATCTATGTATAATAACTATTTTTATTATTTGGCGCCTTGCTTTAATCGGGCTAGCACTTTTTTGTCACCTCATGCCTTAAGCAATATAAGGCCTTAGCACCTCAAGGTTGCCTTTCACCTTTGGCTTACTTGATAACAGTAGGCCATAACATTGAGTTTTATGTACCAAATAAATGGTTTATATCAATAGGGTTAACATCCTATGGCAACAATTTAGATTTGGTTTATAAAAGCTTGTTAAAAAATCTATTTTTAGATTAATTAATTTCCAAAAAAGCACATTGAGTTTATTGGAAAAGCACAAAAAAAGCACACCTAAAGCACATTTCTTTGAGTGTGCCTTGCTGTAGAGGCAAAGAGGGCTAGAGCCTTGGTGCTTTTTACCAACACTGAGCACAGTAACTAAGGGTTAGAAGAAGTTGGAATCTTGTCAGTTGTTAAGTTGTGGAATGTACTAATTCATGTGGTCCTTTGTATAGAGTTAGTACACTTTGGCATAATTAACTTTTGCAGATTTCTCATTTTTCCATCTTGTATTTTTGTTTGTATATCAATTCTGATTCTATTAATTATTGACGTCGAGTTTGAGGTAGCTGGTTCGGTCCCTTATGGACACGTGAGTTATATATACTTGTTAAAAAGAAAAAGTTCCTGACACTTTACATTTTGATTGGGTCTACATATGTAGAGAGTTTGATTTGTAAGTTTCCTAAAGGTGGAAATGTTAGTTATATGCGCCAGAAGGTTGCTTAAATTTTAAGCAACTAATGAAAAACTTAATGTGACATTTGCAGATCTTGAAGGCAAAACAGATCTTAAGATTCGAGCTCTGGAGGTAGTAGAAGAACTGAGAACCAAAAGAGCAGACAAACAGGTGATGATTGCTCTGAGACAAATTTTGGCTTGTCAATGCTGATGCTATAATTGTATTGTTAGGTTCTTTTGGTGTATTGTTCTATGATGTTGACCTATAAGTAGAAGGTCCATGATTTTATTTTATTTTATTTAAAAAAAAGTTATTGACTTATATAGTTATATTCTGACTTTCATACATGTATCTTTCATCGGTTTTGGTGCAGTCCATGCTTCTCCTGGATGCCTTCAATAAGGATAGGGCATCTTTACCTCAACCCCTGCCAAACCCACCACCTTTGGCACCCTTGCCTGTAATTACTCCTGATCCTCGTACACAAGAAATGATAAATGAAAAGTTGAAGAAGGCTGAGGATCTTGGTAAGTTACTACTAAAATTTATTCGGTTATGTCCTTTCTAGATTTCTGTTGTTTGAATCTAAAGCGTTCCTTATAAGTGCTCTATACTACACAATTATTTGGGGAAACCCTTGAGTTGGTCTTGTCATGCTATAACAACATCTGATTTACATTTTTGTTCTTAGTAATTCCCCTTTCTTTGGTTAAATTTGTTGTATTCTATTTACTCCTAAGTTTTTGGTTGAAGTATCAGTGTGTGTTTCTACAAGATGTTTGATAACTGCCTCTACTGATCTCTCTGTCTCTCTCTTTCTTTTTTCTTTTTGTGTTGGGGATGGGATTTTCCTCTATTCAACCAGTGTTATGTTTGATCATTCATTATTATTTTTAATTAGATCCTTTTGTGTATTTGTGAATACATGTCAGTTCCAAGTGTTACTTGTGAAGGAATTCAAATTACCTATGTTAACTTCTTGTTGGAATTTTTTTGAAAATTTGAATTTATTTATGGTAAATGATCATGTGTTCCTTTGCTTTTCCATCTCTTTTAGATTTTATTGATCATTGTAATTTACAAATATGATGGCCTGATGGGTTGTCTCTAGTATACGCCCTTTATACATTGACTATATTTTTCAATAAGGTACGTTATTTATATTTATAAAAAAAAATTCTACTTGTTCTGACCAATTTCAAGTCAACAGAATCCCAACCCCAAATAGGCAAAGAATGTACCCTTTAAAGTGTAGCCTTTTGACGAATGACAAATTTCCCAATTTGTCGTACTTGTAATCTGGGTGGGTTTAGGGTTAGGAGACTTCTGGATCTAGGGTTTAGAAATTGTTAAGAATTCAACTTGTGGGGTGATTTTTGAAAAGTGAGTTGTCCCTCGCAAGAGTCACTTTGTAGGATGTTCAGTAGACTATGACTTGGTCTTCAAATTGCAAGCTTTAGCCTGTTCTTGGCTTGTCTCGCTCTTAGGTTGGTCCCAGCGCCTATGAAGACAGCCTTCCATATAAAGGAAATGAGATATGGACCCCAATTCAACAATCCATAGTAGTTTCCAACCTAAGTTACTAGTAGAAATGCTAGTTGGCAAAATGGCCGTGTAACTTTGGGATAAGATAACTGATGCTCTCCTCGCTTTTGATTATGAAAGTGGCACATGGTTGGGGGTAGCAACTGTTTATGAAAAACATAGGACTCTGCTTTACCCTTGACATGGAGTTGGCCAATAAGCAATGAAACTTCTTTTTTTTTATTTTTTATTTTTTATTTTTATTTATAAGGCTGTGTTTGAATCGACTGAAAATCATTTCTGGAAATGATTTTCCGTAAAACTCACGCGTTTGGCAGCGACGGAAAATAGATTTTCCGGAAAATCATTTCCGTTTGACCAAAATTTACACTTGTTGACCCGGAAATCATTTTACATACTTATTTTACCTTCAAACCATTTCCGTAGCACGCGCAAAAGAGAGAAACACACTCAGCCAAAACGCAACAAAACACAAGAGGCGAACAAACGCAGCGAGAGAGAGAGAGAACAATCCAGACCCAGAAAGAGAACGAACCCAGAGCCCGAGCCGTTCGACTTCGCCTTCACGCCAATCGCCGTTCGAATCGCACCCTTCGTCGTCCCCGATCGCCGTTCGAATCACACCCTTCGTCGTCCCCGATCGCGAACCCAGATTCGTCGTCCTCGATCGCCGCAGTCGCAGCACCGATTCTTCGTCCCCGATCGCGATGGTCGCACCCCAAAACCGATCGTCCTCGACCCCAAAACCGATCGTCCTCCCTCTCTTCCTTCTTCTCTCAATTTGACCGGAATATGATTTTTTTTTCTGGGTTTTATTTGTGTTTTGGTGTTCTGTGTGATTTTGATTTTTGGTGGTGTTGTGGTGGTGTGGTGGTGGTGTTTTGGTGGTTGTGGCTTTTGATTGCCGGAGTTTGCTGCCGTGAGTTGAATTACCGTGTGAAAAATTTGTAGGAAAATAGCATTTTCAACCATACAACCAAACACCAAAAAATATTTTTCACAACATTTTCTGAAATGCAACCAAACACTTAAAAATATTTTCCTTTCCGGAAAATAACATTTCCGGAAAATAAGTATTTTCTGGAAAATCACTTACATGAAACAAACACAGCCTAAGTAAGAAGAGAATATTATTAATAAAAGAAAAGCAAGAAAAATACAAGGAGTTCACGGTAGTGAACGAAGGAAAAAGGAACAAAAAGACAGAAGCAGCCCCTAATGTATTCTAATAGATGAAAGAAAATCCATAAGGGTAGAACAATCCGAGAAAACCCAACAACAAGACCAATCAAAGAGGGTCTGTTGGCAAAGCTCTAATAACTGAACCACAGTTTTCCCCTCATCTTCAAAAGACTGCCGATTCCGTTCGGTCCAAATGGTCCACAATAAACAGCCTGGAACCAAATTCTAAATATTAGAACTATGTTTCCCAAGCCAATTATACCAACAAAATAAATAAGTCCACAACTGAACCTGGCATGACCCAATCGATCCCAAATAGCCAAAGCATATACATCCACAAAGAATGAGCTATTGGACAAAGAAGTAACAGGTGATCCACATATTCCGCATTACAATAGCACATACAACAACAATTCGCCAAAGGGCGACCACGAAGCATAAGGTTATCCAAGGTAAGAATTTGACCATGAGCTACTGTCCACGTGAAAAAAGCCACCCTTTTAGGAACCTTAGCTTTCCAAATGCCCTTCCAAGGGAAAGTGGAAGGAGTTGCATTTTGAATCTTATGATAAAAATACCGAATATCGAACTTCCCACTTCCATTAAGATCCCAACAAAGCCTCTCACACCCTCCACCCCTAGGAATTTGAGTTTGGATGAAATGAAGTAGAGAGTAGGAAGCCGCTAACTTCCAATCTTTGAAATCCCTTTAAAAGCTTAAACTTCACACTTTGTCATTATCACCCACTGGAGGGCTTAACACTTCAGAAATACAAGCCTCCTTATTAGTTGAGCACAAAAATAACTGAGGATAAAGAATTTTAAGAGGAACATCCCTAGTCCACTTATCATGCCAAAAAAGAATACGAGAACCATCCCCCACTACAAAAGAGAAATGCTTAACGAAATTATCCCACCCTTCACTAATACTCCGCCATAACCCACAACCATGAGCCCTTCTACTAGCTCTAGTGCACCAACCCCCTTTTCCCTCCCCATATTTCATGGCTATGACCCTTCGCCACAGATGAGTGGTTTCATGGCCATACCTCCAGAACCATTTCCCAAGTAGGGCCTGATTAAAAGACGCCAAATTCTGAATTCCCAACCCACCCAACTCGCGCGGTAGGCAAACCTTTTCCCAAGCCACCAAAGGATATTTGAAACACTCAACTGACGAACCCCACAAGAAGTTCCTCTGAATGCGTTCCAATCTAGTAGCCACAACTTTAGGGATAGTAAAAAGGGAAAGGTAATAAGTTGGAAGGCTTGAAAGGGTACTTTTCAGCAAAGTGAGTCTACCATCCTTTGACAAATAAAGCCGCTTCCAGCTTGAAAGCTTCTTTTCCATCCTCTCAAGGATCGGATTCCATATAGAGGCTGTTTTATACGAGGTTCCTAATAGCATACCCAAGTAAAGCATAGGCAAATTGCCCATCTTGCATTGAAGAATATTAGCCAAACTTTGAATGTTGCTCACCTCCCCAATAGGGACAATTTCACTTTTCCCCACATTCACCTTCAAACCAATAAAAGCTTGAAAACAAGTCAAAACCAGCCTAATAGAAAGAATCTGCTCTCTAGAGGCATCACAGAAAAGAATGGTATCATCAGCAAATAGAAGGTGAGAAATATAGATATCGGTAGAAATACTAGGACCCGCATGAAAACCCTGAATGAAACCTCCTTCCTCAGTTTTCTTCAAGATACAACTTAAAACCTCCATGATCAAAAGAAAGAGGAGGGGAGACAAAGGATCACCTTGTCTAAGACCTCTAGAGCTACCAAAGAAACCAACAGGTTATCCATTAACTAAACTGAGAAGTGAATGTCAGTGACACAAGTCTTGAGCCAACTCGTCCATCTACTCCCAAAGCCCATCCTCTCCAATAGATAAAACAAAGTGTCCCAATTTACATGATCATATGCTTTCTCAATGTCTAACTTACACACCACCCCCAGAGTACGACATTTCAGTCTACTGTTTAAGCATTCATTCGCAATAAGCATTGAATCCAAAATCTATTTGCCACCAACAAAAGAGTTCTGTGACTCAGAAATAAGTTTATCCACCACCCGCCTCAATCTATTTGCCAAAACCTTAGACAAAAGCTTATACACACTGCCCACTAAGCTGATAGGCCTAAAATCTTTGATATTCAAAGCATTATTTTTCTTGGGAATCAAAGGTAGAAAAGAAGCATTCAGAGACCGTTCAAACTCTGAGCTTCTATGGAAATGATCAAAAAAGGCCATGACGTCTTTTTCCACCACACTCTAGCATTTTTGAAAAAATGCCATAGTGAAACCATCAGGACCTGGGGCTTTATCACCTTCCATCTCTTGGAGAACCTTGACCACTTCCTCCTTAGAAAAATCATTCTCTAAATCAAGCCGCTCATCCTCCTTAATACTAGCAAACTCTAAACCATCCATAGATGGGTGCCAAATATCTGACTCAACATACAAACTCTGATAAAAATGGACCACCTTAGCCCGCACCTCTTCCTCATCCTCATAGAGGACACCATCCACCTCTATACCCCGAATATGATTAGTTCTTCTATGGGTGTTAGCTACTCGATGGAAGAAGCGAGTATTATTGTCCCCCTCCACAAATAAGGTTCGGGCTTTTTGTCTCCAAGAAATCTCCTCCAAAGAGGCAAGATGTGTAATCTCACCTTTAATCTGAATACGACGAGTTTGATCCTCCTTTGAAAGACCTAACAAGTCCTCCCTAGAATCCAAAACCAACAATTCAAATAAAAGGCATTTCTTCCTAAAGGCCAGATCCCCAAATTCCTCCTTATTCCACTTTTTCAAGTCATCTTTTAGAGCTTTAAGTTTACGAGCCAGAATAAAGCTTGGGGAACTTGAAAAGCAATACCCATTCCACCATTGCTGAACCCTCTCTACAAAACCCTCTTCTTTCAACCACTTATTCTCAAACTTAAAGGTGCTCTGACCTTTATTAATACTACCTGCCACCACCAGAAGAGGGCAATGATCAGAAACAACCCGAGGGAGTACGCTTTGAGACATGTTTCCAAAGTGATCAACCCAATCCACCGATGCCGAGGTTTTATCTATTCTTGACATACAATCCCTCCTCGAAGCTCTAAACCAAGTAAACGAAGCCCCTTCAAGAGGTAAGTCCACAAGAAAATTAGCCTCAATGAAGTCTGAAAAAGCAAACATAACCGGACTAAAAGCCTCACAACCAAATCTCTCACTTGGAAACCGAATAGTATTGAAATCCCCAAACACACACCAAGCCGTATTCCACCTGGAGTGCATCCTTGAAAGCTCCTCCCATAGAGCACCCTGTTGACTATCATCATTAGGCCCATACACTCTTGAACAAGCCCAAACAAAATCATTTACAACCCCCTTTAGTAAAACATTAACAGAAAAAAGACCCCTAGCACAATCAACTTTTTCAAAAACTCTCATCCCAAACCAATAGCAACCTCCTTGCAGTATTAACTACATCTAGAGCCACCCAATCTAGGTACGGACTACCCCAAAGGCTTCGAACAACTAGAGAGTCTAAAGAAGACAGCTTAGTTTCTTGAAAGCAAACTATATCACACTTCCACTCCTTGAGAAGATTTCTACAAACCTCTTGCTTCTGAGGATTTTTTAATCCCCTAACGTTCCAAGATAGCAGTCGTAAACTCATTTAAAACTGGTAATCACCCCTGAACCTACGAAGAAATCTCTGTTCCTCCCCTTAGAAACTACCCCATCATAATTAATTAAAGAAAACAAACCTTTAAGTTCCCTAAGCCCTTTTTGCTTTGAGTTCACAATTTCTTTAGAAGTCCCAACACTCACGACATCAATACAGTCTTGTTCAAGAAGACAAAACAAAGCCAAACATTAAGCTTTGTCCTTGACAATAGGAAAACCCACAATACGACATAAATTTTTCATCTGGCTACATACCCATTTCGAATTTTTCACCACTGATCCCCGAACCTCACCCTCAACAGCTTCCTGGATCACCTCCAACTCCTTTTGTTCATTAGGATCCCATTTAGATAGAGGTGAGCACTCCAAAAAACCACTTTCTTCCTCTCTGTGAATAAAACCACTAGGATTTTCTTCACTATGCTTCCACAGAAGCATGAGTTGCTCAAACCCTTCCTGTAATAGCTCAACCCCATCCAAGTAGCTTGGGGATACTGGCTCAGCACTAGGATTGCTCCATTTTTCTCCCTTCTCACCTGGAACCACCGTGGAGTTATCATTCTCTCCAATGTGAAGGTGAGGTGGATGAGGGTGGACTGGTTGAGGGAGGGGTGGGGGAGGGGGGTGGGGAAGGGAGGGGGGAAGAGGAGGCTGCATACTACCCTGGCATATCATGTCCCTAGTTGTATTACAATGAAACTTCATTTAGTAACTGGGGCCTATGGTTAACTAATATTGCACTCCATCATTTATCTATTACAATTCTTTTCATGATAGTCAGTCAAAAAGGGTTTTAGGATTGTTATTGGAATTATAGGGTTGATTAGATAAGTTATCTGATGTTAATTTGGTAGAAGAAATTATGTGGGGTTTTTGGGTGGCTTGATTTGAGGTTGTAAGGAAGGAGGAAAAGAGATAGTTTTAAGGTGTTTAGCGGTTGTATGAACATCAGTGAATGTTATCACAAGAAACAACAACAAAGAGAGCAGATAAAGGGAGAAAAGAATAATTTGTCCAACTTGACTAAATCCTCAAAACATTTAATATTTTATTGATCAATTCTAACTTGTTTGAGAACAATAGCACACTTATATAGGCCAATTAATTTTAGCTTAATTGGTTTTCCATAATAACAGGAAGGCTAATGAGGTCGTGTGTTCAACATCCATTGAGTGTGTGTGTAGCTTACCATTCCCCCCCAAAAAAATAATAATAACGCACATATATAGACCTTAAATCTTAACTTCTAATAGAAGGCCTTGACAAGAGTTGTGTTCTTCCTATGGACTGCAGCTTTGGGAAGAATCTTAACTATAGACAACTTGAAAGATGTATATCTATGGTAGTTTGTGATGCACGAGCAAGAGAAATGGAGAAACAATTGATTATTTACCTTTTCATTTCTATTGTCAAAGTGGTGTTTAGCCTTTTTGGGGTTTAGTGGGTTATACCTAAATGAGTAATAGAGCCGTTAGTTTGTTGGCAGTGTGGTTTTGGTTGACATTGGCACATAGAAATTGGTAAGGCAATTCCTCATTATTTAATGTGGTGCATTTGGGTGAAAGGAATTCTAGAAGCTTTGAGGGATGTGAACGGACTCTTTTGGCTATGAAATTTATGCTTTTTAGATCTTTTTTTTGAATGGATGGTTGCGTCAGGATTATTTCTTCTTCTAACCTATTAGATTTGGTTGATCATTGCAATGTTAGAATTTAATTGGGGTGTACGTATTGTATACTTTGTACTTCGGTTGTGCCTTTATTTTGATTTAAGAAAATTTGTTACTTATCAAAAATAAATAAATAAAAGGAAGCACTCCTACTTGACTGAAAAACCAAAACCTAATTGAATTGAACCAAAGCCCACATGTAGACCCATAATATAAATAAGGCTTACTTATTAATAAAAGAAAGCCCAAGGCACACAACTATGGCCAGACTTGACCATTTCAAATGATTGAAATACCCTTGACTTTAAAATAACTAAATAGAACTCAAAATAAAACATAAAAAACTAATGACTACCATTGCCTTTTATTTTGGGCTTTGCCTTAGCCTTAGACTTCAAAAAAGAGGATATTGTTTATCTAACATTGCTATTATTGCACCGTCACCTTTCATATAGTATTGCCACCCTAAAGGGTGGCTCACCTTTTGTTTTTCCATTTGTTAATTTCCTTTCCCTTTTTCTCTATTTTTCTTTTCCTTGTTTCAAAGGGGGTCGTTTGAAACCATCAAAACCTTTTGTACATTTCTAAGTCTCTACCGTCCCTCTTAACGGCCATTGAAAGCTGTCTGCAATTATAAAAATAAATTTTGGTTTAAGCAAAGTTTTCTTGATGGTTAATGCTGGTTTTATCCACCAATGAATTGCAGCACCAATCATTCTTTTAAGAATGGAGTGTACGGTGGAGTCTTTATGTTTAAGACCTAGTAGTTACTTGTGTAACTTTTCAATAAATGAAATGTAGTTTTTGCTCACAATTTATTGTCACATGTGAAGTTCGGCATTTTACGCATTTTACAGTCTTTCAACATTAACATCAACATTTTTTGGAAAATGAATCATTTTCCAAAAAGCATTTTCTAGAAAACTATCTCATTTTCCTATATTTGGTAGCAACCTTAAAATAAGCTAAAAAACTATCTTTTGACTTCCCTTATTTATCTTGGCAGTAAGATAGGGTTGTTTTCTAGAAAATTTTAGTGGAAAACAACTCCATCCTAGGCCAATCTAAATAATGGAAGTCTTTTATTTTATTTTATTTATTTATTTTATGAGTAACATAAGAAATTTTATTAAAAAAAAAAAAAACCAAGTGCACTGGAAGTGTACTATAGTGGCACAACTCAAGAACCTAGATTACAATGATCAGATTGGGGAGAGAAACAAGAATAAGAAGGCAAAACTAAACTCCAATCAAGGAGAGTACGGAAAAAGAAAGACTTAATGTCAAGGATAGACTGTTCACAATCCTCAAAACATCTAGCATTCCGCTCCCGCCATAAGCACCAAAACAAACAATGCGGCACAAACCTCCATAAATCTATATTTTGATGTTTACCAAACTTGCCTTGCCAAGAAGCTAACAACTCACTAACTTTATACGGCATAATCCAATGTATACCAAACAAAATTCATATGCTATAGGACAATGAAGAAGAAAGTGATCCACTGATTCCCCACACCTTTGACACATAAAGCACCACTCTACACAACAATATGCCTCTTCCAAAGATTATCCTTAGTTAAGATCTTGCCTAAGGCAGCAGTCCAAGAAAAGAACGCTACTCTAGGAGGAACCTTCAATTGTCACACCATTTTCCAAGGAAAACTAGTGACGGAAGGAGGAGATAAAGAGTGATAGAAACCTTGAACCTCAAAACATCTACTTATTGCTGGCTTCCAGCAAAGTTTGTCAACACCGATGCCCCGCACATTTGTGGAAGAAAACACATCCCAAAACAGATCCAATGATTCTGGCTCCCAATCTTGCGATGGACGATGAAACAAAATGTCCCAATGTAGCCTCCCATCAAAGAAGCGCATAACCTCCGACACAGAATACTCCCTTGTCCAACTAATACTATACAATTCTGGAAAAGCTTCCTTAAGAGAACAATCCCTACACCATACATCCTCCCAGAACTTTACCCTAGTATCATCACCCACATCACATCGAAGAAATTTAGAAAAGTCCAACCAACCACTTCTAATGGATTTCCACACACTAACACCGTTAGTCCTTGACACTAGTTTGGTACACCAACCACCCCCTTTATCCTCATATTTTGCCTCAATGACCTTCCTCCAAAGGGCATCTCTCTTCGTTCCATAGCTCCATAACCATTTGCCTAACGAAGCAGAATTAAATCTTCTTGGCTGCTGAATCCCTAAACCTCCATTCTGCACCGGCATACAAACCTTTAGACCATTCCACTAGAGGTACCTTAGGAGCATCAATACCACTCCAAAGGAAGTCTCTTTGTATTTTCTCCATACGGTTAGCCACTTTGGAATAGGAAGGAGAGAAAGGAAATAAGTAGGTGAACTGGAGAGAGTACGCCTAATAACAGTTACTTTGCCCCCCTTAGATAAATACCTCTTCCACCTAGCTAGACGCTGCTCCATCTTCTCCAAAATTGTCTCCTCTTTATGGGTAGCATCCATCAGAAGGCCCAAGTATTTCAAAGGAAGTGAAGACTATCTACAACCTAAAATCTCCACTAATTCCTTCATATTATGCATGTTACCAATTGGTACCGATTTTGACTTCAACAAGTTTTTTTTTTTTTTATTGCGGACACCACTTCAAATATGGTGAAAATCCCACACAAAGCAGCTAAATGGTGAGTCACCGTCCCAAAAAATAAGTGTATCATTTGCAAGTAAGAGATGAAACATTGTTAGCAACGTACCAACTAAACTCTACCTATTGAGAAGCTCGAAAACTGTCCCAAATAGCAGCGGCATCCAACATACGACTCAAAGCCTCTAAGACAATATCAAAAATGAGAGGAGATAATGGGTTCCCTTGATGAATACCCCTAGTGCTACCAAAAAAATCAACCGGAGTACCATTAATCATAATAGAAAATTTGACAGCTGATATATACCACATAATCCACCTTCTCTATTTTTCTGAGAAGCCACACTGCCTAAGCAGATACATAAGAAAATTCCAATTCACATGATTATAAGCTTTCTCAACATCCAACTTGCAAATAACCCTTAACACCCCTGTCTTCATCCTACTGTCAATACCTTCAGAAGCAATTAAAAACAGAGTTCAAAATCTGTCTACCTTTAACAAAAACGTTTTGAGAACCTGAGTTAACCATTCGCAAACGATTGGCCAAAACCTTAGAAATAATCTTATACATCACTCTCAAGTCCCACCAAAATAATAGGATGAAAGTACTTTACTTCCACGATATTAGATTTCTTGGGAATGAGGGAAAGGAAAGAAACATTAAGACTTCTTTCAAACATAGCTTGCTCATGGAAATTATGAAGGAAAGCCATAATATCCGATTTCAAAATGCTCCAGCAAGATTGAAAAAAAACCATGGAGAAACCATCTAGACCTGGTGACTTATCCCTGTTGAACCCACTAACCACCCCTAACACCTCATCTTCCTCAAAAGGTCTATCCAACCACATAGCATCTTCCTTAGAAATTCTTCCAAGCTCCACATCATCTAGAACAAGGTGATGAATCTCATTTTCAGAGTAAAGTTTTCTATAAAAACGAGTAATACACTCTGCAATGGATCCTTGGTTGGAAGACATCACCCCATCCACCATAAGCATATCAATGGAATTAAATCGTTTTGAGAGTTGAATTGGCCATACAATGGAATAATTTTGTGTTTCTATCTCCTTCTTTAATGCAAAAAACTCTTGATTTCTGCTTCCAAAAAATTTCTTCCAACTGTCCGCTAATTCTTTCCTTATCTAGTTTTTCCTCTATTGCAAGAACACGAATTTCCTCAACAGTCCCCAATACCTGAAGATCACTCCACACTCCACGACTTCTTCCCTTTCACTTCTATATTACCAAAATCCTCCACATTCTATCTCTTGAGATCAACCTTCAACCTTCAGAGCCTTCAATTTACTTGCTAAAATAAAACTGGGAGCTCCATGAAAATGATAAGACTCCCACTAGGAGCATGTCCTTTCTATGAAACTCTCATCCGTAAGCCACATATTTTCAAACCTAAAAGGCCTTCTTCCTCTATGAAAAATACCTCCCTCTAAAAGAATTGGAAAATGGTTTGATAACAACCTAGACAACTGCTTTTGTCAAATAGTAGGAAACTTATCCTCCTAATTTGTTGTCGCAAGAAATCTATCCAACCTCGACCTTGAAACAACCTCACAAGAATTTGACCAAGTGAAAATCCCCACTTCTAAAGGTAGATCAATCAAACCGTGTTCAGAGATAAAATGTGAAAACTGATGCATAGCTTGAGTAGAAAAGACAGCCTGAGCATTCAGAGAGAAATCACACAAAATTAAAATCTCCTCCCACAGACCAAGGTACATTCCACCAATTGCACAAACCAGATAGCTCCTCCCATAACAACCTTCTGTCCTTGTCAGAATTAGGCCCATAAACTCTAGTAAATGCCCATTCAAATTGATCAACCACATTTTTAAACATACAGGAAACTGAAAAACAACCCCTCTGCTTCCTCCAAAATCTCCACAACCCTTCTGTCCCACAATACAAGCACCCTTACAAATGATATCTGCCCTCCAATTCCTAATCAAATTTCAAACCTGAAGCCTTTTTTCTTGTTTATTCAATCTTCTAACATTCCATGAAATAATTTTCAAATTCATTGATATTACACAACAGCTTGATCCCTATTGACACTTCTTCCCCTAGTTGACTCATTTTCAGCACTCCATGTACTCACCAAACTTATTAATTCCCGGTGACCTTTCTGGCCCACCTTGACCATTTTCTTCCGTGAGCCTTCTACATGCAACTTATATATATATTTTTTCAAGCTTCTAAAGCTAAAAACAAACCCATAACCTTCTCTTCAAAACCTTCCAATGAAGTCCCCATAGATTTCCTGAAGGCTTTGATCCTGTTGATTACCCACAATGTAACTAACCACTAGCAACTTTTTCCGAACCCCCAACCTCCACTAGTTCCTCTCAGCCACCTCCATATGGTTACTATCAGATACCACCGGATTTTCCATTGCCAACAATGCCACAACCAATGGTTCACCATTACATTCAGAAGACAAAATACCTTCATTAGATTCAAAACTCACACTCCGAACCCATACCGGCAATAGCAAAATCCACCACACCATTACACTCATCAGCCCAACTAATAATTGGCCCATCACCAAGAAAAGAATCCATACTTGGGAGAACTTCACTCTCTGAGATTGAATCTGAGACCAATTTCGGGGACTGAGTAATCACAATTTGCCTCCCATCACGAAGCTCTAAGTACCTAATCTTTAGAATTGCCAGTGTTGTTAAAAGCGAGGGGCGGAGCCTATGCGCAAAGCGCAAAGTGCAAGCGCGTGCCTGATTGAAGTGAAGCGCACATTTTTAAAAAATAATTTAAAAAATTTAAAAATTATTATTAATGAGAAATGCAACAATCAAATTATCATATAAATTGAAATAAATTTTTTTATATAATTCATATAACATTTAGATATGCCCTACTTTTGCAATTTTAACACAAAAATTGCTAGTCAAGTCATTTTATTTTTTTGGATAAACTAGATATCAGTACTTCCATGTAATATCCTTTCTTAAATCTCCTATATTTATAATGCCCCTATGACTAATTAGTAATATTAGTTAAGAATTTAATCACTTAATGACTATAACTCTGGAAGAATTAGTATGCTATGTTCAAAATCAACCACTAAAGTAACTAAACAATTACCACATATATTATATCATACGTTTTTTTTTTTTTTCCATGAATGAGCTAAGAATATGAGGACATTGCAACATGGTAATTGGTACCAAGGATCTAGTTGGGTTACTGTTTCAAGGAGAAAAAATAACAATAGAGAAGATCTGGGAGGTTGTGGGTTGGGTTTTAGGACAAGTTATACTCAAAATATTTTTTTTTGATAAGTAATTTACACTAAAAATATACAAAATCAATGGTTTATATCAATAATGTCAAGATCTTATAGCTTTAATTCAGTTTTGGTTTTTCTTTTTTGAAAAATATAAAAAAGCTCCAAAAAGCGCGCTAAAGCGTGCTTCTTTGAATGAGCTTAGCTTTTGAGGCAAAAAGCGTTGGAGCCTTGGGGCTTCGAGCTTTGAGCTTAAGCGCGCTTTTAACAACACTTAGAATTGCCCCATACTTTTCCCATATCACCAACAAAATCCCTAAGTGATAGATGCTGATTTTGTAACCCATCATCGGAAGCATGTACTATAGGCTCCGAACTTTGAGATGACACTATTGAAGCAACCTTAATCTCCTCTAAATCTGACCCCGATGCTATCACATGGTGCGAAGGATGGCTGGGAGCCACCTCCTTCACAATCGGACCAACGGAGGGCTGGAATGACTTGCTAGAACTCGCCTGATGGAGACCCGAAGTAGGAACACCAGCAATTGGAGAGACTGAAGTTGAAGATTCGCTTTCTAGCTGCGTCAAAATGAGGCACGACACACTTGGTTGAGTTGGAATATGTTGGGGACACGCTTCTGGTCTTTTAACAGAGTCTAGATGCTGGGTTTTGGGCTTAGAATCCAGCCCAGCCTATTTCACACCAATAGGTTTCCAAACAGACAATTTAGGCTTCGGCCCAATGCCTTTAGGCAGTTTGGGTTTTGGCCCATTTTCTTTAGGCAGTACCGAATGATTAATCCCAGTAGGCTTTGTCCTCGTAGGTTTAAAAGAGTTTAGACTCACCTCACTTTGCAGACTCACCTCACTTACATTAGATGATATCACACTCTACCTACCTTCCTTCCCACACTCGACACACAAAAAATATCCAAGGTCAGTGTATATTTGATACCGCTACTTGCAAGGCTATTAATGACAGACGTAATGTCTGCCCCAAATTGAACCTTTATATTCTCAGACTTTCCTTTTAAGTGGCACACGATTTCCACCGGAAATTCTATTGTTTGAAATTTGAATTTCTGAGATTTTCTCCTTTCCTTTTTTCCCTAACTCACCATTGTGTTTCCGTGGTTCTACCACCGCCACCATGACTGTCTTGGAGACACCTTTTTGGTTACTGAGGAAGCCCTGTTGAACTGGAGCAATCGTCTTCATCATCTGACTACCAAATTCTCTCCAACCACTACCCAACTTCCCCTCTAGAACTACTATGGACCCTTTATGTCTGCCTTTATGTAATTCAGATAGCATCAAAGAACCATGGGTGTTGGACCCCAGTTACAAAATAAAAATTTTGTCACCCTCCCTACCTGTTCTCGCAAATTGGCCCATAGATTGCTTAAATCCTCAACGTGTGTCAATATTCTCATAGCACTCTCCTTCCCCATACATACAGAACGTAATGAAATCTGGCCTCGTTCATAAATAAGTAACAAGAAGAAAGATCCCCCCCTCCTCGACAACAAACTCAAAAGATTTAGATTCAATGAAAACAAATGTAGAACCACCCATAACGAAATAAAAAAAGGAAAACAAAGAGCAACAAAACCTCTAAAAAAAGATGGACAGAAAAATCTATGGCTTATTTGAGGTAGCCAGGCCTCATATGTGATTAATCTGAGGTAGCCAGGCCTCACTGCTTCCTCTTTGCTAAGGGAAGTCTTTGAGATAGCTTTCCTTTGACCCTTTTTTTCTTTTCTTTCCTGATACTACCAAACACTGGAAAACGCAAAAAAACTATCTTTACATAAGGTTTTCCATCAAAACAAGTTGTTTATTTTTGTATAGCTGCAGGGATTTGGCATGAGACTTTTGTTTGTTCAAATTACTTTAAGAATCTTACTTATGAGTCTGATTTTACTGTGTAAGAATTGTTGTGGAATTAAACTTTTTTATATGAGTTTAAGACATTCTGTTGGCTAGTTAAACTGTTCTTAATTATTTTTGAAACCTTTTCAGGTGAGCAGGGTTTGGTTGAAGAGGCACAGAAGGCATTGGAGGAGGCTGAAGCGCTTAAGAAGGTTCTTTTATGCTTATCTAGCTTGTTTTATGGAGTTATTTGTTTCACTTTGTTGTGGTTTATTTTTATCTCTTTTCTGTTATGAATTCATTCTATCTTCCTTTATCTTCCTTCTTTCTGTTTTGTATTTTAATCATTTATTATTACTATTTTAGTTACCTGCCCGACAGGAGCCTGCTCTGGATTCCTCCAAGTACACTGCTGCTGATGTGCGGATTGTAAGCCCATTATTCCCATGCCAATTTATTCATTTGTTAATATAAATGACCTTTTTTGTGGTATAGAAAAAGCTAAAGCTGAACTTCACATAAGTGTGAATCAAAATTTAAGTGAATGTATTTTTTATTTTTGGATGACCGCTGCTTTGGGTAAAATTGTGACACTGGATAACCTTACCGAATGAATTATCTTTGTAAATGTTGGCTGTGTAAGTGTAGTAGTGAATCCATTGCTCATCTGCTGCTGCACTGCTCATCTGCGAGCAAATTGTGGTCTTTTGTATTTTCTGCCTTTGGAATTTATTGGATAATGACAAAAAAGGTGGTAGATGTGTACTTCAGTTGGCAAGGGTTGTCCAGTTGGCATAAAAATAGCTCTTCTAGAATGAGACTCTTTTGCTTACGTGGAAAGTTTGGAGAGTGTAATAATTAAACTTTTGAAAGTGTTGAGAGAGTGTAATAACTAACAGTACTTATTAGTAATAAGTACTGTTAGTGTTGGGGCTGCTTATACTTAGTTGATTTTGTGGATATTTTAAACTCTTTAGAAGATCCTTGTATTCTTCAAAGTGAAGTACCCATATGCATTTTAAAATGTAAATGTGCCCTTGGTTGACAAGTCTCTTTGATTCCATGTTTCAAAGTCAAATTATATGCTTGTTTATTTAATTTGATAAGCTAACATAACTCTTCTGTTTTTATTTTCAGACTGATCAGAAGTTACGTGTTTGTGACATTTGTGGAGCATTTTTGAGTGTTTATGACAGGTAATGTTTTATCTTGTGTCCTCAATTCTTGCTACATTTTCTTAGCTCTTCTTAGGGAAACATAGAGTTAGTACTTGGGGATTCAAGTCTTCAGCTTTTGACCCGACAATTATACCTCCTTGTCACCAGCAGGCTTTTGGGCCCAGTTTTACGAGGATTACTTTTGCAGCTAAAGAATGTGCGTCTTTTTTTTTTTTTTTTTTTTGACTTTTTTTTATGCTTGTAGATCATGCTATTATCAGCTAGAAAATTATTGGGCAACTGTGCTGTACATGTATATATTCTGTCAGATCTTTTGGACATTTTAAGTATGAGCAAAACATTTTGATTTTTGTTGTTATTTTCAGTGACCGCCGTTTAGCTGATCATTTTGGGGGGAAGCTTCATTTAGGTTATATGCAGATCCGCGAGAAGTTAGCAGAGCTTCAGGTATGTAAGATGTTCTGATTATTTTTATTGTCTATTTATTTGATCTATTTTGACTTAAGTTGGTTCCACATAACTGTTAACAGTAGTCCATAGGGCAAATGAGCAGGAACAAAAGTTTCATTGGCTACCAAGTCTGCTTACTTCTTCCAGTAACCTATGGGCTATTGTTTTTACCTAAATACTCAAGTACATATGCTATTGTTTTTACATTGGCAAAAGAAATGTCAAAACATATAATCAAACTGATGCTGCAGTGTTTAATGTGATATATCTATTTTTTTACCTATCATATTTTTTGAAATGTCCTTAAGTTGGTATTCTGAATATGTTGGTTCAGGTGCTGGTCTAATGTTTGACATTCTTCTATAGAGATTCTCAGTTAGTATTCGATCTGTGAGTTTTTCTTACCTCGGAGAAGGATGTTTTATGCATTTTTCTGGTGTCCTTTTCATTATCATTTAGATTGTTAGACTCTTGAGCATGACTCCTCAAGGAAGAAGTATATAGAGTCCAAAACATGTTTGACGTTGATATACATGGGATCTGTCCTTAAGTGTGGAAAATGTGCTTCCCTCATATTCCTGCATTTAGAGTTGGTTTTGAAGGCAGGGACAGATTGGATGTGGCCTGTCCCTGTGCACATTGGTGTGCTTGAATGCAAACATACATACATGCATACATACAAATATATATAAGAGAACATGTATTCTAACAGTGAGATTTTTCAGATTTTAAGTCAATCTAAAGTTGTTAAGTGGTGCAACATTAACAAATAGCTACACCAAGTGTAAGTTGAATGTATGTACATTTATATTATATTAGAAAACGAATCTTTTCAAGATGTGTAAGCCATTAAAAAATTCACTGGCATGAAGTCCTCAAAACATTGGAGAAAGGTGATATTAGCCTTGCCCCAAAAGAACGGCTGTAGGAGGTATCTTTTGCAACGGGTATATGCAACATCACTGGCATGTGGGGTTGCATATATGGGTCCCACATACGCGGGGGAGGAGTTTTGCATACACCTATTGCATAAGATACATTTTGCTCCTGTAACATTTTCAAATAAAGACCCGTGTCAGTTATTTGTATCCCAATATTTGCTGCCTAAGGATTTTAGGCTTTTGAATAATGTTTACATAAATTGTGCAAACAGCGTTGAAGGTGAGCATGATTGTCAACTATAGAGAAGATGACAATCAGTTTGTGGATTATTGTCGTCAATGGTGTCATCTATATATGTTGATGTACTTAGGTGCTGCTGTAGCCTTTTACTTTCTGTGCCTCCCTCTTCCTCCCTGCCCCCCACTCTACCCCCACCCTCTTTCTTGTTCTCCTGAAGGGTTGAATGCACTTACTTTAAGGGGGGCACTGTACTTTAAGGGGGGGGGGAATGTTTTCACTAGAGGCTGTTGGTTGGTACAGTGGTGCTGCATTATCATGGTAATACATTGTTCAAAGTGTAACTTTCTATTGGTTTCTGGCATAAAACTATACAAAAAGATGAGTTGGAGCTGACAGGAAGTTAGCACCGCCTATTTGGGGAGTTGTGGATAGAGGATATGGTTGGGCATTGGTGAACTGATTTGGGTTAATTGATTATTGGTTATATGTCATTTGATGTGCTGCTTGCTTTAGGGTTTGTCATTTTACCAAATAAAAAAGCAGATGTACATAAGATTTGGAGAATTAGCTTTCTCAAAGGAGTTGTTTTTGGTCTAATCTGCATCTTTGCTTGCGATGAGCATACATACCTGGGATCAAGTTTTGGTGTAGCGCTGACTTCTAGAGTTTTTGACTGAAAGGAAATTGAATTTTACAGTTCTTGACTGAGGGGGAGTGTGGTGATATCTGTTGGGATTTATCTTTTCCTTACCATAAGTTATCCTTTTTCAGCAATCTATTTCCATGTCGAGAACTAGTTGCCTCCATCAGTGTACACTCAGTTTGCTATTGTGACAACTTTGGCGAATGATCTGCTTAATAATGGTCTAAATATCTGTGTTGTGGCTGTCGCAATTTTGTTTTTCATTTCCTATACTCTGGAAACATTCTGCCATTTATTTGTAAAGCTTAAAGATTTTGCCAATCAATAAAAGGTATATTTTTAATTTCTTTGTTGCCTCATGATAATATCCAACTTGAAGTAGTTCTGCTTTTCCTTGTGATATACTGTGTCTGTTGATGTTCTTCCTTTTTCGGTTAAAATCTCTGATTTAATTTTTAGTTTGTGTTATCCAAATTGGGGGTTTCAATGGTTACATTTTTTGGTAATTAATTTGTCAGGAAGAGAAAGAAAAGAGCCGAAAGGTTGATCGGCATGATGACAGAAGGTAACTTATATTGTGTGTGTTTGTATATATATATATATATATATATATATATATTCTGTACCTGAATTTTATATAAATGTTATTCTTTTCACCCTTTTTCATTTTATTATTAATGATATAGATCAAAAGAGCGAAGTAGGGACAGAGACAGGGAACCTAGCAGGGATCAGGAACGTGGAGATAGTCGTGATCAGGGAAGGGATTATGATCGTAGGAGCAGAGATCGTGATAGATATCATGATCGTGAACGTGGATATGATCGGGATCGTGACAGAGATTCCGATTGGTCCCGCAGTTATGATTCAAGAAGCCGCCGCAGGTCACGCTCACGGTCAAGGGAACGTTCCAGGGATTATGATCGCCACAGGTATTTTCTCTCTTGTTTTATTTTGCAAGTATTTCTAGTCTATTATTGTCTGTGTCTTATCAAGAGTGGAGCTAGGGATTTTAGCTCATTCTTGTTGTTATTGATGTATTTTGGGAGTGATCTTCATGCATGAGTGTCATTATTAGATAGTGTTATTGGATGATTGCAATTTGTGGGTGTTTTTTGATCTGAAGTTTTTACATACAATGATATGATCATATGATTAAAAATGATCGTAATTTTTTTCAGCAGGTGGGAACTACAAATTATAACTAGTTCTTTCAGATCCACACTAAAAGGATGTTTTTTCGTGTGACAGTCTAAAGTGGAAACTTCTTTGTCTCTTCCGGACAATTACTTTTCTAGTCTAAACATAAGTATCCTGCCTGAAATTTTACAAATTTGTATTGCTTGTATGTCTTGGCCCATACACCATGCTGTGGGCCTATCTATCCTGCTAGATGCCAACCCAATAATCTAATCATTTTATTATGGTCACTGAACGGTCCATAGGACACTCTGACCATATGAGAGATCAAATAATTCCTGTAGATATGTCCTAGATGTATTGAATTTATAAAAAAAAATAATGACCTTGGTGTATTTCATATATCCACTCTCGTTTATATGCACGTGGAAGCCTTTGGTGGTTCTTATCTAATTAGTTACTCTCTTTTTTTCAGGCGTTACGATCGGTACTAGACGGTCCTCACTGTGGAGCATGCGATTGAAAATGTCTGTCTAGGTCAGTGTTAAAACTCATGTAGGGGAAAGATAATTTTTTTGTGTTTCTCTCTAAATTTTTAGGAGAGTTGAGCTGTGAATTCTCCTGTGATGGACATAATGACATTATGCTTAGGTTTTTTCAACTTTGCGTTTGAGAGGTATGCTCAACACTTATTTGACTTGAATTGAATTTCTACTCATATTTGGCTGTAAGTTAAGTAGTTACTGCTGCTGTAGTGAGATATGGTTTGTTGTGTACACTTTTTTAAGTCGGTCATTTTACTTGAATAGTCAGGTGAAATGTGATGTGAATCATGTTGGGTACCAATCCATATTAAATAGCAACTCAGGACTAAGATCTTTTTGGGACAAATTGTCAATAAAAAAAATTTGATTTCCTCGTTCAGTTTTTGTGCTGTTTCATTGTGGTCCGATAGATGTATATGTAACTCAAAACTCCGCAATGTTTCTTGGAGTAAAGGTATCTGTAATTTGGCATCTGTAATGTTATTTTCTTTCTTGATCTCAAACATACATCTGATGTGGTGGGTTACCTAATCGCAACATACATCTGATGTGGGTTACCCAATCGCACGCCCTTGAAGCCATGGAGGATGACTCATGGCAAATGGGTAAAGATCTTTTTGGGACAATTGTTAATAAAAAAAATTGATTTCCTCGTCCAATTTTTGTGCTGTTTCATTGTGTTCCGATGGTCTGATAGATGTATATGTAACTCAAAACTCCCCAATGTTTCTTTTAGTTGAGGTATCTGTAATTTGGCATCTGTAATCGCAACATACATCTGATGTGGGTTACCCAATCACACGCCTTTGAAGCCATGGAGGGATGACTCACGTGAAAATGGGTAAAGATTTACCGCAAGGTTTGCCTACAATAAACAAACTATGAATGGATTAATAGGAATTCGAATGAGCTTAAAGGTTGGCAAGTGGTATTTTTAAAAGCCTTAAAATGATCATTGAAGCATGAGAAGTTGTTAACATAGGAATATTGTTGAAAGGGTAGTTTGTAGTCTATTAACTAACCAATTAGCTCTTTAGTTATGCTGCGAGAAATTCGTAAGCTCTTTTAGAATATTGTAATAAATTGCAGTGTGAACTTTGAACTATATTGGCAAATTTCAAAGAGCTCTTTGCTTGCTTAGTTCTCATGCATATCTAATGAGGCAACTTTTAAGTGTATGTTTGGTATACTAAATTTAGATTACATTAGGAATAATAATATTTATTATTGGGATTAGAAGACATTCTAATGGAATAATTATTATTATCTAAAAGTTTGGTTGTTACATATAGAAAGTTTGTAAAAGATGATGTATAAGGAAATTTTATATTTTTGAAAATATATTAATTTTAAAAGTTATTATGTGCACTAAGGAATAACTATTACATTCATTTTAAAAGAGGAGTAACTATTTTTCAATTTAAAAAATAGTTATTCTAATGTAATAATTAATCAATGTAATAAAAATACAACCAAATAATCGAATTGCTATTATACATGAATAGTTATTCTATTATAGAAGTTATTATAGCATACCAAACGTACCTTAGATTCCTTCGAATAATGTGGAATGCATAAGACCTTTTAATGTTGACTTCTAGTATCTTTCTTAATGGTTTGTGTCCTCTCTCATACACTAATATTGGATGTTCAAAGTTTTTGAGGGATAAGAGTTAACAATAATGATCTAAGCCTTCTGTAATTATGGCACTTGGTCATGTCCTTCGAAATTCACTCGTCATAATAAGTAAGTTTGCTACTTCCACAACGAACAATGTCCCTAGAACTCTGGGAACTTGTATGACGCCAACCATGAAGAATGGGAAGATTATATCCAATGAAGACAATCCAACCTTGAACATTTTACCTGGAACTGCATTAGTATGCATGTAGAGTTAGGTTGGACTTTATGGGAGTGTATATACTTTTTTTAGAGTAATACCGAGTGTTCACATGCATATAGAGTTAGGTTCGACATTCGGGGAGAGTATGATTTTTTAGGTTAGTACCGACTCAATAGTGTTCACGTCCTTATCAAAAGGATTCTGCCCATATTGGGATCTTGGAGTTAGATCCTGAAACCAAACTCAGAAGGAGCCAAACATAATAATACGTCAGTTCAGTTGTTTCACGAAAAAACATCTAAACAATGGCTGTTACTCATCCTCATAATTGAAAATCTCTAGTTAATGGATGGATGTAAGCATGGGACTTGGGACATTTTATATATATATATATATATATATATTAAAAAACATCTGATGATACAATAAACTTCACAATATTTTCACAATTGTTAGCAATTTGTAAATTTGTGATTGTCTTGTTGTAAATGCAATGCAATTGGTTTCAACAAAAGTAATGTTGCACCAATCACAATATATTATCTTAACAATTTATGGAATGAAATAAACCTTCAATAATTGAATAGCCAAGGAAACAACATCTAACAACTTGCTTGAGCCTCAAATTTATGGTCCATTTGGATTGAGGGAAAGGGAAGGGGAGTAGAGTAGAGTAAAGTAGATTTAGCACAAAATTAGCTTATTTTTATCTAACTCTACTCCACTCCCCCTCCTTTCCTCCTACATCCAAACAGGCCATTAAGTGGATTAAACACATAACTGATATTTTTATATTTTCATAGTGCAATCATATTCCTAATTTCAAAATTTTCTCAATTTAAAAAAGAAAAAGAAGAATTATTGTTTTTTTTTTCCTCATTGAAATCGAATCCAATATTACTTTGATTGAATCATGCAGGTTTAACTAAAGATTTAGCCTATATCCTTCATGAAACAAGCACTTGGGCAAATCTTGGGCGAGCTACAGTAATGTCTTGTATGTAAGACGTTACTATCAAGGGAGTCAATACCGTACTGGAGTTTGTACTGGTTTGGCTAACGGTATGATATATTTCGGATACCGGTCAATACTGGTGTACTGTTTCGGGTTTACCGCAAAATAATATATATATATATATATATTTTCATAACATTTAAAATAAATAAATTTAGTATTCTTTTAATAATTTTTTTACTAGTATATTTTTTTGTAATTACTAATAGACTAATTAAGCTTATAAGTTGTAAGTAGTAGATATGAAAAAAAAAAAAAAAGGTACAAAATGAAGCTATGGTGACGTCATTGACGTGTTTGGGTAGGGAAGTTGTTAGTGAGGAAATATTTTCTTTTTTGTCAAAGGTGAAAAAAATTAAATAACATAAAAACTATGGCTTCAAATGAAAGAATCAAGAAACAATAAATACATCACCTGTTTTCTTATCTGTTCACTCATTGGTACTACTGGATTTTTTTACCTTTTCCTCTCCACACTTTCCTCTCTCTCACAGTCATTGGTATTCACATCTTTCAATAAGAAAACTATTGATATATTCTTTTACAATTTCTTCTCCACTTTCAAATTTCAAACGATTTTAGCTCTCTCTTCTTAGCTTTGTATTTTAAGCTTTCAGTTTTGTCTCGTTTCTCTCAGTTTTGCAGTTTTGGTTCTGAGTTCATATTGTTGCTTGTGTCACCGTCCATCATCACTCAAGATTCAGTGAGAGGCCGTTGGCTTTAGTGAAAAAAGAGACAGTGAGTGCATGAGGTGATTCTAACTTAATTTTGCAAAGCTATTGTGCATTTTTCTTTCATTCTTCTCTTTCTTTTTGCTGGGTTTTCTTAGCTTACTTAGATTTGCACCATTTTGCCCTTAAAAACTGCTAAAATTACCACAAAAAAGAAAGAAAAAAGAAAGAAAGAAAGAAAGAAAGAAAGAATTTCGTGTTTCGGCTTGGTATCCATTTACCAGCAGAAACAGTCGAATTTCACCCGTACGGCTGATATATTTTTTGGTATGAAACAAAGGGGTTATCTGTACCGGTTTACAGGCCGGTACGGTAAATACCGGTCGTACCGGCTGGTACGGTACGGAATTGACTTCCTTGGTTACTATAGCAAGTTTCTACTTTATTTAAATTATATTTTATTCTCCCTCTCTTCTCTCTCTCTCTCTCTCTCTCCTCTTCTCTTCAAATCCACCATGGCCAGACCCACCATCACCAAGCCACCACCACCGCTCTTTTCTCTCTTCTTTCTCTTTCTCCATCACTACCACCACCACTCTTCTCTCTCTTTATTTCTCTTCTATTTCCTTTTCTCTCTCGTTGCTCTCTTTGTTGCCACCACCACTCATGGTGGCGGCTTGCTTGCTCTATCCAACCCTTAAACTCTCTACCTCACTCTTCAATCTGGTAGCAAAAGGCGTCTAGGTGGTGCGATGCTCATGGACCAAGGTGGAGGTCGATCTCACCATGGCTGTGGTAGTGGGTATTTTTTGTGTTTGTGGGTGTTTGGTGGTGGTGGGTATTTGCTGGGTTTGGGGTGGGTTTGCTAGGTTTTATTATTATTATTTTAAAAAATTTGGGTTTTTGGTTTTGGTGGGATTTTGAGTTTGTGGCTGGGTTTTTGGTGAAGATGTGGAGATTGTAGGTTGTAGTCAAGGTGGCATTTGTGGCGGAAGTTAAGGTTGCGGTTGTGGCTGGGCCACGGTGGTTTTGTTCTTGGGTCACGGTGGGTTTGTTGCTTTGTTCTTAGGTCACAATGGTTGTTGTGT
This sequence comes from Quercus lobata, assembly GCF_001633185.2. NCBI lineage: Eukaryota > Viridiplantae > Streptophyta > Magnoliopsida > Fagales > Fagaceae > Quercus > Quercus lobata. The sequence continues at coordinate 48,262,395 of NC_044904.1, forward strand.
GGTGGGTTTGCTGCTTTGTTCTTGGCTGAGTTTTAATTTATTTTTTTGAGAAAAATCTTGACTGGTTTGGTGGTGTTAAATAATGGGTTTTGGTGTGGTGATGTCTCCTGTCGTTGGTGGTGGTGTGGTTGAGGGAGTGACAAAAAGGCAGTGACCGAAGTTAGAGAGAGAAGAGAGATAGATAATTTTATATTATTTTATTGTATAATTTTATATTATTTTAATGTGTTGTTTGTTAAAATAAAATTTGGGATGTTGGGTGTTGATGGGGAATATTTTGGCCACTGCAAAATTTGGCTAAGACATCTGCATCTTTAGAACTTCACAGGTTAGTCAGGAGCATAGGAGTCACCAGGTAGACACAAACTCTTCAGGACCCCATACATCAGACAACCTCTAAAGGAAGTTCAGCCTATGCCCACTTTTCACGTGTACCAGGGTGACAGAGGATGCACTTGGCCTCAGTGGCCATCTTGCATATTCTTCACTCAAGTATCTCCATATGGAAAGAATTTGCACACCATGACCAAAGATCCTTCTACATGGTTATACCTCCAAACATGGGAAAGTTAAGCCTGAATATCACGAAGCATTAACTCCATATCTCCCTTATAAGGAAAGAACTTGCACCCACTAGATCTTGGTCAGCTTTACATAACTATATAAAGCACCAAGCCCCCTCCTCTCCAAGGTACAAGAAACTCTCTAGTTCTCATACTCTTGAGTTATTAGAGATCATTCATTCACTGACTTAGCCTTTGGAGGGTCTTTGGCTGGCACCCCATCGGTGCTCTCTGTAGATCTTCACCTTTTGTTCTTGAGGTACCCCTATCGTGGAGCATCTGGACGATCGACTCATTGACAATTTTGTGCATCATCAGTTGGCACCTTCTATGGAGCCGAGTGACTAGCCATAGCACCGCTCCTAAGACAAAGATTTGTATTGTCCAAACGTGATCAATAACTACCACCAATCTCGAAACTGGAAATCCCTTCAACGCCTTGGAAAGGCAAGTGCGAACCCTTCCCACGATTGTCGAGCGGCTCACCTAGTGAAACCAAGAGCTTGAAAAACAAATGAACCTAATTCATGAGCACCACGCTTAAATTGATGACCAACATGACGATAGTAAACTCTTGACGGGTGGCTAGAGGGAAGACCAAGAGGAAAGTTATGTCGTTAGTAGGTGCAATGGAAGGGAAGATATTGATCGTCAGTTAGAACTGGAGAGCGGTGTGATCCACATGGCGTAGGACATGCAGATGATGAAAGACAAAATAGACATGATGATGAGCACCATGAGAGGATGGGTGGCCACTAGTCTAGATGACCTAGTCCATCGCACTGACTCCCCTTTCATAGTAGAAATCACATCTTGTCCCCTACCACCTCAGCTAGAGACCTATGACTGGTCAAAAGATCCACTCGATCACCTTGAGTCCTTTAAGACCCTTATGCATCTTTAGGACATCCCTGACGAGATCATATGTAGAGCCTTCCTGATCACTCTTAAGGGACCAACCCATGTTTGGTCCAACAAGATCTCCCCTAACTATTTTTCGTCCTTCAAAGGATTAAGTAGCCTCTTCTTCACACACTTCATCGGGGGACAGAGGCATAAATGATCATCGGCCAGCTTGAAAGCTTGAGATCATACGTGGCTCGATTTAATAGAGAAGCACTCCTAATCTACGAAGCGGACGACAAGGTCTTAGTCATAGCCTTCACCAATGGGCTTTGCTTCGGAGAATTCCTCTTCTCAATTTACAAAAATGACCCAAAGACTATGGCAGATATGCTATATAAAGCCACCAAGTATATGAACGCTGAAGATGCCATGATAGCTCAGGAAGGTAAGGGGAAGAAGAGGGATAGTCAGGACGCTGGCAGACCTTATGAAAGAAGGAAGTCTGCTTGGACAAATGAGAAGAGGGAAGATAAGAGGTCAAGATCCCCTGTCGGGTGAACTATGAGTCTCGCCCTGTTGAATACCTTACTCGAGCATATTCTCATGCAGATTAGAGACAACCTGAAACTCAAATGGCTGGATAACCTGAAGGGTGATCCTAACAAGCGGCCGAGGAACAAGTATTGTCGATTCCATCATGACCACAGGCATGATACCTTGTAATGCTATGATTTGAAACAACAAATTGAGACCCTTATTAAACAAGGAAAGCTAAAATGATTCATTGGGTGGGAGAAGGCCAATGGGACCCCCTTAAGGGGCCAGAATGTTATGGTAGGGTGGAAGAACGCCTTAGAGCACCATTTAGAGGGATTAGAGTAATTGTAGGGGGCATAATGGTTGCTGGATCTTCCAAATCATCAAGGAAGACCTATCTTCGCATGGTGTAGAGCATACAGATCACGGGTCAACCACTAGAGCACTCAAGGATAGGCGACCTGGCCATTGCATTCAACGAGGAAGATGCCTGATGACTTTATTACCCCTATGACTATGCCCTTGTGATAACCCTGTCCGTGGCCGACTATACCACCAGACAGGTACTAATAGACAATGGAAGCTTAGCCAACAAACTATTTTACCCGGCTTTCCAAAAAATGAGGATTGGCAAAGAGAGACTCCTTTAGTTAAACACCCCACTCATCGGCTTTGGAGGAACCAGGGTGTTCTCGGTAGGAACCATCACCCTACCAATTACCATTGGGACTTATGCCATGCATCTCACTAGAGGAGTGAACTTCTTAGTCGTTGATTGCTCCACGGCATACAATGCGATCATAGGGCGACCAACCCTCAAACTTGGAGGGGTGTCACCTCCATTGATCAAGACGTCACCTGAGAATGCTATGTGGCGATGCTTGAAATGGACGGCCATTTGCCAGTAATGAATATTGAAGATCGACGGGAAGTAGTAGAACCAAAAGAAAAGTTGGAAGATATTCCTCTGGATGACCAACACCCTGACCAAGCCACCCATGTCAGTACCCAGATGAATGCTTTGACACGTTAGGACCTTGTCCTCTTCTTGAAGGACAACCTAGATGTGTTTGCCTAGAGCCATGAGGACATGACAAGTATAGATCCTACCACCATGGTGCATCAACTCCTAAACTTCATGGATTCATTCTCAAGATAAAACCAGATCAAGATGGATGAATTGGACCAAGAGAAAACTTCATTCGTCACCAGCCAAGGTCTATTTTGCTATACCGTCATGCCATTTGGGCTGAAGTATCAAAGGTTAGTAAAAAAAATGTTTAAGCAACAAATTGGCCGAAACATTGAAGTATATGTAGATGGCATGATAGTGTAAAGTACCATGGAAAATCGTCACCTACAGGACCTTCAAGAGACGTTCGAGACATTTCGGCGCTACGAGATGAAGCTTAACCCTAGCAAATGTGTGTTTGAGGTGTCATTAGGTAAATTCCTCGAGTTCATGGCCTTACAAAGAGGGCTTGAATGGACGAGTTGTGGCCCTCAACCAGTTCGTATCAAGGGCCACAGACAAGTGTTTGCCATTCTTCAGGACCTTGATGATGGCCTTTGAGTGGATTAATGACTGTTAGAAACCTTTTAAATATTTGAAAAAAAAAACCTTGCATCTCCACCCCTCCTTAGCCTTTCCAAGCCAAACAAGGAACTCTACTTCTACCTCATAGCATCACCAACTGCCGTTAGCTCTACTCTGATATGGAAGGAAGCAAAGGTACAAATGCCAGTATACTATACAAGCAGGGCCTAAATGGGAGCTGAAGATAGTTACCCACCTATGGAAAAACTAGCATTCGCTTTAGTCATAGCTGCCCACATGCTAAGACTATACTTCCAAACCCATAAAATAGTGGCCTCGACAGATAAGCCCTTGAAGAAGGCAACAAACAACCCAGAAGCAGTACTATGATTGGTCCTCTAGGCGATTGAGATAAATGAATCCGACATTATTGCCCAAGAACTGCCATCAAGGCTAAAGCCTTGGCTAACTCTGTTGTGGAGTTTATATTGATGGAAGATGTGACTAAGGGGGCAACCCCATGGATAGTCCAAACCAACGGTTCATCCAACTGACATGCTGGAGGAATGGGGATCATCCTACAATCCCTTGAAGGAGACATAATAGAATGTGCTGTATGACTTCAGTTCCTAGCGACCAATAATGAGACAGAGTACGAAGCCCTCGTTGTAGGCATTGACTTAGCCAAAGCTGTGGGTGCCACTTCCATGATACTCTATAGTATCTCCCAAGTGATCGTTTGTCAAGTCAATAGGGAATATGAGACAAAGGGAGAATGGATTAAAAAAATACCTAAGCTTGGTAAAACGTTATGTGGGACAAAACCTGAATGACAAGTTCATGCAAGTCTCAGGGGAATAAAACATTGATGCTAATCGACTAGCTAAAATCTCATCGTTAGACACCCTGACGATGGAAGAGCAGGGGCTATCATTCATACAATACAGACCCTTAACTGACGAAGAAGAAGTCTTGACAATTACTTTAAGTGACAATTGGACTACTCCCATTATCTTCCACCGAAAAGAAGGAAACAATTCAACAATTATGCATTTCCAAACTTCTGCCAAGAATTGGGGGTGAAGAACCACAACTCTTCCCCAACACACCCACAAGCCAATGGTAAAGTTGAAGTAGCAAACCAATCTTTGCTCAAAATGATCAAGACCCAGCTTAAGGGAGCAAAGGGGATATGGCAAAATGAGCTCCCTAGTATCCTTTGGGCATACCAGATTATAGCACGCACCCCATTACAAAAATCTAAGTCTTCCTACCTATGGGGTGGATGGATGAACCAAGCCACCAATAAGTGTCTTGGTCAAAAAATATAAGTCATTCTACCTACAGGGTGGATGGACGAACCAAGCCACCGACAAGTGCACTGGTTAAAAAATATAAGCCTTCTTAACTATAGGATGGACAGACAAACCAAGCAACCAACAAGTGCATTACTCAAAAATCTAAGTCATCCTACCTACATGGTGGACAGATGAACCAAGCCACCGATGGGTGCCTTGTTCAAACAATACAAGTCTTCCTAACAACGGGGTGGATGGAAAAATGAAGCCACTAATTGGTGCCTTGGTAAAAAATTGAAGTCTTCCTACCTACAAGGGGGACAAATGAACCAAACCACCAACGAGTGCCTTGGTAAAAAGCCTATTTCATCCTACCTACATTGGGGACAAACAAACCAAGCCATTGTTGAGTGCTTTGGTAAAAAATCTAAGTCTTCCTACCTATGGGACAGATAGACAAACCAAGCCATCGACAAGTACCTTGGTTAATAAATATAAGTATTCTAACCTATGGGTTGGACGGACAAACCAAGCCACTAACAATTGCCTTGGTCAAATTTAAGTCACTCTACCTATGGGATGGACGGACAAAATTAGCCATCGATGAGTGCCTTGGTAAAAAATCTAAGTCATCCTGCATATAGAAAGGACAGATGAACCAACCCACCAATGAGTGTCTTGATAGAAAAGCCAAAGTCATCCTACCTACTGGGAGATTGACGAACCAAGTCACTGACGAGTGCCATGATAGAAATTTAAGTCATTTTTCCTACAGGATGGACAAATGAATTTAAACAACGATGAGTGCCATGGTAAAAAATATAAGTCATCCTACCTACAAGGGGGAGGGTCGAACCTAGCCACCAATGGCTGCCTTGGTAAAAAAGCCTGAGTCATCCTACCTATAGAGGGATGGATGAACCAAGCCATTAACGAGTGCCTTGGTCAAAAATCTAAGTCATCCTACCTATAGGGGGGATGGACGAACAAAGCCACCAACGATTGCCTTGGTAAAAAAACCTAAGTCATCCTACCAGCAGGGGGACGAACAAACCAAGCCACTAACGAGTGCCTTGGTCAAAAATCTAAGTCATCCTACCTACAAGGGGGATGGACTAACCAAGCCACCAATGTGTGCCTTGGTAAAAAAACCCTATGTAATCCTACCTACAGTGGGGATAGACAAACCAAGCATTAACGAGTACTTTGATCAAAATTAAGTCATCCTTCCTACAGGGTGGATAGACGAATGAAGCCACTAACGAGTGCCTTGGTAAAAAATATAAGTCATCTTGCCTACAAGGGGGACGGATGAACTAAGGTACCAATGAATGCCTTGGTTAAAAAGCCTAAGTCATCCTATCTATTGGGGGGACGGATGAATCAAGCCACTAACGAGTGCCTTGATCAAAATTTAAGTCATCCTACCTACAGAGATGGACAGACAAACCAAGTCACAGATGAGTGCCTTGGTAAAAAAATCTAAGTCTTCCTACCTACGGGGCCAGCGAACAAACTAAGCCACCAACGAGTGCCTTGGTAAAAAAGCCTAAGTCACCCTATCTATAGGGGGGATGGATGAATCAAGCCACTGGTGAGTGTCTTGATAAAAATTTAAGTCATCGTACCTACAGGGATGGATGGACGAACCAAGCCACAAACAAGTGTCTTGGTAAAAAATCTAAGTCTTCCTACCTATGGGATGGATGGATGAATCAAGCCATCGACGAGTGTCTAGGTCAATAAATATAATTCTTCCAACCTACGGGGTGGATGGACAAACCAAGCCATTGATGAGTACCTTGGTTAGAATTTAATTCATCCTACCTTCAAGATGGACGGACAAACTAAACCATCGACGAGTGTCATTGTTAAAAATTTGAATCATCCAATGTACAGGGAGGATGGATGAGCCAAGCCACCAACGAGTGCCTTGGTAAAAAAGCCTAAGTCATCCTACCTACAGTGGGGATGGACGAACCAAGCCACTAATGAGTGCCTTAATCAAAATTTAAGTCATCCATCCTACGGGGTGGACGGATGAACCAAGCCAACGTCGAGTGCCTTTGAAAAAAAATCTAAGTCATCCTACCTATAGGGGGACAGACGATCCAAGCCACCAATGAATGCCTTGTTTAAAAATCCTAAGTCATCCTACCTATAGGGGGACGGATGATCCAAGCCATCAACGAGTGCCTTGTTTAAAATGCCTAAGTCATCCTACAGGGGGGATGGACGAACCAAGCCACCAACGAGTGCCTTGGTAAAAATGCCTAAGTTATCGTATCTATTGGGGGGATGGATGAACCAAGCCACTGACGAGTGTCTTGAACAAAATTTAAGTCATCCAACCTACGGGGATGGACGGACAAACCAAGCCACAGACAAGTGCCTTGGTCAAAATTTAAGTCATCCTACCTATGGGATGGATGGATGAATTAAGCCACCGATGAGTGCTTTGGTAAAAAATCTAAGTCATCCTACATATAGAGGGGATAGACAAATCATGCCACCAACGAGTGCCTTGGTAAAAAAGCCTAAGTCATCCTACCTAAAGTAAGAATGGACGAACTAAGCCACTAATGAGTGTGTTAATAAAAATTCAAGTCATCCTTCCTACGGAATGGACGGATGAACCAAGCCAATGACGAGTGCCTTGTTAAAAAATTTAAGTCATCCAACCTACAGGGGGACTGGTGAACTAAGACACCAACGAGTTCCTTGGTAGAAAAAAGCCTAATTCATCCTACCTATCGAAGGGATGGACAAACCAAGCCACTAACAAGTGCCTTGGTCAAAAATCTAAGTCATCCTACCTACAGGGGGGACGGATGAACCAAGCCACCAATGAGTGCCTTGGTAAAAAAAACCTAAATCATCCTATCTACAGGGGGGACGGACGAACCAAGCCACTGACGAGTGCCTTGGCCAAAATTTAAGTCATCCTATGTATGGGGATGGATGGACAAACCAAGCCACTGACGAGTGCCTTGGCCAAAATTTAAGTCATCCTATGTATGGGGATGGATGGACGAACCAAGCCACTGACGAGTGCCTTGGCCAAAAATATAAGTCATCCTACATATGGGGATGGATGGACGAACCAAGCCACTGCCGAGTGCCTTGGTTAAAAAATATAAGTCTTCCTATGTAATGGGTGGATGGACAAACCAAGCAACTGATGAGTGCTTGGTCAATATTTAAATCATCCTACCTATGGGATGGATGGATGAACCAAGCCACCGATGGCTACCTTGGTCAAAAAATTTAAGTCATCCTACTAACGGAATGGACAGAAAAACCAAGCCACCGGCCAATGCCTTGGTAAAAAAATATAATTCTTCCTACCTTTGGGGTGGACGGATAAACAAAGCAAGTGATGAGTGCCTTGATCAAAATTTAAGTCATCTCACCTAAGGGATGGATGGACGAACTACACCACTAACGAGTGCCTTGGTTAAAAAATATAAGCCATCCTACCTATGGGGTGGACGGATGAACCAAGCCACTTGAGTACTCTGGTTAAAAATCTAAGAAATCATGCCTACTGGGAGACGAGTGAACCAGGCCACCAACAAGTGACTTGGTAAAATTCCTAGAGTCATCCTACCTATAGGGGGGACGAATGAACCAAGCTACTGACTAGTGTCTTGGTAAAAAATCTAAGTCATCCTACTTATAAGGGGGCGGATAAACCAAGCCACCAACGAGTGCCTTGGTAAAAAAGGTTAAGTCATCCTATCTATAAGTGGGACGAATGAACCAAGCCATTGATGATTTCCTTGATCAAAATTTATGTCATCTTACGCATAGGGATGGATGGACAAACCAAGCCACAAATGAGTGCCTTGGTAAGAAATCTAAGTCTTCCTACCTACGGGGGGGATGGACGAACCAAGTCTCCAATGAGTGCCTTGGTAAAAAAGCCTAAGTCATCCTACCTGTTAGGGGGATGGATGAACCAAGCTACTGACGAGTGCCTTAGTAAAAAATCTAAGTCGTGGTACCTATAAAAGGGATAGATGAACCAAGCTACTAACGAGTGCCTTGGTAAAAAGCCTATGTCATCCTACCTATAGTGGGGACAGACGAACCAAGCCACTAACGGGTACCTTTATCAAAATTTAAGTCATTCTTCCTATAGGATGGATGGACAAACGAAGCCATCGATGAGTGCCTTGGTAAAAAATCTAAGTTGTCTTGCCTATAGAGGGATAGACGAACCAAGCCGCCAATGAGTGCCTTGGTAAAAAAGCCTAAGTCATCCTACCTATAAGGGGACAGACGAATTAAGCCACTGACGAGTGCATTGGTAAAAAATCTGAGTCATCCTACCTATAGGGGGGACGAATGAACCAAGCCACCAACAAGTGCCTTGGTAAAAAAGCCTATGTCGTCCTATCTATTGGGGGGGGGGGGGGGGATGAACCAAGCCACTGACGAGTGCCTTGATCAAAATTTAAGTCATCCTACCTACGTCGATGGATTGACGAACCAAGCCACAGATGAATGCCTTGGTAAAAAGTCTTAAGTGTCAAGGACCGGGACTTTTGGTGCACTAAATCAATAGAGAAAGTATCGGCACCTCTCTTTTGGGGTTTTGATTATTGTGGATCCGCCACTTATTTTTATATTACAAAAAAAAAAAAAAAACTACAATATAAAAACTACAATATACATATCTGAAATACTTCAAGTTTCATTAATTGAATATATGAATACAATTGGCAAAAGATCATTAAAAGGATTTGGTCCTAAATACAATCTATGTAAAAAATAAAAAGGTTTGGTCCTAAATACAATCCACCCAGACCAAGATAAGGCACTATTCTACGAACCAAAACTTATGGTTTGGGGTCTAGGTTATAGAATGGGAAGGTCTTAGGCACTCATTCTATATGGACAAAATCCAGTCTTCTAGACTCTAATGATCATTTAAGTACACTTGGCCAATGATATGCAACAGACTATGAAATGCAACGTGTTATATAAGTATTCTTAGATCTATCGTTAAATGTTATGCAAAGACCTCAGATCTGCATACTTCTCTGTGTAATGAATCAAATCTAATGTTTAACAATGTTTTGAATAAAAATATATAGATTTGATACCAATTTTATAAAAAGAGTTTTGATGACACATTGGATTAAGAGCACTCATCTTCCCACTCATCACCAACCGAGGTGAAAGGGACAAAAAAACCATGTGAAGTGTGTGCAAACTAATATTGAATAAGCCTTTATAAATATTAAGAAATAAGACACATTGGAATCAAACTCTCTATCCCTAGCAGATTTGCCACTGTGGGTGATAAGGCACCTATCCCCACCCGACCCGTGGGTCGGATTCCACTCATTGTGTCTTACGTCTTAATCTCATTAAAGACACATTCAATATTGTCATTTTAGGCTCACACACACACTAACATACATCTAGCAATCAACATGTCATCATATCATCCCAAACCCTAGCATACACTATCATTCATATCATCACATCTCAAACCCTAGCATGCACCTATCATACATCTCATCAGATCATATCCAAGGCAGCAAAGTAGAAACATAGGCATATTTAGATAAAACGAATAAGTTATCATATCTATGGCAAAGCATTTACAAGTATCATTCTCATTCATCAAAGTAGGATCAAGATCCTATCTCAAGCAAAAGCATGTTTATATGAATGCATGACTTACCTTACTGCACCATAGCATCTATGCATCAATGCATGGTCATATCCTATGCATGGTCATGGCATATCAAAGCAAGAAATAGAAAAAAACCCTAATCTAACATATAAAGGACAAACACCAAACAAAACATGGAGGTAGGGACTCATCTGCATATGATAAATTGAAGCAAAGGCATGTTATAATAGGAATAAAGAAGCAGAAGCAAAAAAGGGTCAAATTAGGGTTTCTAGGCATGAGTATGTAGGCAAGTACATGAGGCTGCACATGCGAACACATACTTTGAGTATGCGTGTGCATGCAGAAAGCATGCGTATGCATGCACACCCTAAAACCCTAACCCAGAAAACACAAAATGTAGTAGAATAGAAACTTAATCTAACAACCTAACATGCATGAGACAATAGAGCAAAGAAAACCTAAGCTAAGTAGACATGTTATAGCATAAACAAACAAACATAACAAAAGAAATGAAGATTAAAACAAAGAAAAGGAAAGAAAAGAGACTAGAACTTATACCTCAAAACACAAAGCTCCTTAGCTTGATTTTGACCATTCCCCTTTGTCAATCTATTCACAATCAAACAAAAGAAGTGATTAGTAAGCTTGAACTCGAAGATTAAGGCCAAAAAAGGCCTCAAAAAAAAAAAATTGACTTGAGGATGTTTTCTGAAAAAACTTCCTCTTTGATTCATTATTTCTAGTGAATCTTGTGTTTTCCCTTAGGATTATCTACGTGTCTTGAAAAGGTACCATGTATGGCTTTTTATAGTTCGAAAATAAGGGTTTGGAACAGCTTTTAGACGATGTGGGATTCATTCCAAAACCAAGCTTTAATGCAGAAAACTTGCCTTTTATAATTTCTAGAACCCTAACATGTGTATGCATGCCCGTGTATGCGTACGCATGCATGGAGCATGTGTATGCAGAGCTTGAGCATGTGTGCACATATGCATGTATGCCTACGCATGCCCTAGGGTTTTCGTGGTATTTTTTTCCAAAAATAGCTTATTTAATTCATAAAAAGAGTTATATTTTCCAAAAATACTTTCCTTAAGTCAATTTCAATATGATTGGACCCTAAACTAACCCTAGACTTTAAAATTCCAACATCATTGGGGAATGATTTCAACACTTGCATTCTAAACTCACACACACACACACACACACACACACTAACATGCATCTAACATACAATCATGGCATCTTTATCCCAAAACAACATATATATAACCCTAAAGCAAAAGAAAGCCTAATCCAAACACGCCTAAGAACCCTAACATACATCTAACATGTGAACACCCTATTGTACATCTCAAGGCAAGGCAGCAAACCAAACATGACATCAAGCATATCATGGCAATCATAAGGTCATGTAAAGCATATAATTGGCAATGAAAGACACAAAGCAAGGCATTCAACAAAATATACCATCACATGCATGCTCATACCTATGCATGGCTTATCTTCACTTACCATTTAGCAACACAACACCTATGGCATCATGAATGGGCATGCGAATCCATGTTCATGTCATTAAACAAACATAAAACCCTAATCTAAGCAAGTTGAAGACAAACAAGCAAATAAGACAGAGACCCAGATATGTACGGACATAAGAAAAGGATTTAAAATGGGGCAAAATATGTGAAACAAACAAACCAAACAAATAAAAGATCCGAATTAGGGTTTTTGGGCAAGTACCTGCGTACATAGCCAGAGACCTACGTACATAGGATTTAACCATTGTGCGCATGCTTATGACATGCGTGCGTGAGACTTGTTCAAGAACCCAAACCCAAAAACATGAAGCTAAAAACAGAGCATGAACAAAAAGCTCTAATTCTAACAACCAAACATGCTCAAAACATAAAAAGAACTATAAAACTAACCTAAGCAAACATGTATAAATATAAACTAAGCAAAGAAGCAAAATTAAAACAGAAAAGAAAGACATAAAATAATAAAGAAAGGATTGAAGCTTGATACCTCAAAAGGAGTTCCCAAGCTTTGATTTTGACTGTTCCCCTCAGTCAAATCTATCATAGTCAATAAACATGTGATTAGTAATCTTAAACTCAAAGGAATGGGTCCAGAAAATGTCTCAATAAATGAAATTGACTTGAGGGTGTTTTGTGAAAAACTCTTTTTTGATTCACTATTTTCTAGTGAATCTTAGGTTTTTCCCATGAGATTTCTGTGTTTATTTTGAAAAATGTACCATGTAAGGTTTTATATAGTGGAAAAAATGGGGTTTGGAATGGCTCCCAGATGATGTGGAATTCATTCCAAACCTCAGCCATTATTGCAAAAAACTTCACTTTTCCATACTTCTGAAACCCTAACTGCATACGTAGGAATGTGCCTGCGTATGCATGATTTGGCCCATGTACGCAGGCCGCTACTCACGTACATGGGTCAAGGGCCACTTTGGTCATTTATTTCCAAAAATAGATTTTTGCTCATTTAAAAAGTTATATTTTCCATTTTAACACTTCTTAAGTCAATTTGATATTTGATTGGGCTCTAAACTGGTCCTGGGCCTTAGAGTTTGAGCATCGTTGAGGAATGGGGACCCGAGTCGTAAGGGGTACAAAATGTGGTGTCTATATGGGTACAAAATGTGGTGTCTATATGGGTTTAAGGTAACAAATATGCTATGGACCTAGCATCCAAGATGCTACAAAGTCAATATGAATCTCCCTAATCTTGGGCCTTTTTATTGCATGCCAAGGCTCAAAATGATGAGAGATTTATGGGCTTTGAGAGGAAGGCCACAATATATTCTAGCTAAAAGGCTACTTCAAATAGAATTATGATAATGAATATAAGAAAAGAAGAGCCCGAAGGTCATGAATACATTATTGGCCCATATTTGAGATAAAGGGTTGAAAATCCATAAGCACGTTCTAATGAAAACCCAGGAGAGTAAGTTGAAAGCTTTACTGTAAATGGAACAAGGCCATATGAAACAAAGGGCAAGATTCATGAGAGGAAAATGAGTGATTTGGTAATTGGGCCTAAATTAAAATGAACTTAAAGACTTTCTAAGAACATCTAAATAAAAGAAGCTTTTGTTAGGTGACATTCCTTCATACTTTTGGTGACTTCTTCCAGATTTCCCATGTGTCACGATGTCTGACCACACGACTCAAGAAGAGGTTAACCATATGATGATTGAAGGAATGGCCCGCTTTCTTTTCCCTATACTAAAGCATATCCCTGGGCCATGGACCTTCACAAGGGCTCATGTCAATGACTTTTCAAAAATGGGAAGTGCGGATCTTGGGAAATCATGATTGGCCAAATTGGACCTCGACGGTTGGAACAACCAAAGTTGTCCCTGCTCGCATTTTGATTGAACAAGACACTGCCCCACCTCCCAATGCTAAATGGTACTTCGTCTTGGCCCAAGATGAAGATGAGGATGATGAGGAAGAAGATGACAACAAGTTTAGCCACATAAACTACTACACCGATATTGAGCTTGATTGGTCGTGTGAAGAAGAAGATTGCACCTTTTCCAATCAAGAAGAGGGCCTTGATGAGTTATCCGAGCAACTGCATGCATGGAAGCCATGGGAAGAAAAGGATTGGTCCATAGAGCTAAAGACTCTGTTCGAAGGAGAAAGTGAAGAAGATGCCAAGGGCGCCTAAAGGAAGGAAAGACAGAATTCATCATGCCTACCAATGGGCAACTTAGCGGTTGGACTTGGGTTGGGTTTTCTAATAGCATGGGAAAGATGTCTTGTAATGCAAGTTCCAATGTACTTCTTAACATTTTTAATAAGATGAATTCTGATTTGGCTTATTTTGATGTATCCCATAATATTGAAATTCTGCACTTAAATGATTTTAATGAATTTGAAAATGAAATTAATGAAAATTGAACCTATGGAACCAACTTTTGAAACTCTTAATTTGGACAATGATGAGAATCCACGCTTAATTGAAATTGGCTTAGCTCTAAATGAACAAGAAAAAAAAGATCTCAAAGAACTTCTCACTAAATTCCAAGAAGTGTTTGCGTGGTCTTACTAAGATATGGCCGACATTGATCCCGAGATAGCATAGCATCACATTGATTCACATTCTCACATGGTGCCCATCAAGTAGAAATTGAGACACATGAGAACTGAATGGCTTCTCATGAGCAGTTGAAGGTAGGGTTCATCAGACTCGTACACCAAGCCAAATGGATAGCCAATGTTGTGCCTATACCCAAGAAGAATGGGAAAGTGAGGATGTGTGTGGACTTTAGGGTCCTAAACAAGGCCTACCCTAAGGATGACTTCCCTTTACCTCACATAAATGTCTTGGTACATAATACCGCTAGTAATGCCTTGATGTCTTTCATGGATGGTTTCTCAAGATATAACCAAATCAAAATGGCTCCTAAGGACATGACCAAGACTACTTTCACCACTAAATAGGGGATCTATTATTACACGGCGATGCCATTTGGGCTCAAGAATGCGGGAGCAACCTACCAAAGGATGGCCACAACCCTATTGCGTGACATGATACATAACGAGGTAGAAATATACGTTGATGATATGATTGTGAAATCCAAGGATAGAGCAGGTCACATAATTCCAAGTCATGCTTTGCTCTTCTGTGGAGTGTGTAGAAATTAAGACATATCATCCTACCATTCCAAATATGGATGGTTGATTGGATGGACCAGTTGAAATACTTATTCGAGAAGCCTACCTTGAGTGGTAGGCTATTAAGATGGTTAATCTTATTGGCAGAATTTGATTTGAAGAATATGGCTAGAAGACCATCAAGGGAAGTGTCATGTCAGACTTTTGCACTGAGAATCCCATAGAAGGAGAAAGGGGTAGAGAAGATTTCCTAGATGAGGACATTTTGGATATCGAACTAGGGGCATGGAAGATGTATTTTGATGGAGCCGTAAACCAATATGGAAATGGGATAGGAGTGCTCTTGATTACCCCCGATGGATCTCATGTGCCTTTGGCCGTCAAGTTGAACTTCAAAGCAACCAACAATATGGCAGAATATGAGGCTTATATTGTCGGAATGGAAGCCCTATGAGAGCTAAGTATAAAGGAAGCTAAAGTCTTTGCAGACTCGACTTTGGTTATAGCACAAGCACAAAAGTTGTAGAAGGTAAAGGAAGAATAGCTAAAACCTTACCAACAATACTTGGAGGAGTTGGCAAAAACTTTCGATAGAACCAAATACACCATCATCCCTAGAGCTCAGAATTAGTATGTAGATGCTTTGGCCACCTTGGCTTCTATGGTTGAAATACCTGAAGGAGTATGGACAAGACCCATAGAAAATTGAGCAAAGTTATCAGTTGGTACACAAAGAGAAAAGAGAGTTGACAATCTTGGCTATAGAAGAGAAAGGATTCCATTGGAATTATGATATCATAAAGTTTCTAGAATTAGGAATTTATCCTGATAGAGCCAATAAGAAGGAGCGTCGTTCAGTTAGGATGATGGCAATGCAGTACATTCTATGTGGAGGCCAACTCTATAGGAGATCTTGTGATGGGATACACCTTTGTTGTTAAAGAAAAAAGAAACCAAAAGGGTCATGGAAGAAGTCCAATACGGAATTTGTGGTCCTCACATGAATGGGAGGATGTTGGCAAAAAAGATCTTGAGGATAGGCTACTACTGGAATATGATAGAAATCGATTGCATTGACTTTGTGAAGAGTTTCCATGATTGCCAAACCCATGCTTACTTGTACCATATGCCACCTAATGAGCTATATAGCATAACTACTCCATGGCTTTTCTTAGCATGGGAAATAGATGTGATTGGAAGAATAGATCCTAAAGCCTAGAATAAGCATGAGTACATCCTAGTTGCAATTGATTACTTCACCAAATGGGTAGAGACAGCTTCCTATTCCATATTGAAGGCCAAACTTGTGGCCCGATTCATAGAGAACAACATCATTTGCTAGTTGGAGTATCGCAAGAGATCATCTCTGACAATGGTTCCCACTTTGAGGGGGAGGTCCAAAGGATTATGGAGTTGAACAAATTGAGCATCACAAGTCTTCACCATATTGACCACAAACTAATAGGGCCGTAGAAGCAGCCAAGAAGAGTATCAAGAACATTCTATCCAAGATGGTAGTGACATACAAGGATTGGGCCAAGAAGCTTCCTTTCGCTTTATGGGGTTATAGAACTTCTATCCGTGCATCAACTAGGGCAATCCCTTACTCTTTGGTTTACGGGAATGAAGCGGTGCTTCCCATTGAAGTGGAGATACAATCTGTTAAAGTATTGGTGGAGACCAAGGTCCTAGAAGAGGATTGGATGAGAGAAATATATGAACAGTTAGCCTTGATAGATGAAAAGAGGATGAAGGCCCAATACCTTACACAAGGTTACCAAAAATTTTTTTTTTAGAGCATTTAACAAGAAGGTGAAACCTAGAAACCTTAAAGAAGGAGATCTAGTCTTAAAAGTGCTTATAGATGAAACTTTTGATCCAAGAGGAAAGATGAAGCCTAGATGGTATGGGCTTCTTATTATCAAGAAGATCATATCAGAAATGCTACAAGAATTACGGATTTAGATGGAGAAGAGATGCTTCGTCCAATCAACGCGATAGGCTTTGGAAATATAACATTTGAAAAAGACAAAGGAAAGGAAAAGCCTGCTAAGTTGAAAACCCGAAAGGGAGGCCTAGGAAAAATTTAGGGCAAAGAAACCCCACTAGGTTAAAAACCCGAAAGAGCGATCTAGGCAAAATATAGGGGAAAAGACCATGGGCATGGCAAAAATTCCCACAAGGATGTTGTAATACCCGAGGAAAAAAAAAATTTTAAAAGGAGGGGTATTTAAGTAAATTTTTGTGGAGCCAATTTTATAATTTATAATTATAAGGGAGTTTTTAGAAAATGAGGTTGAAACCCTAGTTATATATAAGCTTATTAACTCAATGTATATGGGGAGATATTTTGAGAGAGGAGACTACCCAAAGGACTAAAGTAGAAAATGATTGACTACACCCTTGAGGTAAGAGCCTAAGAATTTCTTTTTTTGTCAAATCTAATCTTTATTTGGAATCAAAGTATTTTTTTTTATGTGGGTATTTTGGCCGAGAAGTGAAATTATTTAAATCTCTAATGAATTTTACGATCTGAACTATGAAGGGATTAAATCATATTCTTGGTACCTGTACTGTTCTCGATAATAGTTGCGTATTCTTTTTCTTTTCTATGCCTCTATTGCGTTAAGTGTAGATGGGTTTGCAGAAGGTTAGGCATGGCCATAGTGGGTCTGATTCTACACAGTTCTACTTTAAGGAATTGTACCCAAAAATTGATGGAGTTGGAAAAATACAAAAGTCTAGTAGTATAGGTTTGGGGTCTGACAAGCTAAAAATAATAAATAATAAATAAATAAAAATAAGAAGAAGAAAAGGTGTACACAACAGTGTATTTATTGAAGGGGGGGTCGGCTACCAAATTAAAAAAAGAAAAAAGAAAAAGAAAAAGAAAACACATGTACCTGTAGATGAGTTCACCTGTTACTCTTCTTTTACAAGTGACTTTTACCCTATTGCATTCTATAGGTCTTATCCTAGGGGATTATTTTTTTTTTTGATGAAATCCTAGGGGATTATTAGTGGCAGGAAGTAAGGAATATATATATATATATATATGGTGAATAAGTGGATTTTTGCTTTGAGATGAAAAATTATGAGATATTTTTAACAGTCTCTCTTTTGGCCGGATACCGTTATAAGTCTTTCTTAAATTATTTGATTATCGAGTAAAAATATTTGAAAATTGTTCTAGGTGATATCTAAAGATTTTAGAGAAATTGTTAAGGAAAAGTTTCTTTTGGAATAGCTTTTGGAGGTAAGTAACCTTATCCTAATTGGTTTTATTTTGCTTATACTATTGTATTTTATCTATTGAAATTTGTTTATAATTGTTTCTATTTTATTTAATTATTTTATCTACATTGATTTAAAGTAAAGAATAAAGAATTATCACAAATATATTGAGTACTGAGTATATAGTTATATATATATATATATATATGTATTTGAATGAGATATGTTTTGTTCGAACTATGATTTGATATATATGATTTTAGACAATTTGACTATGTTTGACTTTGATACATAGAATTTTTATTTCTATTGTATTACTGATTTCAAGTAAAAGATTATTACAAATATATTTTAATACTGAGTATATGATTTTTATATAAATGCTTGAATAAGATATATTTTTGTTAGAAACTATGATTTCATTTATATGATTATGAACAATTTGACTATGAATTGATTCTGATACCCAACCAATGGGGGTTATTCATTGGTACTTTGAGACCCAAACCAATGGGGGTTATTCATTGGTACTCTGATACCCAAACCAATGGAGGTTATTCATTGGTATTCTGATACCCAGCTAGTGGGGGTTATTCATTGGTACTTTGATGCCCATCACGGGAATATAGCGTGATCATAGTCATAAGATTGTTAAGAATATGAATTGCGTTTAAGTATTTGAACCATTTTGAGTCTTTAAAACTACATATGTGATTTTGGAAATGTTTGAGTATTTAACTATTTTGAGTCACTTAAACTGGTTATGTATTTTTGGAACCTATTGTAAGTTATAGTTTTTGATATATGGAAAACTGACTGCTTTCTAAACCATCTATGATATATATTTGTAAGGTTAAAGTATGTGATCTATTTGCAACTTACTATTTTAAGACTATGAAACTTTAGTTTTTTTTGAAAACCCATAGTATATTATAACTTTTGAAAACTCATATTACATCTTATTACTTTACAGATCTATTGCTTGATAGAACTTATTAGGATTTTGGTTACTTATTGAGTTGTCAACTCACTCCCTTTTTCCCCTCCAGTTTTAGATTGTGAAGAATAGTAAGTTTTGGGAGTTTTTATGTGGTGTTGTGATCAGGAAAAGAAGCGTAATGATTTTGAGATTGGAAGGTCTTCTAATAGTTTTATATTTATTGGCCAATTGGTGTTATGTACATGAGGTTTGCATTTTATTCCTTTTAAATTATTGAAGTTCTATTCATAAAGAAATTGTTGAGGCATTTTGGATTTATTTGATTTAATTTTTGAGGATAAATTTTTGTTGCTAAGAAGGCCTTGCATACTTATAGGGTGCTTACTTTATAAGCGCGTGGTGCATACTTTATAAGCGTGCGGCGGTTGTCATGTGCCTATCTTTATAGTTGGGTTCGGGGCGTGACAGATGTCATGGGCAAAAATTGCATGGCACAGAAAAAAGAAAAGAAAAAGAAAGAAAAGAAAAATAAGGACAATAAGCAAAGATAATAAAATGATAGATTCTCTCATTGCTCAAATTAAAAGATGATAAATTATTTTCATAGGGGATTTGAAACATTCCAATCCTTTATTAATTCAAATGAAAAGGCACAGAATCATAAACTGTAGAAAAGTAAAATTTGGGACATATCAATGTAGTCACTCAGTCCTCTTCCTGTTGTTGGATTTCTTGTGATCATTCTCTTCCTTATGGACTACTTTCATATTAGTGGATAACCAATCCTTGTATCCCAAAGTTGGATGGAGAAATTGTGGAAAATTGATGTCCCTATTCATCACCCTTTGCGGCCAAGTCTTATGAATTCCACCTAAGATTCTCTCAGTGAATGCTAAGGTACGAAAAGAACCGTTGCCACAAGGTACCCCTTGACGGTCACCAAATTGTCGTGTGATGCGACAAGTAGGATAATATGAATAGCAGCAAAGCCCAACCAATGGTACATAGTTTTCCTTGAAGCTATAGCTAGACATACCCTCGATGCGCCACCATTCTACCACCTATTAGACATCTAAGGAAGTAAGACACTTCAAGAGTTCAGTAAGCTTGGTGGGATCCATCTCTTTGTCTTTGAGCTTGCGATCACGATAGTGCTTTGGTTGATACCGACTAAGAGAAACAATGGGAGGATAAAGCAATTTAAGCTTCTCTTATAGCCATATTTGAGGGAGAGAAAAAGAAAACGTAAGTGTTGAGTGGAAAAAGAAGAGATAAAAAGAAAAAGAGAGAAATATTCAAAGATGATATAAGGAGCCTTGATGGGTTGAAAATCAAAAGGCAATCCATGCAAAAATTAGAGGAATCTTGCTAGGTTGAGGACCTAGGCAAAAATTAGGGTCATACCTAAAGAAGAAAGGGACTCCCTACAAATAATGTTGCTTCCTCCCTACGAATAGCATCCAAACCATTGAGGGTTTCAGCCAAGAAGATGGCTATTGGACTCCTACTCCCTATATTCTGGACCACATGAAGAATTCCAGGATCTAGACAAGGTGTTTCATGCATCAAGAAGAACCTTGCAAGAATACAAAGGCAAAAAATGTTGAGATGATGAGAACACTTTGCTTTGGCCAAAGGGACATCCATCTAGAGAAATACTTGAAAACCATGAAGGCATTCAATTTGTTGGATTTGCATCATCTCTTGGCCATGGCTATAGGAACCCTTAAGAGTTGATGAGATAAGTTAGAATGATCTTCTTTGAGAGTAGGAAGAATGATAGCACCGAAGTCGTGCTCACCCATGATTGTACCAAATTCTTCAAGAGTGGGGCATAATTCCACACCATTGAATTGAAAGAAATGCTCGGTAGGGATCCAAAATTCAGTGGCAGCACACATACGAGGCTCATTCACTTTGATTTGATGGAAGATAGAAATACAAGAAAAATCGAGAAGGATGAAAGTGTCTTTGAAGTTGAGATTAAGCTTGTTAATCCACATCAAGACATCCAAAGGGGTGAATTCTACCTTTGGGAGTCTTACAGAATGTTTCCTAGAATTAAACCACATTTTATGAAGGTTTGGAAGCCTCCCACGACTGTTTTATAGTGAAAGAAGTTGGCTAAGGTTTTTTTGTTTGGTGGCATGCATGCCATTGGTCTTAGATGCATACGCATGGTCAACGCCTACATACTTATGCATGCGTATGCATGTGTAGGCTCATTAGGGTTTCAGATTACCTTTCCTATTTGGAGTGTGATTTCCTTACCAAGGCTTCTCTGATGACTCCTATGGCCTAAGGGATTACTCAAGGTAGATTCATGCTTAGATTTTCACGCATCAAAGAGAAAAAGAAAAGGAATAGCAAGATGGAATAAAATACATACATATCCATAGTTCCCATGAGTTGTAAAATAAGTAAATGACCTAAAATAAAAGTAGGAAACATAAAGGTGTTCTTAAAATATAACCCAATGTCTCAAATAAAATCAAAAGTGTGGAAGATATATATGCTAAAAAGAAAAAAAGAAAAGAAAAGAAAAGAAAACTAGAAATATGCTATGTTGTGTATGTCTGTGTCTATACGTATGAAATGCAAAGTCATCATCGGTAGTGCCTCTTCCTCAGTCGATAGCTCAGAGTCATCTTAGGGACATCACCATCACCATCATCATCACCCAAGTGGGTATACCCTCTAGGCCCATAGATCTGCCTAGAATACTTGGTCACCTCCAACTTGAGATTCCCAGTAAGCCAAATGAGCTCCTCATGCTTCGGCATAGTGGGCTAGATTTGAAAAGAAGACAGTGTTAAGACAAGCCTGAAGGATGCAAAAAAAGGGGGAGAGAGAGAGAGAGAGAGAGAAGGAAAGAAAGAATGGGATGGAGGACAATGATAAAGAGAATTCACTGCTCGTGTACTTGGAGGGAAGGGATAACCCATGACATTCGAGTTACGTCCCACAGGACACTCCCGAGTAAATCCATTTGGACCATAAGTGTAGACTGACTCGTAGCAAGCCAACCATACCCCGGCATAATCACCACATTTGAGCAACATCATATGCAACATATGCAAGATAATGAGAAAAGAAAGATGAAAGAGAGAGGATACATGCTAAGATAGAAAAGAAGGGCATGAGGCGAGTCTCATTGAACTCCTCATAGTCAAGATCACTCACGAGCTGCTCAGCATAGGGGATGCTATTCCTCCATAGTTGATACTCGGCTTTAGTCATCGAGAGTGGGGCTAGCATGAATGGAGGAGGATCCGTCAGAACCTAAGGCGTGTCCACACCTACCAGTAAACAAGAAGCTCTCTCAGCCAAGTAAAGAACCCTTGGACCAGCACTTTCCAAGAGATAATGGTAGTCTTCTCCAAACCAGGGTCAATAATGGGAGGAACACCCACCTAAGAAAAGCATTCATGGTTAGAGAGAAAACCTTTGAAACATTCAAAGACAGCTAGGAAAGAAGAATTTTACTCACATCTTCAGAGGAAAGGTTGTTGAGATAAGCTCAGACTAAGGGGAAGTTCTTTAGGTCCACAACTGCACCACGGGCAATGAGGCCATAGTTCAAGGCCCAATGCTGCAAAGAAAAGAGCAAGATGACAATTTGCAAAATGAAAGTTTGCAAGATGATAGTTTGCGAGATAGAGATATAGTTTGCAAGATAAATATTATAGTTTGCAAGATGATAGTTTACAAGATAGAGCATGGATACAATTTGCAAAGAGCAAGAAATGCAACTTTGTAAACCTAAATGACATATGAACAAATACAGTTTGCAAGAGTATGAAGACAATTTGTGGAACTACATGAGGAAAAGAAAAGGGTCTAACCTTAAGGAGCTTCCAAAGTCTCGCCAGCTGAAGTAGGGTACCTCGACTTAAGGTATCTAGGATCGAATAGAGGTAGGCAAGGCAAGCTTGGCCCTAGTTTGCCTCTTGAGCATGCTCAAAGTCACAGAAGAGAGCTGGCCACCTCAAGGATACTGTCTGCCCTCCATTGACGAAGAGATACACCCTTAGCAGATACAACAACAATGCCCTAGCCATCCAGGCACAATCGTCAAGCATCACCTGAGAACAAGGCCTGTAGTTCACCTTTGGATAAAAATAGCGAATGTTATCACTCAAGTACCTTTCCCCAGTAGGTCTATGCCTAGCTAAATGCCTAACTCACCCTTCAGATCAATGAAAGGCCCATCGAATCTTAGACTCATCATTCGATGAAAGTCATGGGGAGTCATCATCAACTCCCACTCAATGATGTGAAAGGTATGGGTGGTATCCCACCACCTCTCAGCTAGTGTCTACACCAGAATGCCACTAGCAAAACCCTCCAGAAGCAGAAGAATGACAAGTTTGAAGCCGGCTGTGTGTATGAAGGCCTTTATATCCTTGGTCAAGGCCCTGTACCATGAAGTAATACGTCTAGTACAGCCCCTACCCGTGAAAGGCTGTAAGACCTACAAAAGAGGATGAAAAGGAGTATAAGAATCATGATTGGATAAAGAAAATAAGTGGGAAAAAAAATCAAACTAGGCAAAAAATGAGGTTTTTGAGTACCAACATGCGTATGTAGGGACCTGCATGCATCCGTAATGAATTGATGAACATGGATGCATACACATGAAGACTACCTGCGCATGCGTGCATAATGCATGCAAATGCATAAACATATGCAAAATGGTTCCCTCGACAGTTTCAGAATGCTTTAAATCAAAATCATCCTAAACATGTTCCTACCCTTCCTAGGACATTAGGATTTCATCTAGACCGATCCCACAACAAAACCCAAGCATTCATAAGTCAAAAATGGATTAAAACAGAAGACCAGAAGCAAAACTTGAAAATGAGAAAAGTTAAAAAACTTACCGATCTGGTTCGTGCACCTTCTAAAAGGTGGTTTTGTGGCCTAAACGTTAGTGGAGGAGACTCTATTTGCCATAAAGCTCCATCCTTGTGAGTGAGATTGAAGACTTCACCGGAAATCTCGTAGGAGGTTTTCTTGGTCATGGTCTTGTGTGCCATTGTAGAAGAGAGAGAGTTTGGGAGAAAATGAGAGTTTTAGATTGTGAGAGATGAAGAAATGAAGAAAGGGCAGAGAAAATGGAAGTTGAAGAGTTAGAGAGAATGTGAAGAGATGAGGAAGATGAAGAAAAATAAGAATAAAAGAAACGTTTGGTAACCTTTGGAGTAAAATGAAGAGGTGGGAAGGCATCTGATGACTAAACCACATGTCTTTAGGCCTCCCACTAAACTACAGGTGTGGACACAAGGGAGTCGCCACCTAGTTTTTGCAATGGTCTAGGAACTATGTATATAGCATCCTCTCAAGGAAGGATTATTGATCTTACTACCAGAGATATGGGTTCGGAGTTTAGGTACGTTCTTAGAAAGGTGTTAAGCACCCAAGACCACCTAACCCTAAGGTTGGCCTCCCATCATTGTGTCTTACGTCTTAACCCAATTAAGGAGACATTCAACATTGCATCTATATTCACACACACACGCTAGCATACATCTAACAATCAACATGACATCAGTCATCCTAAATCCTAATCATTCATCTATCATGAAATATCATAACCTAAGCATACATCTATCTCATCTTATCCAAGGCAGCAAGTGTATTATAATACAGTAGCATCAACAGGGCATTAACATCAAGCATATCCCAAAAATCCAAGCATAGCATCATGGTATTAGCCAAACATATTCATTATGTCCATAAACCATATCATGCTCATCACAATCAAATGCACGTTCATGTAATTATGCATGACTTACTTCACTTACCTCATAACACCATAGCACCTATGCATCAATGCATGTTCATGTTCATATGCACGTTCATGTGATTCAACCAAAATATAAACCCTAACTATCAATTCAACAATCAAAGCATGTGAAACATGTTATTCTCCTAACCCTAGGCCTAAACATGTGAAAATTAGACTCAACGAGACTTAAACAAAGGATTTAGAACTAAGTAAAATAATCAAAATTGAAGAACCTTAAATTTGCATTTCTGGGCATGAGTATGCATACGTATGTCTCTAGTATGTTTATGCATATATGCCTAGAAACACAGTTTTAAAACAAGCAACAAAATAACAATCAAACCAAACCTAACATGCTTCTAATATAAAACTAAACAACCTAAGCTAACAACAAAGATATCAAAGATAAACAAAACAAAATCTATTCCCAAGCACGCATTGGATCTAACAACAAACAAGAGCAACACTTAACAAATCAAAACATATTCATCAATATCTCAAATCATATCAACTTTCCAATCAAAACATGATGAGACAAAACAAAATAAAATCAAACAAAACAAAACATATTTCTAAGCATGAATAACATATAAATTAATTAAGAACAACAAAAACACAAATTGGAAAAGAACCAAATCAAGGAAAAGCCATGAAGAGAGACTCTAATTATTATGGACTACAAACTTGATTGATATTTAATCCGCCCCTTAATGCCTACACAACAAGATTCAATGAGATATCAAGGTAAAAGAAGATTTCAATAGTTTATAGGTAATCACAACTCAAAAACAAAATTGGTTTTGAGAAATCAAATTGGGAAAATAGTTTCTGCCTTAGAACTAACTGAAGAGAGGTTTTTAATTTGTAAAAAACGTGCAAAGGTGTTATGTGTGTGTTTTAGAAAAGAGAATTAGTGTTTTAGAGAAGATGGAGGCTAAAAAATGGCTCCCTCTGGCTAGGGTTTTGATTGGAGGCATAAGATGAGTATTTATAAGTTAAAATTAGGGTTTTCAAAATTTTTAATTAACTTTGGACGTTCTCAAGGGTCCATGGGCTGGCCTACATCAAAGCATTATGTTTTCAGCCTTTAAAATGAAGTTTTAAAACCCAGAAAATCGGACTGCCCAGTTGGCCCAACTTCAAATAGTCATAACTCACTCAATTTAAGCCCAAATTAGGCAAAATTTGTATTCAAATTGAAGCCCAAGTTGTCTACTTTCTATGAGACAAGTCTTACTCAAAATTTCTTTGTGGATCAACAGTTATGGCCAAAACAATGAGTAAAGGTCATTTTTTAGCATCATTTTGAAAGCGATTTGAGCACTTTTGAGTTGTGATTACTTCCAAACTATCAAAATAACTTCAATTACTTTTTGTAGACATGTCTAGATCATCATTGGGATCGAGAGTAAAGTTTATTAACCGGGTACAAAATAAGGTGTCTATAGATGCCCCTTTTTTGGCTAGACTTACTCTGTAAGTGTAGTCAATAGCCTGAAGAGATGAACCATTTTGTAGGTTAATAAACTTTTAGTCCACACACACACACAACACAAACACGCAAACATGCAAGCAAACAAGCAAACATGGAGTGTGAGTACAAAATCGAATCGCTAGATTCTGCGGGTCCCTATTCTCCTTGGTTCATTATCTAGAACCTTAGGTAAAGGGGAAAACAAACAAAAGCGGCTACTATCTCAAGCCAAAATGAAAACTCATCACATCATCATAACATGTTATCATTACATCAATAACATATCATGTTCACAACAAGAATGACCACTATCCTAAGCCAAAAACATATCAACATAACACCAACACGACATCATGAACACAACAAGAATGACCATTATCCTAAGCCAAAAAACACATCAACACACCATCAACACAACATCAATGACTACTATCCTAAGCCAAAGAACACACATCACAAATCATGTTATCATCACAACATCATAAACATATCAACACAACATTATAAGCACACCAATGCAACATCATATCATCATAAAAAGCTCAAAAGACTCATCATCACACATCAAGGAAATCATCATACAAGACACGCATCATTTATCTCCAGAAAAATTCATTATTTAAGGAAATCAAAATCATTTAAGAAATCCATCATTCAAATCCATTCATCTTTGTAAACTTCCTTCCATCTTTGAAATCTTTCTTGGATTTTTGAAACTTGAAATCTTTCTTTTGAAATTCTTCTTAAACTTAAGAAATTCATGATTTTCTTCTTAAGTGCCAATCTCTCACTTGAATTTTTTTGAAAGTCTCTTTCGAACTATGAATTTTTTTCTTAAGTGACATCCTTCTTGAAGTTTTGAACTCCTCTTTGGAACTTTGAGAGTTTTTGAATCTTTTAGATTTTTCACAACTATTAGGTCACATCAGGTTTAGTCCAAACACATCAGGATAGAACCAAGGCACAACGGGTTACACCAGGTTTGATCTAAACGCATCAGGACAAAACCAATCACAACACTTCACATCAAATTTGATCCAAACACATCAGGATAGAACCAATCACAATGAGTTACATCAGGTTTGGTCCAAACACATTAGGACAGAGCCAATCACAATAAGTTACATCATTCCTGTTAATCTTCTTTTCATTTTTTTCATCGTTTTTTTCTTTGAATCATTTATTTTTCTCTTCTCATCTTTTCTTTCTTGCTACTCATCTTTTTTTTTCCTTTGTTTTTCTCTCTCTTCCAACTTCTTTTCTTTTATTCTCTCTCTTCTCATCTTCATCTCCATCCTTTCTTTTTCTTCTCTCATTTTCCAATTCCTCATTTTCTTTGTGAATCTTCATCTTTCATTCTTTTCTTTTTTTCTTTATTTTCAACATCTCACATTTTTTTTTTTTTTATAAATTTTCTTTCTCTTTTTTTTTGGATTTCTAAGAAAATAATTTTCTCTTTAGAGCATTAGCAAAAAAGAGTAAATTAGGTCATGGGTTTATTGCATTCTTTTCTTTTTATAGGGGCACATATTTACTCAACACATCATTCATTCACTTCATTGTTATTTTTATGCACCTTTTGCCCTTGGATGACCATCAATTCCCTAAAATTCCTAACACTTCTAGACAAAGATCAAAGATAGTTAAAAGAGACTCTAGATCAAAGAAGTTCTAAACACGATACAAGTTTTGAGACCAATGAATATTTATGAACACAACAAGTTGGAAGAGACTCTAGACCAAATATGTTTTGAATACAGCAAGAGTTTAGAGATAGTAAAGCACAACATGATTTGAATACAGAGAGGACCTTGAAGGAAATTTGGAGGAATTGAAGAAAGGAGGTAAAAACAAGGGATCATATATCCAAATGACTTTGCACACCAATATGTATTCTCTTTGAACTAGTTTTGCATGAATCACCTACCATCTTCATTGATTAGTCCCAATACGAATTTAAAATTTGATCATCTCTAGTCAACTCGATCATTGTCCTTATTTTAACATGCACACCTCATTTCTCTCACATCTTTCTTCTTGCATTCTCCTAAATCAACTCATCTTTCATGTATGGTTACTTTTCCCTTCATCATGGTTATTTTTAGCTTGGGGCTAGTTTCATCTTCCCTTGTATGTTCATTCCTTTGTCATTCCCATTCATGATTTACCCCTAGCTTGGAGTATGTTCACCGTTTTCCTTGTTGCTCCTCTTCACTTCTTTTCAAGGTGTCCTAACTTTTGCCTAAACTGCCTTTTTAGGTTCTCAACCTAGCAGACCTTTCTTCTTCTTCTTTTTTTTTTTTTTTTTTTTTTTTCTTTTCACAATTAAGGCTAGGCTTTCCAAATTTTGTAGGGCTAAACAATCTTAATTGATCAGAGATGACTTGTTTATGAACCATAATGAAGCTAGGATTCTAAGGATTAAGAAAGGAATGGTATTCGAGGCTTAAATTCAATTTTATTCTTTGGGTATCCTAATTGCCAATGATTACTACTCATCTCGTGCTTGCATTGTTTTATTCTTTTTCATCAATTTTTCCTTGTCCATTTTGATTCTTACTTTCATTTCCATTTCTTCTCTTGTTTTCTTCTATCTCTTCCTTTCCTTTTCTTTTTTCTTTTCTTTGCTTTTCTCTTTTTTCTTTTTCCAAGCCCCTTGTTAGGAAAAGGGGTATCTTTTCACTTATAAATCATCCTTACATGCCTCCATCATTTATCCATAAAATTTTCCCCTAGTATAGGGTTGATCCTTTCCAATATTAGAGTATGCCCCTAGTGTTTAGGGTAAGCCTTTCAAATCACCATCTCTTAAGAATATGCCCCTAGTGTAGGGGGTAATTTGTTGGCATGGGTATAAAGGAGGATTAGCAAGTGGAAATAATCTCTCATTGCAAAAAGGGTAGTAGAAAAATGGCCTCTCATCCCTTCAACCTTGATTGCTTAGCCTTTCCAAACCTGGGTTATCCTTTTCATCTCATTAAGCTCTCATCATTGTAGTGTCATCCATGTGAAACAACAAGTCATTCATTCAATTTCTCTTTCCCATCTTTGAACTCACTAATGTCTTGTGCTTCAAGGAATCTCTTATCATCATCCTTATCATTCTTATGTACTCTCACCTGATCGAAGTCTTTTTTTTTTCTCTATTTCTCACCCTCTTTCTCATTTTCATGCTTACTCTTTATGATTGAATGAACTAAGACAATCTTTTGATTCCTTATTTGGATTAACCAATGTGTTAGGTTTAAGGGTTCATTCATTTCAAAGATAGCAAAAAGAGATCACATGATACACATCATATTTGAATGGCCATCTTTATTGAAAGAGAAACAACATTCACTTGAAAATTCAAAAGAATACGACTCAACATGATAAGAGGAAAGCCTTAACAACACAACAAGGGAAAGACTTAAATAAACTCAACAAATTGGAGACACGATAATTGAAATAGTCTCAACAAAATTGAAATGGCTCATCCTTTAGCAAAGGTGTTCGCATATATCAAATCTTTTAGGCCCTTCCCTTCATTTGACCTTGCTTCATCTCTAGCGTCTTGGCTTGGCACTCACTCCCTCATCAATCAAATCTTGAATCTCATGCTTCAACCTAAAGCAATAATCTATCTTGTGTCCTAGCTTTTGGTGAAAAGCATAATACTCATTCATGTTCCAAGTGTTTGGGATTGGAATTGGAAGAAGAGTAGGTTCAAGTGGCTTAAGGTAACCCTTCTTAGATAGGATTTCAAGGGCCTTTGACAATGATATGTGAATGTCATCAAATTCCTTTTTCATTTTGTGGGTATCATTGGCAATAGCTTTCTTTCTTTCTTTCGGCTTGCCAAAAACATCCTTGACTTGTGGGCCATGTAGTTGAGTGCTTACATCGTTCATTAGCTTCTCTATGCAAACAAGTGTCTTGTTCATGATGTCGATACTTTCATTCGTGCTCTTCATTGCTTCTTGGTATCTTCCTTAGCGAGTAGATCTTGACAAGATTAGGGATGTGCTTTTTGATTATCTTAAGTATCCTTAAAAATGAATTTGATTAAATAAACATTTGCTCCCAATGTCTTAAAGTTTTGGACCCAACATCTTAATTAACTTTTCTTGCTTGCGTCAACTTGAGGACTATATGTATGCCTCATTTGTATTCTAAGTCTTGCATCATTTCATTAGCTTGGATTTAAAAATAGAATGAGCTACATCAATCTTTCAAAATTCATGCTTTCCCCCATGCTTAAAGCCCAATTACATCATTTACACATCTCACTCTCTTATCTTTCCTCATTTGAATTCAAGCCCAACATTCTTTCTTTCTTTTTCTTTTTCTTTGTTTTTTTCTTTGGGCTTTGAATCCAATTACAAGTCACTCATCTCGCCCTCCCATCCTAATTTGGGCTTAAGCATAGATTGTTCATGAATTTTGCAAGGTTAGTCCACATCTTGTGCTCTATTTGACCTTATAAAAATGGTCTCATCAATGAATTCAAACACAAAAATATATGCCCCATTTATAATGCAAGCCCATCATGCATTAGAAAATTTCTTTTCTTATGAAAATCTTGTTTGAACTTGTATTTAAAATGAGCCATGACATTTAGAAGTCCACACCTTTTCTTTTCTTTTTCTTTTTTTGTTTTTAGAGAAAAAAAGTGACCAAGCTTTATCTTAACACATCAAAATCTTTTACTTGTCCCATTACAAAAGCCAATCTTGAATGTTCACTCTCTCCCCTCATGAGGGCCTTGCCCTTATTTTCAAAAGTTTGATCTACTTTTATCTTTCATTCTCAAATGGGCCTTGCCCCTAGTTTGAAGAGTTTGGTCAATTGGTTCAAAAAGATTTCCCTTTTTAATCCTTACTGGCCTCTTGGTGAGCCTACACATGTCTTTGGGCTTTAGGGTTTCAAAACTTTCCCAAAGCATGGATTGGTTCGCAACTTTTCAATAAAGTCAATAACATACTCATGATTTTGGGCTCTCTTGCTTTGGAAAAAGATTTTTGGATTTTGACCCAAAAGCTAGGGTATGTTATAACTTTATGGCCCAATGCCTTCCTCCAAAGTCTATGGTATACTCATGATCTTCGGCCTAAAACTTTGGATATATCATGGCTTTATGGATCATACTTCATCTTCTTTTTGAATTTTTCTTTTCAAATTTTTTTTTTTTTATTTTCTTTCAAAAAGTTTTCCCTCTTTTTTCTTGAAAATTTCACTTCTTAAAAAATTATTTACAAAAGATTTTTTTCTTTAAAACTTTTCTTCTTTGCAAAAAACTTTCTTTTTTTTTTTTTTTTTTTTTTGAATTTTTTTAAGTAGTCCTCTAGCTGGGATATATTGTAGCCTTCCTCTCAAAGTCCATGAAATTCTCATCATTTTGGGCCTAGGCATGCAACAAAGAGACCCAAGATTAGGGAGTTTCATAGCATACTTGTTACCTTAGGCCCAATGTCCTCTTTTTCAAAAGGCCTTTGATTTGGGCTTATGATACCAATTAGGCTATGGTATTATGAACCATTCAAGTTAAGATATACCTTTGGACTTTGGGATAAGCCTTTTATGTGTGAGAACTCCTTTTTTTTCATTCCAACATTCTTAGGGTATACCATAACTCTTGGGTCATCCTTTCGCCTTTACATCTTTTATTTGTCCTTTGGAATTATGTAATCACAAGATATATGGTTGAACAAACAAGAGCTGTAAAAAGGTACCCTCTTTTGATAGGATCTAGTATCTCCTTAAGTGTGGGTAGGCTCCTTAAAGCTAAAAGGATAGAGAAGTAGGTTACTCACAACTAGGTGGGCCATAATTCCAACCGAGGGCCTAAGTGGACCCCATAGTGGATTGGTGCAAACCTTTAATGTACTCAAAACTCATTATAGGCGATGGCACCAATTGTGAGTTGGTGGGGTGAACTCCGGAAGATTTGGGCCCCAATGGAGCCTTCCATCTTCTAGCTTATCACTAACCGAGGTAAAGGGACAATAGAACCAAGTGAATGTGTGTGCAAACAAGTATTGAATAAGTCTCTATTAAGGTTAAGACATAGGACACATAAGAATTAAACTCACAATCCCTAGCAGAGTCACTACTGTGGACACAAGGGGGAGTGCCACCTAGTTTTTGCAATGGTCTAGGAACCATGTATATAGCATCCTCTCGAGGAAGAAACATTGATCTTACTACTAGAGATATTGGTTCAGAGTTTAGGTACGTTCTTGGGAAGGTGTTAGGCACCCAAGACCGCCTAACCCTAAGGTTGGCCTTCCATCATTGTGTCTTACGTCTTAACCCTATTAAGGGCACATTCAACATTGTATCTATATTCACACACACGCTTGCATACATTTAACAATCAGCATGGCATCAATCATCGCAAAACCTAATCACTCATCTATCATGGCATATCACAACCAAAGTATACATCTATCTCATCTAATCCAAGGCAGCAAGCATATCACAAAACGGTAGCATCAACAAGGCATTAACATCAAGCATATCCCAAACATCCAAGCATAGCATCATGGTATTAGCCAGGTGTATTCATCATGTTCATAAACCATATCATGCTCATCATCACAATCAAATGCATGTTCATGTAATTATGCATGACTTACCTCACTTACCTTATAGCACCACAGCATCTATGCATCAATGCATGTTTATGTGATTTAACCAAGATATAAACCCTAGTTATCAATTTAACAATCAAAGCATGTGAAACATGTTATTCTACTAACCCTAGGCCTAAACATGTGAAAATTAGACTTAACGAGACTTAAACAGAGGATTTAGAACTTAGCAAAACAATCAAAATTGCAAGAACCCTAAATCTGCATTTCTAGGCACAAGTATGCGTACGCATGCCTCTAGTATGCGTACACATACATAAGTATGCGGATGCATACATACCCAGAAACACAGTTTTAAAGCAAGCAATAAAATAACAATCAAACCAAACCTAACATGCTTCTAATATAAAACTAAACAACCTAAACTAACAACAAAGATATCAAAGATAAACAAAACAAAATCTATTCCCAAACATGCATTGGATCTAACAACAAACAAGAGCAACACTTAACACATCAAAACATATTCATCAATATATCAAATCATATCAACTTTCTAATCAAAACACGATGAGACAAAACAAAATAAAATCAAACAAAACAAAACATATTTCTAAACATGAATAACATATAAATTAACTAAGAACAACAAAAACACAAGTTATAAAATAACCAAATCAAGGAAAAGCCATGAAAAGAGACTTACCTTGCTATGGAATACAAACTTGATTGATATTTAACTGGCCCCTCAGTATCTACTATCTACACAACAAGATTCAATGAGATACCTAGGTAAAAGAAGATTTCAATAGTATATAGGTAATCACAACTCAAAAACAAGATTAGTTTTGAAAAGGGATTTGAGAAATCAAATTGGGAAAATAGTTTCTGCCTTAGAACTAAGAGAGGTTTTTAATTTGTTCAAAATGTGCAAAGGTGCGGTGTGTGTGTTTTAGAAAAGAGAATTAAGGTTTTAGAGAAGATGGAGGCTAAAAAATGGTTCTCTTTAGCTAGGGTTTTAATTTGAGGCATAAGATGAGTATTTATAAATTAAAATTAGGGTTTTTATAATTTTTAATGATCATTGGATATTCTCAAGGGTCCATGGGCTGGCCCATATCAAAGAATTTTGTTTTGGACCTTTAAAATGAAGTTTTAAAACCCAAAAAATCAGACTGCCAGTAGGCCTAACTTCAAATGGTCATAACTTACTCAATTTAAGCCCAAATTAGGCAATAATTGTGTTCAAATTGAAGCCTAGGATGTTTAATTTTCCAATGAGACAAAATTTACTCAAAAATTCTTTGTGGATCAAAAGTTATGGCTAAAACAGTGAGTAAAGGTCATTTTTCAGAATCGTTTTCAAAGTGATTTGAGCACTTTTGGGTTGTGATTACTTCCAAATTATCCAAATAACTTCAATTACCTTTTGTTGACATGTCAAGCTCATCATTGGGACTGGGGACTAAAGTTTATCAATCGGGTACAAAATGAGGTGTTTACAATGGGATCATCAAGTAAACCCCCATGCATGTTTGGAAACCCCTCGAGTGCACTTTCCATTCACGATCATCATCATAATTTTGCACATATCCTTTGGGAATTGAATATGTAGGCACAGATCCCCAAGACAAGAAGATAAAAGAAGAATACGGAACTTGAGTACATATCCTTCTTGGAATTGAACATGTACACCAGAATTGAGGCACAAGCCACCTAGAATTGAAGAGATTAAGATGGAGATAGCAATCACATAAAGGCAGGAGCCACGCTAGATTAGAAGAGATTGAGATAGAGACTGAAACTACCCAGGGGCAATAGCCACCTGGAGAAGTTTGAGGCAAGAGCCCTAGATGGACACCACAGATATGTTTCCTTTTTAGCTCATAAGAGCACCTTGTTTGTTTGGGTTGACGGTTGAGGCCGTTGGCCAAGTTTTTTTTTTTTTTTTTTTTTTTTTTTTTTTTTTTTTTTTTAGTGACTCTAGGATAGTGCGTCACTTGCCTTTTACCTACAATTGGCAAAACAGGTTCTTGGATAGTGAACCTATCGTTGTTCATTTCCCGAGTAACACTTGCGGGACTTTGTACATATGAATTCCACGCAACTCTACGAAGTTGCATCCCGCCCCATTTTGTTTGCCATGTACATCGAAACAAAATGTTTTGTCTCTTCTTCTTCTTTTGATTCCATTAGTGGAGCTCATGAATCAAAAGAGGGGCATCTGTAGACACTGCATTTTGTACCCTTTATGAGTCGGGCCTCTGTTCCCCATTGATGTTAGAATTCTAAAGCCCAAGGTTAGTTTAGGGACCAACTTGATGAAAATTGACTTATGGAAAGTGTTTATGAAAAATATAACTTATTTTTGGACTAAATAAACTAGTTTTGGAAAAGAAATACCACAAAAACCCTAGGGCACATGTGCACATACGTGTACATGCATGTGCATGCTAGGGTTCCAAAAACTATGTAAGGCAAGTTTTATGCATTTAAACTAGGTTTGTAACGGATACCACATTGTCTAGGAGCCACCCCAAACCCCTATTTTTTGACTAAATAAAGCCATAAATGGTAATTTTTCAAGGAGGACGAATTTCGGTGGTAAAATACATAAGATTCACTAGAAAATAGTGAATCAAAGAGAGAGTTTTTCATAAAATATCCTCATGTCAAGTTTTGTTTGATTGGGACCTTTTTTGTGTCTTGATCTTTGAGTTCTAAGTTTACTAACTCAACTTTGATTTGGTTGTGAATAGATTGACTAAGGGGAACGGTTAAAATCAAGCTCTAGAGAGTTCTAGTGTTGAGGTAAAGTTTCTAATTTTGGCTCTTCGCTTTCCCTTACATTTATTTTGATATTGTGTTTATATATGTGTTTTGTTTGCTTTAATACATTTGTTTAGTTTAGGTTTTCTTTCAAGGTTAACATTCAAAAAAATTTCGATAATATCCCTGGAGATACCGGGCATATCTTAGTGGCTCTAGGCAAAGATGTCCAAGTTGTTCTTCAGGAACTTGATCATCTCTTCCTTTGTCAAGGGATCAAGGCTCATCCCTACCTTTGTTGCCTTCGCCAACTCCTCTTCTACTAACTCAACTATTTCCAATACTTCTACTGCTTCTGAATTTTATTCTTTGATTATCCACGTGTGGTTCTCCTTTAAGGCTAGTACAACTTAATAGCATTCACGAGCTAAAACCTAGTCACCTTTGTTAGGGTCATATTTTCTATGTAATTGGTTAACTCTTTGACAAAATGCACTTTACTTGTAATTGGGTAGATCTAAGTTGGGTTTAATATATCAAGAAGTATGTTGTTCAAATATATCAATTGGTATCATTTGTTAGGACATATGTGGAACTTTTTATGAACATATGTCATTTAGAATTGGGTAATCCTTTGACAAAACATACTTTATTTGTAATTGGGTAAATCTTGGATGTGTTTAATACTTCAAGGAATAAGAGTTCAAGTCCAAGTATTGAAGCCATGCAAATCTGTCCAAGAATCAAGTGAAGAAGTGTTGTTCATTAAATCTTGACAGATAGCTCGACAAATGTATCTATCGAGATTTAATATGTGATTCTCGATAGCTCTCGATAGAAGCTGTATCTATCAAGAATTACGAAATTCAAATTTCCAGATCTATTTTTCAACCATATCCAAGCTATTTGTGTAGGGTTTATTTTTTCACAACCATAGACATATATAAGGATTATTTTAAGGGCCGTTTCACTGGATGTAAAGGTTGTTGCAATTGTTGTTGCACTTATATTCTGATCGGAGTAAAAAATTACCCTAGTTCATCTTTCTCTTGAAGAAGCTACTGCGTCTATGTGCCAAGGGTTTTGTAACCAAAGAGCTCCTTGATTTTCATTGTGTGGATGAAATGAAGAACTTTGCAGCCAACATCTTTCTCAAGTTGGTGTGTTAGTCACATACTAGGATCCATGCATCGATTGGTTAGTCATATACTTGGAGCCATGCATTGAAAGGAGAGATTGTCACTACATTACAAGTCCAATTGTGTATTAGAGTAGGGGTTCAACTGTAGGTTAGTATAAGGTAGTGGGATTCCTTTATTTGTAGCCACTTGTTTTGATAATAGTGAATTCTTGGGAGTGGTGACTTTAAATTCACCCGGTGGGGTTTTGCTTCGGTGGTTTTTCTCATTCGTAAACAAATCACCTATGTCTATCGAGAATTATGAAATTCAGATTTTCAGATCTGTTTTTCACGCATATCCAAGCTATTTGTATAAGGTTTCTTTTCTCACAATCCTAAACATATATAAGGATTATTTTAAGGGCCGTTTCACTGGATGCAAAGGTTGTTGCAATTGTTGTTGCACTCATATTGTGGCTGGAGACAAAAATTGTCCTAGTTTATCTTTCTTTTGAAGAAGCTGCTGCGTATGTGTGCCAAGGGTTTTGTAACTAAGGAGCTTCTTGATCTTCATCGTGTGGATGAACTGGAGAACTTTGCAGTCAACATCTTTCTCAAGTTGGTGTGTTAGTCACGTACTAGGATCCATGCATCGATTGGTTAGTCACATACTTGGAGCCATGCATTGAAAGGAAAGATTGTCACTATATTTCAAATTCAATTGTGTATTGGGGTAAGGGTTCAACTATAGGTTGGTAAAAGGTATTGGGATTTCTTTACTTGTAACCACTTGTTTTAATAATAATGGATTCTCGGGAATGGTGACCTTAAATTCACCCAATGGGGTTTTGCCACGGTAGTTTTTCCCATTCGTAAACAAATCACCTGTGTCAAATTTAATTTCCATTAAATTTAGTTATTTGGTGATTTGTTTGTGCTACCACGCATATTGCATGTTAATTGACTTAATTAATTCACTTGGCTAATTAATTGATTAATTTACCTAAGGGGTCAATACATTCTTGGCCTATCATCATTAAAGACATAAAGGTTGATCCAAGAAATAAGTAAAGAAAAGCAGTTTCATTAAGTCTCAACAAAAGCTCGACAGATGCTACTATCGAAGTGTAATGGAGAAGCTCGATATAAGCTTGATCTATTGAGATCCATGATTTCAGAATTTCCAAATCTGAAATTCGGCCCACAATGACTTGGTTGACTAGGGTTTCTTTTCTCACAACCCTAGTCATATATAAGTCTTATTTTAAAAGTCATCATACGTAGAAACAGAGACCTAGACTCATATATTTTGTGTGAAGTTACTGCATTTGTACACCTTAGGGTTTTGTAACCAAGGCTTCTTGATCTTCATTATTAATGAAGTGAAGAAATTTGTAGCTAACAACAATCATTCAAGTTACTGGAGTTAGTCATATACTGGGATCTGTACAAAGGAGTTAGTCACAGATTGGAGATTTGTGCAACAAAGGAAAGAAGGCTACTACAATATCAAGTTCAATTGGGTATTGAAGCGAAGGTTCAACTGTAGGTTGCTATTTTGGGATAGGCTAGTGTAGTGGTAAGATTCTTCATACTTGTAACTGTTTGATTATTGATTATAGAATTCTTGGGAGTGGTGATCTTAAATTCACCTGGTGGGGTTTTTTTCCTTGCGAAAGGTTTTCCCCGTGAAAGGTTTTCCCCATTTGTCAAAAAATCTCCATGTCAATTTAATTTCTGCTGCATTTAGTTTATTTGGTGATTTGTTAGTGCCTCTATGATTTGCATGTAATTTGACCTAATTAATCAACTTGGATAATTGAATTAATTAACCGGGGTCAATCTATCTTAATCCAACAACCCTTTATCTCCCCTTGTGGATGTGAGCGCCCGTGGTGATCCTTTTGGGTTTCCCTAAATTCGTGGAAAGTACGCCTTAGCCTAGGTTGGACCATGGCAGAAGGTATAAATATAGTTGCCACCTAGTTTAGGTCTAGAAACCATAAATATAGCGCCTTTCGTGGAAGGATTGATCTTTACCAGAGTACGTGTCCGAAGTTTAGGTATGGGAATGGGAAGGTGTTAGGCACCCAACCCCACCCTACTCATGGGTCAGCTTCCACTTATTGTGTTCCAAGTCTTAATCTCATTAAAGGCATACTTAACATGTTATTCTAACTCACACACACCCTAACATGCATCTAAAGCAAGCAAACATGGTATAATCATCCTAAGCCTACCATTTATCTATCATGGCATTTAAGCATATATTTCCAAGGGTAGCAATATCACAAAGAAGATTCAAACAAGCATGTTATAATATCTAAGCATCAAACGCATGGGAACGCATGGGATTCAACCAAGTATATCATGTTCATCAACCATATCATACTCATTAAACAAAAAATGCATGTTCATGTGATTATGCATGACTTACCTTACTTACCTTACTGCATTACAGCACTTATGCATCAATGCATGTTCATGGTATTCAAACAAACTAAAACCCTAATAAGCATAAAAGAGGTAAAACAAGATAGAGTAGACAGATGTTTATAGATATTAAAACTAGGTTAAACAGATGCTAAGCATGTAAATAAAACAAAGGAAAAATAAACAGAGATGAATTAGGGTTTCTGGGTAAGAGTATGCGTGTATATACATAGGGTATACGTGCGCATCCCAACTGTATGCGTACGTATACTTCGAGTATGCGTAGGCATACACACTCGAAACCCTAACCTAGAAACTTAAAATAGAAAAACATAGAAAACAAAAAATCTAACAACCTAACATGCTTTAAACATAGACACTACATAAACTTAAACTAAACAAACATGTTATAAACACTTAACCATGTATATAAACACAAAAACAAAGAAAAAGCAAAGAAAAATGAAGAGCCAAAGTTAGAAACTTTACCTCAACACTAGGACTCTTTAGAGCTTGATTTTGACTATTGCCCTCAGTCAATTTATTCACAACCAATTCAGAAATGAGTTAGTAAACTTAGATTTCAAAGATCAAGATTAGAAAAGGTCCTAATCAATCAAAATTTGACTTGAGGATGCTTTGTGAAAACTCCCTCTTCAATTTACTATTTTCTAGCAAATCTTATGTGTTTTTTCACGTTTTTTGTCCTCCTTTGAAAAAGTGGCTTTTATGGCTTTATATAGTCGAAAAATACAAGTTTGGGTGGCTCCCAAACTATGTGGGATTCATTCCAAACCAATTTTAATGTAGAAAACCTTTCCTTACATAGTTTCTATAACCCTAGTTGCATGCGCATGCAGTAAGCATGTATACGCATGGCTTGAGTGTGCGTATGCATACACGTGTATGTGTGTGCACACTTAGGGTTTCCTGTGGACTTTCTTTTCCAAAAAAACATTATTCTTCCAAAAATAAGTTATATTTTCCACAAACACTTTCCTCAAGTCAATTTTCATCTGATTAGGCCCTAAACCAACCTTGGACTTTAGAGTACTACCATCATTGGGGAACAGGGGCCCGAGTCATAAGGAGTACAAAATGTGGTGTCTACAAGATGACACCACCTAAAATCGTCAAGGATGTGCAAAAACTGACAGGAAGGGTTGTAGCCCTCAATAGGTTCATCTATAAAGTAAAGGACAAGTGTCTGCCTTTCTTTAAGACCCTTAAGCAGGCCTTTGCATGGACAGATGACTGTGAAGCAGCATTCTAGGAATTGCAACGCTATTTAAGTAACCCACCACTCATGAGTCCATCCAAGAAAGGTAAGGATTTATTCTTATATCTAGTAGTATCAACCACAGTTGCAAGCGCAACATTGATTCGAGAAGAGTCTAAGGTTCAGCACCTAGTATACTACATCAATCAAGCTTTCCAAGGGGTAGAAGCAAGATGCCCATGCGTGGAGAAGATCACCTTTGCTCTGATTGTCACCTCTTGAAAGTTGCGTCATACTTTCAAGCAAACCCTATATTGGTAATGACGAACTAACCAATCAAGAAGGCAATGAACAAACCAGAAGCAGCAGGGCAAATGGTGTAGTGGGTAATTGAACTAAGCAAATTTGACATCAAGTACAAGCCTCGAATAGTGATAAAAGCTTAGGTATTACTTCCCAAGAAGGAGACATCCTAAAATATGGAGTATAGCTCTAATTCCCTGCCACCAACAACAAAGTAGAGTACGAGGCGATACTGACGAGGCTCAGAATGGCAAGATCTTTGGGAGCAAGAAAAGTACTCTTGAAAAGTGACTCAAAGCTAGTGATAGTGTAACATCCCAGCCTAATTGCATAATTAATTTTATGGATTTATATGCTTGTTATTATCTTAATTAATTTAAGTGCATAAGACTTTGATATTTTGAATTTATAAAAGATCTAGGCATTTTTTTATGTCATGGAAAGAAGTTTATAAAGATAAGGGTTTATATACAAAGTTATTTTATTATTTGGGCCTATATAGAATAAAAGGTTATGGAGGGGTGGAAAGTAAATTTTAAAAAGTTGAAAGGGTGACTCATCAACCCTTTTCCCCTTAGTAAACACATGCCCCACCCAGATTATTTTCCCTTGACTTCTTTGCTGCACTAGAACTCTTTCTTTGTTCTTCTTTCTTTGCTCCTTTTTGTTCCTCTTTCTTGGTTCTTGAATGAGCAGCACCATCTCACACACCAACAACCTCCTTTCTCTCACTGAGATTTTATATATATACCTCTCTCTCACACCTCAACAGCCCTTTCTCACGTGTGCCTTTTCTCTCACCGAAACCATATATACCTCTCTCTAAGAAGAAATTAAAAGCTTAACACTAAATTTTCAGCTTCAAAGTTTGTGGGTAAGTAAATAAAACTATATCTTGTTTTGGGAATTTTGATGGTGTAATTGTTTTCTTTAGTTTCCCTTATTTATTCTCTAATTTGATTGTAGAAGCTGAAATTGTGGTTTTGTGTTAGTAATTTGAAAGATTGAAGATATTATGGTCAATTGGATGCCTATTAATGTATTCTAACATGTATAGTATAGGTATAAAAACAGCCACATGAAATGAAGGTCAATTGCAATTAGTTGATGATTTTGTGAGAAAATATGTTAAAGCTATCACTGTGACAGATTCAGTGTTTACAACATGAAAAAATATGGATTAAATCATATCATGTGAATTAGGATGCTAGGAGTAGTTCTTATGAATCTTAAGACACACATGGTTGTAATTGAAGTGGCCTCACAGCAATTAGATCAATATAAAAATAATGGTTTAATTTTTAATTTGAATAAAATTCTGTTAGGACAGATTTGAGTATGTTGTTTTATATGATTTTTAGTAAATCATGGTTTTATTCTTTGACTCTGAAATTGATATGGTATCTACTAGACATCTAGAGGAGTGGCTCTGTAAAATATCATGAAAATTGGTTGTGAATAGATAGCCCATTTGTATTTTATAAATGAGGTATATGCTGCTGAAATAAGCAGTGAACAGTAAATGATATACTTGACTTTGAGGATTTAATTCTAAAGTTAGGGTGAATGTTTTGAGCTATAAATTAGTATGCTCATCTTTTGGTATGTTTGGATGATAGATAAATTTTGTATGCCTTGGTTTCTCTATGGTTTGGTACATAATGTGTTTGATGAATGTATTTTGTTTTTGAGGAACCTTTTGAGATGGGAATTAAGATTTTCTTGAGTTTGAGAGTTAGGTTATGATTCATGTATACATTTATATATTTAGGAAGATTTGTTAGTATAATTATTGGTCTTTCATTTAGGTGACGGGAACGAGAACGTGGACACTTGAGCTCTTTTTATACAAATCTCTCGCGTCTTCTGTTTTCAGGTAAGGGATATGTGACATGTGCGTTTGATATGTATAGGGATTGTTTAAAAATTTATTATGCATCAAAACCTTTTAATTAGACCTATTACATATAAGCATGATTTAAGTAAAGATGTGTGTTCGTGAATTGTTAAATCCTATATATATGATAATTTTAGCATATTGATGCTATTACTTATATCACAAACGTAATGTTTAAAGAATGAAGCAGATATGCTATTGTTACGAAATATTTATGTAAAAGTATAGTTATCAGAAAATATAGTTTTTGAGGATCTGAACTCAACTAGTAGGGATTATAGTACTAGCATTTCAATGGAAATTTTGATTAGCCATTATAAGTGGTGAGGACTCTGCTATACCTGCCCTCGTTGGGAACGGCCAACTTGTGGAGGATGCCAACCAACCCCTATGGTTGACGATATGATCACACCGAAAGGGGTGTGATACTTTCTGATATAATCCTGGGATTTCCTAACATTATGGGGAATGTTGGATGCTTGGCACTATGTGCTAGAAGCCTCCCAAAGTTGTGATAGACTTACAATTGGACTAACTAATATGTATCATGAATGAGCTATTAAGCTATTTGGAATTTATAAGAAAATTATGATGATAAGAAAGGTATGTTGAATGTGTTATAAGTCTGATGAAAATTTTATGATAAAGTATTTTATAGTTTATTTAAAGATATGGTTATTGAATTACTTTAAGTTCCTTATTATGTCATTTTCTTATTATGTGAAAGGAAAATGATGTATTTTCATCTGAAAGTTCATAAGTTATTTTAAGAATAATATGAAGACTATTTATCAAAGCAAGTGTATGCATAAAATATTTAATTTACATGCATTCTTATTAAATGCTCATGGAGCTTAAAACCTTACTGGGCTTCGCAGCTCACCTTATTATAGTGTACAGGTTCTTTCCTAGAAGCAGGGAAAGTATTAGAGGTGGCAAGGAATCTGTGATTCCCATTTGTTAGTATGTACAGTTTTCTTTTGTTGTATAGTAGTCTAGCTTTTTTATTGTATTAGAAGAATCAAGATGTACTTGATCCTTTTAAGCACAGATGTATTTCAGAATCTTAGTTTGTTTTGAACC
This sequence comes from Quercus lobata, assembly GCF_001633185.2. NCBI lineage: Eukaryota > Viridiplantae > Streptophyta > Magnoliopsida > Fagales > Fagaceae > Quercus > Quercus lobata. The sequence goes on from NC_044904.1 coordinate 48,306,310, forward strand.
CCAGTTGTATGTCTTGGGGTTAGGTTTGTAAATAAAAGTTTTGCTAAACATTTAGCTATGAAATATTTATACAAATACCTTAAGTTTCAGCAAAGTTGTAATCTTGAAAAGTTCAAAATGAAATGAAGTTTCAAAGTTTTTATCAATTTTGTAGATTATGTTTTTATGCAAGGAAAAAAAAAGGAATACAAGAAATGGATTTTGATAAGCACCTTTAGCTTTAGTTGGTTCGTGTTAGTATTGAGGTAAACTTGATATTAACATGCCGGTCATGCTCTAAATTTTGAAGTACAGGTTTGGGTCATGACAGATGGGGCAAATCAATAGTGAATATGAAGCAAAAGAAAGCAGGATGCAAAAGTACTTGAAGCTGACAAACCTAATAATTGGGGAGTTAGAACAGGTAAATTTCATACAAGTCCCACGAAGTCAAAACTCAGAATTGGATGAAGTGGCTAGATATGTGTCATCAAAGGAGGAAACAAGCTTGCCAGATCTGAAGCTATAGATACAGAAGTTCCCTAGCATTGAAGAATTCCATACCCTTTTAATACATGGTGATGCCAGCTGGACGACCCTAATCCTATCATATCTTAAAGATGAATAGTTGCCGTTAGATCTAGAAAAGGCAAGAAAGATTAAGAAGCTAGCGACTAGTTTCACAATCCTAAATGACGCACTCTACAAAAGGGGCTTCTCATTGACTTACTTGAGATGCGTTCAATAGGATGAAGCTAGGTATATCCTGGATGAAGTTCATGAAGGTATATGTGGAGATCACTTGGGAACAAGGTCTCTAGTAGGAAAGATCATCAGGGCTGGATATTTTTGGCCTACAATGCAGAAAGAGGCCGAGGAATTCGTTACAAGATGTGATAGGTGCTAGAGATATGGAAACGTCTAAAGAGTACCTAGGGAGAAGATGACAACCATAACAACACCATGGCCGTTTACAAAATGGGGAATTGACATAGTAGGCCATTTGCCTTAAGGTAAAAAGTAGGTAAAGTTTCTACTTGTAGCAATTGACTACTTCACAAAGTGGGTGGAAGCAGAAGCCTTATCAACAATCACAGAAGCCAGAATACAAAACTTTGAATACAAGAATATTGTTTGCAAGTTTGGCATACGAGAATGATCATCTTAAATAATGGTTATCAATTTGACAGCCAAGGAGTCAGGTCATTTTGCTCAAGCCTTGGTATCAAGAACCAATTTTCTTCACCAGGCCATCCTCAGGACAATGGACAGACGAAGGTGACTAATCGAACATTGCTAAAGATCATCAAAGTTTGACTAAAGCGGGCAAAGAGTGCATGGCCAAACAAACTACCAAGCATCCTATAGGCTTACCGAACCACGTCCATAACCCCAACAGGAGAAACACCGTTCAATCTCACTTATGGCACTGAAGCAATAATCCTTGTTGAAGTATGGGTTACCAACATGAGAAGGGAATTTTTCAATGAAGAAGGCCACGACGATCCTTTGAAGATGAACTTGGATTGTCTAATTGAAGTGAGAACTGAAGCATCCCAAAGAATGGTAAGATATTAGCAGAAGATGGCCGGTTACTACAACAAGAGAGTGAAGCTTAGAAGATTCAACATAGGAGACCTTGTCCTACGAAAAGTCACACCATCAACCAAAAATCCAACCCAAGGCAAACTAGGGCCAACCTGGGAAGGCCCCTACAAGATCACCACTACTCAAGACAAGGAAGCTATCATCTGGAATCCATGGATGGGAATAAATTACCTCTTCCATGGAACATTGAACACCTCAAGAGGTATCATCAGTAGATGTAAAGTTTTGTAATTATTGACATTTTTCACTTATGCTTTAAAGTAACTCAATAAACGAATTATTCATTCACAATCTTTACGAGTGTGTTAAAAAAAAGAGGAATCAACCAACAAGTGATAAAAATCCTTACCAAAAAGGATATAAATCACTACCAAAAAGGATATAAATCACATGACGATGCTAGTGATAAAAATCCTTACCAAAAAGGATATAAATCACTTGACGAGGCCAGTGATAAAATCCTCATCCAAATGGATACAAATCACATAAACGTCCAAATGATATAAATTCTCTTAGTGAGAATACAAAACATATGACAAACTAAAGTGATACAAATTCTCTTAAGGAGAATACAAATCACATAAACGTCCAAATAATATAAGTTCTCTTAAGGAAAATGCAAATCATATGATGGACTAAAGTGATACAGGTTCTTGTATACAAAATATAAATCACATGAACGTCCATGCAATCTAAACTCTCTAAAGAAGAATGAGGATTAAACGAACAAACACATATAAGCGTTGCAGATACTGTATTTTGTCCGCCCTTGATTTGTGTGCCAGAACCCAAAAATTCCAAAAATATTAACTATTCTCCAAGGAGCCACAAAAACATTTAGATTGATGTGGCAGAACCCGTTCGGGTATCGGAGCACTCAAAGTGCATTTTCAGGCCAAATTGACCGAAATGCCCCTAGTTAACCTTGAGTTGACTGAGACTCAAGCAAGGTCAAAATCCTCCCAAAATAACATTTTTTTTCATGCTTTTACATCAAAACCGAGCCACTTAGAGATTTTTGTTAACTTTGACCAACGTTGACCGAGTTTGACCTAAAGTTAACCTTTGGGGGGCACTAGAAACCCTAATTTTTTATCCATCCATCAAAACTGGTTAGGGCTAGTGTCATTGCAAAGATTATCGAATTCCCTTTCCAACTACTGCTCATGGGTCGAAATTGGAGTTAAAACAATTGAGATATCCTAAAAACTATGTTGGGCGCGTCAACTTGCTTCCCAAGGTCATTATTTTTTATCCAACTGTTGGATTTTCAAGTTCTTTAGCTTTATAGAAACTAGACATCCAAAGATGTCTAGGGATACCAAGATCAGCTCAATTCGAGTTCGGGAAGTTCTTCAAAAAGGCCTCTAAAGTTGGCAGCCCTCAGGCACTTTTTGGCTTATAAAGTAGCCAAAACATCCTTTTCTAGACCAGATCTGAAGTGGGAACGTTTTTGGGCAATCTTGGAGCAGTTTTTGGGCATTTTTCTCTCTATTTTATCTACATTTCTCTCCTAAAAACACTTCAAAAAACTTTTGATTCCTCCTTTCTCTTAACAATCAAAAGGTAGTGTTCTTACTCTTAATCTTTCTCTCCTTGATTCTATACCTTGGATTTGAGGTTTACGGGAGTGAATGTAGATTTTTAGCTACAATCCACACCCATTACTTAGCATGTACTTGCTTTATTTTGCTTCCTAGCATGTTTTATAGCTTTCCTAGCATGTCTACTTGCTTTTTGCTATGATTTATCGCTTTGATGTTGTTGGCCTAGACTTTTTGGGCTAGGATATGTCTAAATACTTTGCTTGTGCCTAGATCTACATGCTCATGGGCTCTTTGCCATGTTTATGCCTAGATCGACATGCCTATGTGTTCTTTACTATGTTTATACTTAGACCTACATGTTTATGTGTTCGTTGTCACCTTTATGCTTAGATCTACATGTTTAGAGGCTCTTTGCCATGTTTAAGCCTAGATCTACATGTTTATGGGCTCTTTTCCATGTTTATGTCTAGATCTATGTCTATGTGTTCTTTGCCATGTTTATGCTTAGATCTACATGCCTATGTGTTCTTTACCTTGCCTATGCTTAGATCTATGTGTTTCTGTGCTTCGTGTCATGCTTATGTGATCAGATCTATGTTGGTTGCTATGTCATGTGCTACTTTATCCCTTTTTGTCCCTTTATATCTCTCTTTCTTGTGTTTTGGCCTTTCTATTAGGGCATAGATCTAGATCCTATGGTCTAGGCCTACATCCATACACTTAGGCCTATATTAAAGGGTTTGCATCATTTCCTTTGCACATCTATGTTTGCTTGCTTGTTTCTATGCTTTATCTTCATGTTAGCCTCTCTAGATCTAGGCTTTGCCTTGCTTTGTGCCCTCAGTGGGCTTGTGCTCGTGTGGTTACATCTATCCCTCCTAGGGTTTGTTTGGATGTAATCACTTGTGAGATACATCCCCGTGATGTTGGTATTCTTGATTCACGCCTTTCAGCACTCGATGTGATGTTGATATGCTTGCCTTGCTTGCTTTGTGCCACCCGTTTGGCTTTCTTTGCTTATTTGCATCTTGGCACGCTTGCCAACATGTTCATGCATGAGTCTGTGTGTCATCCATACTCCAATCCAATGGAACTATGAACACTCAATCCAAACCTACATTTATCCTCCTAGAACACCCCTTTTTGTTTGATAACATGCTTGTTTGTCCTTTCGTATGCTTTATATGGTTTTTTGCCCCCGTTCGGCATATTTTCCTAGGTTGTCTTTTAGCATACTTTTCCATCCATTTGTTTCTTTGCTTGTCTACTGGCTTGTTTCTTTTGTCTTTCCATGTATACGGACGAAGCGAGAATGCTTGGATCAAGGGTGCGATCTCCTAGACGCAAGCAAAAGGGCAAGGATGCAAGCCCACGAAGGGCAATGTTCAGTAGATTAGGGGGCCTAGCCCCTTTTGAGTGGTCTTCTCTTTCTTTTTCTCTTTCTCTCTCTCTCTTTAAGCCTCTTCTCTAGAACATGTATTAGGGTCCCCTTTCATGTACCCCTTTTTATTTTCCTACTTCTTGCTTGGGCCACGTTCCTTAGGTATGACAATGTCTGTTTTACATTTCTTGTACCTTACTAGACCATACCCTTGGAATGTTGGCAAGGTCTGGTTTACTTTCCTGCTTTGTGTGGTTGCATTGTGCATGATGTATGTGTGTATATATATATATATATATATCTGCTTGTGTGTGTGTGGGTGATTGTGCACTTTGTATGATGGACTCTTATAGCTATGTGAGTGACCCTTTCTAGTCATGAGAGATCTTGACCTTGTAGTGTGGGTATGTGCTTAAGGCGATTGTCGTAGGTGCATATTCCTATTATATTGTGTTCACGATCATCATGGTGTGATTGTTTTGATCCATGTCACCAAGTGACATTGGTTTCCCCATGTATGCGACATGTATCAACACACTTGATACTTTGGGGGCTTTGACTTGTCTTAGTATGAGCATGTCGATACACTCTGTATACATAGATGTGAAACCCTGCTGGTGCGCCATAGCATACCAAATGCGAAACTCTACAGGATTTTTGCTGTGAAAATGGGGCATCCTCATTGCTGTATTCTCACGTCGAAAGCTTGGTGAGAATAGCATTTGATGTGCTATGACGCATCTGAGGCGAAGCGCTGTCGGATTTCCGCCATGAAAATAAAGAGAAATGCTGCCAAATTTTCACTGTGGAAATTAGGCAACGATTCCAAACACACTTGGAAAGCATCGAACGAGACCACATCCATTCCAAAATCAAACCTCAAAGCCCAATACGTTTAAAGCCTCGAAAGCTAATGCCAATAGCTTGTTTTTAACTGCCAATGTCCTTCAATTATGATTTTACCAAAACAAAGGACTATTTACAGACAAGCGTTATGGGGTGCCTAGCACCTTCCTCATACGTAACCAGACTTTCGAACTCAAGAATCAAGATTTTTTACCCATTCGTATTAGATTAGGAAAAACGACATTTTTCTTAGCCTAAGATCAGTAATAAAATCAAATAGAGTCAGGTGACCAATCACACCTTAGAAAAACCTAATGATTGGTGGCAATTTCACTTACCCTTGGTAATTTCCATAAAATCGACTCATATTCCAGTCACACACTTGAGGTACGACACACCTCCATATTCTCACACCAAGATAGAGAAGGCGCATGAGCGTCGCCGCAATGGGTGGTCGAGCAGCCGTGAGGTGTCGATAAGCATGAAACAAGAATCAGAAAAGCATGCATACAACAAGCAAATAAGCAAGAAATTAAGAAGTCAATTTCAGCATACGGAAATATTGTTCAAAATGAGGCCCAAAAGTAATGCAGGACAAATGTTTGAAAATAAAAGCCCTAAATAAGCAAGGCACCCAAAAAAAAAAAAAACCATAAAGTGTCATACGAGGGGGGCATCATCTCCAATTATTGTTGCAGCCTTGTCATCTAAAGGGGCATCTCTTTCAACGCCTAGTGTACTGCATCCAGTAGCAGTAGCAGCAGCCTCGTCAGATATGATCTACTTGTCAATCACCTCAAAGTCCAACTCTTCTAGATTGACCCCAAGATTGTTCTTTGTCAGATAACTCCTTAAGAGCTCAAAGTCTTTAAAGTACCAACTGAAAAGAACGTTGTTGTACTCGTTAGTAAGTTGGAAGGCTCGCACAGCTTTGGCCCCTACAAACTCAATCTTTTTTACGGCAAATTGAAGTTGCTCATCCTTCTACACTGTCATTAACTTCTCCACCCTTAGCACTTTGGACAAAGTCTTGACCTTTTCCTTCGCAATGTTCCCCTCGTCCATTACCAATATGAGGTCTTTCCTCAGTTTGGAACTCTTGGCCTCAAGCACCTCAACCTTAGAGTCGGCCATAACCACTTTCTCTTCATTGGTAAGATACTCGATGGTAATATGGATCGTCTCCCCCAACACCTGGCACACATAAAGGTAAGAGAAATAGGAAATCATTCTAAGAAAAGAAAAATGCATAAAGCAATATTGATGAAGGATACCTGGATGAGCTTATGAATATGACAATTCACTAGCTCATGGGAAGGAATCATAGAAAGATCCTTAAGGTTGTTACGCCTCTTTGGATGAGTAGTAAGCTCCTTAATGGAGACCATCGGGGAAGCGACCCTAGGCTTTTGAGGGATAGATTTGGACAAAGTCTTCTTGATGACCTCATTTTCAGCCACTCTTGGCCTCTTTTGGCTATTGCTAGATAGAAGCCTTTTTTCTTGGCCTTCACTCGAGCATATATATCTTGGCTGAACTTGGTCACCATTCTAAAGAAACAACATAAGGTATAATTAGCATAAAAAGCATAGATAAACTATGCATAACATAAAGTTTCAAGACGAAGCATACTCTGTTCTTCTTTCAACAAAGCCCTTAAGACGAAAGGAAAAGGCTCAAATCCCAGGAAATGATGATATAGAGTGTGAGGATCAATATGATCGTTGAAGTCGTCAGTGGTTTTTGTGTAATCGAAAGCTACTTGAACTCGCCCTTTGCATTTGCTCTTCAACTTTGGATGGACTATAACTGAAAAACAAATACACAGAAGAAGGTCAGAACTAAGTTGAATGATAGTAAGATAAAATTAAGAGTTTTCGTAGAGACAATGCACCAAGTTTTAGGGCCTCCTACCTACGCAGCAACATAAGGACATCACCTCAAAGGTCATCAAACGGAGTCTCCCAACCACTACTAGAGACGAAGAAATGCCTAGATTTCTAATATCGAAATGACAAAGGGAAATCAAATATAAGACTAGCTTTACTATCCTAAGGTACCAGCTCATAGTACCCAAATTGCTTAGATTCTTTTAAATGATATAAATGTACAAACTCATCCATCCTGAACATATCTCTGTCATTGACGATCAAGAAAATTTCCATAAAACTAATGATGGTTTGCCATGAGTTCCGCATAAACTGCCCTAGTGCTATATTGAGACGATGGAGGAGCTCCATTATGAAAGGGTGGACGGGGAATCTATGGTCGCTAAAAAGCACAGCCTCATAAAAGCAAACCTTGCCATGTGTGAAGGCACAAGCTTTTTCGTTCTTACGAGGGAGACGAATCCTAGTTTCATCTAGAAATTGAAACCTATCCCTAAACCTAAAAAAGGGTTTCTTCATCCAGATCACACGACTTTTTAAGGGTATAGAAGGTCCTAGCTTTAGAGGAAGATGAGGGTTTTGAAGATGATGGCTTTGAAGCAGCAGTATCTACCTCCATTTCCACGGGTTTATCACTGGATGATAACCCCATTTCCAGTTCACTTGATTTGACAACAGAACCCTCTCTCTCTTCCATTGACATCTCACACAATAAACGATACCATTTAAGGGATCGGTGCAATAAGGGGTACAAATCATTCAAAGTTGGTCTAAATGCACTATCGCTAGAAACGAAAAGACCAATGTGGGGCTGATGACCACTTGAAGATTCAAGAAAAGCTCCTAGATGAGTGAAAAAGAAAGAAACTGAAGGAAAAAAGGGTCCTAACTTCAGAGAAATCTACCATTAACACATTAAAAAGAAAATAAATGTGGGTATAAAGAAGAGCATACTTGAAGAAAAGGGGGCCTAGTAAGCTCTAGCTCAAAGAGGAAGAAAGTTGTAGAAGAAATAATGCGAGGAAGAAGAAGAAAAGGAAAAAGGAGCTTATAAATGCCTCCAAAAAACTGAGGTGCGGGAAAACCAAAGGCCTCATTGAGAGACGTGCCCACGTCCAGCCTACCAATGCATGCCACATGACCACGTCGCGCGCAACGTCGTCACGTCACATTAAATGCGAAAGAAACGGGATCTCAAAAGCCATAGCCAGCACAATATGACCTTTCATATTCCTAAGATTGTTAGTACAAGTAATGATGATCACAAAATAGGGGGCAAATAATTAACCAATAAATTCCCATCGTCCAAAGAAGCCTTTGGACGAACAAAACACCATAAAAGAACATTTAATGCATGGACCATTACACACAAATGAATGCATAAGACATGACTGTTGGAACGATCTTCAAATCACCTCACTAAGCAACTAGAAGTGTTACAAAAAGGCATTAAAGCCACCATTGAAAGCCTCTAATGGCTAGAAAAGCAAAGACCTATATAAATCATCTCAGAACCTAAGCAAAGGTACACATATACCTCACAATTCATTCTTAAATATTATTATCTCCCTTAACCACTATCTGACTTTATCATCAGTTGCTCATTGGCTAGCACCATGCTAGTGACCTTTTGGGAGAGAAACACTAGAATTAAGATCATTCTTGCCATACTCCATCTGGACGAATCTATCAATTGATGAATTTGGCTTCATCAATTTTTGTTTTTGAAAAAAAAAAAAAAAAGTCTGAACGTGTAAAAAAAAGAAGGGAAATTGATGTGACGTTATTGACCTTATTTTTTAAATACTTGCAAGAGAAGTTATTGGATAATAGATGAGGGTAATTTGGACTTGTCTAGTCCAAAAAGGGAAATTATCTTATAGATAATACTAGCCTTTGAGCACGTACTCACGTGCATGCTCAAAGGCTCTTATTTTCTTCTTCTTCTTCTTTTTCTTCTTTTTTTTTTTTTTTTGGTAAAGGTTTATAATTTTCTTTCAACGTTAGCAACTACTATTAATCACCAATAAATCCTTTAATTTAAAAAAAACATATTCTTCAAAAAAAAAAAAAAAAAAAACAAAAATTCTAGTGAAAGTCACAACAATTGTTAGGGATAATTGTAAAATGCATCCAACAATTGACAGCTTTAATTTCATTTGGAAGAGATGAGGTTGATAGAAATAAGGATAAATTATAAGAGTTTCGATTAATTGAAAAGCTATAAATTGAATCCGAATGGGAGGTAGAGATGGTATTTACACAGTTTTGTGTTTTAATAAAAAACTTATACCCTTTTTTTTAACCAAATTCTACCATAATATTGTAACCAAATAAAAACAAACGTATATCTATACAAATATTAGGCAATACATAAGCTTTTATCAAAGAAAGGAAAAAAAAAAGAATAATGATATGGAAAAGATAATGATAAGAAAATAAGGAAATGAAAAAGAACCAGAGTCCATAAAATAAGAATAAGCAAAATAGTGAAAATTTTGCATGGGATCCAAACAAAATAAAACCAAATAGAGGAAAACATCAAACTTTAAATGGGAGGCAAAGTTGGAATTTGCACAGTTTGTGTTTAAATAAAAAACTTGTAACGTTTTATTTTAAAACCAAGTTCTATCATGAAAAGCAACCTATACAATTAAAAAAAAGGATAATGAGGAAAAGCAAGAGTCCAAATAATTAGAATAAGCAAAATAGTGAAGAGTTTGCACGGGATCCAAACCAAATAAAAACCTAAAAGAAACTAATAACAAAAATAAACGTGCCCAAATTCAACAAAAATCAATTGCATTCGATTTGATTTATATATATATATATATATATATGTATGTATGTAGAAAAGAGCCATGTACATTGACGTAGTGTTGAGCAAGAGCAAATAGAAAAGTATGATGATGATGGTGTAGAGAAGAATGACAGAAATTGAAACAACAGAGGAAGAAGTAAACAAAATATATTTGAAGTTGAGTTTGAAAACCAATGTGAGTGTGGTCTTATTTTGTAGGCAGTATTTTATGTGGGAGTTAAAAGAATTTTTTTTTTCCCTAAACTCTAAGTCAGCATTTAACTAAAATTTTGAATTCAAATAGAACTCATATTTGAATTTTGAACAAAACAACAGGAATGTAAGAAAAGGTGAGAGTTTTTTTTTTTTTTTTTAAATAAAATGTATAAAACGTGTGGTTAGTGGGAAAGTGGTCCCATTTGTAGGCATTTTTAGGTGTGAGTTAAAAATGTATTTTTACCGGATTGACCATAAGTTTTTTCTTAGCTTAAAAATATGATTTAGGGTATTTTAGATCACTGAATTGTTGATACCAAATAGAGGAAAGCAAAATTGAATAATAAAAAATCTCATGAGACTGTTCATCTCCTTTACTGTTGGTATTAAGCTTGAATATCTGCTTCTTCGACATCTAAGCCTCCATTCCTCTTAAGTTGTCAAAGCCCAACAAAACTTTCCCTCCTTCTTTTTAGGTTCGGTGCAGAGGCATTCAACCATAAACAATGGAGAAAAAGCCATAACCATGGAATTCCTTATGGGTCAACACCGAATCGAACACTACCGGTGTGTTTGGGAGTAGTTTATTGCAAATTATTGAGTTATAAGCCTACAATTTTCCTAAAACTTTCGGCTTTAAATTAGTTCCTTTCAAATCTTATTCTAATCTAAATGTCCTATTTTATTTTGATTTCATTAGTGGGTTTCAAATCTAAATCTCCCGTGGCTACACAATTGTATTTGCTGTAGATAATGATAAGCTGACATCATTTATTAGTTATATAGAATTGTATTTGAGAGAAAGTAATTGCCAGGTTTGTGAATTGGGATGAAATTGTGATAATAGAATTTTGAATTTCTAAGAAGAAGATGCCATGGAAGACAAACAAGTCCATTTTAGGGTTACAATTGTGATTTGAGAAATCATTGGGGGAGTAAAATTGTACTTTGATGGGAAGGAATTTGGTGAGTTCTTGGGTATCTTTACATTTGTTGGAAGTTCCTCAATAGGTATAATTGTGTAGTTATGGAGGAAAGAACAAGTTAAAAAATAATCTAAACTAAACCCACCCTATTCCCACTTTCTCCCTTACACTACAACAACAATAGTGAAACTTGAATTTTTCACAGCCAACCACGGTTGGCTTTAACATTGACACTTTTGGTAGTTTTGGTAGATGGACCACTTGAGCTTAGGGGGAATTTGCAGGCTAGCGAAGTAGGGAGAAAGAATATAATAAGTTAACGCATGTTTGTAAGGATTTTGGAAACTAGCATCTCGAGTTTTTAAAACTTGAGATCAATGATAAAAATCAAGGCTCTCAAACTCGAGTTCCACTGCAGCCGTGGAGGAATATGGCCACGTGGAACTCAAGTTTGAGAGACTCGAGTTCCATAGAAGCAGATTTAAAGATGGAGAAGGAGAAAAGGTGGAGAAGAGAAGGAAAAGAAGATTCAGATCAAAAGAAGAAGACAATGACCTGGAGAAAACTAGATCTAAAAAAGATGGAGGACGCAGATGATTTGCACGACGACGACCTGCACGAAGAAAGGAATGATCTGTGTCTGATTTGCATGATGACGAAGAACGGAGGCGAAGAACAAATTTGAGTGGGCGATTGGATGATCTGAGTCTAACCTGCACGAAGAAAGGAACGACCTGAGTCTGATCTGCACGAAGAAAGGAACGATCTTAGTCTGATTTGCATGACGACGAAGAACAGAGGAAGAACGATTGGACGATCTGAGTCTGATCTGCAGGAAGAAGAATGCTGGGTCAGAATGAATGTGAGGAAGAAGAAGCAAAACTCGAGTCTTTAAAACTCGATTCTTAAAAGTGAAACTCGAGTCTTACAAACTCGAGTTCCACGTCAATTTTCTTCCACATCAGCTCCCACCACTTACAAATCGAGACTTAAAAACTCGAGTTTTACCTTGGAACTTGAGTTTTAGACACTCGAGATGCTAGTTTACAACATTGTTTTGAAACATGACAACTAATTAAATTTTTTGATATTTAATGTTATTTGGAAAAAAAATTCCTTGAGCTTGATTTTTTAGAGTGTATCCCACCTAGATTGTTTTCTTGATAGCGATGATATATTGAGAGGCGACCACTGTAGATTGGGCAAAGACCAAAGGCAAAGATCGGAAAGGAGAGAGGGATTAAGGATGGGAACAACAAATAATTTTATTTTATTTTCTATTAGATAATAATTAAGGAGTTAATGATGTGTAAACTGTGTGAAATTCATCATGTGAAATTATTCTTAAAAATGTCACATCAATTAACAAGATGCAACGTCATTGTTCATTTGCAACGTAAGCAATAGAACTAATGACAATTCATAAAAGGACTAACGTTAGTCATTTTTTAAACTTGAGCAACTAATAACACTCACTTGAAACTTAAGGAACTAATTGCGCACATAGGATAAATTTTAGACACCAATAGTGTAGTTTTGCCGCTAAAAAACCTAATTGGAACACATGGCAAAAACCCAGAGTGAGTAAATCAAAGTACACACTCACATTTCTAAAGACAAACTCTTTTTTCAGGAGAAAGTATACCATGTTTCAATAATATCAAGTCAACATCTATTTTGGGGTTTCTTCACCAATAAATAATTGATACTTGTCCAAAAAAGCCACCTCATTACTCCATCAACACACATAAAAAGACAATCTTACCCCTGAATTTTTTTCAAAGCCTGCCACTTACTCTCTTTCCTCCCACGGTGCTTCTTCCTCTTTCAAGTTTCAAATTTAATTCCCAAAATGAAACCCAAAAATATTTTCAAGTCCATGCTAGGCTCTCTCCCCTTCTTCCTTTTTCAAATCTAATTCCCAAAATCAAATAGATTACTCCTTAGTTCTCTCTCTCACCCAAACTCCCTTAAACTCACAACTGCCTCTTCCATTTTCTCTTTGTTGCATTGCTTTCCCCCCACCTCCGGCTTGGTGGTTTTTAGAGGATATTAAGGGCGATCTCGTTGGATTAATGATGCTTAGTAGTGGGTGTGAGAACCCAAGTCGGAGGTGGGGGGAGAGCAATGCAGCAAAGAGGAAATGGAAGAGACAGTTGCGGGTAGAATGAAGTTTGGGTGAGAGAAAGGAGTGAGGAGTAACTTATATGATTTTGGGAATCAGATTTGAAAGAGGAAGAAGGAGAGAGAGTCTAGTAGGGATTTGAAAATATTTTAGGGTTTCATTTTGGGAATTAAATTTGAAACTTGAAAGGGAAAGGACCATAAGAGGAAAGAGGGTAAGTGCTGGGCTTTAAAAAATTTTCAGGGATAAGATTGTCTTTTTATGTGTGTTGGTGGAGGAATGAGTTGACTTTTTGGATAAGTGTCAATCATTTATTGGTGTAAAAACATCAAAACAGATGCTGATTTGGTATCACTCTCTTTGGATTCATCGACTCTGAAGTCTGAAATGCGAGAGTCAGACCCTTAAGTCTTGTCCCATCTGCCTTGTTCCTTAACAGTTAACAGCTCAGATTAAACCAATCACTCGCTCTCTCTCTCAACTCTGTTTCTTTTATTTTTTCAAAGTGAATCACTGACTCTCTTTCTCTGAGCAATGGCTTCGTCTCTGACTACGGCTTCAGCCTCAGCTGTGGGCAAAGCCTCAGCCACTTTGCGTCCTCTCAGCAATAGATATCACTCTCTCTCTCATTTTTCATTTCGTGTTTCTCCAAAACCCAAGCTCAGAATTTTCACCAAGGTAATTTCTCTTCCTCTCTCTGAGTTATGCCTTTTTTGGGTTCTTAGAAAATGTGGGAAAATGAATGGAAACTTTGATATTTATGTATTGGGTTTTTAATTTTTCTTTTATTTTAATAATCCAATTGGATCCTCACCCAATAGCGTTTTTTAGCTCATTCAGCTGAAGGATTGTTTGTTTGGATGACGAGAAAATGTGGGAAATGAATGAAAATTGAAAATTTTAATTTGGCTTTTGCATTTTTTTCTTTATTTGGGCAAATCAATTAGTGTATATATATATATATATATATTTATTTATTTTTTCTTAGTGTTCAACTATTGTTGATTGGTGTTGTATGTAAAATAGAAATACAGGTAGAAGCATACAGTATTGGCAAATTTAAGTAGGGCACCTTGACATGCTGTAGATATAAGTTTTGCATTGTCATAGAATTCTTTCTATGTTTGTTGAGGAATTTTTCGTTTTTTGGTTTAATTTGTATAACCCTTTTGGGGCCGTTGTAAATGGACAATAGCGCTTGTGTGTTTATAAGAAACATGTATGATTTCACCTGTATTAAAATGTGGAACAGGGTACAAAATTCAGTAATACGAAAGGAAAAAAAATTCTGTAGTGCAAAAAGCATAGCAATGTGTTCTGTAAAGATCTTAGGAATAAAAAGCCTCCTTTTGGCCGAGAAATAAGTCTTATTTTTTTTTTTTTAAGATCCCAATGACTTATGTCATTAATGAATGGACGTAGATAGAAGGATTATAAATATAGGTAGACCAAGTCCAACAATCCTGTTGTCAGATTCTGTTGGTTGCATGCAGTTCAGGAAATGGAATGGACTAGATAGTTTCTGAATTTGAAATTTAGGTATCTGATGGAGAACTTAATATTTCAATTTTATTTTCGAAGTTCCTGTTTCTGGTCTCATCATTCTTTAAGGAATTGATATGCCTGCAACATGTTAGTGAAATGGCCTTTACCATGTTGGAAGATATCATTTTTTTTCCCTCCCCCCACTCTCAATTGAACTGGGAATTTGCTAGTGTGTTTGTGTGACCAAGGCTCTTGAAGTGTTGTATCTATATGCAATGAAAGTCTGAAACTGATGGCCATATTGTAGGGTTTACAACCTAGTCGGAATTGTTCCACTGTGGTAAAGGCCCAATTGAATGAGGTAAGGTTCTTTCAATGGTTTCCATTAGAGGATCTGTTTTCAAATATTCATTCCTTCCTGGATATGCTTTTGGAATCACCTTTTGCCTTCAAGGTTGGCGTTGGTGGATCCTCCAATGCTTCCTCTACTCCCCCAGCCAAGTTGGAGGCAGTGACATCAGAAGCAAAGGATGCTAAGCCATCAAATGACCATTCTTTTGGAGCTTTGGCTAGAGAGGAATCAATCTCTGAGTTCATTGCTCAAGTTTCAAGTCTTGTTAAGTGAGCATGCTGGATCTTTTGTTTCTTTTCTACTTTTATCATCCATTTCCAAGATGATAAATCATGTTTTATCTTCCTTAGGCTTGTTGATTCAAGAGATATAGTGGAGTTGCAGTTGAAACAGCTTGACTGTGAAGTTATAATCCGTAAAAAGGAGGCCTTACCTCAACCACCACCTCCTGCGCCAGTTAGCATGATGTATTCACAAACACCACTAACCCAAACAGTCCATCCTGCACCTGCACCTGCCCCAGCTCCTAGAGCCCCTACTCCATCTACTTCTCCTGCTGTCAAGTCAGCCAAGTCGTCATTTCCACCTCTTAAATGCCCCATGGCAGGGACATTCTACCGATGTCCAGCCCCTGGTGAACCGCCATTTGTGAAGGTGAATTTTTTCTACCTAGTGACTTACTTAGATTGGGATGATGATGCTTAGTGATTGTTGGAAAAAGTTTGATGCTGCATCTTTCTTTTTTCCATTTTTATTTTTGGGTTAATTTTCTTACACGAGAAGAGGGTTATTTTAGGTTGGAGACAAGGTACAGAAGGGACAGGTAGTAGGCATCATTGAGGCCATGAAATTGATGAATGAGATAGAAGTAAGTTTCTTCATTCAATCTTTGTTATTATTATTTTTTATAGGTAATAAAAAATTGATTGAAAACAAAAGAGTAACTCTGCATGTACACAAGCAGTATACTAGGGAAGCTATAAAGATCATTGCAATTTACATTAGTATAAAAACTCCTCCAGAGAGTAAAATGAGTGACTACTTGAAGTAGCCATCGAATTAAAAAGAGAATGAAGTAAGAAGTAAGAAGTAAGAACAGTTTCTATATCTACAAAATATGAATGCCCAACCCTTTAAAAGTGTGCTTCTTCCTTTCTCTCCGGATGTTCCACATGACACAGAGATGAATGACCCTCCATACATGAGCAATCTCTCCCAAAACCCCTGTCCAGCAGCCATTGAATCCACTAATCTCTCAGGCATAACACCCAAATAGACAAAACACCATAGACCATAGATTATACACATAAGGACAGTGAAGTAGTAAATGGTCTGTAATCTTCCCACTGTTCTTGCATATACAACACCAATCAACAAAACAAATTAACACTTCTAGAGATTATCCTTGGTGGGGATTTTCCCTCAAGCTGCTGTCCATTTGAAAAAGCAACCTTAGTAGAGACCTTAATTAATAATTCTCCACAGGAATACTAGGGCTGGTTGAGTAGATCTGATAATAGGACTCAACCTCAAAGCTGCACTCCTAGTCGGAAGCCAACACATCCAATCTTCACCATTCCTATTAATTTTGATGGACTAGAGAAAAAAGAATAAATGTTTGTAAAGACATCTCCCAATCATGGATAGCCCTAGTAAACAAGACATCCCTGTGTAGGATTCCATTATGACAACTCAGATGGTCTGCCACCAAAGCCTCTTTGTTTAGGGCAATATGAAACAATGCTGAAAAGCTTAGGGTCATCTCCCCACACTATAGTTCTTGCCAAAAAATGAACCATCCAAACTTTATATGAGAAAATTTGCTATTCTATTTCTCTTCTCCATAAAATGACTTCTTAATTTTTTAGTTAGTGCTTCTTATCATTCTCCCTTATCTTTGTGGTTTGTTATCTTGAATTTGTATGAAGATGAAGTTAATATGGGATAACTACCCATTAGGGTGCAGCCCAATGTTATGAATACTGTTTCAGATCCCGTTTTGGTTTGTCCAGTAGAACAGAATATTTCAGTACCAGCCTATTTTGGCTTACTGTTTTAGGGTGTTTCGGGATTTTTAAAAAAGAAGAAGAAGAAGAAGAAGAAGGATTTATTTTTATGATTATTAATCTAAATATTCAAATTGTTAAGCAAATCTGCAAATACAACGTTTGAAAAAAAAAAAAAACTAAACCAAAACCACATTAAAGATGAAAGAAGCTTCCCACTTTACTTGCAAAAGTATCCTTAGCCCATGTGAAAATCATCTTTCCCAAGGAGCATTGATTAGTTTTACTTTTACCACTCCTTAATAACCTGAGTCCACTTCTTAGTAAAAAAATTATTGTCATCTTCATCTTCTTTCTATTTTTTTCTCTCACAGAGTCTTCTTAGTGACTCTCTGTTCTCATCTTTCTCCTCTATTTTTTTTTCCCCTTTTCCCCACAGTAGATTTGATCCACTTTTTTCCTTCTATAAACATCAACAAAGTAAAGCATGTAATGTTCATCTTTTCCTTATACTCTAAAATCCTGTGTTGTTTTAAGTTTAAGGAGAAGAATTCTCAGAACTTCATTCTGGCCAAATCTTCCATTTCGGCCGGTATTAGCTGAAACTCACCGGAACTACCTGAAATTTTGTCCGAGGTGGAACAAGAGGCTTATCATTCCAATTTACATACTGGTACGAGATTTTCTGGCCATTCCGGTCGGAATGGAACTAAATTCAGAACATTGGCGCAACCTAGTGGTTGGCTTATGGGTAGCCTTGCGGAGACATTGGCGGAGGTTGAGTGCCTTATTTTTGTTGGGTATCGCGCTGATGGGCCTCCAATCACACTGGGTAAGGCAGAAACTGAGGGTGACAGGGCATTAAAAGGTCTTGTGTTCTCCAATTACGTTCTGAGTCCATCGAGAGTTGGGATTGAGGAATTGGGTGTTCTTGGTGGAGATGAAGGTGGTTATGTTAAGGGTGCAAGTGATATTTAGGGGATAGACACATCCCATCAGACTAACCAGCCGATGTTGGCATTGATTGAGGTCGAAATAGCTTATGCAGATGAGGGCTTGGGTGATGTGGATAGTTCTTCCCCCTTGATAACTATTAATCCTCTAGGGTTGGTTGTGACGGCTGAATTGAATAGTAATGCTGAGGTGATGAGGTTTGATAACACATTGAATGTTTCTAATTGGGCAAAATGTAGACTCCCTGGTTTTAGTAAGATGATGGGGCTTTCTTTGGGTCAACATGAGAAGGTGTATTATGCTATTACAAAGACTTGAGATGGAGACTGAGGCAGCCAATCTAGTGCACAGGAATGCTGCCCACCGAAAAGCTGTCTCCAAAGATAAAGGGAAGAGGGAGTTGAGGAATTTGATTTCTTCGGTTAATTATGATGGGAGATAGTTTTCTTTTCTTTGATTGCATTACTGAGGTTGTGGTAGGGTGTTTACAGTTTCAATGAAGTTAAGAATGGTGTCTTGGAATGTTCGAGGTTTGAATGATTCGCGGAAACGTTTGGTAGTTAGAAATTTATTACGGGAATGGAATTGTGATGTCGTTTGCCTTAAAGAAACTAAGCTTGTGGGCATGGATAGACAGCTTATTTGCAGCTTGTGGATTTGTCCTTGTGTAGACTGGGTAGCTTTGGATGCGGATTAGACAACTGGTGGGGTTTTGATGATGTGTGATAGGAGGCCTTTAGAAAAGTTGGAGGTACTGGTGGGTCAATTTTCCGTATTAGTTCGATGGTAGGGTTTGCGGGATGGTTTTATTTGGGCATGTTCTGGGGTTTATGACCCGAATGATAATAACTTGAGGGGCAGATGTGGGATGAGCCGATGGGAATTCAGCAACTTTGGGAAGTTCCATGGTATTACATAGGGGATTTCAACATTGTTTGTTTCCCAAGTGAACGGTTGGGGGGATCACGTCTTACCCTGGCTATGGAGAATTTTTCTGAGTTCATTGAGGTGCTTAGCTTGATAGATCTGCCATTGTTGGAGGGAGTTATACATGGTCGAGTGGTTCGGATCAGCCTTTGATGTCTAGGATAGACAGGGTTCTGGTTTCTCATGATTGGGAGGATCACTATTTGGATGAGATCCAACGGGTTTTACCTCGTTCTATTTCAGACCACTTCTCCATATTAGTGAAGGCAGGAGAGATATTGAGGGGGAAAAGTCCTTTTAGGTTCGAGAACATGTGGCTAAAGATGAATGGGTTTAAAGATAGGGTTCATTCTTGGTGGAATCGATATTCCTTCTCAGGTACTCCTAGTTTCGTACTTGCTAAGAAGCTGAAGGCATTGAAGGAAGAAATTATTCAGTGGAACCAGAGTGAGTTTGGAAATGTAGAGCGTCAGAAAAAAGAATTGTTGGAGGCTTTGAAATTATTGGATGTTAAGGAAGGGGAGCATGGCCTTTTTGAAGTGGAGTTAGGTTAGAGGGCTGTGTTGAGATCTCAAATACAGAACCTTCTCTCATTGGAAGAAGTCTCGTGGAGACAGAAATCGAGGATGCTTTGCATTAAGGAAGGAGATAATAATACCAAATTCTCTCACAAGATGGCCAATTCTCAGAGAAGATATAATCATATTAGCATGTTGGAGGTGAACGGGGTTGTCTATGAGGATGAATCCGAGATGGCAGACCAAGATGTACAGTTTTATAAAAACTTGTACAAGGAGACAGAGGAGTGGAGGCCTTTTGTGGAAGGTTTGGAGTTTGATCAGATAGAGGGGTTGGAGAGGGATTGGCTTGAACGGAGATTTGAACAGGAGGAGGTTCTTCGAGTTGTCAAAGAGTTGGAAGGAGATAAAGCCCCAGGTCCTGATGGTTTCTCTTTGGCTTTCTTTCACCATTGTTGGGAAGTCGTGGAAAAATCTCTTAATGCAACTTTCATAGCCTTAGTACTAGAAAATTTGGCCAAAATGCATTTGTACTAGATTTGAATCTTGCTAGGAAAAAAAGAAAAAAGGCAATTTGACTAGCTAAATTCTACCAATGGCTTTGAAGTAAGCTTTTTTGATTGAATACTCCAATTAACCATGTTGAAAGTATCATTCTGAAAATGCTCCTAGGCATGAGCCTAAACTGCTTAGCTTGTCAGGGGTGAATGTTCCTTGATTACCTGTCAACTAGTTTTGGCAGGTGGGGTAAGTTGTCCTGTAGGTTTTTTTGGCCAGAAGCAAGTCCAAACGGCTCTTCTTTAGAAGAGATCCCTACATTATTATTATTATTATTTTTTTAAAAGGCATCATTATGAAAATGATGAATGATTAGATTCTGTACATTTAAAAAAAAAAAAAAATTCCTTCTCTTTCTTTCCCCCTTTTTCTGAATATATTTTGAGAATAAAATGCTTCTGTACTCTGTATGCATTATAATCTTTTGGAATCTGTCACCATTTATTTGTCTACATGCAACTAGTTGAGTCCAAAATGTCTTTCATTGATTAAATTGCACCAGAAATAAATCTCTCTCTCTCTCGCTCTCTATTTAATTTATTTTATTTTTTCAGGCTGATCAATCAGGAACCATAGTTGAGGTCCTTGTAGAAGATGGCAAGCCTGTTAGCATTGACATGGTAAGTCTTCTTTTGGCCAGCTCAACTTATAATTTGCAAGTACTGTATCGTGAATTTAGTTTCAGGTTCTATTGACTTCTTTTTGTCACGTTTCAGCCTCTTTTTGTAATTGAACCTTAGAGCTTGGCCATCAAGTATGCTAATCGATGGACCAAACGGCAATTAGAAAGTGGGTGCAGTTGGTAAGATTATGAGATGCGGCATTGTTTCATTTTGGTAGAATTTTTTGTGTGAAATGAGATTTGGCTAGAGTTGAGAGTGAATTATTGTTGAATGAATTATTTAATTTATTTTAAAATTTTTTACTAGAACAGATATTTCTCGCACCTCCATGTTTGGAATTAGTTGTTTGTGCATTATTCAAGAAGCTCTGGATATGACATCTGTGATAGGTGCTTTAACCAGTACCAGAAATGTTTTGGATTCAATTAACCCCCATCCCCCATTTTACTTTTTACATGTTTAAAGGGGACTTGTTCACTTTCATTTTTTGCATTATGAATTTTTGATAACATTTCATGCCATTTCAGTGTTAAAGCATTGAGCTACTACCTAGGGTGGTAAGAGAGATATTAATCCCAATGCGGGAATGAGTTTGGATGATGCAAAAGGATTTTGATTTTCAGCCCAAATTCTCCTTATGGGAGGGGAGGAAATTGGGTAGTGTCTTGGAAATAGTTGTATTGTTTTTACTTTTTACTCGTCACAGATTAAGTGAGAAGTTCCAAGCTTGTTTAGATTAAAGGGGGAGGTAGGGGGATCAAGGGCTAGTGTAGAGTTGGTTGAAAATTAGCAAGGTAGGGGGATCAATGGGGAGTAGTAGGGTTGTGCGAAAAACTGAATGGACTGAATTTATTTATTATTTTTTTTTTTCAGTTCAATTCAGCTTCGGTTTAAATTTTTAAAAACTGAAATCTATCGGTTCTGTCTTGGCTTTAGTGAAAATTATACCAAACCGAAACTAACCGATATATAATATTCTAATCTTCAAAACAGCCTTTTTTTTTTTTTTTTCAAAACGACGTTGTTTTAGGTTTTATTTAAAACTAAACTTCTAAAACCCTAACATCTCTTTCTCATTCAACCGCCCATCCCCATTTCCCCTTTAATCGTTTTCCACTTTTCCTTCTCTCCTCTTCACTCGTTCTCTCTTCTCAGTTGCCCCTTCTCCTTTCTCTCTCACTCTTCACTCATCCCTTACCTATTTCTTTAGTCACCATCTTTATCTTTTAGATGAGATGCCATTGGAGATCAGAAGAAGTGCTTCCACTCTTTTTGCTTGGATTTAGTTTGCTGGTTTTTTTTTTTTTTTAATTTTATTTTATTTTTTAATTTTTAATTTTTTTCTTTGTTTGGATCAATTTCTTTATTTTTTCTTTGTTTGCATTCTTAGAAAATATATGAGATAAGGAAACCGAAAAAACCAACCTCATTGACCGTTGTTTTCATGGTTTGGTGTCTTGCAGTTTCGTTTTTGTCTTAGTCGATATCGGTTTTGAATTTGGCAAAACCAAGGGTATCGGTTTGGGGCAACGTGGAGCCTCACACCGACTAAAAATCGACCGATTATAGCCCTAGAGAGTAGTGTAGAGTTGTTCGAAAATCAAGCTTCCTTCTCTCCTCTTCACTCATCCTCTCTTCTTAGCCGCCCTTTCCCCTCTCTCTCTCTCTCTCCCTTTTCACTCATCCCTTACCTATTTCTTTAGCCACCATCTTCATCTTTTAGATGAGACGTCGTTGGAGATTAGAAGAAGTGCTACCCCTCTTTTTGCTTGCATTTAGTTTGTTGGGTTTATATTTTGAGTTTGTTCTTTGTTTTTTTTCTCTAGATTAATTTCTTTATTTTTTTCCTTTGTTTGCTTTCTTAGAAAATAGATGAGATAAGGAAACTGAAAAAACTAACTGCATCGACCGTTGTTTTCATGGTTTAGTGTCTTGTAGTTTTGTTTTTGTCTTGGTCGGTATTGGTTTTGAATTTGGCAAAACCGAGGGTATCGGTTTGGGGCAACATGGAGCCTCACATCAACTGAAAACTGACCAATTATAGCCCTAGGGAGTAGTGCAGAGTTGACTGAAAATTAGACTAATTTTCTGCTAACTTTACTTCACTCTCTTTCCCTCCCTTTCAATCCAAACAGACCATTAATGTTGGGAGCCAGTGCAGTACGAATGAATTTTACTCCCTTGGAAGGACCGTTAATACTTTATATAATGTAATTCATAATAAAAATTATATAATGTAATTTGTTTATCTTTTTTTTTTGGGTCTAAATATGAAATTTGATAATTATTATAAATGACTATTAATAGTCATTTATAATAATTGTGTTTATATCTAAAAGTACATATTCTATCATTAGGCATTTATTTATTATGACTATGTTTTTATATGGAATTTTAAAACCTACTATTTAAAGAAAATATGATTTACCAAGATTCTATCAAGGATTTAAATACAGAATAAAATATGAATTTATTATTTTTAAACATTAGAATAATGACATGTAAAATTATGAGGTCTCAAAAGTTTATATGGCATAATATTAAGAGGTCTAACCAAAAAGTCAAACGACTTCGATTATATATATTAGAAAGAGATTAAATTTTGTAAGAATGTGGTGTAAAATTCATGTTTTACCCTTCTAATTCCAACATGTTATATCATCTTATTATATATTTAAGAATAAGTACAACCACATCCACTCAATTATAATACACATATAAATTCTACAATTTTGGGAGTTTATTGAAATATTATTAGGTGTGGTAGGATGTATTGAATTTTAAGTACATTGCTGATGTGACAATCTCTTATTGAATGGTATAAAACACGGGGTTTTCACCCTATCCTTACCAAATTCAAATTCTATTAGAAAATAACTTTCTTTAAAGCATTTACATCAGTTCTAAAAATTTGTCTATTTTACAAAAAAAAAACATATTTTTTCTATTTTATACATCTACATTTAAAAAACACCTACATCAGTTTATCTATAATATACTTCATTTTATTTAAATAATCATTTTTATTATTATCTTATCTCTCTCTCTCTCTCTCTCAAACACGTTTCTCCTGCTCACTTTTTGCTCTCTGCCTTTATCATCCTCCCCCCCCCCCCCCCCCATACACACACACGCAGGACAAGGTCATATCATCAACTCCTAAGAAATCGATAGCTTTGCCGACATCAGTAGTGGTTTTGGTGACAATGGCAAGGTCTTACAATGGCATCTCTAGTGGGTTTTGCATTGGGTTTTCTTATGGGTTTTCGTATGGGTTGATTTTGAGTTGGGTTTGTGATGAGTTTTCCAGTGGGGTTTGGGTTGATTTTAAGTTGTTTTGGGTTTAATTTTGTTGATTTTGTGTTTGGAAAATGAACTATTGAAATGGGTTGTGGTGGAGGTAGTTGGGTGGTGCTAGGTTTCTATGGTGGTGGTGGTGGGTTGGAGTTTGACACTGGCTCTTTTTTATTTTTTCTTCTTCATTGTGAAGGTTGAATCTTCTCTTCTTCTTCACGGTGAAGAGAGTATTCACGGTGAAGAGAGTATAGGGACCTCAGACAAGAGAACAGATGCAAGAGAAAAATAATAATAAACAAATAAGATACAAAGCTATAGTAATCATGTAAATATACACGGTTACTGTAGAAATTTTGTATATGAACAGTGCTATAGACCCACTGATATGGGTAATTTTTGAGCAAAAATGTATAAAATAGATAACGTTTTGTATTTTACAATCACTTGTGCGATTGCTCTTACATAATCGAATGAAATTTCCATAAAAATACAATAACATGTTGTAGACACTGCATTTTGTACCCTTTATGACTCAGGCTCCCGTTCTCCAATAATGCTAAAATTCTAAAGTCCAAGGTTGGTTTAGGGCCCGATCAGATTACGAATTGACTTGAGAAATGTTAAAATGGAAAATATAACTTTTTTATGAGCAAGTAAATCTATTTTTGGAAAATAAAGGCCAAGGAAATCCTCAGCCTATGTATGCAGGCAAAGATCTGCGTACGCAAGTCTAATACTTGCATACACAGGCACGGACCTACGCATGCAGCTAGGGTTCCAAAAACTATGAAAGACAAGTTTTTCTACATTAATGTTAAAGTTTGACCCTTAAAGATATCAAATCCTCCAAACTTTTCAAGTCTAAAAACAAATCCTTGAGGGTTATTCATTTCTTCACAAGGAATATCCAGAAAAATGAGGTTTTAAGATTGCAACAGCTTATGCAAGCCTCCCTTCATCATTACCAGGCATCTTAAAAAAAGACCTGAACCCAGAAGATTCAAATGCTCAACCCTAGGTTTTAAATACCATGTGAGCATCACTCCCCTAAAACACTTTTCAAGCCTCTTGAACTCATCCCAATAGAGGATGCCTGAGTCATTCCTTTAAACATAACTCCCAATGCCCAAGGGTTGGCCCCAGTCTCAATCCTAATACTGGGGCAGTTTTATTTCTAATATTTTCAAACTATGGACAATACTCCCTTTATCTAGTGAAATTCAAGATATCCGCTAGGAGGAGGAATATCTCCTCATGAGAGCTTGAATAGGTGCCCAGGATGCACAATACATCAAGACCACATAGAACTCAGCATCCAAGCAGTTTTTGTGTAGCTATGACCAAGAGTGTCAGCATTTCTAAGAGCGGATCTTGCCCAAAACTTTGAATCCAGAATTCAGCAAACCAAGGAACCCATTATGGTATAATCGTCTAGAACAAGCTCAAACCCATGTCAATTCGGTTTGCCGATCCGAAACCCCGCAGAATCCTACACTGGGGCAGTTTATTTTGCGTGGTTCCATTCACTTTGTGCTAATCAGTATGCAAGAATGGGTCCATCCCACTAGGAACTTTTCCTGCCATGTCAAGAACCGCACAAAACCTACTCTGGGGTAGTTTTTATTTTGGATGGTGTCTCCCTTTTCCATCTCCCTCAGTGGATTGATCACTATCAAATTGAATTAGTAAAACCGTGAAGATACGGTTAGATGCAAGTGCTACCAATATCACACATGTAGCAGCCCTTTGAAAGGAAATATCCAGAATTATACATGTAAGTCCTACCTAGAGGCATTGTTTCTTGTATATAGCTGCATCCTTTTGAAAGGCGATTTCTAGAATTATACATGTAAGTCCTACCTAGAGGCATTGTTTCTTGCATATAGCAGCAACCCTTTGAAAGGCAATTTCCAGAATTATACATGTAAGTCCTACCTAGAGGCATTATTTCTTGCATACAACAGTAGCCCTTTGAAAGGTGATTTTCAGAATTATACATGTAAGTCCTACCTAAAGGCGTTGTTTCTTGCATATAGCAGCAGCCCTTTGAAAGGCGATTTTCAGAATTATACATATAAGTCTTATCTAGAGGCATTGTGTCACACATACAGCAGTAGCCCTTGAAAAGGCGATTTCTAGAATTATACATGTAAGTCCTACCTAGAGGCATTGTTTCTTGCATACAGTAGCAGCCCTTTGAAAGGCAATTTCAAGAATTATACATGTAAGTCTTACCTAGAGTCATTGTTTCTTGCATACAGCAACAACCCTTTGAAAGGCGATTTCCAAAATTATACATGTAAGTCTTACCTAGAGGCATTGTTTCTTGCATATAGCAGTAGCCCTTTGAAAGATGATTTTCAGAATTATACATGTAAGTCCTACTTAGAGGCATTGTTTCTTGCATACAGTAGTAGCCCTTTGAAAGAAGATTTATAGAATAATACCTATAATTCCTAACCAGAGGCATTGTCTTTCATATACATCAGCAGCCCTTTCAAAGGCGATTTCCTAGAACTATGCATGTAAGTCCTAATCAGAGGCATTGTTTTTCACATATATCAGCAGCCCTCTCAAAGGCACTTTTCCTAAAGTCATACATTAGTCCTCTTAAAGGCAATTTCTAGAATCATATATCAGTAGCCCTCTCAAAGGCACTTTTCCTAAAGTCATATAGCAGCCCTCTTAAAGGAACTTTTCCTTAAGTCATACATCAGCCCTCTCAAAGGCAGTTTCCAAAATTATATAAGACCCTTTCCACACTTCCACGGTGTAGGAACTTCTCCACTCTACCACGATGTAGGAATCTAATCAACCTTCTCAAAGGTAGTTTCCAAAATTATACAGGACCCTTTCCACACTTCCACGGTGTAGGAACTTCTCCATGCTACCATGGCGTAGGAATCTAATCAGCCCTCTCAAAGGAAATTTCTAGAATTATACAAGACCTTTTCCACACTTCCACTGTGTAGGAACTTCTCCACGCTACCATGGGGTAGGAATCATTACAGCGCTCGAAACCCAACAACAAATAAGCACGATCTTCTATGCTTCCATGGTATAGGACCCTTTCCACACTTCCACAGTGTAGGAACTTCTCCACGCTACCACGGTGTAGGAATCCATTATGGTGCTTGATACCCAACAATGGATCAGTGCAATCTTCTTTGCTACCACGGTGTAGGACCCTTTCCACACTTCCACGGTGTAGGAACTTCTCCACGCTTCCACGGCATAGGAATCATTATGGTGCTTGATACCCAACAATGGATCAGCACAATCTTCTATGCTTCCACGATGTAGGACCCTTTCCACACTTCCATGGTGTAGGAACTTCTCCTCTCTTGTTCTAGGAGTCATTATGGTGCTTGATACCTAACAACGGATCAACATAATCTTCTATGCTTCCATGGTGTAGGACCTTTTCCACACTTCCATGGTGTAGGAACATCTCCTCTCTTGTTTTAGGAGTCTATTATGGTGCTTGATACCCAACAACAGATCAACACAATCTTCCATGCTTCCATGGTATGGGACCTTTTCCACACTTCCACGGTGAAGGAATCATTCATCAGGTGTGCTATTCAGATATCCTTTATCTTCGACTAATCTTATTTTGAGGCTAACTAGTGGCGGTGCTGTACATCTCACCATCCCATAATCACCAAGTTCCTAAAGAATCCTAAGTTCCCAATCACCAGGTAAGTCCCCTTACTTTGCTTGGCATTTTATTTTCTGCATCCATAGCATCTAGCATTTGCATGTTTTTCTACCTAGCCCAAAAAAAAAAAGAAAAAAAAAATCTAGCATGCTTTCCTAGTTGCATTGCTACTAACATATCTGCAGAAAAAGAATGAAGTTTTGCCAGTATCAAGAAGCAGACAAGTCCAGAAAATATTTTAGAAGCAGCTGCAGTAGGTCGTTCCAACCAGGTAAAATTGGTCTTGATTCATGAGTAACCTTTGCACGCAATTTGGGGGCGACAAAATCCCAAATCACGTTCTTTATTCGACACCTCTCAGGCTCTCATTACACTTGAGATGTCAGATAAAGAAGGGGCAACTGTTGATATTGTATTTTGTTCGCTCTCGATTTGCGTGCCAAACTACTAAGATTATCAAATTCTCATTCCAACTACTACTCATGGGTAGAAATTGGAGTTAGAACGGCCGAGATATCATGAAAACCGGGTTAACGCACCGATTGATGCATCACTAACTTCCCGGAGCCATAACTTTTGATTCGACTGTTGGATTTTTGAGTTCCATACCTTTTTAGAAACTGAAAAATCAGGATCTTTCCAGTGGTGTCAAGATCAATCCAATCTGAGGCCTTTTGAAGGAGGCGGCCCTTGAAGGGCCGCTACCTTGAAATATGCGCCAGGGCTATAAAAGGCCCCAGGCACCTTCAGACCAGAGGAGGAGACCACTTTTCTGGGCTTTTGCTCTCTGCCTGGATGATTTCTAAGCTTTTTTTCCTCTCTTCCAAACACAAAAAACACATCAAAGCCTCTTGATTCTTTTCTCTTCACAAAAAATACATGGTATTGTTCTTATACCCAATCTTCTTCTCCTTGGTTCTACATCTTGGATTTGGGGTTTAGGGGCGTGGATGTAGCTTTCTAGAAACTATCCACACCCCTAACCTTCTAAATATTTTTCTAGCATTTATCTTGCTCTTTTTTGCTTGAATAACATGATTTATTGCTTTCCTAGCATGTTGCTTTCTTTATTTGTGCTTCTAGCTTAAATCTGCTTGCTTTTTATGCCTTATGCCATGTTTTATGCTTAGATCTACATCCTTAAATGCTTATATGTTTAGATCTATATGCTTTAGGCTCTATGCCATGTTTTCCTATATTTTGTGCCTCTTTTTGTTCTATGTTGATGTTAGGGTTATATGCTCACATGCTTGTATGATGTTGTTGGGCTATGCCTTGCTTGGATCTATGTGTCTATGTGTTTCTTTCCATGCTATATGGTTAGATCCGAGTCTTCACATGCTTATATGCTTGGATTCATGTTCTTCCATGTTTATGTGCTAAGTTTCTACATATTTACATGTACGTTTCTATGCCTATATGTCTAGATCTATGTTCTCACATGTCTATGTGCTTGGATCTATATTCTCTACGTGCATTATGCTATATTCCATGTGCTTGTGCACTCCATGCCATGTTTGTGTGCTTAGACCTAGGCTATGTTTGTCATGCCATGTGCTATTGTAGCCCTTTTGCCGCTTTGTCTTTCTTTATTATGTTTTGGCCTAATGGTTGGTACCCGATCTAGGCCCTATGGTTTTTATCATCGTCCGTACACCTTGGCCCACATCAAAGGGTTTGGATCACCCCTATTTGCATGTCTATGCTTGCTTGCTTCTATGCTTTATGCTTGTGTTAGCCTCTCTAGTTCAAGTCTTTGCCACGCTTGGCACCCTTAGCGGGTTTGTGGTTGTGCGGTTACATTCGACGCCCATGAGGCCTTGTTTGGATGTAACTGTTTGGTGTGCATCACCATGATGCCGGTTGCTTTGTGCATACCTTTCCCCTTTTCCGCTCCATGCAATGATATGCTTACCATGCTTGTTTGTGCCACCTGTTGGCTTTCTATGCATTTTCACACGCTTGATTATATGTTCATGCATGAGTCTTGCTTGCTAGTGTGTCGTCTATGCTTCAACACAATGAAGTTATGGACATTCGATCCAAACCTACATTTGTCCCTCGCGGACACCACCTTTTGTTTGCTTTCTTGCTTGTTAGCTTTCTAGCTTGTTTGCTTGCTTTCTTGTTTCTTTGCTTGCCATGTCTATCATGCTTATCTGCTTTATTCCTCTTTCATATGATCTTTGCATCTTTTCCTTCCATTGCTTGTTTGCTAGTTTCTTGTCTTTGCCTTTGGTTATGTACTCTTTTAAACCCTTTCCTTCCTCCTCCCTTTCTCTCTTAGATGGTTTGTATTAGGTATATCATACCATGTACCATTTGTCCTCATCTCTAGAGTTTATTTTCTTGCACTTATATTTTGGGCTATGCTTTAGGGATGTA
Organism: Quercus lobata; assembly: GCF_001633185.2. Taxonomy (NCBI): domain Eukaryota; kingdom Viridiplantae; phylum Streptophyta; class Magnoliopsida; order Fagales; family Fagaceae; genus Quercus; species Quercus lobata. The sequence continues at coordinate 48,336,393 of NC_044904.1, forward strand.
GGCATTTACTTTCCTGCATTGTGCAGTATTGTCACAACCCATGTCACCAAAGGCAAAGCGATGCCTAATTTCTGCCTCGAAAATAAGGTGACATGTTGTCGGATTTTCACTGTGGAAATTTAGTACTTTGCCCAATGCCTTAGGAAAGCATAGATTGGGACCACACCTATTCAAAAGCCAAACCTCAAAGCCCCCATGCATGCAAAGCCCTGAAAGCCAATGACAAAATCATGTTTTTACTGCCAATTTCCAAAAATTAAGGTTTTATCAAAACAAAGGATTGTCCTTTGACAGGTGTTGTGGGGTGCCTAACACCTTCCTCACATGTAACCAAACTTTTGGACCTAAGAATCAAGATTTTTTACTATCCACATTAGATTAGGAAAAATGCCCTTTTTCTCAACCTAGGATTGGTAATGAAATCAACTTGAGATAGGTGACCAATCACACTTTAGGAAAAACCCAATGATTGTTGGAAACTTTACTAAAGGGTGTGCTCGGTTCGGTTTTGGTCGGTTTTAACGGGTATGGCCAACCAAAACCGAATATTTCAGTTTGTGAAATTCTCAACTGAAACAGACCGAAATGGCTGGAAATCAATCAGTTTCGATGTATTTCGGTTTCAGTTGGTTCGGTTGGTTTTCGGTTTTCCAAAGAGAGGGTTATTGAGATTTTCAAAACCCTAAGTCCCTAACTTTAATCACATATAAAAAACAAAGCAATAGAGCAACAGAGAGAGAGAACATTACCGTTGCTGCACCATAGCAGGAGCCGGTATCAAGAGCTATTTGTTTCATGTTTGGTACCACATGGTGCACAAGCCTAGCCCCTTTTCGGATAAGTTTGTGATCGATATATGCTCCAAGTCCTTGAAGATTGCTTTGAAGGTGCATTGGTTTTTGATGGCCGAGATTGAGGATTCAGATGATAATGAAGGGATTAGTAGGATTCAAGAGAAGTGTCAACTTGTAGCCACTTTGATGGGCGAGTGGTCTCCTTTGATTTGGCCTTTAACTGTGACATCTTCTAGCCCTAGAAGTAAAAATCAAGTCTTGAATAAGTTGTTATCATCCAAACAGCGGAGAAAGAAAGAAAAAAAAAAGAAGAAAAAAAAAGAGGAGGCGCTAAAGCAAGAAAGGTAGAGAGAGACACAGAAAATTGGAGAAGGGGACTGCTGAAGAAAAAAAAAAAAAAAAGAAAAGAATAGGGGGGTATTTATATCATGCTATGACTAGGGTTTTAAAAAATTAAATAGAAAAAACCCACGTGAAGGCTCGAAGTGGGGATCAATTAGCCAAAACGCAGGGAGCATACCACAAAGCCATTGATCAATTATGTTTTAAAAGTTACATATATATATATATATATATATATTGGTTGCTTCGGTCGGTTTCGGGGTGAAAAAATCTAGCACTGAAACTGAACCGAAATATTTCGGTTTTCTAAAATTCAAACCGAAACCGAACCGCACCCAAACTGAACCGAAAAATTGAACTCAGTTTGGTCGGTTTTTTCGGTTCATCAGTTTTTTGCACATCCCTAAGTTCACGTACCTTTGGTAATTCCCTTAAAATTTGGCCAAGATGTTTGTCACACCCCTAAAGGTAGACCTACCTTCCTCCACCGAGAGAGAGAGAGCACCCGAAGCCCCACGCAAACCACACCACACACCTCACATGTGCACACGCAACACCAAAATCATCGAGAGGGGTCTCCAACGGGCCTCACTTGTGCGGGAGCGTCGCCATGGCGGGTGGTCGAATGAAGGCACACGACGTCGATGACGATGGAAGGTGTCGACATAACTTGGACTATTTCCTTTAAGCAATCTTTTCTCTTTATAGGCCTGGAAAGGAAAAAGAATGGGATGGGAAAGAAATGGGGGTATAGTTGAAAATTTGACAATGTGGAAACACAAAACAAACACGAAGTTAGTTTAGGTCCTTGCTTATTTAAAATGAACCTATCATTTTCAAAAATTGGCTTGAACCCTTGGTTAGGTTTTTATCATGGTGATTTTCTATAGTGATGTAGAATTAATTTACAAGCTTGGCAAGTAACCTGAACTTCCATATCATGCTTGAAATTTTGAGATGAACCCTTTTGTTTTTATTACAAAGAAAGCAATGCTTTTACAAAACTTTGGCTTTTTGCAATGCCCCTAAAACTGGGCTATATACAATGGCTCCAACACTAGGCCTTTCACAATACGAAGAAGTTCAAATTTACAAATTGTAGAGGCTTTATTCTGGATGGGTCTCGCCTTTTTAGAAAAGATCTTGAACTCTTAGCAATGTCCTCCTTGACGTGGAGTTTCGGCTACTTACCACAAATTTTATCTATACACATTTACATGACGGAGCCATTTGTGTTTGCATGCATGCCCTTGAAGGGTTGGAAACCCTTAGGGTTTGGGTATGATCTAATGTGAAAGCAACGAGGTTGCTTTTTCCTAAAGGGTTAATTACAAATGCTGTGCAACCAGGATGGATAGAACCTGGAGTAAAGCACAACTTTTCAACGCAAGCAAAAAGAACAAACCTGCAAATGGAAACTAGACACTTTCCCCTTGACTCATTTTGAAAACAATCCTAATAAAGGATATCCTACCCTAGGCTTCATTGTTCACTCATCTTTGGCTCTTTCTAGTCCTCACGGGAATTTGACTTACACTAGGCCAACTATATGAGACACGGCTTAACTGGTAAGTTGGTCCTAATCTTAGGGGGGACCTCGATCATCTAATCCTTCCCTTCATAGAAGTTATGGGATAGAGCAGATAAAGGGGGCCTTTTCAGCTACTTCTATCCACCCATGTACCCAGAAGTGCCTTTAAGTTGGGGCCTAGTAACTATCTAAGGTATATGCATCCAACAATCGCCTTCAATGCTGAGTTTGGGTTTGACCCAATGTGAGGGGTGATGTCATGCATTTTGAAATGAAAGTGGAAAGACTTTCCAAGCACAAAAGATATGAATTGATAAAGGTGTAGCAGAAATTAAATCTATTACCCTAGGTTTGCCCATGTAAAGGAAAGTTGTAAAGCATGCTTAGGAAAATTGGAAAGCTTTACACATAGAAAATACCTTAAAGCCAGTTTTTTGAAAACCATTTAGAAACATTTTTGAAAAAGATTTTTGAGTTTTGAAAATAGTTTTTACTAAGGATATAGAAAAAGCATTTTTCCCTGGAAGCTAATGCCAATTTCAACGTTTTTGAAAGCCAATGTTCAAAGATTAAAATTCCATCAAAAGCTTTAAAGGCTAAACTCTCTATGTATCCCCAGTGGAGTTGCTAGTTTGCCGATGCCTCACGGCGGTCTACCACCCATCATGGCGGCGCCCTTGCACCCTTTTGATTGCATACACAGGCGTGTCTGTGGGCCTAAGAGCTTGGGTGCTTGTGTGAAGGGTCATGACCTCTAGTGTGTGTGACAGAATCAGGTCAATTTTAATTGAATTACCAAAGGTACGTGAAGCTGCCTGAATCTATTTGATCTTATTACCAATCCAAGGCTAAGAAAAAGATCTTTTTTCCTAATCTAATATGGACGAGTAAAAAATCTTGATTTTTGAGCTCAGAAGTCTGGTTACGTATGGGGAAGGTGTTAGGCAACCTACAACACTTGTCTATAGATAGTCCTTTGTTTCGGTAAAATCTTAATTTTCATACATTGGCAGTAAAAACGAGCTATTGGCATTAGCTTTCGGGGCTTTAACGGAATTGAGCTTTGAGGTTTGGATTTGGAGAGGGTGTGGTTCTGATTGGCACTTCACTAGCATGTTTTGGAATCGTTGCCAAATTTCCATGATGAAAATCCGACAGTATTTCTCCTTATTTTTGTGGTGGACATCTGGAATGCTTTGCCTCAGGTGCATTATAGCACACAAAACACTATTCTCACCAAACTTTTGCTGTGAGAATACGGCAATGAAGGTGCCCCATTTTCATTCAAAAATCCGGCAGAGTTTTGCGTTTTGTGCACTATAGCGCATTGGTAGGGTTTCATGCTTGTGTATATGGTGCGTGCCAACATGCTCATGCTAAGACGAGCCAGAGCCCCCCAAAGCATCAAGCATGTTGATGCATGTCACATACGTGGGGAAACCAATGTCACTAGCTGTCATAGATCGAGACAATCACACCGCGATGATTGTGCACACAATGTAGTATGAATATGCACATCTGGGAGTGGCCATGAGCGCATACCTATACCACAAGGTCAAAAGCATTCATGATTATGAAAGGATCGCTCTCCTAACCATGAGGATCCATCTTACAAAGTGCATGATCATCCACAAACAGGCATATATATATACATATATATATATATACACACACACACACACACACACATATACATACAACATTTACAATGCTAACATGCAAAACAGGAAAGTAAAGTAGACATCGCCAACATCCCAAGGGTATGGCCTAGAAAGGTACAGGAAATGTAAAACAGACATTGCCATACCCTAGGAATAAAGGACAGGTATGAGCTTGCACAAGATTGTAGGAACTAGGCTTGATGACATAAACAAGCACACACAAGGACACATGTATGAGCATATAGGCAAATGTGCCAAGATGCACAGAAATAGAGAGAGCCAAATGGGATGGCACAAAACAAGCAAGGCAAGCATATCATCACATGGAGCAGAGAAAGGTATGCATCAAGCAAACCCACATCACAGAGATATGTTCTCACAAATTACTACATCCAAACAAGCCACAGGGGGGACGGGTGCAACCAAACAAGCAAGTGGTCCTGAAGCCCAACAAGCACAAACCCACGGAGGGCACAAAGCATGGCAAGAGCCTAGATCTAGTCAGACAAACATGGATCTAAAGGATAAAAGCAAGCAAGCATACACATGCATAAAGGAAAGGATCCAAACCCTTTGTTATAGGCCTAGGTACATGGATCTAGGCTTGGACCACAAGATCAACATCTACATCCTACATAAGGGCCAAAGTACAAGAAAAAGGCATAACAAGAGACAAAAAGGCAAAGCCAAACACTAGACATAGCATCCAACATGTAGATCTACACACCTAAACATGGCAAGGAGCACAAAGGCATATAGATATAAGCATAAGCGTGGCATAAAGCATGGAAACATGGTGTAAAGCACCTAAGCATGTAGATCTAAGCACAAACAGTGAATTTATCCATATCCTAACCCTAGAAGGCCAGACCAACATCATTAAAGCGATAAAACATGTTGGAAAGCAAGTGGACATGCTATGAAAACTATAAAACATGCTAGGAAGCAAGATAAAACAAGAAATATACTATGGAAAGCAATAAAGTATGTTATAAAGCAAGAAAAATCTAGATAAGATGTTAGGAAAATAAATGGTGTAGATAGTAGCTAAAAAGCTACATTTACACCCATAAACCTCAAATCCAAGGTCCTAAGACCAAGGAGAGGAAAAAGACTACAAGAACACTACCTCTTGATTGTTAGGAAAACAAAGGAACCAAAGGTTTTTTTTTTTAATTTTTATTTTTTATTTTTTTTATGTGTTTGGGAGAGAATTTAGAGAGGAAAAGAGAGAGAATCTGCCCAAAAAAGTGCTCCAAAATGTTTATTGTTTTTTTATTTTTTATTTTTTGGTATAGGGGGGTCTGGGGGTATTTATAGGCTTTTTTTGATCCTTCAGCTTCCATCGGCCATTTAGTGGCTGCCAGCCAGCTTCAGCGGCCCTTTGGGTTGCGTCGGGCTGGCTGCTGATATCGATAGTCTTGACTTTTTCCAATTCTGCCTTTGATTGCATATTTGAAGGTCTTTCCAGATGCCGATTAAGTTGTTCTTGGTGTTCCTGTATATTTCTAGATGTCTAGTTTCCAGAACATTAAAGAAATTGAAATTATGACGGTCTGATCAAAAGTTATGGTCTCGGAAAGTGAGCTGACATGCCCAACACGATTTTCAAGATATCTCAACTGTTTTAACTCCGATTTCGACCAATGAATAGTCGTTGGAAAGGAAATTCAGTAATCTTTGCAATGACACTAACCCCAACTTGTTCTGATGGTCAAATCAAAATTAGGATTTTTGGTGCCCTTAGAGGTCAACCTTAAGTCAAACTTGATGAAAACCTCCAAAGAGCTCGGGTTTGGTGTAAAAGCATGAAAACTGTTGTTTTGGGGTGATTATGACCATCTTTGACTTTTGGTCAACCCAGGGTTGAGCAGGGGCATTTGGTCAATTTGACACAAAAAGGCACTTCAAGTGCTTCAAGTACCAAACTGGAAAACATGATCTTCAGTATCCTAGAACTTTACTGCAACATAGAGAAACTCCCAACAAATCTTGATACCCCTTAAAGACTTGATTCCTTCTAACTTGAAGCCAGAAAAATTGGTCTTGGTAGCAAAATAAAAGCTAGAAATGCAATTGTTTATGTCTTGTGCAATTAAATGAAAAATGATTTTGATTGTATGTCGTGGATGAATGTTGTGTATAATATGTTTCTCAGCTCTTCTTCATGCAGAATTTACGCTAAGATTTCTTTTCTTTGTGCTAAAATAAGATTTTTAATCTATAATCATGTTTAAATACGATTTCAGGTAGACAAGAGTTTGAATTCAACTAGGAAAGGGTTTTATAGTGAAAAACGAGTGGAAATACCTTTGAAATACAGCTAAAAATGCGTCAAAGGCACGAAAGTTGGATAAAACTCATGTGTGCCAATCGGCATTTGATAAGTGCCGATCGTCAGTTCAAGAGTGCTAATCGGCACTTTAACAATACCGATTGGCAATTGTGGTGGGCCTTTTTTGGTTGAAGTGGGCTGGGCTGCCTCTTGCGGTATTAGGTCCAAGTATTCTGAGTAAGGGAGTTGAGAACGGTCCAACTGCAACTCAATTTGGTCCGGCTTGTGCGCAAACTATGTCTCGTCTGCCAGGAGCACGCTTACGGCGGGCAGAACGTGGTGCTTATCCTCTGTTTCTGCCGCAAAAGTAACTTTTCTCCAGTTTCTGCTGCAAAAGGAACTTTTTTCCAGTTTCTGCCGCAAAAGGAACTTTTCTCTAGTTTTTGCCACAGGACTGACTTTTCTGCTATGCAATAAAGCTTCCTGCTGTATAGTAAAGCTTTCTGCTGTACATTGAAGTTGTTTGCTGTGCATTAAAGCCTTCTGCCGTGTAGTAAAACTTTTTGCCGTAAAGCCTTCTACTATGCAATAAAGTTGTCTGCTGTGCATTAAAGCTGCCTGCAGTGCTTTAAAGCTGTTTGCCGTGCAGTAAAGCCTTTTGCAATGTGAATGACTACTCTTCGTTTTTACTGCAGAAATACTTTTCTACTTCCTGCACATAAACAAATCTAAAACCCAAAGAAAATACCCATCAAACAAATGTTAGTTTAAATGGGTTAGCATATTCTCAAATATATACATACATATATGAGTATATATACTTATATGTATTCACATATACATATATAAAATATGTTTTGCAGAATGTGAGAAACAAGATATCTGTATATATATACTTATGACAGGATAATGATTAGTTTGTGTCAAAAGTAAAACACGTAATAACAAATAAAGAAGAAAGCTTCTGTAGAAAAGGTTTAGCTAGTATAATAGCTAACACGGTAAATATAATGAAAAGGTGCTACTGCAGGATAACTAGTACAAAAAGTAAAGATACCACAGCAGGACAACTGATGCAGCAAACGTGATAAAAAACGTGTTATGGCAAAATGACTAAATATAGCAGATATAATTTATAATGAGGGAAATCAAATATATTTGCAATCAAAATCAAGTATTGAATCTTCCCATAGGATAAGTAAACCAAGAAAGAACCCAAACCTCAACTTGAACAATCTTGTCATAGGCTTTTGCCATCAAAGTTGTGCATTTTGGAGAACAGGCCTAAATGGCTATTAGTTATTACTTTTGGGGACATCAAATAGTGGATTTGCTAAGAGGGAGGGAAAAGATGGTCTATTGATGCATGCCCCTATTCCTGCTGTATTTTCTTTCTTTGTTTTACCACTTTCTTTCTTTCTCTCCGTTCTATTTTATTTTTGGTTTTTTGCTACTCTCCTGCCGTGGGTTGTTCCCCCTTTTTGGTCTTTCCTTTTCCTGGGTACTTCTCTCTGGGTGCTTACTACTCTCTTACCATGGGTTTCCCCCCCTTAAGTGCTTCCCTCCATTGGGTCTCCCTCTTTTAGTGTTTTTCTCTCTTCCCCTGTTTTTTTTCTCTTCCCCTGTTTTTTCCTCTTCCATTCGGTCCTTTGTTTTGCCGTGGTTACCTTCCTTTTATAGCAAACTGATTCAATGGGATTTCTCCCTTTTACCTCGAGGGCTTCACCAACTATTTTTGGTTTGTTGTGGGCATTCTTTCAAGATTACCCACTCACCCATTGGTTGCCCCTGCCATTGCTCAGTACATGTTTGCTGCAACGCTACTCATTTCACGACAAAATTCCCTTTTGTTTGTTCCTGCTGTATAGCTCTACCTCTAGGTGACTAAATAAGGATTGGGCTACCTCACTACCTAGCTTTATGGCATGCATCAGATGGTCCCAACCATTTATTACTTCTTTTGGGTAAGATACCATCCCAGCAAGATATATTCCCTAAAAGAAGTCACGGCAGGAAACCAAATATAGACCCCCTTTTCCCCCCACCACCAAACCACGCCCTCTGAATCCCCTTGACCGTGGGCCCACCTCCCTTGTATTGGCTGGGTACAGGTTGGTGGTGCCCCGGCCCTTCTGTGCTTGCTCCACTGTCTTCTGTTTTTGTCTCCCATGCCGTTTCTGCAGTAACAAATTAGCTTTGTTTTGGTTTGCTGCGTGTTTTGTCTTATTTCTTCACACGTTTCCTACTATGTTTGTCATTTTCCTTTGGTTTGGCTTTTCTTTCCTTCACTTGATTCTTCCTGCTAACACTTCCTGCCGTTCCTTGTTTCTTTTCGTCGTGCTTCTTCATTTCAGTTTTCACACCTATCCTTTTATACAAAAGAATTTGGGCCTTTGTGGGCCAGATAATGTTGACTGGATCAAAAGGGTCTTAGGCCCAATCTGTCTTTGTCTGCCGAAGCCATTCTGCCTGGGAACTGTATTATGCGGCAGATTTGCATTTTGTTATAGATTTCTTTCCCTTGCATTTATTTCTTTGGACCTCTCTTGCTCTTTGGTTTTCTTGGTGGGCCTTTGGGCCTTGCTTTTCATTGGGCTTTCTTCCTCCTGGGCTTTTGGATATGGATTTGCAAAAATGGGCATCAACAGCAATGTTCCAGCAATTCCTATTTTGCCCAATTTGATTTTGACCCTATTTTGCTCAAATTTTGTTCCATTGAATGTTCTTACATGAAATTTTTTTTCAAAATTCATATTGATTGCTAGACTAGGGGCATTCGGCCATCCCTCATTCATTTTCAAAAAGATAAAATCAGTTAATTTTTCATATTAAATTCATGATTTTCAAAATCATGCACCAATTTGCAAACTATTGGCATTCGGCTATGCCTCATTTATTAGCAAAAAAAAAAAAAAAAAAAAAAAAAATTCAAAAAAAAAAAAAAATTCAAGATTTTCAAAATCATGCATCAATTTACAAACTAGGGGCATTTGGCCATGCCTCATTCACTTTCAAAAAATAAAATCAATCATCTTTTTTTCTAAAAAAAAATATCAATCAAGATTTCCAAAATCATGCATAAATTTCTAAAATAGGGGCATTCGGCTATGCCTAATTTAGGTGAGATCACCTATGTCAAGATTTGTCAAGTAAATTCAAATCTTAGCACAATAAGGTTTTCATCAAGTAAACTCTAAACATGTCTTAATCAAGTCCTTACAAGATCAAAGTCATCAAAGATCAGGGAATTAATGTTGAAAGCTAATACAAGTTTGTGAGAGGCTGCCAAAGGTGCCTCTCAAAAAAAGAAGAGATTTTTTGAGTGCTTTTTAGGGCACCTCTCTTTTTGGGTATGTGGTGTGGAGTCACCACTTATTTTTTATACAAGAATGAATTAATGCATGTAATGCAATCATGATTTTTTGGGTACATGGATGGTCATTCCAGTCATCTTCCTTGATTAAATAATAGGTGCAAAATTGAGTGTTTACAGATTGCCCCTCATTGACAGAGCTTGGAAAGCGAATGTCAATGTAAAACAAAGACACTGATTTTAGCAGCCATGATTTAATTGAGGTTGAATTTTCAAAGATTTCCCAGCCTTTGAACCTAAAACTTTGGAATATAGAACTAGTGCCTTACCTTTTGAAAAAAATGAAAATACTTGACCTAACTGATAGCTGATGAATTTTGGAAATGATTCTGACAATTGATGTGACCAAGAGGCTTTCCCATCCAGATCTGAATAATGGAGTTGTTTGCGACCAAGGGGCTTTTCAACCTCGATCTTGATGAAGGAACTATCTGTGACCGCGATCTTAACGAAGAAACTGTCTGTGACCTCGATCTTGACAAAAGAAATGTCTGCGGCCAAAGGACTTGATCTTGATGAAAGGAAATTTCTGCGACCAAAGGATCTTAATCTTGACTAAGGAAATGTCTGTGACCAAAGGATCTTAATCTTGACTAAGGAAAGTTTTACGACCACGATCTTGATCTTGACTAAGGAAATGTCTGCAACCACGATCTTGATCTTGACTAAGGTAATGTCTACGGCCACGATCTTGATCTTGACTAAGGAAATGACTATGACTAAAGGATCTTGATCTTGACTAAGGAAATGTTTGCGACCAAAAGATCTTGATCTTGACTAAGGAAATGTTTGCGACCACGATCTTGATCTCAACTAAGGAAATGTCTGCGACCATGATCTTGATCTTTGACTAAGGAAATGTCTATGACCAAAGGATCTTGATCTTGACTAAGGAAATGTCTGCGGCCATGATCTTGATCTTGACTAAGGAAATCAAGGGCTTCTCATCCTTGAAACCTAGTTGTTGCCTGTAAAAGTCAAAATTTGGAATTAGTCTTTAACTGATGGGTGTTTTGTTGTTCCCTTGCTTTTTTGAAATGTGTGATTTTCATTTGTCTCTTCTTGATTTGAACCTTTTTCATTTTCATCAAGAAAACTTTGATTGTTTCTTGATTGTTCTTTGAAAAATATTTGATTTTTGATACTTGGAATTGGACACTGGAATTTTTGAAATTAAAATTTGAAATTTTGGAGACTTAAGATTTGGAATTTGAAACCTTGAGATTTTGAGATTTTAAAGTTGAGATTTTGAAAATTTTGAAATTAAAAATTTTGAGACTTAAAGGCTTGGGCTTTGAAACTTGAAATTTTGAAAAATTGAAACTTGGAATTTTGGGAATCTGTGATTTGAAATTTTGAACATGAAATCTGAGGTTTGAAATTTTTGTAACTTGAAATTTTGGGGATTTTGAATTTAAAAATTGGGCATTTAGAATGTGAAATTTTTAAACTTGGGAATGAAAATTTTGAATTGAAAATTTGGGATTTGGAGTTTTAAAAAACTTGAAAATTTGAATTTGAAGTTTTATCCTTAATTCATTCCAAAAAATTTTCATCCTTTCTTTTTTTGAAAATTTGATTTTTTTTTTCTCTTTCCATGATGTGATCTTGATTTTTTTTTCCCTAGGAATGGAAAAGAAAAAGGAAATAAGAAGAAAATAAATTTTTTTTTTTTGACTCAGCAACTCAGCTATAACTTTAATGTGGGGGTCGAATTTTGGCTCCCCATTCATCTTGTCTCTC